>NC_090926.1:173100529-173725529 GCF_040938575.1 Ambystoma mexicanum | reverse complement strand
ATAGCACAGCACAGCAAACTAATAAAAACATAACATTTCAAACCTGAACTGAGGACAGTAAAGATAGCATAGGATAGTACAGCATAAGCAGACAGCAAACACATGGCATAGCATAGCAGACACATTATAATGTAATTCACACTGCCAGCACCAGAAAGGTAGTATGTCCCAAATAAGAGTGGGTGCAGGAAGGAAGGGATATAATGAGACTAAGGCTAAACCAATTATGCATTGTGACATATAATGGGGGAATATTCACTGGAGGAATCCTCTTTACTGTCAGTGATGCGTTGTCAGTTAGCAGGTATTGGGAGAATTTAACATTGGTCACCACGTATTTTGGGGTTTGAGTGGTTTGGGAAGTAGTGATACATGCCAACTGTGTGAATTGCCAGCTGTCACCAAAAATAGATACTGTTTAAACGCTCCAGCAAAGGCATTTGCTGTTCAGGGGAAGTGAGATCTTTGCCCAACCACAAATCCAGAATGACACCACCCGCACCTGTAACACACACAAGCCCTACCTTACGAGCAATAATTAAGACAAAACACCTTTTGCTTTTTGTTGGGCGTGAAGGCCCGTGCAAGGAAAGGATGCACACCAGCAGGTGGAAATAATGTGTGCTTTATTTAACAGCATAAATAAAAGTGAAATCTACTCCTTCTCTCCTCCCTCCTTCTACGTCACGAACCACGTGACTTTCTCCTCGAGGCCCCATCTCTGTCTTAAAGAGACAGGGGCTCTGTAACAACACCCCCGGACAAATGTCCCTGCTTGTACTCAACGTTCTTCATCCAGTCTTGGTGGTTTCTTGATGGTCCTTTGGGGACGCCTCTGGGGCTCTTGGACAGGGCCACCATCGGGACTGTCGGGCGGTTCCATTTGATGTTGAGCCGGGGGCTCTGGGGGAATCCACAAATCATCTCTGGCTTTGTGATACTCAGAATCCGGCTCAGGAGGTGGAGGCCTCTCCTCTTCTCCCCTTCTGGAATGCTTGAATCGTGCGCTGTTTCTGGTTATCTCCTTTTCAGCATTTGGGGCCGTTATCATTGTCCCTTTGATGGCAGTGACTTGAAGAAGCTTCGGGGCAAATTGCGAGTCAGTTTTCTTGCTCACAGTTTGTCGGACGAGACTTCGTCTCCTATGTGGAATTATTTTGGCCGAGCTCCTCTCCTTTCGTCTGTCTCTGCCTCATTACGACCCAGGCGGTAAGTTACCGCCTGGGCCGTGACTTTACCACCATGGCGTAAACTATGTTTACGCCATGGTGGTTGGCGGACTTACCGCCCCATTCCGACCTTGGCGGGGCGGTAAGTCCCCAATCCCCATTTACCCTTCCCCATTCCCATTTTTGCCCCATAGGGCATAATGGGAGTGGGGAAGGCGTTAATTACGTCACCGTAAATTACGGTGGCGTAATTAACTCCATGGTCCCTTAGCGCCATGGATCTTAACGGCTGCAAAAAGCAGCCGTTAAGATCTCCATGGCTCTAAGGGACCTCGTACTCAGGCGGTAAGGGTCGGCGCTGTTTACGGCGCCGTAAACCCCTTACCGCCTGAGTTGTAATGAGGCCACATGTCTTTTCTTTCCACTCAGCGTCTCTCCTTATGACTTCTTGGTCTGCTTTGGACTGGTTTGCTGGGTTCCTGACAATTTTGGTGCAGACCTGGTATTTCATCATTAGTTCCGCAGGGGTCTTGTTCATGGCCTCATGGGGTGTGTTGCGGTAGTCCTTTAGCATTCAACAGAGTGCCTGGTGTGGATCAGCGCCTTCAACACGGGCCCTTTGCAGTGTCTTCTTGATCAAGGCCATAAACCTTCCTGCCATCCCGTTGGCTTTGGGCCAGCATGGTATGATCTTTTGATGGCTGAACCCCATGTGTTTAGCGAACACCCCAAAATCATGGCCGCTGAAGGGTGGACCATTGTCTGACTTAATGGTATCTGGGATTTCCCATTCGCTTATGACCTCATCGAAAATGGCTGCTACCTGGTCAAACGCTGTGGACTTTGCCCTCTTTACAATCGGGAACCTGTAGTGTTCATCAATGAAGAGTAACAGGTACTCGCCGGACCTAAGGGGCCCATATAAGTCTACAGCGACTCTCTCCCAGGGGTGATCCGGGATCTGTGTCAGTCGGAGCGGGATCGGAGGCTCGGCTATGGCCGTACATTGGCAAGCTACACAGTTTTTCACCCACTGGTCTACCATAGCATCCAGGAACGGGTACCAGACATGACATCTGAGTTGTCTTTTGGTATTGTCCGCCGCACGATGGCCTTCGTGGGCTGACTTGATGACCTCCAAGCGGAGGGTCACTGGGATGACCAGTCGGCACCCTCTCAGAAGAATCGTCTTGTCCTGTACGGCTAGCTCAGTGTGTACCTTGGCTAGCCTTTCGAGTTCATCATTGCAAACGCCTGGATGCCTGAGCACGGCACAGCGATAGTCCTTCCATCGGTTGTTTTCGGTGAGGCTTATCGCAAAGGCCATAGAGGCGTTCGCCGCGGAGGTAACGCTTTGGATGTGACGTAACTAATATATTCAGTGTCTCCAGGTCTGGGGACTGGCTTGCCAGCTGGGTGTCTTGATAAGTAGTCCGCTGGGTTGTTCTCACCACCCGGCCGATGAATGATGTCAAAGTCGTACTTCTGGAATCTGATGCCCCATCGCTCAATCCTCAGGGGCATTTTCGTCCTGGGGTTTCCGAAGAGGGACAAAAGAGCCTGGTGGTCCATGATGTGGGTGAACGTCTTTCCTATCACGAAGTTGTGGAAGTGTTCGTACGCCCACACAGCCACCAGGCTCTCCTTCTTGGCCTGCAAATAGGCTGATTCTGGTGGAGCCAGTGTTCTGCTGGCATATGCCACGATGTGTCTCAGGTGAGCGTCTATTCCAGTGGTATGCGCCAAGATGGCAACTAGCCCCAATGGGCTTGCATCCACCACAATCTCTATATGCCAGTCCGGGTCAAAGTAGGCGAGTCTCCTGGCTTCTGCCAGCGCATGTTTGATGGTATTGAATGCTGATTGTCACTTATTCGACTACGTGAATGGGACCTCCTTTTGTAGTAGATGCCGTAGAGGTTCTGTGATTGTGGCAAAGTGGGGGGTATATCTAGCGCAGTAGCCTGCCATCCCCAAGAACGATCTCACGTACGCTACTTGGCTTGGTTCCTGTAGGTTGAATATGGTGGAAACTTTATCAGGGTCTGTCGTCATACCCTCAGTCAAAAAGATATGGCCGAAGAACTTGAGTTTGGATTTACTGAAACAACACTTTTCCAAATTGAGTGTCAGTCCTGCCTCTTGAACGGCGGCACAGGTTGCGCGTAGGGCTGTGTCATGCTCTTCTCGTGACTTACCAAACAACAGAATATCATCACTGTAGTTGAGTGTCCCTTTCATCGATCTGATGACCTGCCTGATTGCTTCATGGAAAATTTCAGCCACCGACGAAATGCCAAAATTCAGCAGTTTGTATCGGAAGAGCCTATCATGGGTGGCAAAGATGGTGATACCTCTGGAGTCAGGGTGAAGTTCCATTTGGTGGTAGTCTTGGTTGAGATCGAGTTTGGAAAAGAGGATGGCTTTGTTGAGTTGGACCATCATGTCCTCTATTCTTGGCCCAGGATGTCGTTCTCTCTGGATGGCGTTGTTGGGCATTCTCATGTCCACACAGAGTCTTAGGCGACCCCCTTCTTTCGGCACAATGACGAGCGCCGAAACCAATGGGTTGGGCCTGTGGCATGTTCAATGATGTCGCCCTTTAGGAGTTGGTTGAGTTCATTGGATACGGCTGCTTGAAGGTGAAAACCGACTCTCCGTGGATGTTGAGGGACAGGGCGGACTGACAGGTCGATGTGTAATTTGACGGGTGGACATTTCATTTTGCCTAGCCCCTTGCATAGTAGCGGGAACTCCTCCTGGATTGTCTCTTTCTTGATGGCAGGATTTGCTGATAGATTGTTCTCCATGCTGCAGACATGTCCTTTTATTTCAGGCATGTGGGTCGTCGACAGGATGGTGTCGCCTTCTTGTACATAAATGTCAATCAGACCTAGACACAACGCTGTCCTGTGGCTCATAAGATACTTTTCCTTGGTTGGCCTCCGGATCATGTGGATGACCGTTGTCGTGACCCGACCTTGGTGGATGAGCAGTCACTTGAAAGAGCCCATGGAATGCAGCGGGATGTCGGCACCCCATTGAAAAATTTTGGAAGTTGTTTGTCCTAGTGTTGGTTTGTCCTGGATCTTTTGAAATTCCTTTCTCCCCCTTGATATTTACTGAGTCGATAAGGAAGCAAAACTGTTTTCCGCATATCTCTACTGGTATCCAGGGCGCTTCTTTGGCTTCTCTGTCAGCCATGATGAGGTTCACATATTCATCTTGCGAGTATAGGTCATATTGTTCACTCTCATGTTCTTGACCATAGGGTGCTATGGTGTAGTATCCCTGACGTGGTGGTGGTGGTCCAGCATATTTTACACAAATTTGTGGGTTCAGATCTTGAGTCTCAAGCTCTTGAGGTTCGTCATCCGGCTGGAGTTCTTCAACGACTCTCATATAACTTCTCAACCCTTGTTGATATGGGCGCATCTGGTAGGTCTGGTTCTGTGGTGTCCTTTGGTATGACCTGCACTGTGGCGTTGCGGGCGTCCGTGGAATGGGAAATGGCCTGCCTTCCCTGAAAACTGACTGGAAGTGTCCTTCTCTCCCACAATTTCCACATTTCTGGGTGATTGCAGGGCATGTACCTGTCGTTGCATCCGTGGGGTCATCGGGTAGCTAGAGCCTTTGCCTCTGTCTCCTCCTCGTGGGGCGTTTGTGTGAATTGCTGCTACTATGTCACCTCTGTCCTGCTTGGGCATTGTGTTGCTGGACATTTGGGTTGCTTGTATGTCCACTCTTTCAAGGATCCAGGCCATTTTACTGACCTCTTCAATGGTGAGCGGTTTCTTGAGCAGTTGTTTCTTGAGTGTTGGTGAGATACACCCTTCGATCACTCATAGGCGGATGGCCTCAACTAGGGAGAACGCATGGAACTGGCAGTGTGCTCCTTTGATGTGTAGTGGGGTGATGAACTCATCCACAGTTTCATCTGCTCTTTGGGTACATTGGTTAAACATGTATCTTTCATAGTCTCTATTAGGCTCTATGACAAGTCTCTTGTTAAGGGTTGTGAGTAGTGACGTGAAATCAGGGTGTTCAGCCACTGGAATGGTTTTAATTAGCATTCTAACTTCATTGCCAACTGTGTTAAGAAACATGCTGCGTAATCTTGGGGAAGTTTCTTCGCCTGCTGCTGCGATGGTATTATTGAAGTCCTCAAGCCATTCTACCCACCGGGGGCCTTTGTCAGCGTGTGGGGTCATAGAGAATGGCAGAGGCATTCGCCATGCAGTGGCAGTCGACTTTGTTGCGGGTGCTGGAGGTGCTGGGGCTTGCCCGCCTTGATTGGGGGGTGAGCTCATGTTGACTGCGGGCTGTGTTGGTTAGGCCTCTCACAAATGGTGGCTGCGCTGTGCAACAGAGGTTGCCGATTTGCGGCACAGTCCTTGTCATGCCTGGTAGCAAGTCTTGGGAAGGAGGTCGCTTGTCCTCGTGCAACTTCGATTAAATTTGTTTGTAACCCCTTTTCTTTGTCTTTGCAGAGGTGGAGTGCTTCCGTGGGCTGCCCTTTTGGGGCCCAAGTGTTTTGGAAATGTTCTGTTGATTTCACTTGTGTCCCTTTTACTTTGTTTTTTATTTCTTGGGGAGGCAGAGTGCCTCTGTGGGCTTCCTTTTGGGGCCCACGTGTGTGCTTCGAGGAGGCCCAGTGAAAAGGGTTCAGTGGGGAAGGGGTGTCACCCACCTGTTGCTTCCATGTGGCCACATGGGGGTCAGGATCTCCGGCCGCTGGCGGGTTACCGCGCGCCAGTAGGACGGCACGTGTCTTCTTCCAAGCCATCCAGCACGTGGATGGGGACAACTTCTTTCAGCTGTGTCTTTCAGTGGTGGTGGGGGGGGGTGATAAGGAAGAAGGCGGGGCCCGGGATTGGGTCTGCTGCAGGACGGGTGGAGAAGCCACCGCAGCTCCGTTCAACGGCAGGAGGAAATGGAAGGCGGGGCCCGGGATGGGGATCACCTCAGGACGGGCTGGAAAGCCACTGCGCAGCGGGATCGCTTGCGCTTTACAGGAGGAGGAAGCTGTTGCGCAGGGAGTAAGCCTCATCGCCAGTTGTTGGCCGTGATGGCCCTTGCAAGGAAAGGACACACACCAGCAGGTGGAAATAATGTGTGCTTTATTTAACAGCATAAATGAAAGTGAAATCTACTCTTTCGCTCCTCCCTCTTTCTACATCACGAACCACTTGGCTTTCTCCTCGAGGCGCCGTCTCTGTCTTAAAGAGACAGAGGCTCGCTAACACTTTTCTAAAGCAAACAGCTTGTCAAATAACAGCTACTGAGGGTCAGACCCATTTGTCCACACGGGCTACGGATGGTCCTGCAGGCATCAAGCTGAGGGTCAGAACTATTGGCACACGCATAATTTCCTTGGGCTACAGAAGTCTACTTTCTTCCTGACATCAGGAGGATCACCTGAAAGTCCGACTCGGGACAGTCTGAAGAGTTTGATAGTCAGGAGGGAAACCTGTCTGAAGAGATGTGATTTCAGATGTTTTATGAATCTCAAGTGGTTTTCTATGTTGATACTCATTGATAGCTGGTTCCAGAGTGATACACATCCAGATCCGATAGGCCTTTGACCAAGTCTAATCTCCCTGAATCCTGTGATAAAGAACCTTTAAGACACTTTGAATCTTAATTCTCAAGTTGGATCATACCTCTTGAAGTAAAGCTTGAGATAGGAAGGGCTGCCCCAGTGCATGCCCTATCTATAATACAAAGTGATTTGAAATACATTATTTCATTCAAGGGGAGTCCATGTAGAGATTTCAGCACCCGAGTAACTGGGGTTTCAAATTCATGTTGAGCCTTGAAGTTCTGTCCTGAAGAAGCTGTAGGTGGTAAATGAGATGCTTTAGGAGCCCCTTAAACAAACGTTTGCAGTAGTCAATCTTTTCCAGCACCATCACTGTGTACACCTGCACTTTGTGGTGCATGTTAAGGAATGGCAAAGTATGTTTTCACATATGCAGGTAGAAGTGTCTAATCTGGTGTGTATAAGATGTCTTAATTGTCAATGAAAATGCCCATGTTTTAAAGATCACAGGCAGGTGGTGGGTGTCAAATAGTGGTCAGAAAGTCAAAATGGAGAGTGCAGATGATGGACCTATCCACAAAGGTATTTTCCAATTTGGCAGCATTCAGGCAAAGGTGATTGCCAATCAATCGTTTATCAAAAGTAGACAAGTAGAGATGTTGTGAGAAGTAACCGAAACGTTCAGCATTTTAACGGCTATTTGTGACACATCCACATGAATTAGGAAGAGCATCATGAAAGACTCCAAGGTATCTGCTAGAGGCTTCATATATCAGTTAAACAACCATGAGGAAAGCACAGAGTATTTTGGGACTTCATTCCCAGTGGCGAAAGGGTAAGAGCAGAAAGTGACTGATTTTACCAAGGATACTCTGTTTTGCAGGAAGGACATAATCCATTTCAGAGCCCTGTTCTGGAAAACCAGCAAGTGCTGTAGTCTCTGCAACAAGGTCTGATGGTCAACATTGGCGAATGCAGATCATAACATGAATAGTACATTGGGCAATTGCCATCCAACATAGAGATGAACACCTCCTTCATGTAGAGCATGAACATTTCAGTGGTATGTGAAGGCTGGAACACTTTTTGGCTGTGATGAAGCAAATTCTAGGATTCACTATATTCAAGTCGGAGTAGAGCAACCACTTTATCCACTAACTAACCAGTGGAAGAGTGTTTTCTAAAAGGTCAGATGTTTCCCAGAACCGTTCCCAATTCATTCACCATTTGGCTGAGGTACTCTCTTTCAAAGGGTTTATTGGGAGCTCTTTCTGGTGGATGCTAAGGGATGTAGCTGGTCATGATCTGCTGTCGAAGTGGGGTGATTCACCATCTCCAGCATCATGAGTTTGTCTTGGTATTTTCTGAAGTGTGATTTATTCGTTGAGCTGGTGTGTTTCTGCTCTCACCATATTGGAAAATTGCCTGCCCTCATGTATTTGCTCTGCGCTCCCTTGTATCTCTGCTTCCCTCACTGTATCATTCCCCCTATGATTTGTGAAGTACATCGCTGCTTCCTGAAACTAGGTGTGCGCTCATTAAATACCATAATAATGAAAAGTAATAATAATAATGTTATTTATTTATTCATTGTACCATGGTTTACAAAACCCTTACACAAATTAGTTAATAACTCAACAACAATTGCAATCAGGCAAGGTAAAGGGTACAGAAATAGCACTTAAAATGAAAAAAAGAATTCTTAAAAATCGAGTTGTAGCAAAAATTAAGGATTTTTATTTACTATTTATAATTCTGATACAAAATGCATTTGGATTTAAAAACGATAATCAAGTAAAAAATGTGTAAAGAGTCTAGCATATCTCATTATTTACAATCAATTACCAAGTGCTCAAGCGTCTCTATAGCAGTTTTAACATTACAAAGTTTAACATTACATAATCTTTCATTTCTGGGAATTTGCAGTCTTGCACCAACTGTTAGGAAGAATTCTCACCCAAGTGCTTAATTCCCTCTACTTTAGACCCCTCCAGCTCTTTTGCTATAGTTTGGGACTTTGAACTTTTCATTTTCAATGTGTTTTACTTTTGTGCTCTTTGGTAATGGAGTTTTAAAACAACTCCATAGGCATCATCTTTTTCTGTGTGTCACACAGCACGCTCGGTGCAGTGACACAGGGGTGTCTTTCAGACTCCCCAAGGTTTAAATACCTTCTCTGGGACTGACTACTGTCTCCCAGAGCATGTAAAGTTAAATTGACTTTACTAGTCTCTTTAAATGTACATACCCAGCACACACTACCTTACTATAGAGTGCTGGAGGGGTTGCCTAATATCCCCTGAGTCAAAACACTCATGAAACAGTCAAATGTTACCCTTTCCTACTTTAAATGGCTGGTGGCAATGGTTTAGATCAAACTACCATGATTTTTCCCGACCGCTAACAACAGTAGCTAAAAATCGGGTCAGCCATGTTTTTCAATATGGCGCCCAAGACCTATCTGTAAAAACAGACTCCGGTCATCTTATTTCGCCATTTCTTTTAGGAAAGGTCCTTCTTGTGTTTGTCTCTGCGCGCCAAACCAGGATTGGTCCCTTTGTTCATTGCCGTTTGGCGGGCTTCAGTGCTGAAGCCCTCCTCTTGCGCCTGTGTGTCTGTGATGGACAGGTTGTGAGGGAGGTGCGGCATCTTCTTGTGCTTGGTCTCCTAGGATACCTGAATGCACTCTGGTGTGATTGGCCAGCTGGCTGTCCGGCAAGGACAGCCACCTGCTGTGGGAGTGACCGCCAGGCTGGAATGAATGGGGGAAAACTGTTTAAAAGCAGGTCTCTGGGACTTGGAAAGCAGAGTCGACCACTGGAACGAAAGAACCGAAGACGAGCTAAAGGAAGAGGACTGCTGCAACTCCTGGACAACCGGTGAACCACTGCTGCAGGTCCGAATTGCCTGAAACTCCATTGACAGAGAAGCCCTTGAAGGTTAACTTCTTCCCTTGAGTTTGGTGGGAACAACCAACTCACAAGCCACCTGGACACCATCCCCATCTGGTCAAATTGTCTTCAGAGTGCTGTTGAAAACCGGATAGCCAGAGGGGAGGAAACCCGCTCGTGGTCTTTAAGGCACTCGCACCTTAAAACAACGTTTTGCCAAGCTTATGGCCTCATCCCTGGGCAGTGCAGGAACCTCCCGACGTCCTCCTTCTTGTCCCCACGACTGAAGCTCAGGAACAGCGAGATCTGCTCGAACTGCCAGGAACAACTGCCTCAGCTACAGCTCTTCTTCAATTTAAAGGTACTGTGCAAACGCGGTCTGGAAATCTTTTTGGCCATTGCAAAAGTTTGTGGAACTTTCCCAACTTCGAAGGCTCGTCCTTCCCTAAACATTCATCAAACTTTTCGCCTAGCCAAATTCTTCTAAACTCTGTGGCAAAGATTTAACCGTTTACTACCAGAACTGTGCTATCCTATACAAAGAATCTGAACCATTGACTTTGGTCCAGGCCTATGAACTGATTTGCTGGTTGTAGTTTACTGAAACCCTTTGCCCTGCCTATGAAAGTATTTGTGCTGTCTATTCTTATAACCTTGTCTTTTTACCCCTTTCTAAAGTATCTGAAGTGCCAAATTGCTCCCACTTCAGGGGAGCTAAACTTGTTCATTTGCTTAGCGGTTGTGTTTGTGTGGTTTATTAGTGTGTGATATTGAGCTACTCTTGCTGGTGTAATGTTTTCAAACTGACTGTGTAAATAAATGTATATTCTTTTACCAAGAAACCTTGAGTAAGTGTTTGTTTGAATCACTGTATTTGTTGGTCCTATGTGTAACTTGTTCTACTGCTCACTCAACTCTTGAGATAAGTCTGGCTGCACAGCCATCGCTACCACTTTACTGTGTAGTACAGGCTTGTATTGTACCAAAGGTGAATCTGTACTGACACGTGTAGTCTTAATTGCATGTAGTGTTCCCAAAGGGTACTGCATGTTATTCTGCCTAACACCAACCAATGACTGCGTCTGAAACAAATTTAACATGAACCTCATATATTTGTTGCACTAGATTGAGTTAGGATAATAACAATATTTAAGAGTGAGTTGTTGACTCGAAACGTGTGTTCACTTTCCTCATTAATTGTCTCTTAACTAGCACCAGATCTCCTAGATATAGCATGCAGCTGATGGTCACCATAAAACTTAATGCTGGCCTTTTTATCCTTGTCAGTCTCAGTGATGGGTATTGGCTCATGTGTCTTTTGTTGTGATCTCTTAGTTAGACGATTATGTATTTTAAAACCATGCTCTTTTTTTGTTGTACCATCTTCTTCAATGTTTCCATAAATTGTCCAATCATGGCCACAGTGGGTTGATTATTTCTTTTGCCACTCCCATATGCTCTGTGAATTTGGTAAATTCATGACCATTAAAAAGGCAGTCTCTTTTTAGTACTAGGGGGATTCCCCAGTTGTGAAAGGCATTGTCAAGTAGCGGGATGGTGGCTAGTGCTGATATGGAGGGGGATAAGTGCACCAATGGAATCATTGACTATTCATCTATTAGTACAAGTAAGTATTTTCTATCTGAGAGCGGTCGGAAGAAGTCAGTATCTAGGTGGTCCCAAAAGGCATCACGTAGCTTCAGTGGTGGAGGCTTCTCAGGCCATCTAGTGCATTATCAGATGTGGCAGGATCCAGCCATTTTCTGCCATGGCGTTTAGTATCTGATGCTCCTTTGTATTGCCGCCACATCACGGTTCCACTCATGTAATGTGTTAAGAAATAGTTCAATCTGAATAATCGAAGGTGGATGGAGAACATTGTTATGTGGTGGACTGTTGGTCGAGTACAATTGGCATACCCATTTTGGAGATCGAGTTTGGAGAAAATGTGTGCAACCTTCAGGCAGCTGATAATACTATTGATGTGCATGCTGGGATTTCGTTCTCTTTGAATGGCTGTGTTTACTTGGGGCATTTCAATACAGATACAGGTTTTATCACTGTTGCTTTTTTTAACGTATGGCCACAATGTTGGAGATCCGTGATGTTGGAGCTGTTTCAGGTTCGATTATTTCATCTTTCAGCACATCCTAGATTTCTTTGTCAACATTGGGTTGTGGATGGGCGAGAACTCACCGGTGATGTTGAGCTATTGGTCTAACTGGCTCATTGATGTAAAGGTTTACAGGGGAGGTGCCTTTTAGTTTCCTCAGCCCTTGAAAGTGAAGGATTGCATTTGGATACTCAACGTTTTGATGATAGAGCATAGATGATGGCAGCAAAACCCATTATATGCCAGTGCAGTAGGGAATTTTCCATGGTTCAGTAAGGTCCTTTGGTGGCCCAAGGGAATGACTTGCATTCAGGTGGTGAAGGTACTGGTTTTGGTTCCACTTTGTTGTCTTCTGAAAAGCGTATTATATTAATAAATGCCCCAGTGTTGACAAGAAAAGTGGCACAATGGCTCCCAATGAGGAATTCTGCATCATCGCCTTCTTTTCTCCATTCTGGATTCATCATGTAGATGCATTGATCCGATGATCATGTGGAACCACGATCTGATGTTCTGGTCTTCAATGGTCATGGTGGTGATGGGGTTTGCATTGTTCTGGTGTGACCTGTTGACTGAGCGACGCATGGCACCTTTTGGTGAAGTTGTTAATCTTTCCACAGTTGTGGCATACTTGCCCTATGGCTGGGCATTGTTTGTGATCCAGGAAAGGTTATCCACATTGGTAGTAGAGTTTTCCTGCAGGCCTTTTGTCCTTAGAAGGTGGTTTAATCATGTTTCTGCAAGCAGTGTGTCCCCTGCAATAGATAGTCTCTTGTTTATGCTGTTTTGTGACATTAAACAAACTGGGTGGCTTGTTCTTCTGCTCTTGCATCGGTTGTTGCCAGGGTCAGAATTGTAGATAAGGATAGAAGTTCATTGAGTCGCTTCGTCCCGAAGGATGAGGCCAGGCATCATTCTATGATCTATAGACAATTTGCATTATCATTTGAGAATGTATGGAAGTCACCAGCTTGCGTAGCCAGGTAACATATGTGCCATTGGATTCTCTTTGTAGTTGGCATGCTGTATTGAATATGTCGTTCATGATCAATCTTCAACTCAGGGACAAAGTCTTTTTTGGGGCATGCTTCCAGGTCAGCCTACGGAGTAGTTTTCACTGGTGGAAAAGTGGGTATTAGGTCTTACACTTCTTCTGCCACCATGCTGATGAAAAGGTGGTATGTGCTTTTCTCAGAATATTGTTCATCTTGCACTTTGCGGAAGTTCCCAAACTGCTGGATCCAGCGTTTCCTTTTCAGGCTCAGCATCGGCAAGCTATCCAGGATACATTGGGATGGGTGGTGGAGGGTGGCAGCCCCTGTCTTCCCTGAATCAGACATATTATTGTGTGTGGAAGAACAGCAAGGCAGAACTCATGTGGATAACATTAGAAGGAGGAGATAGAACAGAGACAATATTAAGTAGCTGGTAATTTGTGTCTCTTCAGTCTTCTTATATTTGTTGTTTCATTTCCATTTCCTCAGTGCTCCCATACTTTCCTTCCCTTTTCTTTTGTGATGCCCACCATAGAGTGTAGGGGTAGGAATCCCCAACCAACATGGCCACCGGCATAGGACAGATCTTGTAGAATCTCATGAGATGTGAACAAAGAAACAGCCAGGAGAATGCTTAGGGCGAGCAAGGGCAGCAACTCACCCTGGGACCATGGCTAATCACATAGGGTTCGTTGGAGCAGGCATGCTCAGTTAGCAGCTCACTCAGCTGCCTATCTCTGAGTGGAAGTCAGGCATGGAAGTGGAGGCAGATGAATGCTGTGCACAGTGGACATCCCCTGGGCAGAGTGCACCAGAGACTGGAAAGCACTGACAGGTTGAGGGAGCACTCTTGTGAGTCTCAGCATGGTGTCCGGACTTCTTTTATCAACACCAAATGTAACATATCGTTCGGGCCCACAGGCACTGCTTGAATGATATTAATCATACTGGGCGTGTCTTTTACATAAGATTTCATTTTGGACACGAAAGAACGGAGAAAGGCCAAAGGTGGTCAATCTACATTAATAAAGTAGAGTCTGTTTCTCTTCCCAGTTGTACCAAAAGGGACCTCTAGGGAGGGGTAGTCGATCTGTTTCCTTTGTTATTTATCGTTTGACTCTCCCCATAGCACAGATTCGACCCCGCGTGTAGAAAAATAGGGGAGTACCCAAATTGTTTTTTGCAGTAGTGAAGGCAGACAGATCAATGTGTCCATCATGGCGACAGCCCCTCCCTCGGCCCAATTATTGTATGGGAGAGAAATGCTATGCATTAAGGTGTCCATATCAATCATATCCCAGACAGGTGCAAGAAGAAATGGACTTGATTTGATGGAAGATGGCGAGAAAGACTGACATCTTAATAAGCAAAACACGTGCAAAGGATAGACATGAAGCAAACGCGCATCCACCACGAAGAAACACGAACATTAGGTCAAACTTGCATCTATACATGAAGAGCATCATTTGTGATCATACACAGTCAGAGAGCATAACATCAGCAACTCATTAACCAAACTCTAACTTGAGCAATATATATTAATAAGTTGACTAACCTAGAAGCAGCATGATACTGAACGGCCATCTTAATCAAAATGGATACTAAAGCACACATTACAATGAATGAGAAATACAAAAAGCCATGAATCGCAGAGGGCTGAATTCTCTGGAAAGCAGAATGTTCCGGATGTGGACAGAAGCTGTGATGTTCCAGCCAAGGTTTCAGAGACATTAGGGAGGATTTGAATGGCTCAGAGTAGGAACGTGATATAGCGTTTGCCAAGAAATCAGACACACTCCTTGAGATTAAACATGAAACAATCAGCCTTTGAATGCCAATGTGCTGGAGTAAACAAGTGTTAAAATCACAAGAGGAATGGATCGACCAAGTCTCTAGCAGTCAGGAAGGTAAATAGTACTAGTGCTAATAGTCAATCAAAATAGAATAAATACAAGGAAGGAAAATTCAGAACACAATCCTCTCACGCATGACCTACCACGCCGAGAACACTGTCTATTCATTAGCTCAGACATAGACAGACACCTGCTTCGACTCCCCACAAGTTCTCAGAAATGAAGGGCCTAACGAGGCCAAGTACAAAACAGGAGCCTTGGCTCATGGCCTGGGATTAAGACTACAGCGATTTTATTTGGAAGGGAAGGCAGTCCATGGACCTTGCTCCTCTTACTCCTGTTTTTGGCTCATGTGTTGATGTTCTGTCAATTGGTCAATGTCGATTAGGAGGTGCCCACCAATCCCCATTCTTAAAGTTATGCCACCCAGTACATGTTGCAGTAGCCAATCGTTTATTTAGCAAATTATGTATTTCATTGTTATCATTTTTGGGGTGGTCCTAGGAGGAACTACCAGATAAAAAATGATCCACTCATAATACTTGTAGCTATATATTGCATACATAGTTTATTTCCCATAACCTATCCCCGAACACCAGAGGTTTTGTGTGAAATAACGTCTGCAATGACGAATTATGAGTATTTAATCCATTGTTTGTAGGAAGAATTTGGAGAGCTGCGACCCATGTGCTTGTTGCTGTCCCCGCTTTATTTTGGAGTTGTTAATATAGTGGGGTTTGCCATTCATTTTGACAATTTCCATTAATGGTCATAGGATTTCCTGCCTTCACCACGCCCGCTGGATCTGGGGTCATCGAAACCACCTTAACAGTGGTAGGTCTGGATGTCATGGTTTCTCCATCTCTGCTCTGCTTTGGATTGGATGGATCTGAAAGTGAGAGAAAATGCTGGTGAGTATCTGCATCAACAGGCAAGGCTGGAGATAAGGGTCTACAATGACACATGCTGGTCAAGGGGGAACAGGAATGGGGGCCCTCTCTTTTGCCCCTCCCTACCACAGCCAGGTCTCTCCCTACCACAGCCCGGTCTCTCCCTTTCACACCCTTGTCTCTCCCTACCACACCCCTGTCGCTACCACCACTCATCTCTCTCTACCACACACCTCTCTCTACCACATCCCTCTCTCCCTTTACCACCCTCTCGTTCACTATTGCAACTCCTCACTCTACCATACCTCTGCTCTCTCTACCACTACCTCTCTGCCAAACCCTCTCAACAACCCTTTCTCAACAGACCTCTCTCTACCACACCCCCTCTCTCTACAAGCTCCCTCTCTCTTCCACCTCCTCTACCACCCCTTCTATCACATCCTCACTCTACCTCACCCACTCTACAATGCCCCCTCTCTACCATACCGCCTCTCTCTATGACAAACCCTCTTGCTACCACACCCCCCCTTGCTACTACAATCTCTCTCTGACACCCCTCTCTATCTACAACACCCCCTCTCTCTACCAAACACATGATCTCTTTCTTTCACTTCCCTGTAACATCTCCCACTCTCTAGCACATCCCCATCCTCACTCACTGCCCCTATTCTGTTACCCCTTCTTCTACCAACCCCTCTTCACCCCACCACATCCTCTCACTCCCTACCACACCATCTCTCTACCAGGCACAGTCTCCCTCCCTTCCACACCCCATCACTCTACTACCCCTGTCTATCGTATCCACTCTCTCTATTAGATGTACTCTCTCTATCACATCCACTCTCTCTCTCTCTACCTTGGACACTCTCTCATTACCACACCCATTCTCTCTCTATCACCCACTCTCTCTGCAGAACATATTCACTCTCTACCACCTCTCTCTACAACACATCCTTTCTCTGCAAACCCCTTTCTCCAGCCCTCTCTACTACCCCCTCTCCATCACACCACCCTCTCTACCACATCTGTCTCTTGCTACAACAGCCCCTATCTACAACATTTCTCTCTACCACACCCCCTCTATCTCTCACCCTCTCTCTACCACACACCTGAGCTCTCTACAACACACATGATCTCTCTCTCTACCACTCCCCTGTACCACCTGTTGCTCTCTAGCACACCCCCATCCTCACTCTCTGCCTAACACACCCCTTTCTCTCTACCACAATTCACCGTCTCTCCACCATGCCCCTTCCTCTACCGTGCCCCTTCCTTTACCACAGACCCCTCCTCTCACGCCTAGAAACACTTGTGTACAGGTGTGTTATAAATGCCATATCATAGCATATCTTCCACCACAACTACTTCCTCTACCACGGCCTCTTGTACCACACCCCTTTCTTCTACATCACCCCCTTCTTGTACCACACCCCTTCCTCTACCACACAACCGGTCTACCACACACACACTCTCTCTACCACACCCACTCTCTCTCTACCACACCCCCTTCTCTCTCACCCCCTCTCTAACACTCCTTCTCTTTACCACACCCTCTGTAACAACCCCACTCTACAGCCCTCTATCTCTACCACACCCTTTTCTCTATGCAACACATGATCTCTCTACCACACACCTGATCATTCGCTCTTCCATTCCCACCTACCAACCCTGCATTCTAGAACATCCCATACTCGGTCCCTGCCTACCACACCCCTCACTCTCTCTGCCACACCCCTTTCCCTACTATACCCCTTCTTTTACCTCCCCCCATACTCTTCCTCACCCCTTTCCTCTACCAGACACCCTTTTTCTACCACATCACCTTCTTCTACCACATCCCATTCCTCTTCACGGCACTCCCTCTCTCTACCACACCCCATTTCTCTCTACCACCCCTTCCTCTCTCTACCACACCTCTCTCTCTCTATGAAACCCCTTCTCTACGACCCCCTATTTTGTTGCCATACACCCTCTCCTTCTCTACCACACACAATATCTCTCTTCCAGACCCCTACTCTCTCTACCGCACCCCTACCCTTTCTAACAGACCCCACCTCTCTACCACACCCTGCCCTCTCCCTACCATGCCCCTTCTCTCCCTACTATAACTCCAATTACTCCCTACCACACCCCTTTATCTTGTTCACTCTCCTCTAGCACCTCTGCCCTCTACTACATCCCCTTCCTCACTTGCTGCCTCTCTCCACAACTTCCGCTCTCTACCACGCCTTCCTCTTCTCAACCACACCTCCTTCCTCTACCACACATACACTTCCTCTACCACCACACCTTCCTTTATCACATCGCTTCTTCTACCACATCCAATTCTTCTATCAAATCCCCTTCCTCTTTACCACACTCCCTCTATTACATTCCCTCTCTATCACATTCCCTTCTTTTCTCTAGGACACATTCTCCCTCTCTCTACGACAACACCTCTTTCTCTACCATGCACTTGATCTCTCTTCCACTACCCTCTACCAACCCCTGCCCCCTATGGGTTCCCCTTCCACTTCTATTTTTCACACCCACTTCCTCTACTACACCCCCTTCCTATATCACATTCACCTCTTCTATCACTGCCTTCCTCTTCAGCACACTCTCTTTATAACATTCCCTCATTATCACATTTCCTTCATCCCTCTACCACACCACTTCCTCTATCTATCATGCCCTCTTCCACTGCCAACCCCTCTCTACCACTCCCTCTTCTCTCTACAACACCTTCCCTCTCTACCACACACCTGATGCCTCTCTTCCACTCCCCTCTACAACCCACACTCTGTAGCACATCCCCTTCCTTACTCTCTGCCACTCTCTACCACACCTCCTTCTCTCTACCACACACCTGATATTTCTACAACATATCTGATTTCTCGCTTCCACTCCACACCACCCCAGCTCTTTAGTCTATCCCCTTCCTTACTATTTACCTCTCTCTGCCACTCTCTGCCACACCCTCTCTCTCTACCACACCCTCTCTCTACCACACCTTCCCTATCTACAGCAACCCCTCTCTCTACTGCACACCTGATCTCTCTACCACTTCCCTCTATCACCCCACTCTCTAGCACCTCCCCTTTCTTACTCTCTGCCTCTCTACCACGCCCTGTCCCTCTACCACACACCTGCTCCCTCTCTACCACACCTTCTTCCTTTTTCTACCACACCCATTCCCCCTACTACACCCCTTCCTTTTCCTCACCCCTGCATCTCTCGCATCTCCTTCCTCTCCCTCACACCCTTCCTCTACCACATCCCCTTCCTTTTTACTGCACTCTCTACCATACCCCTTTCCACTCTCTACCACACCGCTTCCTCTCTACCACACCTCCTTCCCCTTTCTACCATGCTCCAAACTCTCCAAAACACCCCCCCTAGAACAGCTCCCCTTTCTCTACCACACCCCATCCTCGCCATACCACTCCCCTCCCACTACCACACACTTGATCACCCTTCCACTCCCCTCTACAACAGCCTGCCTTCTAGTACATCCCCTTCCTTACTCACTGTATCTCTCTACAACAACTTCGTCTCTCTACCACACCTTCTTCTTTTCTCTTCCCCATTCCCCTTTTTTACAACATCCCCATCTTCCTCCACATCCCCTTTTTCTATCAAATTCCCTTTACCACACTCCCTTTATTACATTCCCTCACTATAACATTCCCTTCCTCTCACTTCCGCACCCTTTCCTCTCTCTACTGTACTTCATCTCTCTACTAAACACCCTCTGTACCAAACACCCTCTCTCCACCACACACCTCTCTCTACCACACCCTCTCTCTATCTACCTGATCTCACCACCACACACCTGATCACTCTCTTCAGCACCCATCTACCCCCTATCCCTAGCACATCTCCTTCACTCTCTGCCACACCCCATTCTTTACTCTAATACACATCTTCCTCTCTCTATCACACTCCCACTCTGTCTACCACAGTCCCTCTCTCCATCTACAACACCACCTTTATCCCTCTATCACACTCCTTCCCTCTTCATTACCCCTTCTCACGACTACATCCCCTCTTAACTACAACACCTTTCTCTCTACCACACTCCTCTCTCTACCACTCACCTTCTCTCACCACCACACTCCCTCCCTCCACTACCTCAATACCGCACTCCTTCTTCATTGCTACAAGACTCCCCACCTCTCACTGCCACACTCCCTATATCTAGCAACCACACACCATATCTTTTTCTACCGCACACCACACCTATTACTTCCATACTCCTTCTATCTCCAACATGCTTCTTCTCTCCCCACCACAGCACCCCTCTCTCTCCACTACACTCTATCTCTATCTACTACACTCCCTCACTCTCTCTACAACTCCATATCCCTCTCTACCTCACTCCCTCTCACTGTGCTATACTCCCTCCCTCTACTGCATTCCCTTCACCCTGTACCACACCTCCCATCTCTCTGTAACACATCTCCTCTCTCTACCACATCCTCTCTCTATCACAGCCTCTCTCTACCACACCCTTTCTACCACCCCCTTTTTACATACCTCTGTCTCTCTAAACACCCCTTCTCTCAACACACATGATCTCTCTATCACACACCCGATCATTCTCTCTTCCCCCTCCCTCTACCACGCCCACTTTCTAGCAAATCCCTGTTCTCACCCTCTGCCTACCAGTCTCACTTAATTTCTCTAATAAATACCTTTCAATCTACCACACTGCATTCCCTAATACACCCCCTTCCCCGCCCTCACCACCTTCCTCTCCCTCACCTCCTTCCCCCCACCCCCTTCCTCTCCCTCATGCCCTTCTACCACATCCCATTCCTCTCCACTGCACTCCCCTCTCTACCACACCTTTCCTCTCTCTACCACACCGCTTTCACTCTACCTATGTCTTCTCTACCAAACTCCCTCTTGCTCTAACACACCTTCTATAACACCCTATCTCTCTCTATCACATGTCCACTCACTCTACCACATCTCTCACTCTACCACATCTCCTCTTTCTCTAACACATATCCTCTCTCCAACACACTACCACACTCTGTCCCACACTTCCTCTCTCTACTACACTCTCCCTCTCTCTCAACCACACTGCCTCCCTCTCTACAACACTTCCTCCCTCTCTGCCACACTCCGCCTCTCTCTACCAAACTCCCTCTCTCGCCAACACACTCTCTATCACACCCTATCTCTCTCTATCACATCTTCACTCTATCACATCTTTTCTGACTCTACCACATCTCCTCTTTCTCCAACACATCTCTCCTCTCTCTCCAACACACTACCACACTTCCTCTCTCTATCACACTCCCCCTCTCTCTCAACCACACTGCCTCCCTCTCCACAACACTCCCTTCCTCTCTACCACACTCCCCCCTTTTTATTTCTTGCAACATCCGCCGAAGCGACAATGTTCTCTCCCTGCCTCCTAATACTTGCCTGTGTCTGGGCTCCCCCACCGCGTTCGCCTGAGTCTCCTGTTGTCTTCCTGGTGTTATGCTCACCTGGCTCCCACAGGAGCGTCGGTCAGAACCGGACAGCTGCGGTCTCCACCCACGTGATGCGTAGTGCAGCGATGACTGACTGGATCTGCCCTCCTAATCTTGTCTGCTTAACCCGTAGAAATATTATCCTGCAAGTGGAGAGATGGATTTAGCCACTAGTGGATTCAAGTGATGGCACCCCCACAGTCCTCCCCAACTAATCACCTCCGAAATGCCCTCACAGCAATCTCACCTTATATTCTTGAAAGATGAGCTCTCCATCCTGCGTGGATTTGCAGGGGCGCGTCGATTCCAGTTACTCCACTGGTTTGAAGGCTCGGGAGAGTTCCAGAGAGTATTGACTCTGAGGTTCCTGGTGAGGACCAGTAAGTATTAAGTTCATAGAGTTCAATATGTCCGATGTTCACTCTTGTTCCCCCTTCCTTTCTTGTCTTGCAGCTGGCTCGTGAAAAGATGCTCTTGTGGCAGCTGGTGGCGCTCAGGTAAGAGTCTGTATTACCAGGCGCTGTCCGGTAAATGTTGCAAGAGGAAAACGTGTTGTTTTGTCTCTCTTTACAGATGAGGCACGTGAAAATATGGAGAATCACAAAAGGATGCCAGTGGTGGTAAATCAGGTCAGTCTATGGTGGGAAGAATTATATTTGTTGGTTCCCTCGGCTCACCATGTGGTTTTCTTTTGTCTCCTAGGTGCCGAAGTTCGGCGAAGAGATGATGGAGGCGGCGCCGACCCGAAGGATGCTGTGAAGACTGGTGAGTATGGCGCGGCGCTGCAGCTGGAGGTGCGGCGCGTGCAGAAATGATGTTCTTTACAGGCCCGGAGACAAGATGGATCCAGAATCAGGTGTGGAATCGAAATAAGTTTGTTTTCTAACCTTGTCCCTTTCTTTCCTCTTTGTTTTAGGAGCTCCGGATTCGAGGCGGGCGTGGCAGAAGACTGGATGCAGGCTGCAGGCATGGTGAGTGTTACGCTGCTGGATGCAGAATAACGCGAAGCTTGTGTTGCTGGTCGGGCGTGGTTTAAATAGCCTCAAAAGTAGTCCCAGGTAAGAAGTCCCTAGAACCACACCCGAGTAAAAAATAGTCCCTGTAGAAAAATAGTCCCTTTCAGGCTTCATGTTGGATTGGAGTCATTTGCAGCATGGTCTGCCTGAGGTAAGTAATGACTATGAGCCTGGCGCCTTAGGCGCCAGGACTGATTCCTACTATGAGCCTGGTGCCTAAGGCGCCAGGACTTAACCCAGATAGTCCCTAGCCGGGGCTGCTGAGGTTTTACTAAATGTCTAGATGCCTGCTCCCGGGGCTGATGGGCTTGGTCCGGATGCCTGGGGGTAGGCATCATGACACCTGGTCTCTGCACCTCAGCCATCCCCTTTCCTCTCCAGCCCTCCTCCTCCAATCCCTCTCCCATCCCATCCACAGATTGGCTGTTCATTAGGTCAGATGACCGGAACACGCCTTGAGGCTCCAGGGGCCTCTTTCAACATTGGAGCCCACATGAGGCTCATTTTGAAACATCCGCCGAAGCGATAAGCTTCTCTCCCTGCTTCCTAATGCTTGACTGGGTTTGGGCTCCCCCATTGCATTAGCCTGTGCCTCTCGTTGCCTTCCTGTTCGCAGTGCCTCAGCCAGTCCCTCTTCCCTCAAGCCCCCCTCCTTCCACTCCCCTTCCAACCCCATCCACAGATTGTTTGTTTGTTGGGTCAGATGACTGGAACAAGACTCGAGGGGCCTCTTCCATTGTCAGAGCCGACACAAGGCTCATTTTGAAACATTCGCCAAAGTGGTAGATTTCTCTCTCTGCTTCCTAATGCTTGCCTAGGTCTGGGCTCGCCCATCGCATTAGCCTGTGCTCCTCCTTCCACTCCCCCTCCCACCCCATCCACGGATTGGCTGTTCATTAGTTCAGATGACCAGAACACGCACTGCATCAGAGATCCCTCAGGGCAGCCTTGCCCAGGCAGCCGGCAAAGGGCCACAGCAAAAGGCATCTCCGCTGCATGTTTGTTCATTCGTCCTGGGCACCCTACAAAGCCATCTACTGCAAAAACCAGGTAAGGTGGTAAGCATTGGGAGCATGACCAGTGCTGTGCTTCTGAAAGCCTACCACTACTTTATTACTACCGTTTGATTCTTACCATTGTGTTGAATCTTGCTGCACTCCAAAGTTTACCAAAGTTAGCCACAGTATTGAATTTAGCTGAATTTATGAGTATAGCCATTGCATTGAATTGAACTGAATTTTTAAGTATAGCCACTGTATTGAATTGAGCAGAATATTTTTAGTATAGCCACTGTATTGCATTTAGCTGAATTATAATGCAACTGTCCACAAACCCTACTAAAAACACTCCAATATCCTGCATATTCACCCTCAAAACCAGAACAAAACACTCATATCTATTCCACAGTAAAAACCTAATAACACTACCAACTATACACACTACGCAACACCCAGCAAGAAACTAAACCAATTACCAATTACACACAAATCACCCCATACACACTCATATACCAAACGTCGCATAACGTCTACCAACTAAAAACAAACCAGCATACAGTGGCTGTTTTTTTCTGAACTGAAGCTACCAACAGCACAACAAAGCTCTGCTGCACTATTCCCTCTTTATCCCACTAACTAAGCCCTCCCAGTCCTCCTTCCTTTTCAAATCTGCCCTAGCGCCTGGAGACCATGAAAATGGCAGCAGTGCGTGGTGTAAATCACAATAACATAATATAACATACCACACTCCATCTCTCTCTACCAGATTCCCATTCACTATCTCTCTCTACGACACTCCCTCTCCACCACACTTGGTCTCTCATCTCTCTATATATTTCTCTCTATCTACTTCCACTCTCGCCCCACAGAACAATCTATCTCGCCTACTGTCTACTACTCTCTCCATACCAAACTCTTTCTCATTCCACACTCCCGTCCTCCTACAATCTTCTTACATCTCACACACCCTTATAGGCAGGGTGTCCCTCCCACTGAACTTATATTCATCCTCTCAATAATAAATATGCATGCACCCTTTTCTATCAACAGTCCTGTACTCATGTATCATTGGTCTCTCTCTCCTGCAACCACTATCACCACCTGCTCCACATCTCTCTTACAGCCTTGCACACACCCATTCTGTCACACCCTGAATCGTTCTCTCTTCTCACCCTCTTGGACTCCTGGACCATGGTTTGTTTCCACTCTTGCACACACCCCAGCCTCTTTTGCATTATAACTCTCACTCTCACATGTATTATAGCTCTCCCTCATGCTTGCATGTCAACTCTCACTCTCAAACACGTGACTGACCCTGGTCCATTCCTAACAACCTCTCAGAGGCACCAATAGGTCACCATTTCACTGATTTCTTTTTGTCGCCCAGAATGTACAATTGCAAAACTCATAGGTGATTTTGTAGGGGATGTTACTTTGCAGTCTGATACTTATAGGCTGCCATACCGGATGGAGGAAAATAAGCAATCATCTTGCTAGTTTTAAATGCTAGCTAACAGTAACCAGGCACATTTCTTGGTCCTTTAAAGTATTTACTGATATGCATGGCTCATGTTGTTTACTTTCATACCTTAAATTGAAATAAACAATTGCAAACGCCAAGACTATTGGCTTTGTCAATGCTTGTTTTTATTATTATTGATTTGCATGCAAAAACCTTTTATGTTATGCAAGAATACAAACTGATTGTTGCTTTTGTCGTTATTCGTGTGGCATATTAAAAACCCAGATAAGAGTGGGCCTCATTCCGTGGTTGGAGGTAGCCATGGTGCAATTAGCACCATGGCTATCCCCATACCGCATACCCGGTCCGGGTTCCCTGAATGGGGAAATACCGGGCCATTCCAACCTTGGAGGACCCGGTATTTTCCCACTCAGGGAACCCATCCCCATTCCCATTCGAGCCCCCATAGGTCTCAATGTGAACGGGGAGGGAGCTAACAACGGGCCCGTTTATAACGGGCCCCGTTGTTAGCTCCCTTGTCTGCTAGCAGGACCCGCTAAGGGCACCTGGTTTTACCAGGTGCCCTTTGCGGGTCCCGCAAGCAGACTCGTAATAGGGCGGTAAGGGGTAAACAGCGCCGGCACCATTACTGGCACCATTAACCCCTTAACACTACAGCTCGGAATGACCCCCACTGTTTTAGTGCTACATATAGGGCCTCATTCCGAGTATGGAGGTAGTCATGGCGCTATTTGCGCCATGACTACCTCCCATAGCGGTACCGACTCCGACCTGGTTCAATGGGGACTTACCGGTCCATTCCGACCCTAGAGAGGTCTGTAAATCCCCATTGAAAAATGAATTCCCCATTCCCATTGAGCCTCTATAGGGCTCAATGGGAATGGGGAAGTAGCTAATAACGGTACCGCAATTTGCGGTACCGTTATTAGCTCCAAAGTCCCTTAATGGGTCCCGTCCATAACGCCTGGTCAGACCTGGTCAGACCAGGCGTTAAGCGAGGGACCCGCTAAGGGACCTCGGAATAGGGTGCAAAGGGTTTACCGGCACCGGTGTCCTTACCGGTGCCGGTAATCCCTTTTCGCCCAACTCGGAATGAGGCCCATAGACAGCACTATTTGGAGTCACATTAACACAGGGGGCCTCATTACACGGTAGGCGGTAAGTTACGGCCCTTACCGGCATGGCGCTAATAACGTGTCCGTGTTGCAAGCAGGCCGCTAATTGCGCGGCATCACGAGAACGCGGGCACGAGCTTAGCGCCGTGCCGGTAAGGACCCTACCGGCATGCCGCAAAATGCCCTGAAAAGTCCCTTAGCGGCACCGAGGAAAGCACTGATAGCACTTCCGCCCTCCCACAACACGGCATTAGCGGTGACCGCTAAGAGCAGTGACCGTAAATAAGCGGAACCGGAAGTAGCGTCATCGCACAGGAACGGGAACGAGCACGGCGGCCATCTTTAACCCTTTAAGTGCCATGGGTATTTCTGCCCAGTGCCATGGCCTTTTTTTGGTGATTTCGGTATGTGGCCATTCAATGGCTTGTAACTTTTTTGTTGCATGAGATATATCGGCCAAATTTGGCTCCTTTTTTTCGCACATGTAGGCGGTCGTAACGCCACCCAGGAAACCTAAGTTGCTGTAGGGGGGTGAGAGAAAATAACCAAAAAGGGGGAAAGTTTGGGGTTTTTTCAAAAAATGTCAATAAAATGATGTACAAAGAAGCCTGTGGTTTTTTCGTTGTAAGAGCTATTTTATTTTGATGTGGTTATCAACCGTTTTGTGAGAGGTAGGCGATTTTGGCCATTTTTGCCAATTGGACATGCATGGACGGAATGGATGAAAAGGGTAGGAAAGCCGAATTGGAGGACAGAAAGGCATATATTTCTGAAAAGTAGACAAAATTCCAAGTTTAGGAAGGGGTGATTTGCGTAGGTCAGGCAAAAACTAGGTTGGGGAAACTGCCGTAATTTGGGGGAAAAGCGGGAAAATTACCGAAAAAAAGGTATGTGTTGGACATGGTTGGCTTGGTACGGCAATGGCTTCTATGAATTTTGAGAAAAGCAATGCTCCACTACATTTCCCCGACTCTTGCAGTTAGGAGAGCACACATTTTTTGTAGTGTTTTACAAAACAAGCATTAACACAAGCCAAACACTGAGCCATGGTACACAGGAGTTTTACGCTCATGGCCTGAACAGACCCACTTAGTATGTGTAAATCGGGAAAACCAATGTGGTGAGGAACGGCAAGCATACATTTTTTGAAAGAGCACAGGCAGACCTTTTCAAGGGTAGGTGACTTGTGCAGGTTACAAAAGTGTATGGTGCCTAAAGCAGTGACTAAATGGAGGTCACATTTGGGAAATGAAAGGGTTGTGTGACAAAGGACACCAGCAAATGGGTCAAAACGTTATGAAAACCACACAAACACAACACATGGCCTACCGTCCCGCATTCCCACAGGTGTCCCGATGAAAACGGTACCTCACATGTGTGGGTGCACCTACCTGGGCGCCAAGGGGAAAGCATAAAACACCAGTAACCCCAAGTCTGTTTTCAGACCAGAATTTCAGACTCTCTGCCGACCGGCACACCATACAGATATGGGCCTCGGGTGTCCAAGCCACCAAGGAAAACAGGGAACCCATGCATTTCCAAAAAGAGGACACCCATGGTAATCCGCAGAGGTATGATTTGTGCAAATCAGCCCAGAATTTATTACCCAGACACCGCTGCAAAGTCCGAAATGTGAGGAAAAAATGCATTTTACAACCATTTTGCTCAGCTCACCCATCGAAACACGCCCCCAACAACACATGGCCTACCGTCCCGCATTCCCACAGGTGTCCCGATGAAAACAGTACCTCACATGTGTGGGTGCACCTACCTGGGCGCCAAGGGGAAAGCATAAAACACCAGTAACCCCAAGTCTGTTTTCAGACCAGAATTTCAGACTCTCTGCCGACCGGCACACCATACAGATATGGGCCTCGGGTGTCCAAGCCACCAAGGAAAACAGGGAACCCATGCATTTCCAAAAAGAGGACACCCATGGGAATCCGCAGAGGTATGATTTGTGCAAATCAGCCCAGAATTTATTACCCAGACACCGCTGCAAAGTCCGAAATGTGAGGAAAAAATGCATTTTACAACCATTTTGCTCAGCTCACCCATCGAAACACGCCCCCAACAACACATGGCCTACCGTCCCGCATTCCCACAGGTGTCCCGATGAAAACAGTACCTCACATGTGTGGGTGCACCTACCTGGGCGCCAAGGGGAAAGCCTAAAACACAAGTAAAGCCAAGTCTGGTTTCAGATCAGAATTTCAGACTCTCTGCCGACCGGCGCACCATACAGATATGGGGATCGGGTGTCCAAGCCACCAAGGAAAACAGGGAACCCCATGCATTTCCGAAAAGAGGACAGCCGTGGGAATCCGCAGAGGTATGATTTGCGCAAATCGGCCCAGAACTTATTATCCAGATACCTCCGCAAAGTCTGAAATGTGGGGAAAAAATGCATTTTCCGCACATTTCGTTCGGCTCACCCATCGAAACACGCCCCCAACAACACATGGCCTACTTTCCCGCGTTCCCACAGGTGTCCCGATGAAAACCGTACCTCTCATGTGTGGGTGCACCTACCTGGGCACCAAGGGGAATGCCTAAAACACAAGTAACCCCAAGTCTGTTTTCAGACCAGAATTTCAGACTCTCTGCCGACCGGCACACCATACAGATATGGGCCTCGGGTGTCCAAGCCACCAAAGAAAACAGGGAACCCCATGCATTTCTGAAAAGAGGACACCCGTGGGATCCGCAGAGGTATGATTTGTGCAAATCGGGCCAGAATTTAATACCCAGACACCCCCACAAAGTCCGAAATGTGCCGAAAAAAACGCATTTTCCGCACATTTCGCTCGGCTCACCCATCAAAACATGCCCCCAACAACACATGGCCTACCGTCCCGCGTTCCCACAGGAGTCCTGATGAAAATGGTACCTCACATGTGTGGGTGCACCTACCTGGGCACCAAGGGGAAAGCCTAAAACACAAGTAACCCCAAGTCTGTTTTCAGATCAGAATTTAAGACTCTCTGCCGACCGGCACACCATACAGATATGGGCCTCCGGTGACGAAGCCACCAAGGAAAACAGGGAACCCTATGAGTGTCCGAAAAGAGGACACTCGTGGGAATCCGCAGAGGTATGATTTGCGCGAATCGTCCCAGAATTTATTACCCAGACACCCCCGCAAAGTCCGAAATGTGGGGAAAAAAACAAATTTTCCGCACATTTTGCTCGGCTCACCCATCGAAACACGCCCCCAACAACACATGGCCTACCGTCCCGCGTTCCCGCGGTGTCCCGATGAAAACGGTACCTCACATGTGTGGGTGCACATACCTGGGCGCCAAGGGGAAAGCCTAAAACACAAGTAACCCCAAGTCTGTTTTCAGATCAGAATTTCAGACTTTCTGCTGGCCGGCACACCATACAGATATGGGCCTCGGGTGTCCAAGCCACCAAGGAAAACAGGGAACTCCATGCATTTCCGAAAAGAGGACACCCGTGGGAATCCGCAGAGGTATGATTTGCGCAAGTCGGCCCAGAATTTATTACCCAGACACCCCCGCAAAATCTGAAATGTGGGGGAAAAACAAATTTTCCGCATATTTCGCTCAGCTCACCCATCGAAACACACCCCCAACAACACATGGCCTACCGTCCCGCGTTCCCACAGGTGTCCTGATGAAAACGGTACCTCACATGTGGGGGTGCACCTACCTGAGCGTCAAGGGGAAAGCCTAAAACACAAGTAACCCCAAGTCTGTTTTCAGACAAGAATTTCAGACTCTCTGCCGACCGGCACACCATACAGATATGGGCCTCAGGTGTCCAAGCCACCAAGGAAAACAGGGAACCCCATGCATTTCCAAAAAGAGGACACCCGTGGGAATCTGCAGAGGTATGATTTGTGCATATCGGCCAGAATTTATTACCCAGACACCTCCGCAAAGTCTGAAATGTGGGGAAATAAACTTATTTTCCGCACATTTCACTCGGCTCACCCATCGAAACACGCCCCCAACAACACATGACCTACCGTCCCGCGTTCCCACATGTGTCCCGATGAAAACGGTACCTCACATGTGTGGGTGCACCTACCTGGCCGCCAAGGGGAAAGCCTAAAACACAAGTAACCCCAAGTCTGTTAACAGACCAGAATTTCAGACTCTCTGCCGACCGGCACACCATACAGATATGGGCCTCGGGTGTCCAAGCCACCAAGGAAAACAGGGAACCCCATGCATTTCCGAAAAGAGGTCACCGGTGGGAATCCGCAGAGGTATGATTTGCACAAATCGGCCCAGAATTTATTACCCAGACACCCCCTGCAATGTCCGAAATGTGGGGAAAAATGTATTTTGCGCACATTTCGCTCGGCTCACCCATCGTAACACGCCCCCAACAACACATGGCCTACCGTCCCGCGTTCCCACAGGTGTTCCGATGAAAACGGTACCTCACATGTGTGGGTGCACCTACCTGGGCGCCAAGGGGAAAGCCTAAAACACAAGTAACCCCAAGACTGTTTTCAGACCAGAATTTCAGACCCTCTGCCGACCGGCACACCATACAGATATGGGCCTCGGGTGTCCAAGCCACCAAGGAAAACGGGGAACCCTATGCATTTCCGAAAAGAGGACACCCGTGGGATCCGCAGAGGTATGATTTGTGCAAATCGGCCCAGAATTTATTACCCAGAACCCTCCCTGCAATGTCCGAAATGTGGGGAAAAATGTATTTTGCGCACATTTCGCTCGGCTCACCCATCGAAACACGCCCCCAACAACACATGGCCTACCGTCCCGCGTTCCCACAGGTGTCCCGATGAAAACGGTACCTCACATGTGTGGGTGCACCTACCTGGGTGCCAAGGGGAAAGCCTAAAACACAAGTAACCCCAAGACTGTTTTCAGACCAGAATTTCAGACCCTCTGCCGACCGGCACACCATACAGATATGTGCCTCGGGTGTCCAAGCCACCAAGGAAAACAGGGAACCCCATGCATTTCCGAAAAGAGGACACCCGTGGGATCCGCAGAGGTATGATTTGTGCAAATCGACCAAGAATTTATTACCCAGAACCCCCCCTCAAAGTCCGAAATGTGGGGAAAAAATGTATTTTCCGCACATTTCGCTCGGCTCACCCATCAAAACAGGCCCCCAATAACACATGGCCTACCGTCCCGCGTTCCCAAGGGTGTCCCGATGAAAACGGTACCTCACATGTGTGGGTGCACCTACCTGGGCGCCAAGGTGAAAGCCCAAAATACAAATAACTACAAGTCTGTTTTCAGATCAAAATTTAAGACTCTCTGCCGACCGGCACACCATACAGATATGGGCCTCGGGTGTCCAAGCCACCAAGGAAAATAGGGAACCCCATGCATTTCCAAAAAGAGGACACCCGTGGGAATCCGCAGAGGTATGATTTGCGCAAATCGGCCAGAATGTATTACCCAGACACCTCCGCAAAGTCTGAAATGTGGGGAAATAAACGCATTTTCTGCACATTTCACTCGGTTCACCCATTGAAACACGCCCCAAACAACACATGGCCTACCCTACCGCGTTCCCACGTGTCCCGATGAAAACAGTAACTCACATGTGTGGGTGCACCTACCTGGGCGCCAAGGGGAAAACCTAAAACACAAGTAACCCCAAGTCTGTTTTCAGACCAGAATTTCAGACTCTCTGCCGACCGGCACACCATACAGATATGGGCCTCGGATGTCCAAGCCACCAAGGAAAACGGGGAACCCCATGCATTTCCGAAAAGAGGACACCAGTGGTGATCCGCAGAGGTATGATTTGCACAAATCGGCCCAGAATTTATTACCCAGACACCCCCTGCAATGTCCGAAATGTGGGGAAAAATGTATTTTGCATACATTTCGCTCGGCTCACCCATCAAAACACACCCCCAACAAAACATGGCCTACCGTCCCGCGTTCCCACAGGTGTCCTGATGAAAACGGTACCTCACATGTGTGGGTGCACCTACCTGGGCGCCAAGGGGAAAGCCTAAATCACAAGTAACCCCAAGTCTGTTTTCAGACCAGAATTTCAGACTCTCTGCCGACCGGCACACCATACAGATATGGGCCTCGGGTGTCCAAGCCACCAAGGAAAACAGGGAACCCCATGCATTTCCAAAAAGAGGACACCGGTGGTGATACGCAGAGGTATGATTTGCACAAATCGGCCCAGAATTTATTACCCAGACACCCCCTGCAATGTCCGAAATGTGGGGTAAAATGTATTTTGCCCACATTTCGCTCGGCTCACCCATCGAAACACGCCCCCAACAACACATGGCCTACCGTCCCGCGTTCCCACAGGTGTCCTGATGAAAACGGTACCTCACATGTGTGGCGCCAAAGGGAAAGCCTAAAACACAAGTAACCCCAAGTCTGTTTTCAGAGCAGAATTTAAGACTCTCTGCCGACCGGCACACTATACAGATATGGGCCTGGGGTGTCCAAGCCACCAAGGAAAACAGGGAACCTCATGAATGTCCGAAAAGAGGACACTCGTAGGAATCCGCAGAGGTATGATTTGTGCAAATCGGCCCAGAATTTATTACCCAGACACCTCCGCAAAGTCTGAAATGTGGGGAAATAAACGCATTATCTGCACATTTCACTCGGCTCACCCATCGAAACACGCCCCAACAAAACATGGCCTACCCTACCGCGTTCCCACATGTGTCCCGATGAAATCTGTACCTCACATGTGTGGGTGCACCTACCTAGGCGCCAAGGGGAAAGCATAAAACACAAGTAACCCGAAGTCTGTTTTCTGACCAGAATTTCAGACTCTCTGCCGACAGGCACAACATACAGATATGGGCCTCGGATGTCCAAGCCACCAAGGAAAACAGGGAACCCCATGCATTCCGAAAAGAGGACACCGGTGAGAATGCGCAGAGGTATGATTTGCGCAAATCGGCCCAGAATTTATTACCCAGACACCCCCGCAAAGTCTGAAAATGTGTGGGAAAAAATGCATTTTCCGCACATTTTGCTCGGCTCACCCATCGAAACATGCCCCCAACAACACATGGCCTACCGTCCCATGTTCCCACAGGTTTCCTGATGAAAACGCTACCTCACATGTGTGGGTGCACCTACCTGGGCGCCAAGGGGAAAGCCTAAAACACAAGTAACCCCAACTTTGTTTTCAGATCAGAATTTAAGACTCTCTGCCGACCGGCACACCATACAGATATGGGCCTCAGGTGTCCAAGCCACCCAGGAAAACAGGGACCCCATGCATTTCCAAAAAGAGGACACCCGTGGGAATCCGCAGAGGTATGATTTGCGCAAATCGGCCAGAATTTATTACCCAGACACCTCCGCAAAGTCTGAAATGTGGGGAAATAAACGCATTTTCTGCACATTTCACTCGGCTCACCCCATCGAAACACGCCCCAAACAACACATGGCCTACCCTACCGCGTTCCCACATGTGTCCCGATGAAAACAGTACCTCACATGTGTGGGTGCACCTACCTGGGCGCCAAGGGGAAAGCCTAAAACACAAGTAAAGCCAAGTCTGGTTTCAGATCAGAATTTCAGACTCTCTGCCGAACCGCACACCATACAGATATGGGCCTCGGATGTCCAAGCCACCAAGGAAAACGGGGAACCCCATGCATTTCCGAAAAGAGGACACCAGTGGTGATCCGCAGAGGTATGATTTTCACAAATCGGCCCAGAATGTATTACCCAGACACCCCCTGCAATGTCCGAAATGTGGGGAAAAATGTATTTTGCGCACATTTCGCTCGGCTCACCCATCAAAACACACCCCCAACAAAACATGGCCTACCGTCCCGCGTTCCCACAGGTGTCCTGATGAAAACGGTACCTCACATGTGTGGGTGCACCTACCTGGGCGCCAAGGGGAAAGCCTAAATCACAAGTAACCCCAAGTCTGTTTTCAGACCAGAATTTCAGACTCTCTGCCGACCGGCACACCATACAGATATGGGCCTCGGATGTCCAAGCCACCAAGATAAACGGGGAACCACATGCATTTCCGAAAAGAGGACACCGGTGGTGATACGCAGAGGTATGATTTGCACAAATCGGCCCAGAATTTATTACCCAGACACCCCCTGCAATGTCCAAAATGTGGGGTAAAATGTATTTTGCCCACATTTCGCTCGGCTCACCCATCGAAATACGCCCCCAACAACACATGGCCTACCGTCCCGTGTTCCCACAGGTGTCCTGATGAAAACAGTACCTCACATGTGTGGGTGCACCTACCTGGGCGCCAAGGGGAAAGCTTAAAACACAAGTAACCCAAGTCTGTTTTCAGAACAGAATTTCAGAATCTCTTCCGCTCGGCACACCATACAGATATGGGCCTTGGGTGTCCAAGCCACCAAGGAAAACAGGGAACCCCATGCATTTCCGAAAAGAGGACACCGGTGGGAATGTGCAGAGGTATGATTTGCGCAAATCCGCCCAGAATTTATTACCCAGACACCCCCGCAAAGTCTGAAAATGTGAGGGAAAAAATTGCATTTTCCGCACATTTCGCTGGGCTCACCCATCGAAACACACCCCCAACAACACATGGCCTACCGTCCCACGTTCCCAAAGGTGTCCCGATGAAAACGGTACCTCACATGTGTGGGTGCACCTACCTGGGCGCCAAGGGGAAAGCCTAAAACACAAGTAACCCAAAGACTGTTTTCAGACCAGAATTTCAGACTCTCTGCCGACCGGCACACCATACAGATTGGGGCCTCGGGTGTCCAAGCCACCAAGGAAAACAGGGAACCCCATGCATTTCCGAAAAGAGGACACCCGTGGGATCCGCAGAGGTATGATTTGTGCAAATCGGCCCAGAATTTATTACCCAGACACCCCCTGCAATGTCCGAAATGTGGGGAAAAATGTATTTTGCGCACATTTCGCTCGGCTCACCCATCAAAACACACCCCCAACAAAACATGGCCTACCGTCCCGCGTTCCCACAGGTGTCCTGATGAAAACGGTACCTCACATGTGTGGGTGCACCTACCTGGGCGCCAAGGGGAAAGCCTAAATCACAAGTAACCCCAAGTCTGTTTTCAGACCAGAATTTCAGACTCTCTGCCGACCGGCACACCATACAGATATGGGCCTCGGATGTCCAAGCCACCAAGAAAAACGGGGAACCACATGCATTTCCGAAAAGAGGACACCGGTGGGAATGTGCAGAGGTATGATTTGCACAAATCGGCCCAGAATTTATTACCCAGACACCCCCGCAAAGTCCGAAAATGTGAGGGAAAAAATGCATTTTCCGCACATTTCGCTCGGCTCACCCATCGAAACACACCCCCAACAACACATGGCCTACCGTCCCGTGTTCCCACAGGTGTCCTGATGAAAACAGTACCTCACATGTGTGGGTGCACCTACCTGGGCGCCAAGGGGAAAGCCTAAAACACAAGTAACCCCAAGACTGTTTTCAGACCAGAATTTCAGACTCTCTGCCGACCGGCACACCATACAGATATGGGCCTCGGGTGTCCAAGCCACCAAGGAAAACAGGGAACCCCATGCATTTCCGAAAAGAGGACACCCGTGGGATCCGCAGAGGTATGATTTGTGCAAATCGGCCCAGAATTTATTACCCAGAACCCCCCTCAAAGTCCGAAATGTGGGGAAAAAAATGTATTTTCTGCACATTTCGCTCGGCTCACCCATCAAAACACGCCCCCAACAACACATGGCCTACTGTCCTGCGTTCCCACAGGTGTCCTGATGAAAACGGTACCTCACATGTGTGGGTACACCTACCTGGGCGCCAAGGGGAAAGCCTAAAACGCAAGTAACCCCAAGTCTGTTTTCAGAGCAGAATTTAAGACTCTCTGCCGACCGGCACAATATACAGATATGGGCCTGGGGTGTCCAAGCCACCAAGGAAAACAGGGAACCTCATGAATGTCCGAAAAGAGGACACTCGTGGGAATCCGCAGAGGTATGATTTGTGCAAATCGGCCCAGAATTTATTACCCAGACACCTCCGCAAAGTCTGAAATGTGGGGAAAGAAACACATTTTCTGCACATTTCACTCGGCTCACCCATCGAAACACGCCCCAACAAAACATGGCCTACCCTACAGCGTTCCCACATGTGTCCCGATGAAATCCGTACCTCACATGTGTGGGTGCACCTACCTAGGCGCCAAGGGGAAAGCATAAAACACAAGTAACCCGAAGTCTGTTTTCTGACCAGAATTTCAGACTCTCTGCCGACAGGCACAACATACAGATATGGGCCTCGGATGTCCAAGCCACCAAGGAAAACAGGGAACCCCATGCATTTCCGAAAAGAGGACACCGGTGAGAATGCGCAGAGGTATGATTTGAGCAAATCGGCCCAGAATTTATTAGCCAGACACCCCCGCAAAGTCTGAAAATGTGTGGGAAAAAATGCATTTTCCGCACATTTCGCTCGGCTTACCCATCGAAACATGCCCCCAACAACACATGGCCTACCGTCCCATGTTCCCACAGGTGTCCTGATGAAAACGCTACCTCACATGTGTGGGTGCACCTACCTGGGCGCCAAGGGGAAAGCCTAAAACACAAGTAACCCCAACTCTGTTTTCAGATCAGAATTTAAGACTCTCTGCCGACCGGCACACCATACAGATATGGGCCTCAGGTGTCCAAGCCACCCAGGAAAACAGGGACCCCCATGCATTTCCAAAAAGAGGACACCCGTGGGAATCCGCAGAGGTATGATTTGCGCAAATCGGCCAGAATTTATTACCCAGACACCTCCGCAAAGTCTGAAATGTGGGGAAATAAACTCATTTTCTGCACATTTCACTCGGCTCACCCATCGAAACACGCCCCCAACAACACATGGCCTACCCTACCGCGTTCCCACATGTGTCCCGATGAAAACGGTACCTCACATGTGTGGGTGCACCTACCTGGGCGCCAAAGGGAAAGCATAAAACGCAACTAACCCGAAGTCTGTTTTCAGACCAGAATTTCAGACTCTCTGCTGACAGGCACACCATACAGATATGGGCCTCGGGTGTCCAAGCCACCAAGGAAAACAGGGAATCCCATGCATTTCCGAAAAGAGGACACCGGTGGGAATGCGCAGAGGTATGATTTGCGCAAATCGGCCCAGAATTTATTACCCAGACACCCCCGCAAAGTCTGAAAATGTGTGGGAAAAAAAGCATTTTCCGCACATTTCGCTCGGCTCACCCATCGAAACACGCCCCCAACAACACATGGCCTACCGTCCCGTGTTCCCACAGGTGTCCTGATGAAAACGGAACCTCACATGTGTGGGTGCACCTACCTGGGCGCCAAGGGGAAAGCCGAAAACACAAGTAACCCAAGTCTGTTTTCAGACCAGAATTTCAGACTCTCTGCCGACCGGCACACCATACAGATATGGGCCTCGGGTGTCCAAGCCACCAAGGAAAACAGGGAACCCCATGCATTTCCGAAAAGAGGACACCGTTGGGAATCCGCAGAGGTATGATTTGCACAAATCGGCCCAGAATGTATTACCCAGACACCACCTGCAAGGTCCGAAATGTGGGGAAAAATGTATTTTGCGCACATTTCGCTCGGCTCACCCATCAAAACACACCCCCAACAAAACATGGCCTACCGTTCCGCGTTCCCACAGGTGTCCTGATGAAAACGGTACCTCATATGTGTGGGTGCACCTACCTAGGCGCCAAGGGGAAAGCCTAAAACACAAGTAACCCCAAGACTGTTTTCAGACCAGAATTTCAGACTCTCTGCCGACCGGCACACCATACAGATATGGGCCTCGGGTGTCCAAGCCACCAAGGAAAACAGGGAACCCTATGCATTTCCAAAAAGAGGACACCTGTGGGAATCCGCAGAGGTATGATTTGCGCAAATCGGTCAGAATTTATTACCCAGACACCTCCGCAAAGTCTGAAATGTGGGGAAATAAACGCATTTTCTGCACATTTCACTCGGCTCACCCATCGAAACACGCCCCCAACAACACATGGCCTACCCTACCGCGTTCCCACATGTGTCCCGATGAAAACGGTACCTCACATGTGTGGGTGCACCTACCTGGGCGCCAAGGGGAAAGCATAAATCGCAACTAACCCGAAGTCTGTTTTCAGACCAGAAATTCAGACTCTCTGCTGACAGGCACACCATACAGATATGGCCCTGGGTGTCCAAGCCACCAAGGAAAACAGGGAATCCCATGCATTTCCGAAAAGAGGACACCGGTGGGAATGCGCAGAGGTATGATTTGCGCAAATCGGCCCAGAATTTATTACCCAGACACCACCGAAAAGTCTGAAAATGTGTGGGAAAAAATGCATTTTGCGCACATTTCGCTCGGCTCACCCATCGAAACACGCCCCCAACAACACATGGCCTACCGTCCCGCATTCCCACAGGTGTCCTGATGAAAACGGTACCTCACATGTGTGGGTGCACCTGCCTAGGCGCCAAGGGGAAAGCCTAAAACACAAGTAACCCCAAGTCTGTTTTCAGACCAGAATTTCAGACTCTCTGCCGACCGGCACACCATACAGATATGGGCCTCTGGTGTCCAAGCCACCAAGGAAAACAGGGAACCCCATGCATTTCCAAAATGAGGACACCCGTGGGATCCGCAGAGGTAAGATTTGCGCAAATCGGCCCAGAATTTATTACCCAGACTCCCCCCCCCTCAAAGTCCGAAAAGTGGGTAAAAAAACGCATTTTTCGCACATTTCGCTCGGTTCACCCATCAAAACACGCCCCCAACAACACATGGCCTACCATCCCGAGTTCCCACATGTGTCCCGATGAAAACGGTACCTCACATGTGTGGGTGCACCTACCTGGGCGCCAAGGGGAAAGCCTAAAACACAAGTAACAGCAAGTCTGTTTTCAGACCAGAATTTCAGACTCTCTGCCGACCAGCACACCATACAGATATGGGTCTCGGGTGTCCAAGCCACCAAGGAAAACAGGGAACCCCATGCATTTCCAAAAAGAGGACACCAGTTGGAATCCGCAGAGGTATGATTTGCACAAATCGGCCCAGAATTTATTACCCAGACACCTCTGCAAAGTCCGAAATGTGTGGGAAATAAACACATTGTCCGCACATTTCGCTGGGCTCACCCATCGAAACACGCCCCCAACAACACATGGCCTACTGTCCCACGTTCCCACATGTGTCCCGATGAAAACGGTACCTCACATGTGTGGGTGCACCTACCTGGGCGCCAAGGGGAAAGCCTAAAACACAAGTAACACCAAGTCTGTTTTCAGACCAGAATTTCAGACTCTCTGCCGACCAGCACACCATACAGATATGGGTCTCGGGTGTCCAAGCCACCAAGGAAAACAGGGAACCCCATGCATTTCCGAAAAGAGGACACCAGTTGGAATCCGCAGAGGTATGATTTGCACAAATCGGCCCAGAATTTATTACCCAGACAGCCCCTGCAATATCCGAAATGAGGGGAAAAATTTATTTTGCGCACATTTCGCTCGGCTCACCCATCGAAACATGCCCCCAACAACACATGGCCTACCGTCCCGCGTTTCCACAGGTGTCTTGATGAAAACGGTACCTCACATGTGTGGGTGCACCTACCTAGACGCCAAGGGGAAAGCCTAAAACACAAGTAACTGCAAGTCTGTTTTCAGACCAGAATTTCAGACTCTCTGCTGACCGGCCCACCATACAGATATGGGCCTCGGGTGTCCAAGCCACCAAGGAAAACAGGACCCCATGCATTTCGGAAAAGAGGACACCGGTGGGAATCCGCAGAGGTATGATTTGCACAAATCGGCCCAGAATTTATTACCCAGATACCCCCGCAAAGTCCGAAAATGTGGGGGAAAAAATGCATTTTCCGCACATTTCTCTCGGCTCACCCATCGAAACACGCCCCAACAACACATGGCCTACCGTCCCGTGTTCCCACACGTGTCCCGATGAAAACGGTACCTCACATGTGTGGGTGCACCTACCTGGGCGCCAAGGGGAAAGCCCAAAATACAAGTAACTCCAAGTCTGTTTTCAGATCAGAATTTAAGACTCTCTGCCGACCGGCACACCATACAGATATGGGCCTCGGGTGTCCAAGCCACCAAGGAAAACAGGGAACCCCATGCATTTCCAAAAAGAGGACACCCGTGGGAATCCGCAGAGGTATGATTTGCGCAAATCGGCCCAGAATGTATTACCCAGACACCCCTGCAAAGTCCAAAATGTGGGGGAAAAATGCATTTTTCGCACATTTGCTCGGCTCACCCATCGAAACACGTCCCCAACAACACATGGCCTACTGTCCCGCGTTCCCACAGGTGTCCCGATGAAAACGCTTCCTCACATGTGTGTGTGCACCTACCTGGGCGCCAAGGGGAAAGCCTAAAACACAAGTAACCCCAAGTCTGTTTTCAGACCAGAATTTCAGACTCTCTGCCGACCGGCACACCATACAGATATGGGCCTCGGGTGTCCAAGCCACCAAGGAAAACAGGGAACCCTATGCATTTCCAAAAAGAGGACACCTGTGGGAATCCGCAGAGGTATGATTTGCGCAAATAGGCCAGAATTTATTACCCAGACAACTCCGCAAAGTCTAAAATGTGGGGAAATAAACGCATTTTCCGTACATTTCACTCGGCTCACCCATCGAAACACGCCCCCAACAACACATGGCCTACCCTACCGCGTTCCCTCATGTGTCTCGATGAAAACGGTACCTCACATGTGTGGGTGCACCTACCTGGGCGCCAAGGGGAAAGCATAAAACACAAGTAACCCGAAGTCTGTTTCAGACCAGAATTTCAGATTCTCTGCTGACAGGCACACCATACAGATATGGGCCTCGGGTGTCCAAACCACCAAGGAAAACAGGGAACCCCATGCATTTCCGAAAAGAGGACACCGGTGGGAATGCGCAGAGGTATGATTTGCGCAAATCGGCCCAGAATTTATTACCCAGACACCCCCGCAAAGTCTGAAAATGTGTGGGAAAAAATGCATTTTGCGCCCATTTCGCTTGGCTCACCCATCGAAACACGCCCCCAACAACACATGGCCTACCGTTCCATGTTCCCACAGGTGTCCTGATGAAAACGGTACCTCATGTGTGGGTGCACCTACCTGAGCGCCAAGGGGAAAGCCTAAAACACAAGTAACCCAAGTCTGTTTTCAGACCAGAATTTCAGACACTCTGCCGACCGGCACACCATACAGATATGGGCCTCGGGTGTCCAAGCCACCAAGGAAAACAGGGAACCCCATGCATTTCCGAAAAGAGGACACCGTTGGGAATCTGCAGAGGTATGATTTGCACAAATCGGCCCAGAATGTTTTACCCAGACACCACCTGCAAGGTCCGAAATGTGGGGAAAAATGTATTTTGTGCACATTTCCCTCGGCTCACCCATCAAAACACACCCCCAACAAAACATGGCCTACCGTCCCGCGTTCCCACAGGTGTCCTGATGAAAACGGTACCTCATATGTGTGGGTGCACCTACCTAGGCGCCAAGGGGAAAGCCTAAAACACAAGTAACCCCAAGACTGTTTTCAGACCAGAATTTCAGACTCTCTGTCGACCGGCACACCCTACAGATATGGGCCTCGGGTGTCCAAGCCACCAAGGAAAACAGGGAACCCCATGCATTTCCAAAATGAGGACAGCTGTGGGATCCGCAGAGGTATGATTTGTGCAAATCGGCCCAGAATTTATTACCCAGACACCCCCGCAAAGTCTGAAAATGTGTGGGAAAAAATGCATTTTGCGCACATTTCTCTCGGCTCACCCATCGAAACACACCCCCAACAACACATGGCCTACCGTCCCGTGTTCCCACAGGTGTCCTGATGAAAACGGTACCTCACATGTGTGGGTGCACCTACCTGGGCGCCAAGGGGAAAGTACAAAATACAAGTAACTCCAATTCTGTTTTCAGATCAGAATTTAAGACTCTCTGCCGAATGGTACACCATACAGATATGGGCCTCGGGTGTCCAAGCCACCAAGGAAAACAGGGAACCCCATGCATTTCCAAAAAGAGGACACCCGTGTGAATGCGCAGAGGTATGATTTGCGCAAATTGGCCCAGAATTTATTACCCAGACACCCCCGCAAAGTCTGAAAATGTGTGGGGAAAAAATGCATTTTGCGCACATTTCTCTCGGCTCACCCATCGAAACACACCCCAAACAACACATGGCCTACCGTCCCATGTTCCCACAGGTGTCCTGATGAAAACGGTACCTCACATGTGTGGGTGCACCTACCTGGGCGCCAAGGGGAAAGCCTAAAACACAAGTAACCCAAGTCTGTTTTCAGACCAGAATTTCAGACTCTCTGCCGACCGGAACACCATACAGATATGGGCCTCGGAGGTCCAAGCCACCAAGGAAAACAGGGAACCCCATGCATTTCTGAAAAGAGGACACCGTTGGGAATCTGCAGAGGTATGATTTGCGCAAATCGGGCAGAATTTATTACCCAGACACCTCCGCAAAGTCTGAAATGTGGGGAAAAAAACGCATTTTCTGCGTATTTCACTCGGCTCACCCATCGAAACACGCCCCCAACAACACATGGCCTACCCTACCACGTTCCCACATGTGTCCTGATGAAAACGGTACCTCACATGTGTGGGTGCACCTACCTGGGCGCCAAGGGGAAAGTCTAAAACACAAGTAACCCGAAGTCTGTTTTCAGACCAGAATTTCAGACTCTCTGCTGACAGGCACACCATACAGATATGGGCCTTGGGTGTCCAAGCCACCAAGGAAAACAGGGAACCCCATGCATTTCGGAAAAGAGGACACCTGTGGGAATCCGCAGAGGTATGATTTGCGCAAATCGGCCCAGAATGTATTACCCAGACACCCCTGCAAAGTCCAAAATGTGGGGGAAAAACGCATTTTTCGCACATTTGCTCGGCTCACCCATCGAAACACGTCCCCAACAACACATGGCCTACTGTCCCGTGTTCCCACAGGTGTCCCGATGAAAACGGTACCTCACATGTGTGTGTGCACCTACCTGGGCGCCAAGGGGAAAGCCTAAAACACAAGTAACCCCAAGTCTGTTTTCAGACCAGAATTTCAGACTCTCTGCCGACTGGCACAACATACAGATATGGGCCTCCGGTGTCCAAGCCACCAAGGAAAACAGGGAACCCTATGCATTTCCAAAAAGAGGACACCTGTGGGAATCCGCAGAGGTATGATTTGCGCAAATCGGCCAGAATTTATTACCCAGACACCTCCGCAAAGTCTGAAATGTGGGGAAATAAACGCATTTTCTGCACATTTCACTCGGCTCACCCATCGAAACACGCCCCCAACAACACATGGCCTACCCTACCGCGTTCCCACATGTGTCCTGATGAAAACGGTACCTCACATGTGTGGGTGCACCTACCTAGGCGCCAAGGGGAAAGCCTAAAACACAAGTAACCCCAAGACTGTTTTCAGACCAGAATTTCAGACTCTCTGCCGACCGGCACACCATACAGATATGGGCCTCGGGTGTCCAAGCCACCATGGAAAACAGGGAACCCCATGCATTTCCAAAATGAGGACACCCGTGGGATCTGCAGAGGTATGATTTGTGCAAATCGGGCCAGAATTTATTACCCAGACTCCCCCCTCCCCTCAAAGTCCGAAAAGTGGGTAAAAAAACGCATTTTTCGCACATTTCGCTCGGTTCACCCATCAAAACACGCCCCCAACAACACATGGCCTACCATCCCGCGTTCCCACAGGTGTCCCGATGAAAACGGTACCTCACATGTGTGGGTGCACCTACCTGGGCGACAAGGGGAAAGCCCAAAACACAAGTAACTCCAAGTCTGTTTTCAGATCAGAATTTAAGACTCTCTGCCGACCGGCACACCATACAGATATGGGCCTCGGGTGTCCAAGCCACCAAGGAAAACAGGGAACCCCATGCATTTCCAAAATGAGGACACCCGTGGGATCTGCAGAGGTATGATTTGTGCAAATCGGCCCAGAATTTATTACCCAGACTCCCCCCTCCCCTCAAAGTCCGAAAAGTGGGTAAAAAAACGCATTTTTCGCACATTTCGCTCGGTTCACCCATCAAAACACGCCCCCAACAACACATGGCCTACCATCCCGCGTTCCCACAGGTGTCCCGATGAAAACGGTACCTCACATGTGTGGGTGCACCTACCTGGGCGCCAAGGGGAAAGCCCAAAATACAAGTAACTCCAAGTCTGTTTTCAGATCAGAATTTAAGACTCTCTGCCGACCGGCACACCATACAGATATGGGCCTCGGGTGTCCAAGCCACCAAGGAAAACCGGGAACCCCATGCATTTCCAAAAAGAGGACACCCGTGGGAATCCTCAGAGGTATGATTTGCGCAAATCGGCCAGAATTTATTACCCAGACACCTCCGCAAAGTCTGAAATGTGGGGAAATAAACGCATTTTCTGCGCATTTCACTCGGCTCACCCATCGAAACACGCCCCCAACAACACATGGCCTACCCTACCGCGTTCCCACATGTGTCCCGATGAAAACGGTACCTCACATGTGTGGGTGCACCTGCCTGGGCGCCAAGGGGAAAGCCTAAAACACAAGTAACCCCAAGTCTGTTTTCAGACCAGAATTTCAGACTCTCTGCCGACCGGCACACCATACAGATATGGGCCTCGGATGTCCAAGCCACCAAGGAAAACGGGGAACCCCATGCATTTCCGAAAAGAGGACACCGGTGGTGATCCGCAGAGGTATGATTTGCACAAATCGACCCAGAATTTATTAGCCAAACACACCCTGCAATGTCCGAAATGTGGGGAAAAATGTATTTTGCGCACATTTCTCTCGGCTCACCCATCGAAACACGCCCCCAACAACACATGGCCTAACGTCCCGTGTTCCCACATGTGTCCCGATGAAAACGGTACCTCACATGTGTGGGTGCACCTACCTGGGCGCCAAGGGGAAAGCATAAAACACAACTAACCCGAAGTCTGTTTTCAGACCAGAATTTCAGACTCTCTGCTGACAGGCACACCATACAGATATGGGCCTCGGGTGTCCAAGCCACCAAGGAAAACAGGGAACCCCATGCATTTCCGAAAAGAGGACACCGGTGGGAATGCGCAGAGGTATGATTTGCGCAATTCGGCCCAGAATTTATTACCCAGACACCCCCGCAAAGTCTGAAAATGTGTGGGAAAAAATGCATTTTGCGCACATTTCGCTCGGCTCACCCATCGAAACACGCCCCCAACAACACATGGCCTACCGTCCCGTGTTCCCACAGGTGTCCTGATGAAAACGGAACCTCACATGTGTGGGTGCACCTACCTGGGCGCCAAGGGGAAAGCCGAAAACACAAGTAACCCAAGTCTGTTTTCAGACCAGAATTTCAGACTCTCTGACGACCGGCACACCATACAGATATGGGCCTCGGGTGTCCAAGCCACCAAGGAAAACAGGGAACCCCATGCATTTCCGAAAAGAGGACACCGTTGGGAATCCGCAGAGGTATGATTTGCACAAATCGGCCCAGAATGTATTACCCAGACACCACCTGCAAGGTCCGAAATGTGGGGAAAAATGTATTTTGCGCACATTTCGCTCGGCTCACCCATCAAAACACACCCCCAACAAAACATGGCCTACCGTTCCGCATTCCCACAGGTGTCCTGATGAAAACGGTACCTCATATTTGTGGGTGCACCTACCTAGGCGCCAAGGGGAAAGCCTAAAACACAAGTAACCCCAAGACTGTTTTCAGACCAGAATTTCAGACTCTCTGCCGACCGGCACACCATACAGATATGGGCCTCCGGTGTCCAAGCCACCAAGGAAAACAGGGAACCCTATGAATTTCCAAAAAGAGGACACCTGTGGGAATCCGCAGAGGTATGATTTGCGCAAATCGGTCAGAATTTATTACCCAGACACCTCCGCAAAGTCTGAAATGTGGGGAAATAAACGCATTTTCTGCACATTTCACTCGGCTCACCCATCGAAACACGCCCCCAACAACACATGGCCTACCCTACCGCGTTCCCACATGTGTCCCGATGAAAACGGTACCTCACATGTGTGGGTGCACCTACCTGGGCGCCAAGGGGAAAGCATAAAACGCAACTAACCCGAAGTCTGTTTTCAGACCAGAATTTCAGACTCTCTGCTGACAGGCACACCATACAGATATGGGCCTCGGGTGTCCAAGCCACCAAGGAAAACAGGGAATCCCATGCATTTCCGAAAAGAGGACACCGGTGGGAATGCGCAGAGGTATGATTTGCGCAAATCGGCCCAGAATTTATTACCCAGACACCACCGAAAAGTCTGAAAATGTGTGGGAAAAAATGCATTTTGCGCACATTTCGCTCGGCTCACCCATCGAAACACGCCCCCAACAACACATGGCTTACCGTCCCGTGTTCCCACAGGTGTCCTGATGAAAACGGAACCTCACATGTGTGGGTGCACCTACCTGGGCGCCAAGGGGAAAGCCGAAAACACAAGTAACCCAAGTCTGTTTTCAGACCAGAATTTCAGACTCTCTGCCGACTGGCACACCATACAGATATGGGCCTCGGGTGTCCAAGCCACCAAGGAAAACAGGGAACCCCATGCATTTCCGAAAAGAGGACACCATTGGGAATCCGCAGAGGTATGATTTGCACAAATCGGCCCAGAATGTATTACCCAGACACCACCTGCAAGGTCCGAAATGTGGGGAAAAATGTATTTTGCGCACATTTCGCTCGGCTCACCCATCAAAACACACCCCCAACAAAACATGGCCTACCGTTCCGCGTTCCCAAAGGTGTCCTGATGAAAACGGTACCTCATATGTGTGGGTGCACCTACCTAGGCGCCAAGGGGAAAGCCTAAAACACAAGTAACCCCAAGACTGTTTTCAGACCAGAATTTCAGACTCTCTGCCGACCGGCACACCATACAGATATGGGCCTCGGGTGTCCAAGCCACCATGGAAAACAGGGAACCCCATGCATTTCCAAAATGAGGACACCCGTGGGATCTGCAGAGGTATGATTTGTGCAAATCGGCCCAGAATTTATTACCCAGACTCCCCCCTCCCCTCAAAGTCCGAAAAGTGGGTAAAAAAACGCATTTTTCGCACATTTCGCTCGGTTCACCCATCAAAACACGCCCCCAACAACACATGGCCTACCATCCCGCGTTCCCACAGGTGTCCCGATGAAAACGGTACCTCACATGTGTGGGTGCACCTACCTGGGCGCCAAGGGGAAAGCCCAAAATACAAGTAACTCCAAGTCTGTTTTCAGATCAGAATTTAAGACTCTCTGCCGACCGGCACACCATACAGATATGGGCCTCGGGTGTCCAAGCCACCAAGGAAAACAGGGAACCCCATGCATTTCCAAAATGAGGACACCCGTGGGATCTGCAGAGGTATGATTTGTGCAAATCGGCCCAGAATTTATTACCCAGACTCCCCCCTCCCCTCAAAGTCCGAAAAGTGGGTAAAAAAACGCATTTTTCGCACATTTCGCTCGGTTCACCCATCAAAACACGCCCCCAACAACACATGGCCTACCATCCCGCGTTCCCACAGGTGTCCCGATGAAAACGGTACCTCACATGTGTGGGTGCACCTACCTGGGCGCCAAGGGGAAAGCCCAAAATACAAGTAACTCCAAGTCTGTTTTCAGATCAGAATTTAAGACTCTCTGCCGACCGGCACACCATACAGATATGGGCCTCGGGTGTCCAAGCCACCAAGGAAAACCGGGAACCCCATGCATTTCCAAAAAGAGGACACCCGTGGGAATCCTCAGAGGTATGATTTGCGCAAATCGGCCAGAATTTATTACCAAGACACCTCCGCAAAGTCTGAAATGTGGGGAAATAAACGCATTTTCTGCGCATTTCACTCGGCTCACCCATCGAAACACGCCCCCAACAACACATGGCCTACCCTACCGCGTTCCCACATGTGTCCCGATGAAAACGGTACCTCACATGTGTGGGTGCACATGCCTGGGCGCCAAGGGGAAAGCCTAAAACACAAGTAACCCCAAGTCTGTTTTCAGACCAGAATTTCAGACTCTCTGCCGACCGGCACACCATACAGATATGGGCCTCGGATGTCCAAGCCACCAAGGAAAACGGGGAACCCCATGCATTTCCGAAAAGAGGACACCGGTGGTGATCCGCAGAGGTATGATTTGCACAAATCGACCCAGAATTTATTAGCCAAACACACCCTGCAATGTCCGAAATGTGGGGAAAAATGTATTTTGCGCACATTTCTCTCAGCTCACCCATCGAAACACGCCCCAACAACACATGGCCTAACGTCCCGTGTTCCCACATGTGTCCCGATGAAAACGGTACCTCACATGTGTGGGTGCACCTACCTGGGCGCCAAGGGGAAAGCATAAAACACAACTAACCCGAAGTCTGTTTTCAGACCAGAATTTCAGACTCTCTGCTGACAGGCACACCATACAGATATGGGCCTCGGGTGTCCAAGCCACCAAGGAAAACAGGGAACCCCATGCATTTCCGAAAAGAGGACACCGGTGGGAATGCGCAGAGGTATGATTTGCGCAATTCGGCCCAGAATTTATTACCCAGACACCCCCGCAAAGTCTGAAAATGTGTGGGAAAAAATGCATTTTGCGCACATTTCGCTCGGCTCACCCATCGAAACACGCCCCCAACAACACATGGCCTACTGTCCCGTGTTCCCACAGGTGTCCTGATGAAAACGGAACCTCACATGTGTGGGTGCACCTACCTGGGCGCCAAGGGGAAAGCCGAAAACACAAGTAACCCAAGTCTGTTTTCAGACCAGAATTTCAGACTCTCTGACGACCGGCACACCATACAGATATGGGCCTCGGGTGTCCAAGCCACCAAGGAAAACAGGGAACCCCATGCATTTCCGAAAACAGGACACCGTTGGGAATCCGCAGAGGTATGATTTGCACAAATCGGCCCAGAATGTATTACCCAGACACCACCTGCAAGGTCCGAAATGTGGGGAAAAATGTATTTTGCGCACATTTCGCTCGGCTCACCCATCAAAACACACCCCCAACAAAACATGGCCTACCGTTCCGCATTCCCACAGGTGTCCTGATGAAAACGGTACCTCATATGTGTGGGTGCACCTACCTAGGCGCCAAGGGGAAAGCCTAAAACACAAGTAACCCCAAGACTGTTTTCAGACCAGAATTTCAGACTCTCTGCCGACCGGCACACCATACAGATATGGGCCTCCGGTGTCCAAGCCACCAAGGAAAACAGGGAACCCTATGCATTTCCAAAAAGAGGACACCTGTGGGAATCCGCAGAGGTATGATTTGCGCAAATCGGTCAGAATTTATTACCCAGACACCTCCGCAAAGTCTGAAATGTGGGGAAATAAACGCATTTTCTGCACATTTCACTCGGCTCACCCATCGAAACACGCCCCCAACAACACATGGCCTACCCTACCGCGTTCCCACATGTGTCCCGATGAAAACGGTACCTCACATGTGTGGGTGCACCTACCTGGGCGCCAAGGGGAAAGCATAAAACGCAACTAACCCGAAGTCTGTTTTCAGACCAGAATTTCAGACTCTCTGCTGACAGGCACACCATACAGATATGGGCCTCGGGTGTCCAAGCCACCAAGGAAAACAGGGAATCCCATGCATTTCCGAAAAGAGGACACCGGTGGGAATGCGCAGAGGTATGATTTGCGCAAATCGGCCCAGAATTTATTACCCAGACACCACCGAAAAGTCTGAAAATGTGTAGGAAAAAATGCATTTTGCGCACATTTCGCTCGGCTCACCCATCGAAACACGCCCCCAACAACACATGGCTTACCGTCCCGTGTTCCCACAGGTGTCCTGATGAAAACGGAACCTCACATGTGTGGGTGCACCTACCTTGGCGCCAAGGGGAAAGCCGAAAACACAAGTAACCCAAGTCTGTTTTCAGACCAGAATTTCAGACTCTCTGCCGACTGGCACACCATACAGATATGGGCCTCGGGTGTCCAAGCCACCAAGGAAAACAGGGAACCCCATGCATTTCCAAAAAGAGGACACCATTGGGAATCCGCAGAGGTATGATTTGCACAAATCGGCCCAGAATGTATTACCCAGACACCACCTGCAAGGTCCGAAATGTGGGGAAAAATGTATTTTGCGCACATTTCGCTCGGCTCACCCATCAAAACACACCCCCAACAAAACATGGCCTACCGTTCCGCGTTCCCAAAGGTGTCCTGATGAAAACGGTACCTCATATGTGTGGGTGCACCTACCTAGGCGCCAAGGGGAAAGCCTAAAACACAAGTAACCCCAAGACTGTTTTCAGACCAGAATTTCAGACTCTCTGCCGACCGGCACACCATACAGATATGGGCCTCGGGTGTCCAAGCCACCATGGAAAACAGGGAACCCCATGCATTTCCAAAATGAGGACACCCGTGGGATCTGCAGAGGTATGATTTGTGCAAATCGGCCCAGAATTTATTACCCAGACTCCCCCCTCCCCTCAAAGTCCGAAAAGTGGGTAAAAAAACGCATTTTTCGCACATTTCGCTCGGTTCACCCATCAAAACACGCCCCCAACAACACATGGCCTACCATCCCGCGTTCCCACAGGTGTCCCGATGAAAACGGTACCTCACATGTGTGGGTGCACCTACCTGGGCGCCAAGGGGAAAGCCCAAAATACAAGTAACTCCAAGTCTGTTTTCAGATCAGAATTTAAGACTCTCTGCCGACCGGCACACCATACAGATATGGGCCTCGGGTGTCCAAGCCACCAAGGAAAACAGGGAACCCCATGCATTTCCAAAATGAGGACACCCGTGGGATCTGCAGAGGTATGATTTGTGCAAATCGGCCCAGAATTTATTACCCAGACTCCCCCCTCCCCTCAAAGTCCGAAAAGTGGGTAAAAAAACGCATTTTTCGCACATTTCGCTCGGTTCACCCATCAAAACACGCCCCCAACAACACATGGCCTACCATCCCGCGTTCCCACAGGTGTCCCGATGAAAACGGTACCTCACATGTGTGGGTGCACCTACCTGGGCGCCAAGGGGAAAGCCCAAAATACAAGTAACTCCAAGTCTGTTTTCAGATCAGAATTTAAGACTCTCTGCCGACCGGCACACCATACAGATATGGGCCTCGGGTGTCCAAGCCACCAAGGAAAACCGGGAACCCCATGCATTTCCAAAAAGAGGACACCCGTGGGAATCCTCAGAGGTATGATTTGCGCAAATCGGCCAGAATTTATTACCCAGACACCTCCGCAAAGTCTGAAATGTGGGGAAATAAACGCATTTTCTGCGCATTTCACTCGGCTCACCCATCGAAACACGCCCCCAACAACACATGGCCTACCCTACCGCGTTCCCACATGTGTCCCGATGAAAACGGTACCTCACATGTGTGGGTGCACATGCCTGGGCGCCAAGGGGAAAGCCTAAAACACAAGTAACCCCAAGTCTGTTTTCAGACCAGAATTTCAGACTCTCTGCCGACCGGCACACCATACAGATATGGGCCTCGGATGTCCAAGCCACCAAGGAAAACGGGGAACCCCATGCATTTCCGAAAAGAGGACACCGGTGGTGATCCGCAGAGGTATGATTTGCACAAATCGACCCAGAATTTATTAGCCAAACACACCCTGCAATGTCCGAAATGTGGGGAAAAATGTATTTTGCGCACATTTCTCTCAGCTCACCCATCGAAACACGCCCCCAACAACACATGGCCTAACGTCCCGTGTTCCCACATGTGTCCCGATGAAAACGGTACCTCACATGTGTGGGTGCACCTACCTGGGCGCCAAGGGGAAAGCATAAAACACAACTAACCCGAAGTCTGTTTTCAGACCAGAATTTCAGACTCTCTGCTGACAGGCACACCATACAGATATGGGCCTCGGGTGTCCAAGCCACCAAGGAAAACAGGGAACCCCATGCATTTCCGAAAAGAGGACACCGGTGGGAATGCGCAGAGGTATGATTTGCGCAATTCGGCCCAGAATTTATTACCCAGACACCCCCGCAAAGTCTGAAAATGTGTGGGAAAAAATGCATTTTGCGCACATTTCGCTCGGCTCACCCATCGAAACACGCCCCCAACAACACATGGCCTACTGTCCCGTGTTCCCACAGGTGTCCTGATGAAAACGGAACCTCACATGTGTGGGTGCACCTACCTGGGCGCCAAGGGGAAAGCCGAAAACACAAGTAACCCAAGTCTGTTTTCAGACCAGAATTTCAGACTCTCTGACGACCGGCACACCATACAGATATGGGCCTCGGGTGTCCAAGCCACCAAGGAAAACAGGGAACCCCATGCATTTCCGAAAACAGGACACCGTTGGGAATCCGCAGAGGTATGATTTGCACAAATCGGCCCAGAATGTATTACCCAGACACCACCTGCAAGGTCCGAAATGTGGGGAAAAATGTATTTTGCGCACATTTCGCTCGGCTCACCCATCAAAACACACCCCCAACAAAACATGGCCTACCGTTCCGCATTCCCACAGGTGTCCTGATGAAAACGGTACCTCATATGTGTGGGTGCACCTACCTAGGCGCCAAGGGGAAAGCCTAAAACACAAGTAACCCCAAGACTGTTTTCAGACCAGAATTTCAGACTCTCTGCCGACCGGCACACCATACAGATATGGGCCTCCGGTGTCCAAGCCACCAAGGAAAACAGGGAACCCTATGCATTTCCAAAAAGAGGACACCTGTGGGAATCCGCAGAGGTATGATTTGCGCAAATCGGTCAGAATTTATTACCCAGACACCTCCGCAAAGTCTGAAATGTGGGGAAATAAACACATTTTCTGCACATTTCACTCGGCTCACCCATCGAAACACGCCCCCAACAACACATGGCCTACCCTACCGCGTTCCCACATGTGTCCCGATGAAAACGGTACCTCACATGTGTGGGTGCACCTACCTGGGCGCCAAGGGGAAAGCATAAAACGCAACTAACCCGAAGTCTGTTTTCAGACCAGAATTTCAGACTCTCTGCTGACAGGCACACCATACAGATATGGGCCTCGGGTGTCCAAGCCACCAAGGAAAACAGGGAATCCCATGCATTTCCGAAAAGAGGACACCGGTGGGAATGCGCAGAGGTATGATTTGCGCAAATCGGCCCAGAATTTATTACCCAGACACCACCGAAAAGTCTGAAAATGTGTAGGAAAAAATGCATTTTGCGCACATTTCGCTCGGCTCACCCATCGAAACACGCCCCCAACAACACATGGCTTACCGTCCCGTGTTCCCACAGGTGTCCTGATGAAAACGGAACCTCACATGTGTGGGTGCACCTACCTGGGCGCCAAGGGGAAAGCCGAAAACACAAGTAACCCAAGTCTGTTTTCAGACCAGAATTTCAGACTCTCTGCCGACTGGCACACCATACAGATATGGGCCTCGGGTGTCCAAGCCACCAAGGAAAACAGGGAACCCCATGCATTTCCAAAAAGAGGACACCATTGGGAATCCGCAGAGGTATGATTTGCACAAATCGGCCCAGAATGTATTACCCAGACACCACCTGCAAGGTCCGAAATGTGGGGAAAAATGTATTTTGCGCACATTTCGCTCGGCTCACCCATCAAAACACACCCCCAACAAAACATGGCCTACCGTTCCGCGTTCCCAAACGTGTCCTGATGAAAACGGTACCTCATATGTGTGGGTGCACCTACCTAGGTGCCAAGGGGAAAGCCTAAAACACAAGTAACCCCAAGACTGTTTTCAGACCAGAATTTCAGACTCTCTGCCGACCGGCACACCATACAGATATGGGCCTCGGGTGTCCAAGCCACCATGGAAAACAGGGAACCCCATGCATTTCCAAAATGAGGACACCCGTGGGATCTGCAGAGGTATGATTTGTGCAAATCGGCCCAGAATTTATTACCCAGACTCCCCCCTCCCCTCAAAGTCCGAAAAGTGGGTAAAAAAACGCATTTTTCGCACATTTCGCTCGGTTCACCCATCAAAACACGCCCCCAACAACACATGGCCTACCATCCCGCGTTCCCACAGGTGTCCCGATGAAAACGGTACCTCACATGTGTGGGTGCACCTACCTGGGCGCCAAGGGGAAAGCCCAAAATACAAGTAACTCCAAGTCTGTTTTCAGATCAGAATTTAAGACTCTCTGCCGACCGGCACACCATACAGATATGGGCCTCGGGTGTCCAAGCCACCAAGGAAAACAGGGAACCCCATGCATTTCCAAAATGAGGACACCCGTGGGATCTGCAGAGGTATGATTTGTGCAAATCGGCCCAGAATTTATTACCCAGACTCCCCCCTCCCCTCAAAGTCCGAAAAGTGGGTAAAAAAACGCATTTTTCGCACATTTCGCTCGGTGCACCCATCAAAACACGCCCCCAACAACACATGGCCTACCATCCCGCGTTCCCACAGGTGTCCCGATGAAAACGGTACCTCACATGTGTGGGTGCACCTACCTGGGCGCCAAGGGGAAAGCCCAAAATACAAGTAACTCCAAGTCTGTTTTCAGATCAGAATTTAAGACTCTCTGCCGACCGGCACACCATACAGATATGGGCCTCGGGTGTCCAAGCCACCAAGGAAAACCGGGAACCCCATGCATTTCCAAAAAGAGGACACCCGTGGGAATCCTCAGAGGTATGATTTGCGCAAATCGGCCAGAATTTATTACCCAGACACCTCCGCAAAGTCTGAAATGTGGGGAAATAAACGCATTTTCTGCGCATTTCACTCGGCTCACCCATCGAAACACGCCCCCAACAACACATGGCCTACCCTACCGCGTTCCCACATGTGTCCCGATGAAAACGGTACCTCACATGTGTGGGTGCACATGCCTGGGCGCCAAGGGGAAAGCCTAAAACACAAGTAACCCCAAGTCTGTTTTCAGACCAGAATTTCAGACTCTCTGCCGACCGGCACACCATACAGATATGGGCCTCGGATGTCCAAGCCACCAAGGAAAACGGGGAACCCCATGCATTTCCGAAAAGAGGACACCGGTGGTGATCCGCAGAGGTATGATTTGCACAAATCGACCCAGAATTTATTAGCCAAACACACCCTGCAATGTCCGAAATGTGGGGAAAAATGTATTTTGCGCACATTTCTCTCAGCTCACCCATCGAAACACGCCCCCAACAACACATGGCCTAACGTCCCGTGTTCCCACATGTGTCCCGATGAAAACGGTACCTCACATGTGTGGGTGCACCTACCTGGGCGCCAAGGGGAAAGCATAAAACACAACTAACCCGAAGTCTGTTTTCAGACCAGAATTTCAGACTCTCTGCTGACAGGCACACCATACAGATATGGGCCTCGGGTGTCCAAGCCACCAAGGAAAACAGGGAACCCCATGCATTTCCGAAAAGAGGACACCGGTGGGAATGCGCAGAGGTATGATTTGCGCAATTCGGCCCAGAATTTATTACCCAGACACCCCCGCAAAGTCTGAAAATGTGTGGGAAAAAATGCATTTTGCGCACATTTCGCTCGGCTCACCCATCGAAACACGCCCCCAACAACACATGGCCTACTGTCCCGTGTTCCCACAGGTGTCCTGATGAAAACGGAACCTCACATGTGTGGGTGCACCTACCTGGGCGCCAAGGGGAAAGCCGAAAACACAAGTAACCCAAGTCTGTTTTCAGACCAGAATTTCAGACTCTCTGACGACCGGCACACCATACAGATATGGGCCTCGGGTGTCCAAGCCACCAAGGAAAACAGGGAACCCCATGCATTTCCGAAAAGAGGACACCGTTGGGAATCCGCAGAGGTATGATTTGCACAAATCGGCCCAGAATGTATTACCCAGACACCACCTGCAAGGTCCGAAATGTGGGGAAAAATGTATTTTGCGCACATTTCGCTCGGCTCACCCATCAAAACACACCCCCAACAAAACATGGCCTACCGTTCCGCATTCCCACAGGTGTCCTGATGAAAACGGTACCTCATATGTGTGGGTGCACCTACCTAGGCGCCAAGGGGAAAGCCTAAAACACAAGTAACCCCAAGACTGTTTTCAGACCAGAATTTCAGACTCTCTGCCGACCGGCACACCATACAGATATGGGCCTCCGGTGTCCAAGCCACCAAGGAAAACAGGGAACCCTATGCATTTCCAAAAAGAGGACACCTGTGGGAATCCGCAGAGGTATGATTTGCGCAAATCGGTCAGAATTTATTACCCAGACACCTCCGCAAAGTCTGAAATGTGGGGAAATAAACGCATTTTCTGCACATTTCACTCGGCTCACCCATCGAAACACGCCCCCAACAACACATGGCCTACCCTACCGCGTTCCCACATGTGTCCCGATGAAAACGGTACCTCACATGTGTGGGTGCACCTACCTGGGCGCCAAGGGGAAAGCATAAAACGCAACTAACCCGAAGTCTGTTTTCAGACCAGAATTTCAGACTCTCTGCTGACAGGCACACCATACAGATATGGGCCTCGGGTGTCCAAGCCACCAAGGAAAACAGGGAATCCCATGCATTTCCGAAAAGAGGACACCGGTGGGAATGCGCAGAGGTATGATTTGCGCAAATCGGCCCAGAATTTATTACCCAGACACCACCGAAAAGTCTGAAAATGTGTAGGAAAAAATGCATTTTGCGCACATTTCGCTCGGCTCACCCATCGAAACACGCCCCCAACAACACATGGCTTACCGTCCCGTGTTCCCACAGGTGTCCTGATGAAAACGGAACCTCACATGTGTGGGTGCACCTACCTGGGCGCCAAGGGGAAAGCCGAAAACACAAGTAACCCAAGTCTGTTTTCAGACCAGAATTTCAGACTCTCTGCCGACTGGCACACCATACAGATATGGGCCTCGGGTGTCCAAGCCACCAAGGAAAACAGGGAACCCCATGCATTTCCAAAAAGAGGACACCGTTGGGAATCCGCAGAGGTATGATTTGCACAAATCGGCCCAGAATGTATTACCCAGACACCACCTGCAAGGTCCGAAATGTGGGGAAAAATGTATTTTGCGCACATTTCGCTCGGCTCACCCATCAAAACACACCCCCAACAAAACATGGCCTACCGTTCCGCGTTCCCAAAGGTGTCCTGATGAAAACGGTACCTCATATGTGTGGGTGCACCTACCTAGGCGCCAAGGGGAAAGCCTAAAACACAAGTAACCCCAAGACTGTTTTCAGACCAGAATTTCAGACTCTCTGCCGACCGGCACACCATACAGATATGGGCCTCGGGTGTCCAAGCCACCATGGAAAACAGGGAACCCCATGCATTTCCAAAATGAGGACACCCGTGGGATCTGCAGAGGTATGATTTGTGCAAATCGGCCCAGAATTTATTACCCAGACTCCCCCCTCCCCTCAAAGTCCGAAAAGTGGGTAAAAAAACGCATTTTTCGCACATTTCGCTCGGTTCACCCATCAAAACACGCCCCCAACAACACATGGCCTACCATCCCGCGTTCCCACAGGTGTCCCGATGAAAACGGTACCTCACATGTGTGGGTGCACCTACCTAGGCGCCAAGGGGAAAGCCTAAAACACAAGTAACCCCAAGACTGTTTTCAGACCAGAATTTCAGACTCTCTGCCGACCGGCACACCATACAGATATGGGCCTCGGGTGTCCAAGCCACCAAGGAAAACAGGGAACCCCATGCATTTCCAAAATGAGGACACCCGTGGGATCTGCAGAGGTATGATTTGTGCAAATCGGCCCAGAATTTATTACCCAGACTCCCCCCTCCCCTCAAAGTCAGAAAAGTGGGTAAAAAAACGCATTTTTCGCACATTTCGCTCGGTTCACCCATCAAAACACGCCCCCAACAACACATGGCCTACCATCCCACGTTCCCACAGGTGTCCCGATGAAAACGGTACCTCACATGTGTGGGTGCACCTACCTGGGCGCCAAGGGGAAAGCCCAAAATACAAGTAACTCCAAGTCTGTTTTCAGATCAGAATTTAAGACTCTCTACCGACTGGCACACCATACAGATATGGGCCTCGGGTGTCCAAGCCACCAAGGAAAACCGGGAACCCCATGCATTTCCAAAAAGAGGACACCCGTGGGAATCCTCAGAGGTATGATTTGCGCAAATCGGCCAGAATGTATTACCCAGACACCTCCGCAAAGTCTGAAATGTGGGGAAATAAACGCATTTTCTGCGCATTTCACTCGGCTCACCCATCGAAACACGCCCCCAACAACACATGGCCTACCCTACCGCGTTCCCACATGTGTCCCGATGAAAACGGCACCTCACATGTGTGGGTGCACCTGCCTGGGCGCCAAGGGGAAAGCCTAAAACACAAGTAACCCCAAGTCTGTTTTCAGACCAGTATTTCAGACTCTCTGCCGACCGGCACACCATACAGATATGGGCAATGGATGTCCAAGCCACCAAGGAAAACGGGGAACCCCATGCATTTCTGAAAAGAGGACACCGGTGGTGATCCGCAGAGGTATGATTTGCACAAATCGGCCCAGAATTTATTAGCCAAACACACCCTGCAATGTCCGAAATGTGAGGAAAAATGTATTTTGCGCACATTTCTCTCGGCTCACCCATCGAAACACGCCCCCAACAACACATGGCCTAACGTCCCGTGTTCCCACAGGTGTCCTGATGAAAACGGTACCTCACATGTGTAGGTGCACCTACCTGGGCGCCAAGGGGAAAGCCGAAAACACAAGTAACCCAAGTCTGTTTTCAGACCAGAATTTCAGACTCTCTGACGACCGGCACACCATACAGATATGGGCCTCGGGTGTCCAAGCCACCAAGGAAAACAGGGAACCCCATGCATTTCCGAAAAGAGGACACCGTTGGGAATCCGCAGAGGTATGATTTGCACAAATCGGCCCAGAATGTATTACCCAGACACCACCTGCAAGGTCCGAAATGTGGGGAAAAATGTATTTTGCGCACATTTCGCTCGGCTCACCCATCAAAACACACCCCCAACAAAACATGGCCTACCGTTCCGCATTCCCACAGGTGTCCTGATGAAAACGTTACCTCATATGTGTGGGTGCACCTACCTAGGCGCCAAGGGGAAAGCCTAAAACACAAGTAACCCCAAGACTGTTTTCAGACCAGAATTTCAGACTCTCTGCCGACCGGCACACCATACAGATATGGGCCTCCGGTGTCCAAGCCACCAAGGAAAACAGGGAACCCTATGCATTTCCAAAAAAGAGGACACCTGTGGGAATCCGCAGAGGTATGATTTGCGCAAATCGGTCAGAATTTATTACCCAGACACCTCCGCAAAGTCTGAAATGTGGGGAAATAAACGCATTTTCTGCACATTTCACTCGGCTCACCCATCGAAACACGCCCCCAACAACACATGGCCTACCCTACCGCGTTCCCACATGTGTCCCGATGAAAACAGTACCTCACATGTGTGGGTGCACCTACCTGGGCGCCAAGGGGAAAGCATAAAACGCAACTAACCCGAAGTCTGTTTTCAGACCAGAATTTCAGACTCTCTGCTGACAGGCACACCATACAGATATGGGCCTCGGGTGTCCAAGCCACCAAGGAAAACAGGGAATCCCATGCATTTCCGAAAAGAGGACACCGGTGGGAATGCGCAGAGGTATGATTTGCGCAAATCGGCCCAGAATTTATTACCCAGACACCACCGAAAAATCTGAAAATGTGTGGGAAAAAATGCATTTTGCGCACATTTCGCTCGGCTCACCCATCGAAACACGCCCCCAACAACACATGGCTTACCGTCCCGTGTTCCCACAGGTGTCCTGATGAAAACGGAACCTCACATGTGTGGGTGCACCTACCTGGGCGCCAAGGGGAAAGCCGAAAACACAAGTAACCCAAGTCTGTTTTCAGACCAGAATTTCAGACTCTCTGCCGACTGGCACACCATACAGATATGGGCCTCGGGTGTCCAAGCCACCAAGGAAAACAGGGAACCCCATGCATTTCCGAAAAGAGGACACCGTTGGGAATCCGCAGAGGTATGATTTGCACAAATCGGCCCAGAATGTATTACCCAGACACCACCTGCAAGGTCCGAAATGTGGGGTAAAATGTATTTTGCGCACATTTCGCTCGGCTCACCCATCAAAACACACCCCCAACAAAACATGGCCTACCGTTCCGCGTTCCCAAAGGTGTCCTGATGAAAACGGTACCTCATATGTGTGGGTGCACCTACCTAGGCGCCAAGGGGAAAGCCTAAAACACAAGTAACCCCAAGACTGTTTTCAGACCAGAATTTCAGACTCTCTGCCGACCGGCACACCATACAGATATGGGCCTCGGGTGTCCAAGCCACCATGGAAAACAGGGAACCCCATGCATTTCCAAAATGAGGACACCCGTGGGATCTGCAGAGGTATGATTTGTGCAAATCGGCCCAGAATTTATTACCCAGACTCCCCCCTCCCCTCAAAGTCCGAAAAGTGGGTAAAAAAACGCATTTTTCGCACATTTCGCTCGGTTCACCCATCAAAACACGCCCCCAACAACACATGGCCTACCATCCCGCGTTCCCACAGGTGTCCCGATGAAAACGGTACCTCACATGTGTGGGTGCACCTACCTAGGCGCCAAGGGGAAAGCCTAAAACACAAGTAACCCCAAGACTGTTTTCAGACCAGAATTTCAGACTCTCTGCCGACCGGCACACCATACAGATATGGGCCTCGGGTGTCCAAGCCACCAAGGAAAACAGGGAACCCCATGCATTTCCAAAATGAGGACACCCGTGGGATCTGCAGAGGTATGATTTGTGCAAATCGGCCCAGAATTTATTACCCAGACTCCCCCCTCCCCTCAAAGTCAGAAAAGTGGGTAAAAAAACACATTTTTCGCACATTTCGCTCGGTTCACCCATCAAAACACGCCCCCAACAACACATGGCCTACCATCCCACGTTCCCACAGGTGTCCCGATGAAAACGGTACCTCACATGTGTGGGTGCACCTACCTGGGCGCCAAGGGGAAAGCCCAAAATACAAGTAACTCCAAGTCTGTTTTCAGATCAGAATTTAAGACTCTCTACCGACTGGCACACCATACAGATATGGGCCTCGGGTGTCCAAGCCACCAAGGAAAACAGGGAACCCCATGCATTTCCAAAAAGAGGACACCCGTGGGAATCCTCAGAGGTATGATTTGCGCAAATCGGCCAGAATGTATTACCCAGACACCTCCGCAAAGTCTGAAATGTGGGGAAATAAACGCATTTTCTGCGCATTTCACTCGGCTCACCCATCGAAACACGCCCCCAACAACACATGGCCTACCCTACCGCGTTCCCACATGTGTCCCGATGAAAACGGTACCTCACATGTGTGGGTGCACCTGCCTGGGCGCCAAGGGGAAAGCCTAAAACACAAGTAACCCCAAGTCTGTTTTCAGACCAGTATTTCAGACTCTCTGCCGACCGGCACACCATACAGATATGGGCAATGGATGTCCAAGCCACCAAGGAAAACGGGGAACCCCATGCATTTCTGAAAAGAGGACACCGGTGGTGATCCGCAGAGGTATGATTTGCACAAATCGGCCCAGAATTTATTAGCCAAACACACCCTGCAATGTCCGAAATGTGGGGAAAAATGTATTTTGCGCACATTTCTCTCGGCTCACCCATCGAAACACGCCCCCAACAACACATGGCCTAACGTCCCGTGTTCCCACAGGTGTCCTGATGAAAACGGTACCTCACATGTGTAGGTGCACCTACCTGGGCGCCAAGGGGAAAGCCTAAAACACAAGTAACCCAAGTCTGTTTTCAGAACAGAATTTCAGACTCTCTGCCGACCGGCACACCATACAGATATGGGCCTCGGGTGTCCAAGCCACCAAGGAAAACAGGGAACCCCATGCATTTCCAAAAAGAGGACACCGTTGGGAATCCGCAGAGGTATGATTTGCACAAATCGGCCCAGAATTCATTACCCAGACACCACCTGAAATGTCCGAAATGTGGGGAAAAATGTATTTTGCGCACATTTCGCTCGGCTCACCCATCAAAACACACCCCCAACAAAACATGGCCTACCGTCCCGCGTTCCCACAGGTGTCCTGATGAAAACGGTACCTCACATGTGTGGGTGCACCTACCTAGACGCCAAGGGGAAAACCTAAAACACAAGTAACCCCAAGTCTGTTTTCAGACCAGAATTTTTCAGACTCTCTGCCGACCGGCACACCATACAGATATAGGCCTGGGGTGTCCAAGCCACCAAGGAAAACAGGGAACCCCATGCATTTCCGAAAAGAGGACACCGGTGGGAATGTGCAGAGGTATAATTTGCGCAGATCCGCCCAGAATTTATTACCCAGACACCCCCGCAAAGTCCGAAAATGTGGGGGAAAAAATGCATTTTCCACACATTTCGCTCGGCTCACCCATCGAAACACGCCCCCAACAACACATGGCCTACCGTCCCGCGTTCCCACAGGTGTCCCGATAAATAAGGTACCTCACATGTTTGGGTGCACCTACCTGGGCGCCAAGGGGAAAGCCTAAAACACAAGTAACCCCAAGACTGTTTTCAGACCAGAATTTCAGACTCTCTGCCGACCGGCACACCATAAAGATATGGGCCTCGGGTGTCCAAGCCACCAAGGAAAACAGGGAACCCCATGCATTTCCGAAAAGAGGACACCGGTGGGAATGCGCAGAGGTATGATTTGCGCAAATCGGCCCAGAATTTATTACCCAGACACCACCGCAAAGTCTGAAAATGTGTGGGAAAAAATGCATTTTGCGCACATTTCGCTCGGCTCACCCATCGAAACACGCCCCCAACAACACATGGCCTACCGTCCCGTGTTCCCACAGGTGTCCTGATGAAAACGGAACCTCACATGTGTGGGTGCACCTACCTGGGCGCCAAGGGGAAAGCCGAAAACACAAGTAACCCAAGTCTGTTTTCAGACCAGAATTTCAGACTCTCTGCCGACCGGCACACCATACAGATATGGGCCTCGGGTGTCCAAGCCACCAAGGAAAACAGGGAACCCCATGCATTTCCGAAAAGAGGACACCGTTGGGAATCCGCAGAGGTATGATTTGCACAAATCGGCCCAGAATGTATTACCCAGACACCACCTGCAAGGTCCAAAATGTGGGGAAAAATGTATTTTGCGCACATTTCGCTCGGCTCACCCATGAAAACACACCCCCAACAAAACATGGCCTACCGTTCGGCGTTCCCACAGGTGTCCTGATGAAAACGGTACCTCATATGTGTGGGTGCACCTACCTAGGCGCCAAGGGGAAAGCCAAAAACACAAGTAACCCCAAGACTGTTTTCAGACCAGAATTTCAGACTCTCTGCCGACCGGCACACCATACAGATATGGGCCTCGGGTGTCCAAGCCACCATGGAAAACAGGGAACCCCATGCATTTCCAAAATGAGGACACCCGTGGGATCTGCAGAGGTATGATTTGTGCAAATCGGCCCAGAATTTATTACCCAGACTCCCCCCTCCCCTCAAAGTCCGAAAAGTGGGTAAAAAAACGCATTTTTCGCACATTTCGCTCGGTTCACCCATCAAAACACGCCCCCAACAACACATGGCCTACCATCCCGCGTTCCCACAGGTGTCCCGATGAAAACGGTACCTCACATGTGTGGGTGCACCTACCTGGGCGCCAAGGGGAAAGCCCAAAATACAAGTAACTCCAAGTCTGTTTTCAGATCAGAATTTAAGACTCTCTGCCGACCGGCACACCATACAGATATGGGCCTCGGGTGTCCAAGCCACCAAGGAAAACAGGGAACCCCATGCATTTCCAAAATGAGGACACCCGTGGGATCTGCAGAGGTATGATTTGTGCAAATCGGCCCAGAATTTATTACCCAGACTCCCCCCTCCCCTCAAAGTCCGAAAAGTGGGTAAAAAAACGCATTTTTCGCACATTTCGCTCGGTTCACCCATCAAAACACGCCCCCAACAACACATGGCCTACCATCCCGCGTTCCCACAGGTGTCCCGATGAAAACGGTACCTCACATGTGTGGGTGCACCTACCTGGGCGCCAAGGGGAAAGCCCAAAATACAAGTAACTCCAAGTCTGTTTTCAGATCAGAATTTAAGACTCTCTGCCGACCGGCACACCATACAGATATGGGCCTCGGGTGTCCAAGCCACCAAGGAAAACCGGGAACCCCATGCATTTCCAAAAAGAGGACACCCGTGGGAATCCTCAGAGGTATAATTTGCGCAAATCGGCCAGAATTTATTACCCAGACACCTCCGCAAAGTCTGAAATGTGGGGAAATAAACGCATTTTCTGCGCATTTCACTCGGCTCACCCATCGAAACACGCCCCCAACAACACATGGCCTACCCTACCGCGTTCCCACATGTGTCCCGATGAAAACGGTACCTCACATGTGTGGGTGCACCTGCCTGGGCGCCAAGGGGAAAGCCTAAAACACAAGTAACCCCAAGTCTGTTTTCAGACCAGAATTTCAGACTCTCTGCCGACCGGCACACCATACAGATATGGGCCTCGGATGTCCAAGCCACCAAGGAAAATGGGGAACCCCATGCATTTCCGAAAAGAGGACACCGGTGGTGATCCGCAGAAGTATGATTTGCACAAATCGACCCAGAATTTATTAGCCAAACACACCCTGCAATGTCCGAAATGTGGGGAAAAATGTATTTTGCGCACATTTCTCTCGGCTCACCCATCGAAACACGCCCCCAACAACACATGGCCTAACGTCCCGTGTTCCCACATGTGTCCCGATGAAAACGGTACCTCACATGTGTGGGTGCACCTACCTGGGCGCCAAGGGGAAAGCATAAAACACAACTAACCCGAAGTCTGTTTTCAGACCAGAATTTCAGACTCTCTGCTGACAGGCACACCATACAGATATGGGCCTCGGGTGTCCAAGCCACCAAGGAAAACAGGGAACCCCATGCATTTCCGAAAAGAGGACACCGGTGGGAATGCGCAGAGGTATGATTTGCGCAATTCGGCCCAGAATTTATTACCCAGACACCCCCGCAAAGTCTGAAAATGTGTGGGAAAAAATGCATTTTGCGCACATTTCGCGCGGCTCACCCATCGAAACACGCCCCCAACAACACATGGCTTACCGTCCCGTGTTCCCACAGGTGTCCTGATGAAAACGGAACCTCACATGTGTGGGTGCACCGACCTGGGCGCCAAGGGGAAAGCCGAAAACACAAGTAACCCAAGTCTGTTTTCAGACCAGAATTTCAGACTCTCTGACGACCGGCACACCATACAGATATGGGCCTCGGGTGTCCAAGCCACCAAGGAAAACAGGGAACCCCATGCATTTCCGAAAAGAGGACACCGTTGGGAATCCGCAGAGGTATGATTTGCACAAATCGGCCCAGAATGTATTACCCAGACACCACCTGCAAGGTCCGAAATGTGGGGAAAAATGTATTTTGCGCACATTTCGCTCGGCTCACCCATCAAAACACACCCCCAACAAAACATGGCCTACCGTTCCGCATTCCGACAGGTGTCCTGATGAAAACGTTACCTCATATGTGTGGGTGCACCTACCTAGGCGCCAAGGGGAAAGCCTAAAACACAAGTAACCCCAAGACTGTTTTCAGACCAGAATTTCAGACTCTCTGCCGACCGGCACACCATACAGATATGGGCCTCCGGTGTCCAAGCCACCAAGGAAAACAGGGAACCCTATGCATTTCCAAAAAGAGGACACCTGTGGGAATCCGCAGAGGTATGATTTGCGCAAATCGGTCAGAATTTATTACCCAGACTCCTCCGTAAAGTCTGAAATGTGTGGAAATAAACGCATTTTCTGCACATTTCACTCGGCTCACCCATCGAAACACGCCCCCAACAACACATGGCCTACCCTACCGCGTTCCCACATGTGTCCCGATGAAACCGGTACCTCACATGTGTGGGTGCACCTACCTGGGCGCTAAGGGGAAAGCATAAAACGCAACTAACCCGAAGTCTGTTTTCAGACCAGAATTTCAGACTCTCTGCTGACAGGCACACCATACAGATATGGGCCTCGGGTGTCCAAGCCACCAAGGAAAACAGGGAATCCCATGCATTTCCGAAAAGAGGACACCGGTGGGAATGCGCAGAGGTATGATTTGCGCAAATCGGCCCAGAATTTATTGCCCAGACACCACCGAAAAGTCTGAAAATGTGTGGGAAAAAATGCATTTTGGGCACATTTCGCTCGGCTCACCCATCGAAACACGCCCCCAACAACACATGGCTTACTGTCCCGTGTTCCCACAGGTGTCCTGATGAAAACGGAACCTCACATGTGTGGGTGCACCGACCTGGGCGCCAAGGGGAAAGCCGAAAACACAAGTAACCCGAAGTCTGTTTTCTGACCAGAATTTCAGACTCTCTGCTGACAGGCACACCATACAGATATGGGCCTCGGGTGTCCAAGCCACCAAGGAAAACAGGGAACCCCATGCATTTCCGAAAAGAGGACACCGTTGGGAATCCGCAGAGGTATGATTTGCACAAATCGGCCCAGAATGTATTACCCAGACACCACCTGCAAGGTCCGAAATGTGGGGAAAAATGTATTTTGCGCACATTTCGCTCGGCTCACCCATCAAAACACACCCCCAACAAAACATGGCCTACCATCCCGCGTTCCCACAGGTGTCCCGATGAAAACGGTACCTCACATGTGTGGGTGCACCTACCTGGGCGCCAAGGGGAAAGCCCAAAATACAAGTAACTCCAAGTCTGTTTTCAGATCAGAATTTAAGACTCTCTGCCGACCGGCACACCATACAGATATGGGCCTCGGGTGTCCAAGCCACCAAGGAAAACAGGGAACCCCATGCATTTCCAAAATGAGGACACCCGTGGGATCTGCAGAGGTATGATTTGTGCAAATCGGCCCAGAATTTATTACCCAGACTCCCCCCTCCCCTCAAAGTCAGAAAAGTGGGTAAAAAAACGCATTTTTCGCACATTTCGCTCGGTTCACCCATCAAAACACGCCCCCAACAACACATGGCCTACCATCCCGCGTTCCCACAGGTGTCCCGATGAAAACGGTACCTCACATGTGTGGGTGCACCTGCCTGGGCGCCAAGGGGAAAGCCTAAAACACAAGTAACCCCAAGTCTGTTTTCAGACCAGAATTTCAGACTCTCTGCCGACCGGCACACCATACAGATATGGGCCTCCGGTGTCCAAGCCACCAAGGAAAACAGGGAACCCTATGCATTTCCAAAAAGAGGACACCTGTGGGAATCCGCAGAGGTATGATTTGCGCAAATCGGTCAGAATTTATTACCCAGACTCCTCCGTAAAGTCTGAAATGTGTGGAAATAAACGCATTTTCTGCACATTTCACTCGGCTCACCCATCGAAACACGCCCCCAACAACACATGGCCTACCCTACCGCGTTCCCACATGTGTCCCGATGAAACCGGTACCTCACATGTGTGGGTGCACCTACCTGGGCGCTAAGGGGAAAGCATAAAACGCAACTAACCCGAAGTCTGTTTTCAGACCAGAATTTCAGACTCTCTGCTGACAGGCACACCATACAGATATGGGCCTCGGGTGTCCAAGCCACCAAGGAAAACAGGGAATCCCATGCATTTCCGAAAAGAGGACACCGGTGGGAATGCGCAGAGGTATGATTTGCGCAAATCGGCCCAGAATTTATTACCCAGACACCACCGAAAAGTCTGAAAATGTGTGGGAAAAAATGCATTTTGCGCACATTTCGCTCGGCTCACCCATCGAAACACGCCCCCAACAACACATGGCTTACTGTCCCGTGTTCCCACAGGTGTCCTGATGAAAACGGAACCTCACATGTGTGGGTGCACCGACCTGGGCGCCAAGGGGAAAGCCGAAAACACAAGTAACCCAAGTCTGTTTTCAGACCAGAATTTCAGACTCTCTGCCGACTGGCACACCATACAGATATGGGCCTCGGGTGTCCAAGCCACCAAGGAAAACAGGGAACCCCATGCATTTCCGAAAAGAGGACACCGTTGGGAATCCGCAGAGGTATGATTTGCACAAATCGGCCCAGAATGTATTACCCAGACACCACCTGCAAGGTCCGAAATGTGGGGAAAAATGTATTTTGCGCACATTTCGCTCGGCTCACCCATCAAAACACACCCCCAACAAAACATGGCCTACCATCCCGCGTTCCCACAGGTGTCCCGATGAAAACGGTACCTCACATGTGTGGGTGCACCTACCTGGGCGCCAAGGGGAAAGCCCAAAATACAAGTAACTCCAAGTCTGTTTTCAGATCAGAATTTAAGACTCTCTGCCGACCGGCACACCATACAGATATGGGCCTCGGGTGTCCAAGCCACCAAGGAAAACAGGGAACCCCATGCATTTCCAAAATGAGGACACCCGTGGGATCTGCAGAGGTATGATTTGTGCAAATCGGCCCAGAATTTATTACCCAGACTCCCCCCTCCCCTCAAAGTCAGAAAAGTGGGTAAAAAAACGCATTTTTCGCACATTTCGCTCGGTTCACCCATCAAAACACGCCCCCAACAACACATGGCCTACCATCCCGCGTTCCCACAGGTGTCCCGATGAAAACGGTACCTCACATGTGTGGGTGCACCTGCCTGGGCGCCAAGGGGAAAGCCTAAAACACAAGTAACCCCAAGTCTGTTTTCAGACCAGAATTTCAGACTCTCTGCCGACCGGCACACCATACAGATATGGGCCTCGGATGTCCAAGCCACCAAGGAAAATGGGGAACCCCATGCATTTCCGAAAAGAGGACACCGGTGGTGATCCGCAGAGGTATGATTTGCACAAATCGACCCAGAATTTATTAGCCAAACACACCCTGCAATGTCCGAAATGTGGGGAAAAATGTATTTTGCGCACATTTCTCTCGGCTCACCCATCGAAACACGCCCCCAACAACACATGGCCTAACGTCCCGTGTTCCCACATGTGTCCCGATGAAAACGGTACCTCACATGTGTGGGTGCACCTACCTGGGCGCCAAGGGGAAAGCATAAAACACAACTAACCCGAAGTCTGTTTTCAGACCAGAATTTCAGACTCTCTGCTGACAGGCACACCATACAGATATGGGCCTCGGGTGTCCAAGCCACCAAGGAAAACAGGGAACCCCATGCATTTCCGAAAAGAGGACACCGGTGGGAATGCGCAGAGGTATGATTTGCGCAAATCGGCCCAGAATTTATTACCCAGACACCCCCGCAAAGTCTGAAAATGTGTGGGAAAAAATGCATTTTGCGCACATTTCGCTCGGCTCACCCATCGAAACACGCCCCCAACAACACATGGCCTACCGTCCCGTGTTCCCACAGGTGTCCTGATGAAAACGGAACCTCACATGTGTGGCTGCACCTACCTGGGCGCCAAGGGGAAAGCCGAAAACACAAGTAACCCAAGTCTGTTTTCAGACCAGAATTTCAGACTCTCTGCCGACCGGCACACCATACAGATATGGGCCTCGGGTGTCCAAGCCACCAAGGAAAACAGGGAACCCCATGCATTTCCGAAAAGAGGACACCGTTGGGAATCCGCAGAGGTATGATTTGCACAAATCGGCCCAGAATGTATTACCCAGACACCACCTGCAAGGTCCGAAATGTGGGGAAAAATGTATTTTGCGCACATTTCGCTCGGCTCACCCATCAAAACACACCCCCAACAAAACATGGCCTACCGTTCCGCGTTCCCACAGGTGTCCTGATGAAAACGGAACCTCACATGTGTGGGTGTACCTACCTAGGCGCCAAGGGGAAAGCCTAAAACACAAGTAACCCCAAGACTGTTTTCAGACCAGAATTTCAGACTCTCTGCCGACCGGCACACCATACAGATATGGGCCTCGGGTGTCCAAGCCACCAAGGAAAACAGGGAACCCCATGCATTTCCAAAATGAGGACACCCGTGGGATCTGCAGAGGTATGATTTGTGCAAATCGGCCAAGAATTTATTACTCAGACTCCGCCCTCCCCTCAAAGTCTGAAAAGTGGGTAAAAAAACGCATTTTTCACACATTTCGCTCGGTTCACCCATCAAAACACGCCCCCAACAACACATGGCCTACCATCCCACGTTCCCACAGGTGTCCCGATGAAAACGGTACCTCACATGTGTGGGTGCACCTACCTGGGCGCCAAGGGGAAAGCCCAAAATACAAGTAACTCCAAGTCTGTTTTCAGATCAGAATTTAAGACTCTCTACCGACTGGCACACCATACAGATATGGGCCTCGGGTGTCCAAGCCACCAAGGAAAACAGGGAACCCCATGCATTTCCAAAAAGAGGACACCCGTGGGAATCCTCAGAGGTATGATTTGCGCAAATCGGCCAGAATGTATTACCCAGACACCTCCGCAAAGTCTGAAATGTGGGGAAATAAACGCATTTTCTGCGCATTTCACTCGGCTCACCCATCGAAACACGCCCCCAACAACACATGGCCTACCCTACCGCGTTCCCACATGTGTCCCGATGAAAACGGTACCTCACATGTGTGGGTGCACCTGCCTGGGCGCCAAGGGGAAAGCCTAAAACACAAGTAACCCCAAGTCTGTTTTCAGACCAGTATTTCAGACTCTCTGCCGACCGGCACACCATACAGATATGGGCAATGGATGTCCAAGCCACCAAGGAAAACGGGGAACCCCATGCATTTCTGAAAAGAGGACACCGGTGGTGATCCGCAGAGGTATGATTTGCACAAATCGGCCCAGAATTTATTAGCCAAACACACCCTGCAATGTCCGAAATGTGGGGAAAAATGTATTTTGCGCACATTTCTCTCGGCTCACCCATCGAAACACGCCCCCAACAACACATGGCCTAACGTCCCGTGTTCCCACAGGTGTCCTGATGAAAACGGTACCTCACATGTGTAGGTGCACCTACCTGGGCGCCAAGGGGAAAGCCTAAAACACAAGTAACCCAAGTCTGTTTTCAGAACAGAATTTCAGACTCTCTGCCGACCGGCACACCATACAGATATGGGCCTCGGGTGTCCAAGCCACCAAGGAAAACAGGGAACCCCATGCATTTCCAAAAAGAGGACACCGTTGGGAATCCGCAGAGGTATGATTTGCACAAATCGGCCCAGAATTCATTACCCAGACACCACCTGAAATGTCCGAAATGTGGGGAAAAATGTATTTTGCGCACATTTCGCTCGGCTCACCCATCAAAACACACCCCCAACAAAACATGGCCTACCATCCCGCGTTCCCACAGGTGTCCTGATGAAAACGGTACCTCACATGTGTGGGTGCACCTACCTAGACGCCAAGGGGAAAACCTAAAACACAAGTAACCCCAAGTCTGTTTTCAGACCAGAATTTTTCAGACTCTCTGCCGACCGGCACACCATACAGATATAGGCCTGGGGTGTCCAAGCCACCAAGGAAAACAGGGAACCCCATGCATTTCCGAAAAGAGGACACCGGTGGGAATGTGCAGAGGTATGATTTGCGCAGATCCGCCCAGAATTTATTACCCAGACACCCCCGCAAAGTCCGAAAATGTGGGGGAAAAAATGCATTTTCCACACATTTCGCTCGGCTCACCCATCGAAACACGCCCCCAACAACACATGGCCTACCGTCCCGCGTTCCCACAGGTGTCCCGATGAATACGGTACCTCACATGTTTGGGTGCACCTACCTGGGCGCCAAGGGGAAAGCCTAAAACACAAGTAACCCCAAGACTGTGTTCAGACCAGAATTTCAGACTCTCTGCCGACCGGCACACCATAAAGATATGGGCCTCGGGTGTCCAAGCCACCAAGGAAAACAGGGAACCCCATGCCTTTCCAATAAGAGGACACCCGTGGGATCCGCAGAGGTATGATTTGTGCAAATCGGCCCAGAATTTATTACCCAGAACCCCCCTCAAAGTCCGAAATGTGGGGAAAAAAATGCATTTTCCGCACATTTCGCTCGGCTCACCCATCAAAACACGCCCCCAACAACACATGGCCTACCGTCCCGCGTTCCCACAGGTGTCCTGATGAAAACGGTACCTCACATGTGTGGGTACACCTACCTGGGCGCCAAGGGGAAAGCCTAAAACACAAGTAACCCCAAGTCTGTTTTCAGAGCAGAATTTAAGACTCTCTGCCGACCGGCACACCATACAGATATGGGCCTGGGGTGTCCAAGCCACCAAGGAAAACAGGGCACCTCATGAATGTCCGAAAAGAGGACACCGTTGGGAATCCGCAGAGGTATGATTTGTGCAAATCGGCCCAGAATTTATTACCCAGACTCCCCCCCTCCCCTCAAAGTCCGAAAAGTGGCTAAAAAAACGCATTTTTCGCACATTTCGCTCAGTTCACCCATCAAAACACGCCCCCAACAACACATGGCCTACCATCCCGCGTTCCCACAGGTGTCCCAATGAAAACGGTACCTCACATGTGTGGGTGCACCTACCTGGGCGCCAAGGGGAAAGTACAAAATACAAGTAAATCCAAGTCTGTTTTCAGATCAGAATTTAAGACTCTCTGCTGACCGGCACACCATACAGATATGGGCCTCAGGTATCCAAGACACCAAGGAAAACAGGGAACCCCATGCATTTCCAAAAAGAGGACACCCGTGGGAATGCGCAGAGGTATGTTTGCGCAAATTGGCCCAGAATGTATTACCCAGACACCCCCGCAAAGTCTGAAAATGTGTGGGAAAAAATGCATTTTGCGCACATTTCGCTCGGCTCACCCATCGAAACACACCCCCAACAACACATGGCCTACCGTCCCGTGTTCCCACCGGTGTCCTGATGAAAACGGTACCTCACATGTGTGGGTGCACCTACCTGGGCGCCAAGGGGAAAGCCTAAAACACAAGTAACCCAAGTCTGTTTTCAGACCAGAATTTCAGACTCTCTGCCGACCGGCACACCATACAGATATGGGACTCGGGTGTCCAAGCCACCAAGGAAAACAGGGAACCCCATGCATTTCCGAAAAGAGGAGACCGTTGGCAATCTGCAGAGGTATGATTTGCGCAAATCGGACAGAATTTATTACCCAGACACCTCCGCAAAGTCTGAACTTTGGGGAAATAAACGCATTTTCTGCGCATTTCACTAGGCTCACCCATCGAAACACGCCCCCAACAACACATGGCCTACCCTACCGCGTTCCCACATGTGTCCTGATGAAAACGGTACCTCACATGTGTGGGTGCACCTACCTGGGCGCCAAGGGGAAAGCCTAAAACACAAGTAACCCAAGTCTGTTTTCAGACCAGAATTTCAGACTCTCTGCCGACCGGCACACCATACAGATATGGGCCTCGGGTGTCCAAGCCACCAAGGAAAACAGGGAACCCCATGCATTTCCAAAATGAGGACACCCGTGGGATCTGCAGAGGTATGATTTGTGCAAATCGGCCCAGAATTTATTACCCAGACTCCCCCCTCCCCTCAAAGTCCGAAAAGTGGGTAAAAAAACGCATTTTTCGCACATTTCGCTCGGTTCACCCATCAAAACACGCCCCCAACAACACATGGCCTACCATCCCCCGTTCCCACAGGTGTCCCGATGAAAACGGTAACTCACATGTGTGGGTGCACCTACCTGGGCGCCAAGGGGAAAGCCCAAAATACAAGTAACTCCAAGTCTGTTTTCAGATCAGAATTTAAGACTCTCTGCCGACCGGCACACCATACAGATATGGGCCTCGGGTGTCCAAGCCACCAAGGAAAACCGGGAACCCCATGCATTTCCAAAAAGAGGACACCCGTGGGAATCCTCAGAGGTATGATTTGCGCAAATCGGCCAGAATTTATTACCCAGACACCTCCACAAAGTCTGAAATGTGGGGAAATAAACGCATTTTCTGCGCATTTCACTCGGCTCACCCATCGAAACACGCCCCCAACAACACATGGCCTACCCTACCGCATTCCCACATGTGTCCCGATGAAAACGGTACCTCACATGTGTGGGTGCACCTGCCTGGGCGCCAAGGGGAAAGCCTAAAACACAAGTAACCCCAAGTCTGTTTTCAGACCAGAATTTCAGACTCTCTGCCGACCGGCACACCATAAAGATATGGGCCTCGGATGTCCAAGCCACCAAGGAAAACGGGGAACCCCATGCATTTCCGAAAAGAGGACACCGGTGGTGATCCGCAGAGGTATGATTTGCACAAATCGACCCAGAACTTATTAGCCAAACACACCCTGCAATGTCCGAAATGTGGGGAAAAATGTATTTTGCGCACATTTCTCTCGGCTCACCCATCGAAAAATGCCCCCAACAACACATGGCCTAACGTCCCGTGTTCCCACATGTGTCCCGATGAAAACGGTACCTCACATGTGTGGGTGCACCTACCTGGGCGCCAAGGGGAAAGCATAAAACACAACTAACCCGAAGTCTGTTTTCAGACCAGAATTTCAGACTCTCTGCCGACCGGCACACCATACAGATATGGGCCTCGGGTGTCCAAGCCACCAAGGAAAACAGGGAACCCCATGCATTTCCAAAAAGAGGACACCGTTGGGAATCCGCAGAGGTATTATTTGCACAAATCGGCCCAGAATTCATTACCCAGACACCACCTGAAATGTCCGAAATGTGGGGAAAAATGTATTTTGCGCACATTTCGCTCGGCTCACCCATCAAAACACACCCCCAACAAAACATGGCCTACCGTCCCGCGTTCCCACAGGTGTCCTGATGAAAACGGTACCTCACATGTGTGGGTGCACCTACCTAGACGCCAAGGGGAAAACCTAAAACACAAGTAGCCCCAAGTCTGTTTTCAGACCAGAATTTTTCAGACTCTCTGCCGACCGGCACACCATACAGATATAGGCCTGGGGTGTCCAAGCCACCAAGGAAAACAGGGAACCCCATGCATTTCCAAAAAGAGGACACCGGTGGGAATGTGCAGAGGTATGATTTGCGCAGATCCGCCCAGAATTTATTACCCAGACACCCCCGCAAAGTCCGAAAATGTGGGGGAAAAAATGCATTTTCCACACATTTCGCTCGGCTCACCCATCGAAACGCGCCCCCAACAACACATGGCCTACCGTCCCGCGTTCCCACAGGTGTCCCAATGAATACGGTACCTCACATGTTTGGGTGCACCTACCTGGGCGCCAAGGGGAAAGCCTAAAACACAAGTAACCCCAAGACTGTTTTCAGACCAGAATTTCAGACTCTCTGCCGACCGGCACACCATACAGATATGGGCCTGGGGTGTCCAAGCCACCAAGGAAAACAGGGCACCTCATGAATGTCCGAAAAGAGGACACCGTTGGGAATCCGCAGAGGTATGATTTGTGCAAATCGGCCCAGAATTTATTACCCAGACTCCCCCCTCCCCTCAAAGTCCGAAAAGTGGGTAAAAAAACGCATTTTTCGCACATTTCGCTCAGTTCACCCATCAAAACACGCCCCCAACAACACATGGCCTACCATCCCGCGTTCCCACAGGTGTCCCAATGAAAACGGTACCTCACATGTGTGGGTGCACCTACCTGGGCGCCAAGGGGAAAGTACAAAATACAAGTAACTCCAAGTCTGTTTTCAGATCAGAATTTAAGACTCTCTGCTGACCGGCACACCATACAGATATGGGCCTCAGGTGTCCAAGCCACCAAGGAAAACAGGGAACCCCATGCATTTCCAAAAAGAGGACACCCGTGGGAATGCGCAGAGGTATGATTTGCGCAAATTGGCCCAGAATTTATTACCCAGACACCCCCGCAAAGTCTGAAAATGTGTGGGAAAAAATGCATTTTGCGCACATTTCGCTCGGCTCACCCATCGAAACACACCCCCAACAACACATGGCCTACCGTCCCGTGTTCCCACAGGTGTCCTGATGAAAACGGTACCTCACATGTGTGGGTGCACCTACCTGGGCGCCAAGGGGAAAGCATAAAACACAACTAACCCGAAGTCTGTTTTCAGACCAGAATTTCAGACTCTCTGCCGACCGGCACACCATACAGATATGGGCCTGGGGTGTCCAAGCCACCAAGGAAAACAGGGAACCCCATGCATTTCCAAAAAGAGGACACCGTTGGCAATCTGCAGAGGTATGATTTGCGCAAATCGGCCAAGAATTTATTACCCAGACACCCCCGCAAAGTCTGAAAATGTGTGGGAAAAAATGCATTTTGCGCACATTTCGCTCGGCTCACCCATCGAAACACGCCCCCAACAACACATGGCCTACCGTCCCGTGTTCCCACAGGTGTCCTGATGAAAACGGAACCTCACATGTGTGGGTGCACCTACCTGGGCGCCAAGGGGAAAGCCGAAAACACAAGTAACCCAAGTCTGTTTTCAGACCAGAATTTCAGACTCTCTGCCGACCGGCACACCATACAGATATGGGCCTCGGGTGTCCAAGCCACCAAGGAAAACAGGGAACCCCATGCATTTCCGAAAAGAGGACACTCGTGGGAATCCGCAGAGGTATGATTTGCACAAATCGGCCCAGAATGTATTACCCAGACACCACCTGCAAGGTCCGAAATGTGGGGAAAAATGTATTTTGCGCACATTTCGCTCGGCTCACCCATCAAAACACACCCCCAACAAAACATGGCCTACCGTTCCGCGTTCCCACAGGTGTCCTGATGAAAACGGTACCTCATATGTGTGGGTGCACCTACCTAGGCGCCAAGGGGAAAGCCTAAAACACAAGTAACCCCAAGACTGTTTTCAGACCAGAATTTCAGACTCTCTGCCGACCGGCACACCATACAGATATGGGCCTCGGGTGTCCAAGCCACCATGGAAAACAGGGAACCCCAGGCATTTCCAAAATGAGGACACCCGTGGGATCTGCAGAGGTATGATTTGTGCAAATCGGCCCAGAATTTATTACCCAGACTCCCCCCTCCCCTCAAAGTCCGAAAAGTGGGTAAAAAAATGCATTTTTCGCACATTTCGCTCGGTTCACCCATCAAAACACGCCCCCAACAACACATGGCCTACCATCCCACGTTCCCACAGGTGTCCCGATGAAAACGGTACCTCACATGTGTGGGTGCACCTACCTGGGCGCCAAGGGGAAAGCCCAAAATACAAGTAACTCCAAGTCTGTTTTCAGATCAGAATTTAACACTCTCTGCCGACCGGCACACCATACAGATATGGGCCTCGGGTGTCCAAGCCACCAAGGAAAACAGGGAACCCCATGCATTTCCAAAAAGAGGACACCCGTGGGAATCCTCAGAGGTATGATTTGCGCAAATCGGCCAGAATGTATTACCCAGACACCTACGCAAAGTCTGAAATGTGGGGAAATAAACGCATTTTCTGCGCATTTCACTCGGCTCACCCATCGAAACACGCCCCCAACAACACAAGGCCTACCCTACCGCGTTCCCACGTGTGTCCCGATGAAAACAGTACCTCACATGTGTGGGTGCACCTGCCTGGGCGCCAAGGGGAAAGCCTAAAACACAAGTAACCCCAAGTCTGTTTTCAAACCAGAATTTCAGACTCTCTGCCGACCGGCACACCATACAGATATGGGCCTTGGATGTCCAAGCCACCAAGGAAAACGGGGAACCCCATGCATTTCCGAAAAGAGGACACCGGTGGTGATCCGCAGAGGTATGATTTGCACAAATCGGCCCAGAATTTATTAGCCAAACACACCCTGCAATGTCCGAAATGTGGGGAAAAATGAATTTTGCGCACATTTCTCTCGGCTCACCCATCGAAACACGCCCCCAACAACACATGGCCTAACGTCCCGTGTTCCCACAGGTGTCCTGATGAAAACGGTACCTCACATGTGTAGGTGCACCTACCTGGGCGCCAAGGGGAAAGCCTAAAACACAAGTAACCCAAGTCTGTTTTCAGAACAGAATTTCAGACTCTCTGCCGACCGGCACACCATACAGATATGGGCCTCGGGTGTCCAAGCCACCAAGGAAAACAGGGAACCCCATGCATTTCCAAAAAGAGGACACCGTTGGGAATCCGCAGAGGTATGATTTGCACAAATCGGCCCAGAATTCATTACCCAGACACCACCTGAAATGTCCGAAATGTGGGGAAAAATGTATTTTGCGCACATTTCGCTCGGCTCACCCATCAAAACACACCCCCAACAAAACATGGCCTACCGTCCCGCGTTCCCACAGGTGTCCTAATGAAAACGGTACCTCACATGTGTGGGTGCACCTACCTAGACGCCAAGGGGAAAACCTAAAACACAAGTAACCCCAAGTCTGTTTTCAGACCAGAATTTTTCAGACTCTCTGCCGACCGGCACACCATACAGATATAGGCCTGGGGTGTCCAAGCCACCAAGGAAAACAGGGAACCCCATGCATTTCCGAAAAGAGGACACCGGTGGGAATGTGCAGAGGTATGATTTGCGCAGATCCGCCCAGAATTTATTACCCAGACACCCCAGCAAAGTCCGAAAATGTGGGGGAAAAAATGCATTTTCCACACATTTCGCTCGGCTCACCCATCGAAACACGCCCCCAACAACACATGGCCTACCGTCCGCGTTCCCACATGTGTCCCGATGAATACGGTACCTCACATGTTTGGGTGCACCTACCTGGGCGCCAAGGGGAAAGCCTAAAACACAAGTAACCCCAAGTCTGTTTTCAGAGCAGAATTTCAGACTCTCTGCCGACCGGCACACCATAAAGATATGGGCCTGGGGTGTCCAAGCCACCATGGAAAACAGGGCACCTCATGAATGTCCGAAAAGAGGACACTCGTGGGAATCCGCAGAGGTATGATTTGTGCAAATCGGCCCAGAATTTATTACCCAGACACCCCCGCAAAGTCCGAAAAGTGGGTAAAAAAAAGCATTTTTCGCACATTTTGCTCGGTTCACCCATCAAAACACGCCCCCAACAACACATGGCCTACGGTCCCGCATTCCCACAGGTGTCCCGATGAAAACGGTACCTCACATGTGTGGGTGCACCTACCTGGGCGCCAAGGGGAAGGCCCAAAATACAAGTAACTCCAAGTCTGTTTTCAGATCAGAATTTAAGACTCTCTGCCGACCGGCACACCATACAGATATGGGCCTCGGGTGTCCAAGCCACCAAGGAAAACAGGGAACCCAATGCATTTCCGAAAAGAGGACACCCGTGGGAATCCGCAGAGGTATGATTTGCACAAATCGGCCCAGAATGTATTACCCAGACACCCCTGCAAAGTCCAAAATGTGGGGGAAAAACACATTTTTCGAACATTTGCTCGGCTCACCCATCAAAACACACCCCCAACAAAACATGGCCTACCGTCCCGCGTTCCCACAGGTGTCCCGATGAAAAAGGTACCTCATATGTGTGTGTGCACCTACCTGGGCGCCAAGGGGAAAGCCTAAAACACAAGTCACCCCAAGACTGTTTTCAGACCAGAATTTCAGACTCTATGCCGACCGGCACACCATACAGATATGGGCCTCGGGTGTCCAAGCCACCAAGGAAAATAGGGAACCCCATGCATTTCCAAAATGAGGACACCCGTGGGATCTGCAGAGGTATGATTTGTGCAAATCGGCCCAGAATTTATTACCCAGACTCCCCCCTCCCCTCAAAGTCCGAAAAGTGGGTAAAAAAATGCATTTTTCGCACATTTCGCTCGGTTCACCCATCAAAACAAGCCCCCAACAACACATGGCCTACCGTCCCGCGTTCCCACAGGTGTCCTGATGAAAACGGTACCTCACATGTGTGGGTGCACCTACCTAGGCGCCAAGGGGAAAGCCTAAAACACAAGTAACCGCAAGTCTGTTTTCAGACCAGAATTTCAGACTCTCTGCTGACCGGTCCACCATACAGATATGGGCCTCGGGTGTCCAAGCCACCAAGGAAAATAGGGAACCCCATACATTTCCGAAAAGAGGACACCGTTGGGAATCTGCAGAGGTATGATTTGCGCAAATCGGGCAGAATTTATTACCCAGACACCTCCGCAAAGTCTGAAATGTGGGGAAATAAACGCATTTTCTGCGCAAATCACTCGGCTCACCCATCGAAACACGCCCCCAACAACACATGGCCTACCCTACCGCGTTCCCACATGTGTCCTGATGAAAACGGTACCTCACATGTGTGGGTGCACCTACCTGGGCGCCAAGGGGTAAGCCTAAAAAACAAGTAACCCAAGTCTGTTTTCAGACCAGAATTTCAGACTCTCTGCCGACCGGCACACCATACAGATATGGGCCTCGGGTGTCCAAGCCACCAAGGAAAATAGGGAACCCCATGCATTTCCAAAAAGAGGACACCGTTGGGAATCTGCAGAGGTATGATTTGCGCAAATCGGGCAGAATTTATTACCCAGACACCTCTGCAAAGTCCGAAATGTGTGGGAAATAAACACATTGTCCGCACATTTCGCTGGGCTCACCCATCGAAACACGCCCCCAACAACACATGGCCTACTGTCCCACGTTCCCACATGTGTCCCGATGAAAATGGTACCTCACATGTGTGGGTGCACCTACCTGGGCGCCAAGGGGAAAGCCTAAAACACAAGTAACACCAAGTCTGTTTTCAGACCAGAATTTCAGACTCTCTGCCGACCAGCACACCATACAGATATGGGTCTCGGGTGTCCAAGCCACCAAGGAAAACAGGGAACCCCATGCATTTCCGAAAAGAGGACACCAGTTGGAATCCGCAGAGGTATGATTTGCACAAATCGGCCCAGAATTTATTACCCAGACAGCCCCTGCAACATCCGAAATGAGGGGAAAAATTTATTTTGCGCACATTTCGCTCGGCTCACCCATCGAAACATGCCCCCAACAACACATGGCCTACCGTCCCGCGTTCCCACAGGTGTCCTGATGAAAACGGTACCTCACATGTGTGGGTGCACCTACCTAGGCGCCAAGGGGAAAGCCTAAAACACAAGTAACCGCACGTCTGTTTTCAGACCAGAATTTCAGACTCTCTGCTGACCGGTCCACCATACAGATATGGGCCTCGGGTGTCCAAGCCACCAAGGAAAACAGGGAACCCCATGCATTTCCGAAAAGAGGACACTGTTGGGAATCTGCAGAGGTATGATTTGCGCAAATCGGGCAGAATTTATTACCCATACACCTCCGCAAAGTCTGAAATGTGGGGAAATAAACGCATTTTCTGCGCAAATCAGTCGGCTCACCCATCGAAACACGCCCCCAACAACACATGGCCTACCCTACCGCGTTCCCACATGTGTCCTGATGAAAACGGTACCTCACATGTGTGGGTGCACCTACCTGGGCGCCAAGGGGTAAGCCTAAAACACAAGTAACCCAAGTCTGTTTTCAGACCAGAATTTCAGACTCTCTGCCGACCGGCACACCATACAGATATGGGCCTCGGGTGTCCAAGCCACCAAGGAAAATAAGGAACCCCAGGCATTTCCGAAAAGAGGACACCGTTGGGAATCTGCAGAGGTATGATTTGCGCAAATCGGGCAGAATTTATTACCCAGACACCTCCGCAAAGTCTGAAATGTGGGGAAATAAACGCATTTTCTGCGCAAATCACTCGGCTCACCCATCGAAACACGCCCCCAACAACACATGGCCTACCCTACCGCGTTCCCACATGTGTCCTGATGAAAACGGTACCTCACATGTGTGGGTGCACCTACCTGGGCGCCAAGGGGAAAGCCTAAAACACAAGTAACCCGAAGTCTGTTTTCAGACCAGAATTTCAGACTCTCTGCTGACAGGCACACCATACAGATATGGACCTTGGGTGTCCAAGCCACCAAGGAAAACAGGGAACCCCATGCATTTCCGAAAAGAGGACACCCGTGGGAATCCGCAGAGGTATGATTTGCGCAAATCGGCCCAGAATGTATTACCCAGACACCCCTGCAAAGTCCAAAATGTGGGGGAAAAACGCATTTTTAGCACATTTGCTCGGCTCACCCATCGAAACACGCCCCCAACAACACATGGCCTACCCTACCGCGTTCCCACATGTGTCCCTATGAAAATGGTACCTCACATGTGTGGGTGTACCTGCCTGGGCGCCAAGGGGAAAGCCTAAAACACAAGTAACCCCAAGTCTGTTTTCAAACCAGAATTTCAGACTCTCTGCCGACCGGCACACCATACAGATATGGGCCTTGGATGTCCAAGCCACCAAGGAAAACGGGGAACCCCATGCATTTCCGAAAAGAGGACACCGGTGGTGATCCGCAGAGGTATGATTTGCACAAATCGGCCCAGAATTTATTAGCCAAACACACCCTGCAATGTCCGAAATGTGGGGAAAAATGTATTTTGCGCACATTTCTCTCGGCTCACCCATCGAAACACGCCCCCAACAACACATGGCCTAACGTCCCGTGTTCCCACAGGTGTCCTGATGAAAACGGTACCTCACATATGTAGGTGCACCTACCTGGGCGCCAAGGGGAAAGCCTAAAACACAAGTAACCCAAGTCTGTTTTCAGAACAGAATTTCAGACTCTCTGCCGACCGGCACACCATACAGATATGGGCCTCGGGTGTCCAAGCCACCAAGGAAAACAGGGAACCCCATGCATTTCCAAAAAGAGGACACCGTTGGGAATCCGCAGAGGTATGATTTGCACAAATCGGCCCAGAATTCATTACCCAGACACCACCTGAAATGTCCGAAATGTGGGGAAAAATGTATTTTGCGCACATTTCGCTCGGCTCACCCATCAAAACACACCCCCAACAAAACATGGCCTACCGTCCCGCGTTCCCACAGGTGTCCTGATGAAAACGGTACCTCACATGTGTGGGTGCACCTACCTAGACGCCAAGGGGAAAACCTAAAACACAAGTAACCCCAAGTCTGTTTTCAGACCAGAATTTTTCAGACTCTCTGCCGACCGGCACACCATACAGATATAGGCCTGGGGTGTCCAAGCCACCAAGGAAAACAGGGAACCCCATGCATTTCCGAAAAGAGGACACCGGTGGGAATGTGCAGAGGTATGATTTGCGCAGATCCGCCCAGAATTTATTACCCAGACACCCCCGCAAAGTCCGAAAATGTGGGGGAAAAAATGCATTTTCCACACATTTCGCTCGGCTCACCCATCGAAACACGCCCCCAACAACACATGGCCTACCGTCCGCGTTCCCACAGGTGTCCCGATGAATACGGTACCTCACATGTTTGGGTGCACCTACCTGGGCGCCAAGGGGAAAGCCTAAAACACAAGTAACCCCAAGACTGTTTTCAGACAAGAATTTCAGACTCTCTGCCGACCGGCACACCATAAAGATATGGGCCTCGGGTGTCCAAGCCACCAAGGAAAACAGGGAACCCCATGCATTTCCGAAAAGAGGACACCGGTGGGATCCGCAGAGGTATGATTTGTGCAAATCGGCCAAGAATTTATTACCCAGAACCCCCCTCAAAGTCCGAAATGTGGGGAAAAAAATGTATTTTCCGCACATTTCGCTCGGCTCACCCATCAAAACACGCCCCCAACAACACATGGCCTACCGTTCCGCGTTCCCACAGGTGTCCTGATGAAAACGGTACCTCACATGTGTGGGTACACCTACCTGGGCGCCAAGGGGAAAGCCGAAAACACAAGTAACCCCAAGTCTGTTTTCAGAGCAGAATTTAAGACTCTCTGCCGACCGGCACACCATACAGATATGGGCCTGGGGTGTCCAAGCCACCAAGGAAAACAGGGCACCTCATGAATGTCCGAAAAGAGGACACTCGTGGGAATCCGCAGAGGTATGATTTGTGCAAATCGGCCCAGAATTTATTACCCAGACACCCCCGCAAAGTCCGAAAAGTGGGTAAAAAAAAGCATTTTTCGCACATTTCGCTCGGTTCACCCATCAAAACACACCCCCAACAACACATGGCCTACGGTCCCGCATTCCCACAGGTGTCCCGATGAAAACGGTACCTCACATGTGTGGGTGCACCTACCTGGGCGCCAAGGGGAAGGCCCAAAATACAAGTAACTCCAAGTCTGTTTTCAGATCAGAATTTAAGACTCTCTGCCGACCGGCACACCATACAGATATGGGCCTCGGGTGTCCAAGCCACCAAGGAAAACAGCGAACCCAATGCATTTCCGAAAAGAGGACACCCGTGGGAATCCGCAGAGGTATGATTTGCGCAAATCGGCCCAGAATGTATTACCCAGACACCCCTGCAAAGTCCAAAATGTGGGGGAAAAACACATTTTTCGAACATTTGCTCGGCTCACCCATCAAAACACACCCCCAACAAAACATGGCCTACCGTCCCGCGTTCCCACAGGTGTCCCGATGAAAAAGGTACCTCATATGTGTGTGTGCACCTACCTGGGCGCCAAGGGGAAAGCCTAAAACACAAGTCACCCCAAGACTGTTTTCAGACCAGAAATTCAGACTCTATGCCGACCGGCACACCATACAGATATGGGCCTCGGGTGTCCAAGCCACCAAGGAAAACAGGGAACCCCATGCATTTCCAAAATGAGGACACCCGTGGGATCTGCAGAGGTATGATTTGTGCAAATCGGCCCAGAATTTATTACCCAGACTCCCACCTCCCCTCAAAGTCCGAAAAGTGGGTAAAAAAACGCATTTTTCGCACATTTCGCTCGGTTCACCCATCAAAACACGCCCCCAACAACACATGGCCTACTGTCCCGCGTTCCCACAGGTGTCCTGATGAAAACGGTACCTCACATGTGTGGGTGCACCTACCTAGGCGCCAAGGGGAAAGCCTAAAACACAAGTAACCGCAAGTCTGTTTTCAGACCAGAATTTCAGACTCTCTGCTGACCGGTCCACCATACAGATATGGGCCTCGGGTGTCCAAGCCACCAAGGAAAACAGGGAACCCCATGCATTTCCGAAAAGAGGACACCGTTGGGAATCTGCAGAGGTATGATTTGCGCAAATCGGGCAGAATTTATTACCCAGACACCTCCGCAAAGTCTGAAATGTGGGGAAATAAACGCATTTTCTGCGCAAATCACTCGGCTCACCCATCGAAACACGCCCCCAACAACACATGGCCTACCCTACCGCGTTCCCACGTGTGTCCTGATGAAAACGGTACCTCACATGTGTGGGTGCACCTACCTGGGCGCCAAGGGGTAAGCCTAAAACACAAGTAACCCAAGTCTGTTTTCAGACCAGAATTTCAGACTCTCTGCCGACCGGCACACCATACAGATATGGGCCTCGGGTGTCCAAGCCACCAAGGAAAATAGGGAACCCCATGCATTTCCAAAAAGAGGACACCGTTGGGAATCTGCTGAGGTATGATTTGCGCAAATCGGGCAGAATTTATTACCCAGACACCTCTGCAAAGTCCTAAATGTGTGGGAAATAAACACATTGTCCGCACATTTCGCTGGGCTCACCCATCGAAACACGCCCCCAACAACACATGGCCTACTGTCCCACGTTCCCACATGTGTCCCGATGAAAACGGTACCTCACATGTGTGGGTGCACCTACCTGGGCGCCAAGGGGAAAGCCTAAAACACAAGTAACACCAAGTCTGTTTTCAGACCAGAATTTCAGACTCTCTGCCGACCAGCACACCATACAGATATGGGTCTCGGTTGTCCAAGCCACCAAGGAAAACAGGGAACCCCATGCATTTCCGAAAAGAGGACACCAGTTGGAATCCGCAGAGGTATGATTTGCACAAATCGGCCCAGAATTTATTACCCAGACAGCCCCTGCAATATCCGAAATGAGGGGAAAAATTTATTTTGCGCACATTTCGCTCGGCTCACCCATCGAAACATGCCCCCAACAACACATGGCCTACCGTCCCGCGTTCCCACAGGTGTCCTGATGAAAACGGTACCTCACATGTGTGGGTGCACCTACCTAGGCGCCAAGGGGAAAGCCTAAAACACAAGTAACCGCAAGTCTGTTTTCAGACCAGAATTTCAGACTCTCTGCTGACCGGTCCACCATACAGATATGGGCCTCGGGTGTCCAAGCCACCAAGGAAAACAGGGAACCCCATGCATTTCCGAAAAGAGGACACTGTTGGGAATCTGCAGAGGTATGATTTGCGCAAATCGGGCAGAATTTATTACCCATACACCTCCGCAAAGTCTGAAATGTGGGGAAATAAACGCATTTTCTGTGGAAATCACTCGGCTCACCCATCGAAACACGCCCCCAACAACACATGGCCTACCCTACCGCGTTCCCACATGTGTCCTGATGAAAACGGTACCTCACATGTGTGGGTGCACCTACCTGGGCGCCAAGGGGTAAGCCTAAAACACAAGTAACCCAAGTCTGTTTTCAGACCAGAATTTCAGACTCTCTGCCGACCGGCAGACCATACAGATATGGGCCTCGGGTGTCCAAGCCACCAAGGAAAATAGGGAACCCCAGGCATTTCCGAAAAGAGGACACCGTTGGGAATCTGCAGAGGTATGATTTGCGCAAATCGGGCAGAATTTATTACCCAGACACCTCCGCAAAGTCTGAAATGTGGGGAAATAAACGCATTTTCTGCGCAAATCACTCGGCTCACCCATCGAAACACGCCCCCAACAACACATGGCCTACCCTACCGAGTTCCCACATGTGTCCTGATGAAAACGGTACCTCACATGTGTGGGTGCACCTACCTGGGCGCCAAGGGGAAAGCCTAAAACACAAGTAACCCGAAGTCTGTTTTCAGACCAGAATTTCAGACTCTCTGCTGACAGGCACACCATACAGATATGGGCCTTGGGTGTCCAAGCCACCAAGGAAAACAGGGAACCCCATGCATTTCCGAAAAGAGGACACCCGTGGGAATCCGCAGAGGTATGATTTGCGCAAATCGGCCCAGAATGTATTACCCAGACACCCCTGCAAAGTCCAAAATGTGGGGGAAAAACGCATTTTTCGCACATTTGCTCGGCTCACCCATCGAAACACGTCCCCAACAACACATGGCCTACTGTCCCGTGTTCCCACAGGTGTCCCGATGAAAACGGTACCTCACATGTGTGTGTGCACCTACCTGGGCGGCAAGGGGAAAGCCTAAAACACAAGTAACCCCAAGTCTGTTTTCAGACGAGAATTTCAGACTCTCTGCCGACCGGCACACCATACAGATATGGGCCTCCGGTGTCCAAGCCACCAAGGAAAACAGGGAACCCCATGCATTTCCAAAAAGAGGACACCTGTGGGAATCTGCAGAGGTATGATTTGCGCAAATCGGCCAGAATTTATTACCCAGACACCTCCGCAAAGTCTGAAATGTGGGGAAATAAACACATTTTCTGCACATTTCACTCGGCTCACTCATCGAAACACGCCCCCAACAGCACATGGCCTACCCTACCGCGTTCCCACATGTGTCCCGATGAAAACGGTACCTCACATGTGTGGGTGCACCTACCTGGGCGCCAAGGGGAAAGCATAAAACACAACTAACCCGAAGTCTGTTTTCAGACCAGAATTTCAGACTCTCTGCTGACAGGCACACCATACAGATATGGGCCTCGGGTGTCCAAGCCACCAAGGAAAACAGGGAACCCCATGCATATCCGAAAAGAGGACACCGGTGGGAATGCGCAGAGGTATGATTTGCGCAAATCGGCCCAGAATTTATTACCCAGACACCCCTGCAAAGTCCAAAATGTGGGGGAAAAACGCATTTTTCGCACATTTGCTCGGCTCACCCATCGAAACACGTCCCCAACAACACATGGCCTACTGTCCCGTGTTCCCACAGGTGTCCCGATGAAAACGGTACCTCACATGTGTGTGTGCACCTACCTGGGCGGCAAGGGGAAAGCCTAAAACACAAGTAACCCCAAGTCTGTTTTCAGACGAGAATTTCAGACTCTCTGCCGACCGGCACACCATACAGATATGGGCCTCCGGTGTCCAAGCCACCAAGGAAAACAGGGAACCCCATGCATTTCCAAAAAGAGGACACCTGTGGGAATCTGCAGAGGTATGATATGCGCAAATCGGCCAGAATTTATTACCCAGACACCTCCGCAAAGTCTGAAATGTGGGGAAATAAACACATTTTCTGCACATTTCACTCGGCTCACCCATCGAAACACGCCCCCAACAGCACATGGCCGACCCTACCGCGTTCCCACATGTGTCCCGATGAAAACGGTACCTCACATGTGTGGGTGCACCTACCTGGGCGCCAAGGGGAAAGCATAAAACACAACTAACCCGAAGTCTGTTTTCAGACCAGAATTTCAGACTCTCTGCTGACAGGCACACCATACAGATATGGGCCTCGGGTGTCCAAGCCACCAAGGAAAACAGGGAACCCCATGCATATCCGAAAAGAGGACACCGGTGGGAATGCGCAGAGGTATGATTTGCGCAAATCGGCCCAGAATTTATTACCCAGACACCCCTGCAAAGTCTGAAAATGTGTGGGAAAAAATGCATTTTGCGCACATTTCGCTCGGCTCACCCATCGAAACACGCCCCCAACAACACATGGCCTACCATCCCGTGTTCCCACAGGTGTCCTGATGAAAACGGAACCTCACATGTGTGGGTGCACCTATCTGGGCGCCAAGGGGAAAGCCGAAAACACAAGTAACCCAAGTCTGTTTTCAGACCAGAATTTCAGACTCTCTGCCGACCGGCACACCATACAGATATGGGCCTCGGGTGTCCAAGCCACCAAGGAAAACAGGGAACCCCATGCATTTCCGAAAAGAGGACACCGTTGGGAATCCGCAGAGGTATGATTTGCACAAATCGGCCCAGAATGTATTACCCAGACACCACCTGCAAGGTCCGAAATGTGGGGAAAAATGTATTTTGCGCACATTTCGCTCGGCTCACCCATCAAAACACACCCCCAACAAAACATGGCCTACCGTTCCGCGTTTCCACAGGTGTCCTGATGAAAACGGTACCTCATATGTGTGGGTGCACCTACCTAGGCGCCAAGGGGAAAGCCTAAAACACAAGTAACCCCAAGACTGTTTTCAGACCAGAATTTCAGACTCTCTGCCGACCGGCACACCATACAGATATGGGCCTCGGGTGTCCAAGCCACCAAGGAAAACAGGGAACCCCATGCATTTCCAAAATGAGGACACCCGTGGGATCTGCAGAGGTATGATTTGTGCAAATCGGCCCAGAATTTATTACCCAGACTCCCCCCTCCCCTCAAAGTCCGAAAAGTGGGTAAAAAAACGCATTTTTCGCACATTTCGCTCGGTTCACCCATCAAAACACGCCCCCAACAACACATGGCCTACCATCCCGCGTTCCCACAGGTGTCCCGATGAAAACGGTACCTCACATGTGTGGGTGCACCTACCTGGGCGCCAAGGGGAAAGCCCAAAATACAAGTAACTCCAAGTCTGTTTTCAGATCAGAATTTAAGACTCTCTGCCGACCGGCACACCATACAGATATGGGCCTCGGGTGTCCAAGCCACCAAGGAAAACAGGGAACCCCATGCATTTCCAAAAAGAGGACACCCGTGGGAATCCTCAGAGGTATGATTTGCGCAAATCATCCAGAATTTATTACCCAGACACCTCCGCAAAGTCTGAAATGTGGGGAAATAAACGCATTTTCTGCGCATTTCACTCGGCTCACCCATCGAAACACGCCCCCAACAACACATGGCCTACCCTACCGCGTTCCCACATGTGTCCCGATGAAAACGGTACCTCACATGTGTGGGTGCACCTGCCTGGGCGCCAAGGGGAAAGCCTAAAACACAAGTAACCCCAAGTCTGTTTTCAGACCAGAATTTCAGACTCTCTGCCGACCGGCACACCATACAGATATGGGCCTCGGATGTCCAAGCCACCAAGGAAAACGTGGAACCCCATGCATTTCCGAAAAGAGGACACCGGTGGTGATCCGCAGAGGTATGATCTGCACAAATCGGCCAGAATTTATTAGCCAAACACACCCTGCAATGTCCGAAATGTGGGGAAAAATGTATTTTGCGCACATTTCTCTCGGCTCACCCATCGAAACACGCCCCCAACAACACATGGCCTAACGTCCCGTGTTCCCACATGTGTCCCGATGAAAACGGTACCTCACATGTGTGGGTGCACCTACCTGTGCGCCAAGGGGAAAGCATAAAACACAACTAACCCGAAGTCTGTTTTCAGACCAGAATTTCAGACTCTCTGCTGACAGGCACACCATACAGATATGGGCCTCGGGTGTCCAAGCCACCAAGGAAAACAGGGAACCCCATGCATTTCCGAAAAGAGGACACCGGTGGGAATGCGCAGAGGTATGATTTGCGCAAATCGGCCCAGAATTTATTACCCAGACACCCCCGCAACGTCTGAAAATGTGTGGGAAAAAATGCATTTTGCGCACATTTCGCTCGGCTCACCCATCGAAACACGCCCCCAACAACACATGGCCTACCGTCCCGTGTTCCCACAGGTGTCCTGATGAAAACGGAACCTCACATGTGTGGGTGCACCTACCTGGGCGCCAAGGGGAAAGCCGAAAACACAAGTAACCCAAGTCTGTTTTCAGACCAGAATTTCAGACTCTCTGCCGACCGGCACACCATACAGATATGGGCCTCGGGTGTCCAAGCCACCAAGGAAAACAGGGAACCCCATGCATTTCCGAAAAGAGGACACCGTTGGGAATCCGCAGAGGTATGATTTGCACAAATCGGCCCAGAATGTATTGCCCAGACACCACCTGCAAGGTCCGAAATGTGGGGAAAAATGTATTTTGCGCACATTTCGCTCGGCTCACCCATCAAAACACACCCCCAACAAAACATGGCCTACCGTTCCGCGTTCCCACAGGTGTCCTGATGAAAACGGTACCTCATATGTGTGGGTGCACCTACCTAGGCGCCAAGGGGAAAGCTTAAAACACAAGTAACCCCAAGACTGTTTTCAGACCAGAATTTCAGACTCTCTGCCGACCGGCACACCATACAGATATGGGCCTCGGGTGTCCAAGCCACCAAGGAAAACAGGGAACCCCATGCATTTCCAAAATGAGGACACCCATGAGATCTTCAGAGGTATGATTTGTGCAAATCGGCCCAGAATTTATTACCCAGACTCCCCCCTCCCCTCAAAGTCCGAAAAGTGGGTAAAAAAACACATTTTTCGCACATTTCGCTCGGTTCACCCATCAAAACACGCCCCCAACAACACATGGCCTACCGTCCCGCGTTCCCACAGGTGTCCTGATGAAAACGGTACCTCACATGTGTGGGTGCACCTACCTAGGCGCCAAGGGGAAAGCCTAAAACACAAGTAACCGCACGTCTGTTTTCAGACCAGAATTTCAGACTCTCTGCTGACCGGTCCACCATACAGATATGGGCCTCGGGTGTCCAAGCCACCAAGGAAAACAGGGAACCCCATGCATTTCCGAAAAGAGGACACTGTTGGGAATCTGCAGAGGTATGATTTGCGCAAATCGGGCAGAATTTATTACCCATACACCTCCGCAAAGTCTGAAATGTGGGGAAATAAACGCATTTTCTGCGCAAATCAGTCGGCTCACCCATCGAAACACGCCCCCAACAACACATGGCCTACCCTACCGCGTTCCCACATGTGTCCTGATGAAAACGGTACCTCACATGTGTGGGTGCACCTACCTGGGCGCCAAGGGGTAAGCCTAAAACACAAGTAACCCAAGTCTGTTTTCAGACCAGAATTTCAGACTCTCTGCCGACCGGCACACCATACAGATATGGGCCTCGGGTGTCCAAGCCACCAAGGAAAATAAGGAACCCCAGGCATTTCCGAAAAGAGGACACCGTTGGGAATCTGCAGAGGTATGATTTGCGCAAATCGGGCAGAATTTATTACCCAGACACCTCCGCAAAGTCTGAAATGTGGGGAAATAAACGCATTTTCTGCGCAAATCACTCGGCTCACCCATCGAAACACGCCCCCAACAACACATGGCCTACCCTACCGCGTTCCCACATGTGTCCTGATGAAAACGGTACCTCACATGTGTGGGTGCACCTACCTGGGCGCCAAGGGGAAAGCCTAAAACACAAGTAACCCGAAGTCTGTTTTCAGACCAGAATTTCAGACTCTCTGCTGACAGGCACACCATACAGATATGGACCTTGGGTGTCCAAGCCACCAAGGAAAACAGGGAACCCCATGCATTTCCGAAAAGAGGACACCCGTGGGAATCCGCAGAGGTATGATTTGCGCAAATCGGCCCAGAATGTATTACCCAGACACCCCTGCAAAGTCCAAAATGTGGGGGAAAAACGCATTTTTAGCACATTTGCTCGGCTCACCCATCGAAACACGCCCCCAACAACACATGGCCTACCCTACCGCGTTCCCACATGTGTCCCTATGAAAATGGTACCTCACATGTGTGGGTGTACCTGCCTGGGCGCCAAGGGGAAAGCCTAAAACACAAGTAACCCCAAGTCTGTTTTCAAACCAGAATTTCAGACTCTCTGCCGACCGGCACACCATACAGATATGGGCCTTGGATGTCCAAGCCACCAAGGAAAACGGGGAACCCCATGCATTTCCGAAAAGAGGACACCGGTGGTGATCCGCAGAGGTATGATTTGCACAAATCGGCCCAGAATTTATTAGCCAAACACACCCTGCAATGTCCGAAATGTGGGGAAAAATGTATTTTGCGCACATTTCTCTCGGCTCACCCATCGAAACACGCCCCCAACAACACATGGCCTAACGTCCCGTGTTCCCACAGGTGTCCTGATGAAAACGGTACCTCACATATGTAGGTGCACCTACCTGGGCGCCAAGGGGAAAGCCTAAAACACAAGTAACCCAAGTCTGTTTTCAGAACAGAATTTCAGACTCTCTGCCGACCGGCACACCATACAGATATGGGCCTCGGGTGTCCAAGCCACCAAGGAAAACAGGGAACCCCATGCATTTCCAAAAAGAGGACACCGTTGGGAATCCGCAGAGGTATGATTTGCACAAATCGGCCCAGAATTCATTACCCAGACACCACCTGAAATGTCCGAAATGTGGGGAAAAATGTATTTTGCGCACATTTCGCTCGGCTCACCCATCAAAACACACCCCCAACAAAACATGGCCTACCGTCCCGCGTTCCCACAGGTGTCCTGATGAAAACGGTACCTCACATGTGTGGGTGCACCTACCTAGACGCCAAGGGGAAAACCTAAAACACAAGTAACCCCAAGTCTGTTTTCAGACCAGAATTTTTCAGACTCTCTGCCGACCGGCACACCATACAGATATAGGCCTGGGGTGTCCAAGCCACCAAGGAAAACAGGGAACCCCATGCATTTCCGAAAAGAGGACACCGGTGGGAATGTGCAGAGGTATGATTTGCGCAGATCCGCCCAGAATTTATTACCCAGACACCCCCGCAAAGTCCGAAAATGTGGGGGAAAAAATGCATTTTCCACACATTTCGCTCGGCTCACCCATCGAAACACGCCCCCAACAACACATGGCCTACCGTCCGCGTTCCCACAGGTGTCCCGATGAATACGGTACCTCACATGTTTGGGTGCACCTACCTGGGCGCCAAGGGGAAAGCCTAAAACACAAGTAACCCCAAGACTGTTTTCAGACAAGAATTTCAGACTCTCTGCCGACCGGCACACCATAAAGATATGGGCCTCGGGTGTCCAAGCCACCAAGGAAAACAGGGAACCCCATGCATTTCCGAAAAGAGGACACCGGTGGGATCCGCAGAGGTATGATTTGTGCAAATCGGCCAAGAATTTATTACCCAGAACCCCCCTCAAAGTCCGAAATGTGGGGAAAAAAATGTATTTTCCGCACATTTCGCTCGGCTCACCCATCAAAACACGCCCCCAACAACACATGGCCTACCGTTCCGCGTTCCCACAGGTGTCCTGATGAAAACGGTACCTCACATGTGTGGGTACACCTACCTGGGCGCCAAGGGGAAAGCCGAAAACACAAGTAACCCCAAGTCTGTTTTCAGAGCAGAATTTAAGACTCTCTGCCGACCGGCACACCATACAGATATGGGCCTGGGGTGTCCAAGCCACCAAGGAAAACAGGGCACCTCATGAATGTCCGAAAAGAGGACACTCGTGGGAATCCGCAGAGGTATGATTTGTGCAAATCGGCCCAGAATTTATTACCCAGACACCCCCGCAAAGTCCGAAAAGTGGGTAAAAAAAAGCATTTTTCGCACATTTCGCTCGGTTCACCCATCAAAACACACCCCCAACAACACATGGCCTACGGTCCCGCATTCCCACAGGTGTCCCGATGAAAACGGTACCTCACATGTGTGGGTGCACCTACCTGGGCGCCAAGGGGAAGGCCCAAAATACAAGTAACTCCAAGTCTGTTTTCAGATCAGAATTTAAGACTCTCTGCCGACCGGCACACCATACAGATATGGGCCTCGGGTGTCCAAGCCACCAAGGAAAACAGCGAACCCAATGCATTTCCGAAAAGAGGACACCCGTGGGAATCCGCAGAGGTATGATTTGCGCAAATCGGCCCAGAATGTATTACCCAGACACCCCTGCAAAGTCCAAAATGTGGGGGAAAAACACATTTTTCGAACATTTGCTCGGCTCACCCATCAAAACACACCCCCAACAAAACATGGCCTACCGTCCCGCGTTCCCACAGGTGTCCCGATGAAAAAGGTACCTCATATGTGTGTGTGCACCTACCTGGGCGCCAAGGGGAAAGCCTAAAACACAAGTCACCCCAAGACTGTTTTCAGACCAGAAATTCAGACTCTATGCCGACCGGCACACCATACAGATATGGGCCTCGGGTGTCCAAGCCACCAAGGAAAACAGGGAACCCCATGCATTTCCAAAATGAGGACACCCGTGGGATCTGCAGAGGTATGATTTGTGCAAATCGGCCCAGAATTTATTACCCAGACTCCCACCTCCCCTCAAAGTCCGAAAAGTGGGTAAAAAAACGCATTTTTCGCACATTTCGCTCGGTTCACCCATCAAAACACGCCCCCAACAACACATGGCCTACTGTCCCGCGTTCCCACAGGTGTCCTGATGAAAACGGTACCTCACATGTGTGGGTGCACCTACCTAGGCGCCAAGGGGAAAGCCTAAAACACAAGTAACCGCAAGTCTGTTTTCAGACCAGAATTTCAGACTCTCTGCTGACCGGTCCACCATACAGATATGGGCCTCGGGTGTCCAAGCCACCAAGGAAAACAGGGAACCCCATGCATTTCCGAAAAGAGGACACCGTTGGGAATCTGCAGAGGTATGATTTGCGCAAATCGGGCAGAATTTATTACCCAGACACCTCCGCAAAGTCTGAAATGTGGGGAAATAAACGCATTTTCTGCGCAAATCACTCGGCTCACCCATCGAAACACGCCCCCAACAACACATGGCCTACCCTACCGCGTTCCCACGTGTGTCCTGATGAAAACGGTACCTCACATGTGTGGGTGCACCTACCTGGGCGCCAAGGGGTAAGCCTAAAACACAAGTAACCCAAGTCTGTTTTCAGACCAGAATTTCAGACTCTCTGCCGACCGGCACACCATACAGATATGGGCCTCGGGTGTCCAAGCCACCAAGGAAAATAGGGAACCCCATGCATTTCCAAAAAGAGGACACCGTTGGGAATCTGCTGAGGTATGATTTGCGCAAATCGGGCAGAATTTATTACCCAGACACCTCTGCAAAGTCCTAAATGTGTGGGAAATAAACACATTGTCCGCACATTTCGCTGGGCTCACCCATCGAAACACGCCCCCAACAACACATGGCCTACTGTCCCACGTTCCCACATGTGTCCCGATGAAAACGGTACCTCACATGTGTGGGTGCACCTACCTGGGCGCCAAGGGGAAAGCCTAAAACACAAGTAACACCAAGTCTGTTTTCAGACCAGAATTTCAGACTCTCTGCCGACCAGCACACCATACAGATATGGGTCTCGGTTGTCCAAGCCACCAAGGAAAACAGGGAACCCCATGCATTTCCGAAAAGAGGACACCAGTTGGAATCCGCAGAGGTATGATTTGCACAAATCGGCCCAGAATTTATTACCCAGACAGCCCCTGCAATATCCGAAATGAGGGGAAAAATTTATTTTGCGCACATTTCGCTCGGCTCACCCATCGAAACATGCCCCCAACAACACATGGCCTACCGTCCCGCGTTCCCACAGGTGTCCTGATGAAAACGGTACCTCACATGTGTGGGTGCACCTACCTAGGCGCCAAGGGGAAAGCCTAAAACACAAGTAACCGCAAGTCTGTTTTCAGACCAGAATTTCAGACTCTCTGCTGACCGGTCCACCATACAGATATGGGCCTCGGGTGTCCAAGCCACCAAGGAAAACAGGGAACCCCATGCATTTCCGAAAAGAGGACACTGTTGGGAATCTGCAGAGGTATGATTTGCGCAAATCGGGCAGAATTTATTACCCATACACCTCCGCAAAGTCTGAAATGTGGGGAAATAAACACATTTTCTGTGGAAATCACTCGGCTCACCCATCGAAACACGCCCCCAACAACACATGGCCTACCCTACCGCGTTCCCACATGTGTCCTGATGAAAACGGTACCTCACATGTGTGGGTGCACCTACCTGGGCGCCAAGGGGTAAGCCTAAAACACAAGTAACCCAAGTCTGTTTTCAGACCAGAATTTCAGACTCTCTGCCGACCGGCAGACCATACAGATATGGGCCTCGGGTGTCCAAGCCACCAAGGAAAATAGGGAACCCCAGGCATTTCCGAAAAGAGGACACCGTTGGGAATCTGCAGAGGTATGATTTGCGCAAATCGGGCAGAATTTATTACCCAGACACCTCCGCAAAGTCTGAAATGTGGGGAAATAAACGCATTTTCTGCGCAAATCACTCGGCTCACCCATCGAAACACGCCCCCAACAACACATGGCCTACCCTACCGAGTTCCCACATGTGTCCTGATGAAAACGGTACCTCACATGTGTGGGTGCACCTACCTGGGCGCCAAGGGGAAAGCCTAAAACACAAGTAACCCGAAGTCTGTTTTCAGACCAGAATTTCAGACTCTCTGCTGACAGGCACACCATACAGATATGGGCCTTGGGTGTCCAAGCCACCAAGGAAAACAGGGAACCCCATGCATTTCCGAAAAGAGGACACCCGTGGGAATCCGTAGAGGTATGATTTGCGCAAATCGGCCCAGAATGTATTACCCAGACACCCCTGCAAAGTCCAAAATGTGGGGGAAAAACGCATTTTTCGCACATTTGCTCGGCTCACCCATCGAAACACGTCCCCAACAACACATGGCCTACTGTCCCGTGTTCCCACAGGTGTCCCGATGAAAACGGTACCTCACATGTGTGTGTGCACCTACCTGGGCGGCAAGGGGAAAGCCTAAAACACAAGTAACCCCAAGTCTGTTTTCAGACGAGAATTTCAGACTCTCTGCCGACCGGCACACCATACAGATATGGGCCTCCGGTGTCCAAGCCACCAAGGAAAACAGGGAACCCCATGCATTTCCAAAAAGAGGACACCTGTGGGAATCTGCAGAGGTATGATTTGCGCAAATCGGCCAGAATTTATTACCCAGACACCTCCGCAAAGTCTGAAATGTGGGGAAATAAACACATTTTCTGCACATTTCACTCGGCTCACTCATCGAAACACGCCCCCAACAGCACATGGCCTACCCTACCGCGTTCCCACATGTGTCCCGATGAAAACGGTACCTCACATGTGTGGGTGCACCTACCTGGGCGCCAAGGGGAAAGCATAAAACACAACTAACCCGAAGTCTGTTTTCAGACCAGAATTTCAGACTCTCTGCTGACAGGCACACCATACAGATATGGGCCTCGGGTGTCCAAGCCACCAAGGAAAACAGGGAACCCCATGCATATCCGAAAAGAGGACACCGGTGGGAATGCGCAGAGGTATGATTTGCGCAAATCGGCCCAGAATTTATTACCCAGACACCCCTGCAAAGTCCAAAATGTGGGGGAAAAACGCATTTTTCGCACATTTGCTCGGCTCACCCATCGAAACACGTCCCCAACAACACATGGCCTACTGTCCCGTGTTCCCACAGGTGTCCCGATGAAAACGGTACCTCACATGTGTGTGTGCACCTACCTGGGCGGCAAGGGGAAAGCCTAAAACACAAGTAACCCCAAGTCTGTTTTCAGACGAGAATTTCAGACTCTCTGCCGACCGGCACACCATACAGATATGGGCCTCCGGTGTCCAAGCCACCAAGGAAAACAGGGAACCCCATGCATTTCCAAAAAGAGGACACCTGTGGGAATCTGCAGAGGTATGATATGCGCAAATCGGCCAGAATTTATTACCCAGACACCTCCGCAAAGTCTGAAATGTGGGGAAATAAACACATTTTCTGCACATTTCACTCGGCTCACCCATCGAAACACGCCCCCAACAGCACATGGCCTACCCTACCGCGTTCCCACATGTGTCCCGATGAAAACGGTACCTCACATGTGTGGGTGCACCTACCTGGGCGCCAAGGGGAAAGCATAAAACACAACTAACCCGAAGTCTGTTTTCAGACCAGAATTTCAGACTCTCTGCTGACAGGCACACCATACAGATATGGGCCTCGGGTGTCCAAGCCACCAAGGAAAACAGGGAACCCCATGCATATCCGAAAAGAGGACACCGGTGGGAATGCGCAGAGGTATGATTTGGGCAAATCGGCCCAGAATTTATTACCCAGACACCCCTGCAAAGTCTGAAAATGTGTGGGAAAAAATGCATTTTGCGCACATTTCGCTCGGCTCACCCATCGAAACACGCCCCCAACAACACATGGCCTACCATCCCGTGTTCCCACAGGTGTCCTGATGAAAACGGAACCTCACATGTGTGGGTGCACCTATCTGGGCGCCAAGGGGAAAGCCGAAAACACAAGTAACCCAAGTCTGTTTTCAGACCAGAATTTCAGACTCTCTGCCGACCGGCACACCATACAGATATGGGCCTCGGGTGTCCAAGCCACCAAGGAAAACAGGGAACCCCATGCATTTCCGAAAAGAGGACACCGTTGGGAATCCGCAGAGGTATGATTTGCACAAATCGGCCCAGAATGTATTACCCAGACACCACCTGCAAGGTCCGAAATGTGGGGAAAAATGTATTTTGCGCACATTTCGCTCGGCTCACCCATCAAAACACACCCCCAACAAAACATGGCCTACCGTTCCGCGTTTCCACAGGTGTCCTGATGAAAACGGTACCTCATATGTGTGGGTGCACCTACCTAGGCGCCAAGGGGAAAGCCTAAAACACAAGTAACCCCAAGACTGTTTTCAGACCAGAATTTCAGACTCTCTGCCGACCGGCACACCATACAGATATGGGCCTCGGGTGTCCAAGCCACCAAGGAAAACAGGGAACCCCATGCATTTCCAAAATGAGGACACCCGTGGGATCTGCAGAGGTATGATTTGTGCAAATCGGCCCAGAATTTATTACCCAGACTCCCCCCTCCCCTCAAAGTCCGAAAAGTGGGTAAAAAAACGCATTTTTCGCACATTTCGCTCGGTTCACCCATCAAAACACGCCCCCAACAACACATGGCCTACCATCCCGCGTTCCCACAGGTGTCCCGATGAAAACGGTACCTCACATGTGTGGGTGCACCTACCTGGGCGCCAAGGGGAAAGCCCAAAATACAAGTAACTCCAAGTCTGTTTTCAGATCAGAATTTAAGACTCTCTGCCGACCGGCACACCATACAGATATGGGCCTCGGGTGTCCAAGCCACCAAGGAAAACAGGGAACCCCATGCATTTCCAAAAAGAGGATACCCGTGGGAATCCTCAGAGGTATGATTTGCGCAAATCATCCAGAATTTATTACCCAGACACCTCCGCAAAGTCTGAAATGTGGGGAAATAAACGCATTTTCTGCGCATTTCACTCGGCTCACCCATCGAAACACGCCCCCAACAACACATGGCCTACCCTACCGCGTTCCCACATGTGTCCCGATGAAAACGGTACCTCACATGTGTGGGTGCACCTGCCTGGGCGCCAAGGGGAAAGCCTAAAACACAAGTAACCCCAAGTCTGTTTTCAGACCAGAATTTCAGACTCTCTGCCGACCGGCACACCATACAGATATGGGCCTCGGATGTCCAAGCCACCAAGGAAAACGTGGAACCCCATGCATTTCCGAAAAGAGGACACCGGTGGTGATCCGCAGAGGTATGATCTGCACAAATCGGCCAGAATTTATTAGCCAAACACACCCTGCAATGTCCGAAATGTGGGGAAAAATGTATTTTGCGCACATTTCTCTCGGCTCACCCATCGAAACACGCCCCCAACAACACATGGCCTAACGTCCCGTGTTCCCACATGTGTCCCGATGAAAACGGTACCTCACATGTGTGGGTGCACCTACCTGTGCGCCAAGGGGAAAGCATAAAACACAACTAACCCGAAGTCTGTTTTCAGACCAGAATTTCAGACTCTCTGCTGACAGGCACACCATACAGATATGGGCCTCGGGTGTCCAAGCCACCAAGGAAAACAGGGAACCCCATGCATTTCCGAAAAGAGGACACCGGTGGGAATGCGCAGAGGTATGATTTGCGCAAATCGGCCCAGAATTTATTACCCAGACACCCCCGCAACGTCTGAAAATGTGTGGGAAAAAATGCATTTTGCGCACATTTCGCTCGGCTCACCCATCGAAACACGCCCCCAACAACACATGGCCTACCGTCCCGTGTTCCCACAGGTGTCCTGATGAAAACGGAACCTCACATGTGTGGGTGCACCTACCTGGGCGCCAAGGGGAAAGCCGAAAACACAAGTAACCCAAGTCTGTTTTCAGACCAGAATTTCAGACTCTCTGCCGACCGGCACACCATACAGATATGGGCCTCGGGTGTCCAAGCCACCAAGGAAAACAGGGAACCCCATGCATTTCCGAAAAGAGGACACCGTTGGGAATCCGCAGAGGTATGATTTGCACAAATCGGCCCAGAATGTATTGCCCAGACACCACCTGCAAGGTCCGAAATGTGGGGAAAAATGTATTTTGCGCACATTTCGCTCGGCTCACCCATCAAAACACACCCCCAACAAAACATGGCCTACCGTTCCGCGTTCCCACAGGTGTCCTGATGAAAACGGTACCTCATATGTGTGGGTGCACCTACCTAGGCGCCAAGGGGAAAGCTTAAAACACAAGTAACCCCAAGACTGTTTTCAGACCAGAATTTCAGACTCTCTGCCGACCGGCACACCATACAGATATGGGCCTCGGGTGTCCAAGCCACCAAGGAAAACAGGGAACCCCATGCATTTCCAAAATGAGGACACCCATGAGATCTTCAGAGGTATGATTTGTGCAAATCGGCCCAGAATTTATTACCCAGACTCCCCCCTCCCCTCAAAGTCCGAAAAGTGGGTAAAAAAACACATTTTTCGCACATTTCGCTCGGTTCACCCATCAAAACACGCCCCCAACAACACATGGCCTAGCATCCCGCGTTCCCACAGGTGTCCCGATGAAAACGGTACCTCACATGTGTGGGTGCACCTACCTGGGCGCCAAGGGGAAAGCCCAAAATACAAGTAACTCCAAGTCTGTTTTCAGATCAGAATTTAAGACTCTCTGCCGACCGGCACACCATACAGATATGGGCCTCGGGTGTCCAAGCCACCAAGGAAAACAGGGAACCCCATGCATTTCCAAAAAGAGGACACCCGTGGGAATCCTCAGAGGTATGATTTGCGCAAATCGGCCAGAATGTATTACCCAGACACCTCCGCAAAGTCTGAAATGTGGGGAAATAAACGCATTTTCTGCGCATTTCACTCGGCTCACCCATCGAAACACGCCCCCAACAACACATGGCCTACCCTACCGCGTTCCCACATGTGTCCCGATGAAAACGGTACCTCACATGTGTGGGTGCACCTGCCTGGGCGCCAAGGGGAAAGCCTAAAACACAAGTAACCCCAAGTCTGTTTTCAGACCAGAATTTCAGACTCTCTGCCGACCGGCACACCATACAGATATGGGCCTTGGATGTCCAAGCCACCAAGGAAAACGGGGAACCCCATGCATTTCCGAAAAGAGGACACCGGTGGTGATCCGCAGAGGTATGATTTGCACAAATCGGCCCAGAATTTATTAGCCAAACACACCCTGCAATGTCCGAAATGTGGGGAAAAATGTATTTTGCGCATATTTCTCTCGGCTCACCCATCGAAACACGCCCCCAACAACACATGGCCTAACGTCCCGTGTTCCCACAGGTGTCCTGATGAAAACGGTACCTCACATGTGTAGGTGCACCTACCTGGGCGCCAAGGGGAAAGCCTAAAACACAAGTAACCCAAGTCTGTTTTCAGAACAGAATTTCAGACTCTCTGCCGACCGGCACACCATACAGATATGGGCCTCGGGTGTCCAAGCCACCAAGGAAAACAGGGAACCCCATGCATTTCCAAAAAGAGGACACCGTTGGGAATCCGCAGAGGTATGATTTGCACAAATCGGCCCTGAATTCATTACCCAGACACCACCTGAAATGTCCGAAATGTGGGGAAAAATGTATTTTGCGCATATTTCGCTCGTCTCACCCATCAAAACACACCCCCAACAAAACATGGCCTACCGTCCCGTGTTCCCACAGGTGTCCTGATGAAAACGGTACCTCACATGTGTGGGTGCACCTACCTAGACGCCAAGGGGAAAACCTAAAACACAAGTAACCCCAAGTCTGTTTTCAGACCAGAATTTTTCAGACTTTCTGCCGACCGGCACACCATACAGATATAGGCCTGGGGTGTCCAAGCCACCAAGGAAAACAGGGAACCCCATGCATTTCCGAAAAGAGGACACCGGTGGGAATGTGCAGAGGTATGATTTGCGCAGATCCGCCCAGAATTTATTACCCAGACACCCCCGCAAAGTCCGAAAATGTGGGGGAAAAAATGCATTTTCCACACATTTCGCTCGGCTCACCCATCGAAACACGCCCCCAACAACACATGGCCTACCGTCCCGCGTTCCCACAGGTGTCCCGATGAATACGGTACCTCACATGTTTGGGTGCACCTACCTGGGCGCCAAGGGGAAAGCCTAAAACACAAGTAACCCCAAGACTGTTTTCAGACCAGAATTTCAGACTCTCTGCCGACCGGCACACCATAAAGATATGGGCCTCGGGTGTCCAAGCCACCAAGGAAAACAGGGAACCCCATGCATTTCTGAAAAGAGGACACCCGTGGGATCCGCAGAGGTATGATTTGTGCAAATCGGCCCAGAATTTATTACCCAGAACCCCCCTCAAAGTCCGAAATGTGGGGAAAATTTTTTATTTTCCGCACATTTCGCTCGGCTCACCCATCAAAACACGCCCCCAACAACACATGGCCTACCGTTCCGCGTTCCCACAGGTGTCCTGATGAAAACGGTACCTCACATGTGTGGGTACACCTACCTGGGCGCCAAGGGGAAAGCCTAAAACACAAGTAACCCCAAGTCGGTTTTCAGAGCAGAATTTAAGACTCTCTGCCGACCAGCACACCATACAGATATGGGCCTGGGGTGTCCAAGCCACCAAGGAAAACAGGGAACCCAATGCATTTCCGAAAAGAGGACACCCGTGGGAATCCGCAGAGGTATGATTTGCGCAAATCGGCCCAGAATGTATTACCCAGACACCCCTGCAAAGTCCAAAATGTGGGGGAAAAACACATTTTTTGAACATTTGCTCGGCTCACCCATCGAAACACGTCCCCAACAACACATGGCCTACTGTCCCGCGTTCCCACAGGTGTCCCGATGAAAACGGTACCTCACATGTGTGTGTGCACCTACGCCAAGGGGAAAGCCTAAAACACAAGTAACCCCAAGTCTGTTTTCAGACCAGAATTCAGACTCTCTGCCGACAGGCACACCATACAGATATGGGCCTCGGGTGTCCAAGCCACCAAAGAAAACAGGGAACCCCATGCATTTCCGAAAAGAGTACACCGGTGGGAATGCGCAGAGGTATGATTTGCGCAAATCGGCCCAGAATTTATTACCCAGACACCACCGCAAATTCTGAAAATGTGTGGGAAAAAATGCATTTTCCGCACATTTCGCTAGGCTCACCCATCGAAACACGTCCCCAACAACACATGGCCTACCGTCCCGTGTTCCCACAGGTGTCCTGATGAAAACTGTACCTCACATGTGTGGGTGCACCTACCTGGGCGCCAAGGGGAAAGCCTAAAACACAAGTAACCCCAAGTCTGTTTTCAGACCAGAATTTCAGACTCTCTGCCGACCGGCACACCATACAGATATGGGCCTCGGGTGTCCAAGCCACCAAGGAAAACAGGGAACCCCATGCATTTCCGAAAAGAGGACACCGGTGGGAATGCGCAGAGGTATGATTTGCGCAAATCGGCCCAGAATTTATTACCCAGACACCCCCGCAACGTCTGAAAATGTGTGGGAAAAAATGCATTTTGCGCACATTTCGCTCGGCTCACCCATCGAAACACGCCCCCAACAACACATGGCCTACCGTCCCGTGTTCCCACAGGTGTCCTGATGAAAACGGAACCTCACATGTGTGGGTGCACCTACCTGGGCGCCAAGGGGAAAGCCGAAAACACAAGTAACCCAAGTCTGTTTTCAGACCAGAATTTCAGACTCTCTGCCGACCGGCACACCATACAGATATGGGCCTCGGGTGTCCAAGCCACCAAGGAAAACAGGGAACCCCATGCATTTCCGAAAAGAGGACACCGTTGGGAATCCGCAGAGGTATGATTTGCACAAATCGGCCCAGAATGTATTGCCCAGACACCACCTGCAAGGTCCGAAATGTGGGGAAAAATGTATTTTGCGCACATTTCGCTCGGCTCACCCATCAAAACACACCCCCAACAAAACATGGCCTACCGTTCCGCGTTCCCACAGGTGTCCTGATGAAAACGGTACCTCATATGTGTGGGTGCACCTACCTAGGCGCCAAGGGGAAAGCTTAAAACACAAGTAACCCCAAGACTGTTTTCAGACCAGAATTTCAGACTCTCTGCCGACCGGCACACCATACAGATATGGGCCTCGGGTGTCCAAGCCACCAAGGAAAACAGAGAACCCCATGCATTTCCAAAATGAGGACACCCATGAGATCTGCAGAGGTATGATTTGTGCAAATCGGCCCAGAATTTATTACCCAGACTCCCCCCTCCCCTCAAAGTCCGAAAAGTGGGTAAAAAAACACATTTTTCGCACATTTCGCTCGGTTCACCCATCAAAACACGCCCCCAACAACACATGGCCTACCATCCCGCGTTCCCACAGGTGTCCCGATGAAAACGGTACCTCACATGTGTGGGTGCACCTACCTGGGCGCCAAGGGGAAAGCCCAAAATACAAGTAACTCCAAGTCTGTTTTCAGATCAGAATTTAAGACTCTCTGCCGACCGGCACACCATACAGATATGGGCCTCGGGTGTCCAAGCCACCAAGGAAAACAGGGAACCCCATGCATTTCCAAAAAGAGGACACCCGTGGGAATCCTCAGAGGTATGATTTGCGCAAATCGGCCAGAATGTATTACCCAGACACCTCCGCAAAGTCTGAAATGTGGGGAAATAAACGCATTTTCTGCGCATTTCACTCGGCTCACCCATCGAAACACGCCCCCAACAACACATGGCCTACCCTACCGCGTTCCCACATGTGTCCCGATGAAAACGGTACCTCACATGTGTGGGTGCACCTGCCTGGGCGCCAAGGGGAAAGCCTAAAACACAAGTAACCCCAAGTCTGTTTTCAGACCAGAATTTCAGACTCTCTGCCGACCGGCACACCATACAGATATGGGCCTCGGATGTCCAAGCCACCAAGGAAAACGTGGAACCCCATGCATTTCCGAAAAGAGGACACCGGTGGTGATCCGCAGAGGTATGATTTGCACAAATCGGCCAGAATTTATTAGCCAAACACACCCTGCAATGTCCGAAATGTGGGGAAAAATTTATTTTGCGCACATTTCTCTCGGCTCACCCATCGAAACACGCCCCCAACAACACATGGCCTAACGTCCCGTGTTCCCACATGTGTCCCGATGAAAACGGTACCTCACATGTGTGGGTGCACCTACCTGTGCGCCAAGGGGAAAGCATAAAACACAACTAACCCGAAGTCTGTTTTCAGACCAGAATTTCAGACTCTCTGCTGACAGGCACACCATACAGATATGGGCCTCGGGTGTCCAAGCCACCAAGGAAAACAGGGAACCCCATGCATTTCCGAAAAGAGGACACCGGTGGGAATGCGCAGAGGTATGATTTGCGCAAATCGGCCCAGAATTTATTACCCAGACACCCCCGCAACGTCTGAAAATGTGTGGGAAAAAATGCATTTTGCGCACATTTCGCTCGGCTCACCCATCGAAACACGCCCCCAACAACACATGGCCTACCGTCCCGTGTTCCCACAGGTGTCCTGATGAAAACGGAACCTCACATGTGTGGGTGCACCTACCTGGGCGCCAAGGGGAAAGCCGAAAACACAAGTAACCCAAGTCTGTTTTCAGACCAGAATTTCAGACTCTCTGCCGACCGGCACACCATACAGATATGGGCCTCGGGTGTCCAAGCCACCAAGGAAAACAGGGAACCCCATGCATTTCCGAAAAGAGGACACCGTTGGGAATCCGCAGAGGTATGATTTGCACAAATCGGCCCAGAATGTATTGCCCAGACACCACCTGCAAGGTCCGAAATGTGGGGAAAAATGTATTTTGCGCACATTTCGCTCGGCTCACCCATCAAAACACACCCCCAACAAAACATGGCCTACCGTTCCGCGTTCCCACAGGTGTCCTGATGAAAACGGTACCTCATATGTGTGGGTGCACCTACCTAGGCGCCAAGGGGAAAGCTTAAAAAACAAGTAACCCCAAGACTGTTTTCAGACCAGAATTTCAGACTCTCTGCCGACCGGCACACCATACAGATATGGGCCTCGGGTGTCCAAGCCACCAAGGAAAACAGGGAACCCCATGCATTTCCAAAATGAGGACACCCATGAGATCTGCAGAGGTATGATTTGTGCAAATCGGCCCAGAATTTATTACCCAGACTCCCCCCTCCCCTCAAAGTCCGAAAAGTGGGTAAAAAAACACATTTTTCGCACATTTCGCTCGGTTCACCCATCAAAACACGCCCCCAACAACACATGGCCTAGCATCCCGCGTTCCCACAGGTGTCCCGATGAAAACGGTACCTCACATGTGTGGGTGCACCTACCTGGGCGCCAAGGGGAAAGCCCAAAATACAAGTAACTCCAAGTCTGTTTTCAGATCAGAATTTAAGACTCTCTGCCGACCGGCACACCATACAGATATGGGCCTCGGGTGTCCAAGCCACCAAGGAAAACAGGGAACCCCATGCATTTCCAAAAAGAGGACACCCGTGGGAATCCTCAGAGGTATGATTTGCGCAAATCGGAAAGAATGTATTACCCAGACACCTCCGCAAAGTCTGAAATGTGGGGAAATAAACGCATTTTCTGCGCATTTCACTCGGCTCACCCATCGAAACACGCCCCCAACAAGACATGGCCTACCCTACCGCGTTCCCACATGTGTCCCGATGAAAACGGTACCTCACATGTGTGGGTGCACCTGCCTGGGCGCCAAGGGGAAAGCCTAAAACACAAGTAACCCCAAGTCTGTTTTCAGACCAGAATTTCAGACTCTCTGCCGACCGGCACACCATACAGATATGGGCCTTGGATGTCCAAGCCACCAAGGAAAACGGGGAACCCCATGCATTTCCGAAAAGAGGACACCGGTGGTGATCCGCAGAGGTATGATTTGCACAAATCGGCCCAGAATTTATTAGCCAAACACACCCTGCAATGTCCGAAATGTGGGGAAAAATGTATTTTGCGCATATTTCTCTCGGCTCACCCATCGAAACACGCCCCCAACAACACATGGCCTAACGTCCCGTGTTCCCACAGGTGTCCTGATGAAAACGGTACCTCACATGTGTAGGTGCACCTACCTGGGCGCCAAGGGGAAAGCCTAAAACACAAGTAACCCAAGTCTGTTTTCAGAACAGAATTTCAGACTCTCTGCCGACCGGCACACCATACAGATATGGGCCTCGGGTGTCCAAGCCACCAAGGAAAACAGGGAACCCCATGCATTTCCAAAAAGAGGACACCGTTGGGAATCCGCAGAGGTATGATTTGCACAAATCGGCCCTGAATTCATTACCCAGACACCACCTGAAATGTCCGAAATGTGGGGAAAAATGTATTTTGCGCATATTTCGCTCGTCTCACCCATCAAAACACACCCCCAACAAAACATGGCCTACCGTCCCGCGTTCCCACAGGTGTCCTGATGAAAACGGTACCTCACATGTGTTGGTGCACCTACCTAGACGCCAAGGGGAAAACCTAAAACACAAGTAACCCCAAGTCTGTTTTCAGACCAGAATTTTTCAGACTCTCTGCCGACCGGCACACCATACAGATATAGGCCTGGGGTGTCCAAGCCACCAAGGAAAACAGGGAACCCCATGCATTTCCGAAAAGAGGACACCGGTGGGAATGTGCAGAGGTATGATTTGCGCAGATCCGCCCAGAATTTATTACCCAGACACCCCCGCAAAGTCCGAAAATGTGGGGGAAAAAATGCATTTTCCACACATTTCGCTCGGCTCACCCATCGAAACACGCCCCCAACAACACATGGCCTACCGTCCCGCGTTCCCACAGGTTTCCCGATGAATACGGTACCTCACATGTTTGGGTGCACCTACCTGGGCGCCAAGGGGAAAGCCTAAAACACAAGTAACCCCAAGACTGTTTTCAGACCAGAATTTCAGACTCTCTGCCGACCGGCACACCATAAAGATATGGGCCTCGGGTGTCCAAGCCACCAAGGAAAACAGGGAACCCCATGCATTTCTGAAAAGAGGACACCCGTGGGATCCGCAGAGGTATGATTTGTGCAAATCGGCCCAGAATTTATTACCCAGAACCCCCCTCAAAGTCCGAAATGTGGGGAAAAAAATTTATTTTCCGCACATTTCGCTCGGCTCACCCATCAAAACACGCCCCCAACAACACATGGCCTACTGTTCCGCGTTCCCACAGGTGTCCTGATGAAAACGGTACCTCACATGTGTGGGTACACCTACCTGGGCGCCAAGGGGAAAGCTAAAACACAAGTAACCCCAAGTCGGTTTTCAGAGCAGAATTTAAGACTCTCTGCCGACCAGCACACCATACAGATATGGGCCTGGGGTGTCCAAGCCACCAAGGAAAACAGGGCACCTCATGAATGTCCGAAAAGAGGACACTCGTGGGAATCCGCAGAGGTATGATTTGTGCAAATCGGCCCAGAATTTATTACCCAGACACCCCCGCAAAGTCCGAAAAGTGGGTAAAAAAAAGCATTTTTCGCACATTTCGCTCGGTTCACCCATCAAAACACGCCCCAACAACACATGGCCTATGGTCCCGCATTCCCACAGGTGTCCTGATGAAAACGGCACCTCACATGTGTGGGTGCACCTACCTGGGCGCCAAGGGGAAGGCCCAAAATACAAGTAACTCCAAGTCTGTTTTCTGATCAGAATTTAAGACTCTCTGCCGACCGGCACACCATACAGATATGGGCCTCGGGTGTCCAAGCCACCAAGGAAAACAGGGAACCCAATGCATTTCCGAAAAGAGGACACCCGTGGGAATCCGCAGAGGTATGATTTGCGCAAATCGGCCCAGAATGTATTACCCAGACACCCCTGCAAAGTCCAAAATGTGGGGGAAAAACACATTTTTTGAACATTTGCTCGGCTCACCCATCGAAACACGTCCCCAACAACACATGGCCTACTGTCCCGCGTTCCCACAGGTGTCCCGATGAAAACGGTACCTCACATGTGTGTGTGCACCTACGCCAAGGGGAAAGCCTAAAACACAAGTAACCCCAAGTCTGTTTTCAGACCAGAATTCAGACTCTCTGCCGACAGGCACACCATACAGATATGGGCCTCGGGTGTCCAAGCCACCAAAGAAAACAGGGAACCCCATGCATTTCCGAAAAGAGTACACCGGTGGGAATGCGCAGAGGTATGATTTGCGCAAATCGGCCCAGAATTTATTACCCAGACACCACCGCAAATTCTGAAAATGTGTGGGAAAAAATGCATTTTCCGCACATTTCGCTAGGCTCACCCATCGAAACACGTCCCCAACAACACATGGCCTACCGTCCCGTGTTCCCACAGGTGTCCTGATGAAAACTGTACCTCACATGTGTGGGTGCACCTACCTGGGCGCCAAGGGGAAAGCCTAAAACACAAGTAACCCCAAGTCTGTTTTCAGACCAGAATTTCAGACTCTCTGCCGACCGGCACACCATACAGATATGGGCCTCGGGTGTCCAAGCCACCAAGGAAAACAGGGAACCCCATGCATTTCCGAAAAGAGGACACCGGTGGGAATGCGCAGAGGTATGATTTGCGCAAATCGGCCCAGAATTTATTACCCAGACACCCCCGCAACGTCTGAAAATGTGTGGGAAAAAATGCATTTTGCGCACATTTCGCTCGGCTCACCCATCGAAACACGCCCCCAACAACACATGGCCTACCGTCCCGTGTTCCCACAGGTGTCCTGATGAAAACGGAACCTCACATGTGTGGGTGCACCTACCTGGGCGCCAAGGGGAAAGCCGAAAACACAAGTAACCCAAGTCTGTTTTCAGACCAGAATTTCAGACTCTCTGCCGACCGGCACACCATACAGATATGGGCCTCGGGTGTCCAAGCCACCAAGGAAAACAGGGAACCCCATGCATTTCCGAAAAGAGGACACCGTTGGGAATCCGCAGAGGTATGATTTGCACAAATCGGCCCAGAATGTATTGCCCAGACACCACCTGCAAGGTCCGAAATGTGGGGAAAAATGTATTTTGCGCACATTTCGCTCGGCTCACCCATCAAAACACACCCCCAACAAAACATGGCCTACCGTTCCGCGTTCCCACAGGTGTCCTGATGAAAACGGTACCTCATATGTGTGGGTGCACCTACCTAGGCGCCAAGGGGAAAGCTTAAAACACAAGTAACCCCAAGACTGTTTTCAGACCAGAATTTCAGACTCTCTGCCGACCGGCACACCATACAGATATGGGCCTCGGGTGTCCAAGCCACCAAGGAAAACAGAGAACCCCATGCATTTCCAAAATGAGGACACCCATGAGATCTGCAGAGGTATGATTTGTGCAAATCGGCCCAGAATTTATTACCCAGACTCCCCCCTCCCCTCAAAGTCCGAAAAGTGGGTAAAAAAACACATTTTTCGCACATTTCGCTCGGTTCACCCATCAAAACACGCCCCCAACAACACATGGCCTACCATCCCGCGTTCCCACAGGTGTCCCGATGAAAACGGTACCTCACATGTGTGGGTGCACCTACCTGGGCGCCAAGGGGAAAGCCCAAAATACAAGTAACTCCAAGTCTGTTTTCAGATCAGAATTTAAGACTCTCTGCCGACCGGCACACCATACAGATATGGGCCTCGGGTGTCCAAGCCACCAAGGAAAACAGGGAACCCCATGCATTTCCAAAAAGAGGACACCCGTGGGAATCCTCAGAGGTATGATTTGCGCAAATCGGCCAGAATGTATTACCCAGACACCTCCGCAAAGTCTGAAATGTGGGGAAATAAACGCATTTTCTGCGCATTTCACTCGGCTCACCCATCGAAACACGCCCCCAACAAGACATGGCCTACCCTACCGCGTTCCCACATGTGTCCCGATGAAAACGGTACCTCACATGTGTGGGTGCACCTGCCTGGGCGCCAAGGGGAAAGCCTAAAACACAAGTAACCCCAAGTCTGTTTTCAGACCAGAATTTCAGACTCTCTGCCGACCGGCACACCATACAGATATGGGCCTCGGATGTCCAAGCCACCAAGGAAAACGTGGAACCCCATGCATTTCCGAAAAGAGGACACCGGTGGTGATCCGCAGAGGTATGATTTGCACAAATCGGCCAGAATTTATTAGCCAAACACACCCTGCAATGTCCGAAATGTGGGGAAAAATTTATTTTGCGCACATTTCTCTCGGCTCACCCATCGAAACACGCCCCCAACAACACATGGCCTAACGTCCCGTGTTCCCACATGTGTCCCGATGAAAACGGTACCTCACATGTGTGGGTGCACCTACCTGTGCGCCAAGGGGAAAGCATAAAACACAACTAACCCGAAGTCTGTTTTCAGACCAGAATTTCAGACTCTCTGCTGACAGGCACACCATACAGATATGGGCCTCGGGTGTCCAAGCCACCAAGGAAAACAGGGAACCCCATGCATTTCCGAAAAGAGGACACCGGTGGGAATGCGCAGAGGTATGATTTGCGCAAATCGGCCCAGAATTTATTACCCAGACACCCCCGCAACGTCTGAAAATGTGTGGGAAAAAATGCATTTTGCGCACATTTCGCTCGGCTCACCCATCGAAACACGCCCCCAACAACACATGGCCTACCGTCCCGTGTTCCCACAGGTGTCCTGATGAAAACGGAACCTCACATGTGTGGGTGCACCTACCTGGGCGCCAAGGGGAAAGCCGAAAACACAAGTAACCCAAGTCTGTTTTCAGACCAGAATTTCAGACTCTCTGCCGACCGGCACACCATACAGATATGGGCCTCGGGTGTCCAAGCCACCACGGAAAACAGGGAACCCCATGCATTTCCGAAAAGAGGACACCGTTGGGAATCCGCAGAGGTATGATTTGCACAAATCGGCCCAGAATGTATTGCCCAGACACCACCTGCAAGGTCCGAAATGTGGGGAAAAATGTATTTTGCGCACATTTCGCTCGGTTCACCCATCAAAACACACCCCCAACAAAACATGGCCTACCGTTCCGCGTTCCCACAGGTGTCCTGATGAAAACGGTACCTCATATGTGTGGGTGCACCTACCTAGGCGCCAAGGGGAAAGCTTAAAAAACAAGTAACCCCAAGACTGTTTTCAGACCAGAATTTCAGACTCTCTGCCGACCGGCACACCATACAGATATGGGCCTCGGGTGTCCAAGCCACCAAGGAAAACAGGGAACCCCATGCATTTCCAAAATGAGGACACCCATGAGATCTGCAGAGGTATGATTTGTGCAAATCGGCCCAGAATTTATTACCCAGACTCCCCCCTCCCCTCAAAGTCCGAAAAGTGGGTAAAAAAACACATTTTTCGCACATTTCGCTCGGTTCACCCATCAAAACACGCCCCCAACAACACATGGCCTAGCATCCCGCGTTCCCACAGGTGTCCCGATGAAAACGGTACCTCACATGTGTGGGTGCACCTACCTGGGCGCCAAGGGGAAAGCCCAAAATACAAGTAACTCCAAGTCTGTTTTCAGATCAGAATTTAAGACTCTCTGCCGACCGGCACACCATACAGATATGGGCCTCGGGTGTCCAAGCCACCAAGGAAAACAGGGAACCCCATGCATTTCCAAAAAGAGGACACCCGTGGGAATCCTCAGAGGTATGATTTGCGCAAATCGGAAAGAATGTATTACCCAGACACCTCCGCAAAGTCTGAAATGTGGGGAAATAAACGCATTTTCTGCGCATTTCACTCGGCTCACCCATCGAAACACGCCCCCAACAAGACATGGCCTACCCTACCGCGTTCCCACATGTGTCCCGATGAAAACGGTACCTCACATGTGTGGGTGCACCTGCCTGGGCGCCAAGGGGAAAGCCTAAAACACAAGTAACCCCAAGTCTGTTTTCAGACCAGAATTTCAGACTCTCTGCCGACCGGCACACCATACAGATATGGGCCTTGGATGTCCAAGCCACCAAGGAAAACGGGGAACCCCATGCATTTCCGAAAAGAGGACACCGGTGGTGATCCGCAGAGGTATGATTTGCACAAATCGGCCCAGAATTTATTAGCCAAACACACCCTGCAATGTCCGAAATGTGGGGAAAAATGTATTTTGCGCATATTTCTCTCGGCTCACCCATCGAAACACGCCCCCAACAACACATGGCCTAACGTCCCGTGTTCCCACAGGTGTCCTGATGAAAACGGTACCTCACATGTGTAGGTGCACCTACCTGGGCGCCAAGGGGAAAGCCTAAAACACAAGTAACCCAAGTCTGTTTTCAGAACAGAATTTCAGACTCTCTGCCGACCGGCACACCATACAGATATGGGCCTCGGGTGTCCAAGCCACCAAGGAAAACAGGGAACCCCATGCATTTCCAAAAAGAGGACACCGTTGGGAATCCGCAGAGGTATGATTTGCACAAATCGGCCCTGAATTCATTACCCAGACACCACCTGAAATGTCCGAAATGTGGGGAAAAATGTATTTTGCGCATATTTCGCTCGTCTCACCCATCAAAACACACCCCCAACAAAACATGGCCTACCGTCCTGCGTTCCCACAGGTGTCCTGATGAAAACGGTACCTCACATGTGTTGGTGCACCTACCTAGACGCCAAGGGGAAAACCTAAAACACAAGTAACCCCAAGTCTGTTTTCAGACCAGAATTTTTCAGACTCTCTGCCGACCGGTACACCATACAGATATAGGCCTGGGGTGTCCAAGCCACCAAGGAAAACAGGGAACCCCATGCATTTCCGAAAAGAGGACACCGGTGGGAATGTGCAGAGGTATGATTTGCGCAGATCCGCCCAGAATTTATTACCCAGACACCCCCGCAAAGTCCGAAAATGTGGGGGAAAAAATGCATTTTCCACACATTTCGCTCGGCTCACCCATCGAAACACGCCCCCAACAACACATGGCCTACCGTCCCGCGTTCCCACAGGTTTCCCGATGAATACGGTACCTCACATGTTTGGGTGCACCTACCTGGGCGCCAAGGGGAAAGCCTAAAACACAAGTAACCCCAAGACTGTTTTCAGACCAGAATTTCAGACTCTCTGCCGACCGGCACACCATAAAGATATGGGCCTCGGGTGTCCAAGCCACCAAGGAAAACAGGGAACCCCATGCATTTCTGAAAAGAGGACACCCGTGGGATCCGCAGAGGTATGATTTGTGCAAATCGGCCCAGAATTTATTACCCAGAACCCCCCTCAAAGTCCGAAATGTGGGGAAAAAAATTTATTTTCCGCACATTTCGCTCGGCTCACCCATCAAAACACGCCCCCAACAACACATGGCCTACCGTTCCGCGTTCCCACAGGTGTCCTGATGAAAACGGTACCTCACATGTGTGGGTACACCTACCTGGGCGCCAAGGGGAAAGCTAAAACACAAGTAACCCCAAGTCGGTTTTCAGAGCAGAATTTAAGACTCTCTGCCGACCAGCACACCATACAGATATGGGCCTGGGGTGTCCAAGCCACCAAGGAAAACAGGGCACCTCATGAATGTCCGAAAAGAGGACACTCGTGGGAATCCACAGAGGTATGATTTGTGCAAATCGGCCCAGAATTTATTACCCAGACACCCCCGCAAAGTCCGAAAAGTGGGTAAAAAAAAGCATTTTTCGCACATTTCGCTCGGTTCACCCATCAAAACACGCCCCAACAACACATGGCCTATGGTCCCGCATTCCCACAGGTGTCCTGATGAAAACGGCACCTCACATGTGTGGGTGCACCTACCTGGGCGCCAAGGGGAAGGCCCAAAATACAAGTAACTCCAAGTCTGTTTTCTGATCAGAATTTAAGACTCTCTGCCGACCGGCACACCATACAGATATGGGCCTCGGGTGTCCAAGCCACCAAGGAAAACAGGGAACCCAATGCATTTCCGAAAAGAGGACACCCGTGGGAATCCGCAGAGGTATGATTTGCGCAAATCGGCCCAGAATGTATTACCCAGACACCCCTGCAAAGTCCAAAATGTGGGGGAAAAACACATTTTTTGAACATTTGCTCGGCTCACCCATCGAAACACGTCCCCAACAACACATGGCCTACTGTCCCGCGTTCCCACAGGTGTACCGATGAAAACGGTACCTCACATGTGTGTGTGCACCTACCTGGGCGCCAAGGGGAAAGCCTAAAACACAAGTAACCCCAAGTCTGTTTTCAGACCAGAATTTCAGACTCTCTGCCGACAGGCACACCATACAGATATGGGCCTCGGGTGTCCAAGCCACCAAAGAAAACAGGGAACCCCATGCATTTCCGAAAAGAGTACACCGGTGGGAATGCGCAGAGGTATGATTTGCGCAAATCGGCCCAGAATTTATTACCCAGACACAACCGCAAATTGTGAAAATGTGTGGGAAAAAATGCTTTTTCCGCACATTTCGCTAGGCTCACCCATCGAAACACGTCCCCAACAACACATGGCCTACCGTCCCGTGTTCCCACAGGTGTCCTGATGAAAACTGTACCTCACATGTGTGGGTGCACCTACCTGGGCGCCAAGGGGAAAGCCTAAAACACAAGTAACCCCAAGTCTGTTTTCAGACCAGAATTTCAGACTCTCTGCCGACCGGCACACCATACAGATATGGGCCTCGGGTGTCCAAGCCACCAAGGAAAACAGGGAACCCCATGCATTTCCGAAAAGAGGACACCGGTGGGAATGCGCAGAGGTATGATTTGCGCAAATCAGCCCAGAATTTATTACCCAGACACCCCCGCAACGTCTGAAAATGTGTGGGGAAAAATGCATTTTGCGCACATTTCGCTCGGCTCACCCATCGAAACACGCCCCCAACAACACATGGCCTACCGTCCCGTGTTCCCACAGGTGTCCTGATGAAAACGGAACCTCACATGTGTGGGTGCACCTACCTGGGCGCCAAGGGGAAAGCCGAAAACACAAGTAACCCAAGTCTGTTTTCAGACCAGAATTTCAGACTCTCTGCCGACCGGCACACCATACAGATATGGGCCTCGGGTGTCCAAGCCACCAAGGAAAACAGGGAACCCCATGCATTTCCGAAAAGAGGACACCGTTGGGAATCCGCAGAGGTATGATTTGCACAAATCGGCCCAGAATATATTGCCCAGACACCACCTGCAAGGTCCGAAATGTGGGGAAAAATGTATTTTGCGCACATTTCGCTCGGCTCACCCATCAAAACACACCCCCAACAAAACATGGCCTACCGTTCCGCGTTCCCACAGGTGTCCCGATGAAAACGGTACCTCACATGTGTGGGTGCACCTACCTGGGCGCCAAGGGGAAAGCCCAAAATACAAGTAACTCCAAGTCTGTTTTCAGATCAGAATTTAAGACTCTCTGCCGACCGGCACACCATACAGATATGGGCCTCGGGTGTCCAAGCCACCAAGGAAAACAGGGAACCCCATGCATTTCCAAAAAGAGGACACCCGTGGGAATCCTCAGAGGTATGATTTGCGCAAATCGGCCAGAATGTATTACCCAGACACCTCCGCAAAGTCTGAAATGTGGGGAAATAAACGCATTTTCTGCGCATTTCACTCGGCTCACCCATCGAAACACGCCCCCAACAACACATGGCCTACCCTACCACGTTCCCACATGTGTCCCGATGAAAACGGTACCTCACATGTGTGGGTGCACCTGCCTGGGCGCCAAGGGGAAAGCCTAAAACACAAGTAACCCCAAGTCTGTTTTCAGACCAGAATTTCAGACTCTCTGCCGACCGGCACACCATACAGATATGGGCCTCGGATGTCCAAGCCACCAAGGAAAACGTGGAACCCCATGCATTTCCGAAAAGAGGACACCGGTGGTGATCCGCAGAGGTATGATTTGCACAAATCGGCCAGAATTTATTAGCCAAACACACCCTGCAATGTCCGAAATGTGGGGAAAAATTTATTTTGCGCACATTTCTCTCGGCTCACCCATCGAAACACGCCCCCAACAACACATGGCCTAACGTCCCGTGTTCCCACATGTGTCCCGATGAAAACGGTACCTCACATGTGTGGGTGCACCTACCTGTGCGCCAAGGGGAAAGCATAAAACACAACTAACCCGAAGTCTGTTTTCAGACCAGAATTTCAGACTCTCTGCTGACAGGCACACCATACAGATATGGGCCTCGGGTGTCCAAGCCACCAAGGAAAACAGGGAACCCCATGCATTTCCGAAAAGAGGACACCGGTGGGAATGCGCAGAGGTATGATTTGCGCAAATCGGCCCAGAATTTATTACCCAGACACCCCCGCAACGTCTGAAAATGTGTGGGAAAAAATGCATTTTGCGCACATTTCGCTCGGCTCACCCATCGAAACACGCCCCCAACAACACATGGCCTACCGTCCCGTGTTCCCACAGGTGTCCTGATGAAAACGGAACCTCACATGTGTGGGTGCACCTACCTGGGCGCCAAGGGGAAAGCCGAAAACACAAGTAACCCAAGTCTGTTTTCAGACCAGAATTTCAGACTCTCTGCCGACCGGCACACCATACAGATATGGGCCTCGGGTGTCCAAGCCACCAAGGAAAACAGGGAACCCCATGCATTTCCGAAAAGAGGACACCGTTGGGAATCCGCAGAGGTATGATTTGCACAAATCGGCCCAGAATGTATTGCCCAGACACCCCCTGCAAGGTCCGAAATGTGGGGAAAAATGTATTTTGCGCACATTTCGCTCGGCTCACCCATCAAAACACACCCCCAACAAAACATGGCCTACCGTTCCGCGTTCCCACAGGTGTCCTGATGAAAACGGTACCTCATATGTGTGGGTGCACCTACCTAGGCGCCAAGGGGAAAGCTTAAAACACAAGTAACCCCAAGACTGTTTTCAGACCAGAATTTCAGACTCTCTGCCGACCGGCACACCATACAGATATGGGCCTCGGGTGTCCAAGCCACCAAGGAAAACAGGGAACCCCATGCATTTCCAAAATGAGGACACCCATGAGATCTGCAGAGGTATGATTTGTGCAAATCGGCCCAGAATTTATTACCCAGACTCCGCCCTCCCCTCAAAGTCCGAAAAGTGGGTAAAAAAACACATTTTTCGCACATTTCGCTCGGTTCACCCATCAAAACACGCCCCCAACAACACCTGGCCTAGCATCCCGCGTTCCCACAGGTGTCCCGATGAAAACGGTACCTCACATGTGTGGGTGCACCTACCTGGGCGCCAAGGGGAAAGCCCAAAATACAAGTAACTCCAAGTCTGTTTTCAGATCAGAATTTAAGACTCTCTGCCGACCGGCACACCATACAGATATGGGCCTCGGGTGTCCAAGCCACCAAGGAAAACAGGGAACCCCATGCATTTCCAAAAAGAGGACACCCGTGGGAATCCTCAGAGGTATGATTTGCGCAAATCGGAAAGAATGTATTACCCAGACACCTCCGCAAAGTCTGAAATGTGGGGAAATAAACGCATTTTCTGCGCATTTCACTCGGCTCACCCATCGAAACACGCCCCCAACAACACATGACCTACCCTACCGCGTTCCCACATGTGTCCCGATGAAAACGGTACCTCACATGTGTGGGTGCACCTGCCTGGGCGCCAAGGGGAAAGCCTAAAACACAAGTAACCCCAAGTCTGTTTTCAGACCAGAATTTCAGACTCTCTGCCGACCGGCACACCATACAGATATGGGCCTTGGATGTCCAAGCCACCAAGGAAAACGGGGAACCCCATGCATTTCCGAAAAGAGGACACCGGTGGTGATCCGCAGAGGTATGATTTGCACAAATCGGCCCAGAATTTATTAGCCAAACACACCCTGCAATGTCCAAAATGTGGGGAAAAATGTATTTTGCGCATATTTCTCTCGGCTCACCCATCGAAACACGCCCCCAACAACACATGGCCTAACATCCCGTGTTCCCACAGGTGTCCTGATGAAAACGGTACCTCACATGTGTAGGTGCACCTACCTGGGCGCCAAGGGGAAAGCCTAAAACACAAGTAACCAAGTCTGTTTTCAGAACAGAATTTCAGACTCTCTGCCGACCGGCACACCATACAGATATGGGCCTCGGGTGTCCAAGCCACCAAGGAAAACAGGGAACCCCATGCATTTCCAAAAAGAGGACACCGTTGGGAATCAGCAGAGGTATGATTTGCACAAATCGGCCCTGAATTCATTACCCAGACACCACCTGAAATGTCCGAAATGTGGGGAAAAATGTATTTTGCGCATATTTCGCTCGTCTCACCCATCAAAACACACCCCCAACAAAACATGGCCTACCGTCCCGCGTTCCCACAGGTGTCCTGATGAAAACGGTACCTCACATGTGTTGGTGCACCTACCTAGACGCCAAGGGGAAAACCTAAAACACAAGTAACCCCAAGTCTGTTTTCAGACCAGAATTTTTCAGACTCTCTGCCGACCGGCACACCATACAGATATAGGCCTGGGGTGTCCAAGCCACCAAGGAAAACAGGGAACCCCATGCATTTCCGAAAAGAGGACACCGGTGGGAATGTGCAGAGGTATGATTTGCGCAGATCCGCCCAGAATTTATTACCCAGACACCCCCGCAAAGTCCGAAAATGTGGGGGAAAAAATGCATTTTCCACACATTTCGCTCGGCTCACCCATCGAAACACGCCCCCAACAACACATGGCCTACCGTCCCGCGTTCCCACAGGTGTCCCGATGAATACGGTACCTCACATGTTTGGGTGCACCTACCTGGGCGCCAAGGGGAAAGCCTAAAACACAAGTAACCCCAAGACTGTTTTCAGACCAGAATTTCAGACTCTCTGCCGACCGGCACACCATAAAGATATGGGCCTGGGGTGTCCAAGCCACCAAGGAAAACAGGGCACCTCATGAATGTCCGAAAAGAGGACACTCGTGGGAATCCGCAGAGGTATGATTTGTGCAAATCGGCCCAGAATTTATTACCCAGACACCCCCGCAAAGTCCGAAAAGTGGGTAAAAAAAAGCATTTTTCGCACATTTCGCTCGGTTCACCCATCAAAACACGCCCCAACAACACATGGCCTATGGTCCCGCATTCCCACAGGTGTCCTGATGAAAACGGCACCTCACATGTGTGGGTGCACCTACCTGGGCGCCAAGGGGAAGGCCCAAAATACAAGTAACTCCAAGTCTGTTTTCTGATCAGAATTTAAGACTCTCTGCCGACCGGCACACCATACAGATATGGGCCTCGGGTGTCCAAGCCACCAAGGAAAACAGGGAACCCAATGCATTTCCGAAAAGAGGACACCCGTGGGAATCCGCAGAGGTATGATTTGCGCAAATCGGCCCAGAATGTATTACCCAGACACCCCTGCAAATTCCAAAATGTGGGGGAAAAACACATTTTTTGAACATTTGCTCGGCTCACCCATCGAAACACGTCCCCAACAACACATGGCCTACTGTCCCGCGTTCCCACAGGTGTCCCGATGAAAACGGTACCTCACATGTGTGTGTGCACCTACCTGGGCGCCAAGGGGAAAGCCTAAAACACAAGTAACCCCAAGTCTGTTTTCAGACCAGAATTTCAGACTCTCTGCCGACAGGCACACCATACAGATATGGGCCTCGGGTGTCCAAGCCACCAAAGAAAACAGGGAACCCCATGCATTTCCGAAAAGAGTACACCGGTGGGAATGCGCAGAGGTATGATTTGCGCAAATCGGCCCAGAATTTATTACCCAGACACCACCGCAAATTCTGAAAATGTGTGGGAAAAAATGCATTTTCCACACATTTCGCTAGGCTCACCCATCGAAACACGTCCCCAACAACACATGGCCTACCGTCCCGTGTTCCCACAGGTGTCCTGATGAAAACTGTACCTCACATGTGTGGGTGCACCTACCTGGGCGCCAAGGGGAAAGCCTAAAACACAAGTAACCCCAAGTCTGGTTTTCAGACCAGAATTTCATACTCTCTGCCGACCGGCACACCATACAGATATGGGCCTCGGGTGTCCAAGCCACCAAGGAAAACAGGGAACCCCATGCATTTCCGAAAAGAGGACACCGGTGGGAATGCGCAGAGGTATGATTTGCGCAAATCGGCCCAGAATTTATTACCCAGACACCCCCGCAACGTCTGAAAATGTGTGGGAAAAAATGCATTTTGCGCACATTTCGCTCGGCTCACCCATCGAAACACGCCCCCAACAACACATGGCCTACCGTCCCGTGTTCCCACAGGTGTCCTGATGAAAACGGAACCTCACATGTGTGGGTGCACCTACCTGGGCGCCAAGGGGAAAGCCGAAAACACAAGTAACCCAAGTCTGTTTTCAGACCAGAATTTCAGACTCTCTGCCGACCGGCACACCATACAGATATGGGCCTCGGGTGTCCAAGCCACCAAGGAAAACAGGGAACCCCATGCATTTCCGAAAAGAGGACACCGTTGGGAATCCGCAGAGGTATGATTTGCACAAATCGGCCCAGAATGTATTGCCCAGACACCACCTGCAAGGTCATAAATGTGGTGAAAAATGTATTTTGCGCACATTTCGCTCGACTCACCCATCAAAACACACCCCCAACAAAACATGGCCTACCGTTCCGCGTTCCCACAGGTGTCCTGATGAAAACGGTACCTCATATGTGTGGGTGCACCTACCTAGGCGCCAAGGGGAAAGCTTAAAACACAAGTAACCCCAAGACTGTTTTCAGACCAGAATTTCAGACTCTCTGCCGACCGGCACACCATACAGATATGGGCCTCGGGTGTCCAAGCCACCAAGGAAAACAGGGAACCCCATGCATTTCCAAAATGAGGACACCCATGAGATCTGCAGAGGTATGATTTGTGCAAATCGGCCCAGAATTTATTACCCAGACTCCCCCCTCCCCTCAAAGTCCGAAAAGTGGGTAAAAAAACACATTTTTCGCACATTTCGCTCGGTTCACCCATCAAAACACGCCCCCAACAACACATGGCCTACCATCCCGCGTTCCCACAGGTGTCCCGATGAAAACGGTACCTCACATGTGTGGGTGCACCTACCTGGGCGCCAAGGGGAAAGCCCAAAATACAAGTAACTCCAAGTCTGTTTTCAGATCAGAATTTAAGACTCTCTGCCGACCGGCACACCATACAGATATGGGCCTCTGGTGTCCAAGCCACCAAGGAAAACAGGGAACCCCATGCATTTCCAAAAAGAGGACACCCGTGGGAATCCTCAGAGGTATGATTTGCGCAAATCGGCCAGAATGTATTACCCAGACACCTCCGCAAAGTCTGAAATGTGGGGAAATAAACGCATTTTCTGCGCATTTCACTCGGCTCACCCATCGAAACACGCCCCCAACAACACATGGCCTACCCTACCGCGTTCCCACATGTGTCCCGATGAAAACGGTACCTCACATGTGTGGGTGCACCTGCCTGGGTGCCAAGGGGAAAGCCTAAAACACAAGTAACCCCAAGTCTGTTTTCAGACCAGAATTTCAGACTCTCTGCCGACCGGCACACCATACAGATATGGGCCTTGGATGTCCAAGCCACCAAGGAAAACGGGGAACCCCATGCATTTCCGAAAAGAGGACACCGGTGGTGATCCGCAGAGGTATGATTTGCACAAATCGGCCCAGAATTTATTAGCCAAACACACCCTGCAATGTCCGAAATGTGGGGAAAAATGTATTTTGCGCACATTTCTCTCGGCTCACCCATCGAAACACGCCCCCAACAACACATGGCCTAACGTCCCGTGTTCCCACAGGTGTCCGGATGAAAACGGTACCTCACATGTGTAGGTGCACCTACCTGGGCGCCAAGGGGAAAGCCTAAAACACAAGTAACCCAAGTCTGTTTTCAGAACACAATTTCAGACTCTCTGCCGACCGGCACACCATACAGATATGGGCCTCGGGTGTCCAAGCCACCAAGGAAAACAGGGAACCCCATGCATTTCCAAAAAGAGGACACCGTTGGGAATCCGCAGAGGTATGATTTGCACAAATCGGCCCTGAATTCATTACCCAGACACCACCTGAAATGTCCGAAATGTGGGGAAAAATGTATTTTGCGCATATTTCGCTCGGCTCACCCATCAAAACACACCCCCAACAAAACATGGCCTACCGTCCCGCGTTCCCACAGGTGTCCTGATGAAAACGGTACCTCACATGTGTGGGTGCACCTACCTAGACGCCAAGGGGAAAACCTAAAACTCAAGTAACCCCAAGTCTGTTTTCAGACCAGAATTTTTCAGACTCTCTGCCGACCGGCACACCATACAGATATAGGCCTGGGGTGTCCAAGCCACCAAGGAAAACAGGGAACCCCATGCATTTCCGAAAAGAGGACACCGGTGGGAATGTGCAGAGGTATGATTTGCGCAGATCCGCCCAGAATTTATTACCCAGACACCCCCGCAAAGTCCGAAAATGTGGGGGAAAAAATGCATTTTCCACACATTTCGCTCGGCTCACCCATCGAAACACGCCCCCAACAACACATGGCCTACCGTCCCGCGTTCCCACAGGTGTCCCGATGAATACGGTACCTCACATGTTTGGGTGCACCTACCTGGGCGCCAAGGGGAAAGCCTAAAACACAAGTAACCCCAAGACTGTTTTCAGACCAGAATTTCAGACTCTCTGCCGACCGGCACACCATAAAGATATGGGCCTGGGGTGTCCAAGCCACCAAGGAAAACAGGGAACCCCATGCATTTCTGAAAAGAGGACACCCGTGGGATCCGCAGAGGTATGATTTGTGCAAATCGGCCCAGAATTTATTACCCAGAACCCCCCTCAAAGTCCGAAATGTGGGGAAATTTTTTTTATTTTCCGCACATTTCGCTCGGCTCACCCATCAAAACACGCCCCCAACAACACATGGCCTACCGTTCCGCGTTCCCACAGGTGTCCTGATGAAAACGGTACCTCACATGTGTGGGTACACCTACCTGGGCGCCAAGGGGAAAGCCTAAAACACAAGTAACCCCAAGTCTGTTTTCAGAGCAGAATTTAAGACTCTCTGCCGACCAGCACACCATACAGATATGGGCCTGGGGTGTCCAAGCCACCAAGGAAAATAGGGCACCTCATGAATGTCCTAAAAGAGGACACTCGTGGGAATCCGCAGAGGTATGATTTGTGCAAATCGGCCCAGAATTTATTACCCAGACACCCCCGCAAAGTCCGAAAAGTGGGTAAAAAAAAGCATTTTTCGCACATTTCGCTCGGTTCACCCATCAAAACACGCCCCAACAACACATGGCCTATGGTCCCGCATTCCCACAGGTGTCCCGATGAAAACGGCACCTCACATGTGTGGCTGCACCTACCTGGGCGCCAAGGGGAAGGCCCAAAATACAAGTAACTCCAAGTCTGTTTTCAGATCAGAATTTAAGACTCTCTGCCGACCGGCACACCATACAGATATGGGCCTCGGGTGTCCAAGCCACCAAGGAAAACAGGGAACCCAATGCATTTCCGAAAAGAGGACACCCGTGGGAATCCTCAGAGGTATGATTTGCGCAAATCGGCCCAGAATGTATTACCCAGACACCCCTGCAAAGTCCAAAATGTGGGGGAAAAACACATTTTTTGAACATTTGCTCGGCTCACCCATCGAAACACGTCCCCAACAACACATGGCCTACTGTCCCGCGTTCCCACAGGTGTCCCGATGAAAACGGTACCTCACATGTGTGTGTGCACCTACCTGGGCGCCAAGGGGAAAGCCTAAAACACAAGTAACCCCAAGTCTGTTTTCAGACCAGAATTTCAGACTCTCTGCCGACAGGCACACCATACAGATATGGGCCTCGGGTGTCCAAGCCACCAAAGAAAACAGGGAACCCCATGCATTTCCGAAAAGAGTACACCGGTGGGAATGCGCAGAGGTATGATTTGCGCAAATCGGCCCAGAATTTATTACCCAGACACCACCGCAAATTCTGAAAATGTGTGGGAAAAAATGCATTTTCCACACATTTCGCTAGGCTCACCCATCGAAACACGTCCCCAACAACACATGGCCTACCGTCCCGTGTTCCCACAGGTGTCCTGATGAAAACTGTACCTCACATGTGTGGGTGCACCTACCTGGGCGCCAAGGGGAAAGCCTAAAACACAAGTAACCCCAAGTCTGTTTTCAGAGCAGAATTTAAGACTCTCTGCCGACCAGCACACCATACAGATATGGGCCTGGGGTGTCCAAGCCACCAAGGAAAATAGGGCACCTCATGAATGTCCGAAAAGAGGACACTCGTGGGAATCCGCAGAGGTATGATTTGTGCAAATCGGCCCAGAATTTATTACCCAGACACCCCCGCAAAGTCCGAAAAGTGGGTAAAAAAAAGCATTTTTCGCACATTTCGCTCGGTTCACCCATCAAAACACGTCCCCAACAACACATGGCCTACCGTCCCGTGTTCCCACAGGTGTCCTGATGAAAACTGTACCTCACATGTGTGGGTGCACCTACCTGGGCGCCAAGGGGAAAGCCTAAAACACAAGTAACCCCAAGTCTGTTTTCAGACCAGAATTTCAGACTCTCTGCCGACCGGCACACCATACAGATATGGGCCTCGGGTGTCCAAGCCACCAAGGAAAACAGGGAACCCCATGCATTTCCGAAAAGAGGACACCGGTGGGAATGCGCAGAGGTATAATTTGCGCAAATCGGCCCAGAATTTATTACCCAGACACCCCCGCAAATTCTGAAAATGTGTGGGAAAAAATGCATTTTCCGCACATTTCGCTCGGCTCACCCATCGAAACACGCCCCCAACAACACATGGCCTACCGTCCCGTGTTGCCACAGGTGTCCTGATGAAAACGGTACCTCACATGTGTGGGTGCACCTACCTGGGCGACAAGGGGAAAGCCTAAAACACAAGTAACCCCAAGTCTGTTTTCAGACCAGAATTTCAGACTCTCTGCCGACCGGCACACCATACAGATATGGGCCTCGGGTGTCCAAGCCACCAAGGAAAACAGGTAACCCCATGCATTTCCGAAAAGAGGACACCGGTGGGAATCCGCAGAGGTATGATTTGCACAAATCGGCCCAGAATTTATTACCCAGACACCCCCTGCAATGTCCGAAATGTGGGGGAAAATGTATTTTGCGCACATTTCGCTCGGCTCACCCATCAAAACACACCCCCAACAAAACATGGCCTACCGTCCCGCATTCCCACAGGTGTCCTGATGAAAACGGTACCTCACATGTCTTGGTGCACCTACCTAGGCGCCAAGGGGAAAGCCTAAAACACAAGTAACCCCAAGTATATTTTCAGACCAGTATTTCAGACTCTCTGCCGACCGGCACACCATACAGATACAGGCCTCGGGTGTCCAAGCCACCAAGGAAAACAGGGAACCCCATGCATTTCCGAAAAGAGGACACCGGTGGGAATGCGCAGAGGCATGATTTGCGCAAATCGGCCCAGAATTTATTACCCAGACACCCCTGCAAATTCCGAAAATGTGGGGGAAAAAATGCATTTTCTGCACATTTCGCTCGGCTCACCCATTTAAACACGCCCCCAACAACACATGGCCTACCGTCCCGCGTTCCCACAGGTGTCCCGATGAAAACAGTACCTCACATGTGTGGGTGCACCTACCTGGCCGCCAAGGGGAAAGCCTAAAACACAAGTAACCCCAAGACTGTTTTCAGACCAGAATTTCAGACTCTCTGCCGAGCGGCACACCATACAGATATGGGCCTCTGGTGTCCAAGCCACCAAGGAAAACAGGGAACCCCATGCATTTCCAAAATGAGGACACCCGTGGGATCCGCAGAGGTATGATTTGTGCAAATCGGCCCAGATTTTATTACCCAGACTCCCCCCCTCAAAGTCCGAAAAGTGGGTAAAAAAACGCATTTTTCGCACATTTCGCTCGGTTCACCCATCAAAACCCGCCCCCAACAACACATGGCCTACCATCCCGCGTTCCCACAGGTGTCCCGATGAAAATGGTATCTCATATGTGTGGGTGCACCTACCTGGGCGCCAAGGGGAAAGCCCAAAATACAAGTAACTCCAAGTCTTTTTTCAGATCAGAATTTAAGACTCTCTGCCGACCGGCACACCATACTGATATGGGCCTCGGGTGTCCAAGCCACCAAGGAAAACAGGGATGCCCATGCATTTCCGAAAAGAGGACACCCGTGGGAATCCGTAGAGGTATGATTTGCGCAAATCGGCCCAGAATTTATTACCCAGACACCTCTGCAAAGTCCGAAATGTGGGGAAATAAACGCATTGTCCGCACATTTCGCTGGGCTCACCCATCGAAACACGCACCCAACAACACATGTCCTACTGTCCCACGTTCCCACATGTGTCCCGATGAAAACGGTACCTCACATGTGTGGGTGCACCTACCTGGGCGCCAAGGGGAAAGCCTAAAACACAAGTAACCCCAAGTCTGTTTTCAGACCAGAATTTCAGACTCTCTGCCGACCGGCACACCATACAGATATGGGCCTCGGGTGTCCAAGCCACCAAGGAAAACAGGGAACCCCATGCATTTATGAAAAGAGGACACCGGTGGGAATGCGCAGAGGGATGATTTGCGCAAATCCGCCCAGAATTTATTACCCAGACACCCCCGCAAAGTCCGAAAATGTGGGGGAAAAAATGCATTTTCCGCACATTTCGCTCAGCTCACCCATTTAAACACGCCCCCAACAACACATGGTCTACCGTCCCGCGTTCCCACAGGTGTCCCGATGAAAACGGTACCTCACATGTGTGGGTGCACCTACCTGGGCGCCAAGGGGAAAGCCTAAAACACAAGTAACCCCAAGACTGTTTTCAGACCAGAATTTCAAACTCTCTGCCGACCGGCACACCTTACAGATATGGGCCTCGGGTGTCCAAGCCACCAAAGAAAACAGGGAACCCCATGCATTTCCAAAATGAGGACACCCGTGTGATCCGCAGAGGTATGATTTGTGCAAATCGGCCCAGAATTTATTACCCAGACCCCCCCCCCCCCCAAGTCCGAAATGTGTGGAAAAAACGTATTTCCCGCACATTTCGCTCGGCTCACCCATAAAAACACGCCCCCAACAACACATGGCCTACCATCCCGCTTTCCCACAGGTGTCCCGATGAAAACGGTACCTCACATGTGTGGGTGCACCTACCTGGGCGCCAAGGGGAAAGCCTAAAATACAAGTAACTCCAAGTCTGTTTTCAGATCAGAATTTAAGACTCTCTGCCGACCGGCACACCATACAGATATGGGCCTTGGGTTTCCAAGCCACCAAGGAAAACAGGGAACCCCATGCATTTCCGAAAAGAGGACACCGGTGGTGATCCGCAGAGGTATGATTTGCGCAAATCGGCCCAGAATTTATTACCCAGACACCTCTGCAAAGTCCGAAATGTGGGAAAATAAACGCATTGTCCGCACATTTCGCTCGTCTCACCCATCGAAACACGCCCCCAACAACACATGGCCTACGATCCCACGTTCCCACATGTGTCCAGATGAAAACGGTACCTCACATGTGTGGTTGCACCTACCTGGGCGCCAATGGGAAAGCCTAAAACACAAATAACACCAAGTCTGTTTTCATACCAGAATTTCAGACTCTCTGCTGACAGGCACACCATACAGATATGGGCCTCGGGTGTCCAAGCCACCAAGGAAAACAGGGAACCCCATGCATTTCCGAAAAGAGGACACCGGTGGGAATGCGCAGAGGTATGATTTGCACAAATCGGCCAAGAATGTATTGCCCAGACACCACCTGCAAGGTCCGAAATGTGGGGAAAAATGTATTTTGCGCACATTTCGCTCGGCTCACCCATCAAAACACACCCCCAACAAAACATGGCCTACCGTTCCGCGTTCCCACAGGTGTCCTGATGAAAACGGTACCTCATATGTGTGGGTGCACCTACCTAGGCGCCAAGGGGAAAGCTTAAAACACAAGTAACCCCAAGACTGTTTTCAGACCAGAATTTCAGACTCTCTGCCGACCGGCACACCATACAGATATGGGCCTCGGGCGTCCAAGCCACCAAGGAAAACAGGGAACCCCATGCATTTCCAAAATGAGGACACCCATGAGATCTGCAGAGGTATGATTTGTGCAAATCGGCCCAGAATTTATTACCCAGACTCCCCCCTCCCCTCAAAGTCCGAAAAGTGGGTAAAAAAACACATTTTTCGCACATTTCGCTCGGTTCACCCATCAAAACACGCCCCCAACAACACATGGCCTAGCATCCCGCGTTCCCACAGGTGTCCCGATGAAAACGGTACCTCACATGTGTGGGTGCACCTACCTGGGCGCCAAGGGGAAAGCCCAAAATACAAGTAACTCCAAGTCTGTTTTCAGATCAGAATTTAAGACTCTCTGCCGACCGGCACACCATACAGATATGGGCCTCGGGTGTCCAAGCCACCAAGGAAAACAGGGAACCCCATGCATTTCCAAAAAGAGGACACCCGTGGGAATCCTCAGAGGTATGATTTGCGCAAATCGGAAAGAATGTATTACCCAGACACCTCCGCAAAGTCTGAAATGTGGGGAAATAAACGCATTTTCTGCGCATTTCACTCGGCTCACCCATCGAAACACGCCCCCAACAACACATGGCCTACCCTACCGCGTTCCCACATGTGTCCCGATGAAAACGGTACCTCACATGTGTGGGTGCACCTACCTAGGCGCCAAGGGGAAAGCTTAAAACACAAGTAACCCCAAGACTGTTTTCAGACCAGAATTTCAGACTCTCTGCCGACCGGCACACCATACAGATATGGGCCTCGGGTGTCCAAGCCACCAAGGAAAACAGAGAACCCCATGCATTTCCAAAATGAGGACACCCATGAGATCTGCAGAGGTATGATTTGTGCAAATCGGCCCAGAATTTATTACCCAGACTCCCCCCTCCCCTCAAAGTCAGAAAAGTGGGTAAAAAAACACATTTTTCGCACATTTCGCTCGGTTCACCCATCAAAACACGCCCCCAACAACACATGGCCTACCATCCCACGTTCCCACAGGTGTCCCGATGAAAACGGTACCTCACATGTGTGGGTGCACCTACCTGGGCGCCAAGGGGAAAGCCCAAAATACAAGTAACTCCAAGTCTGTTTTCAGATCAGAATTTAAGACTCTCTGCCGACCGGCACACCATACAGATATGGGCCTCGGGTGTCCAAGCCACCAAGGAAAACAGGGAACCCCATGCATTTCCAAAAAGAGGACACCCGTGGGAATCCTCAGAGGTATGATTTGCGCAAATCGGCCAGAATGTATTACCCAGACACCTCCGCAAAGTCTGAAATGTGGGGAAATAAACGCATTTTCTGCGCATTTCACTCGGCTCACCCATCGAAACACGCCCCCAACAACACATGGCCTACCCTACCGCGTTCCCACATGTGTCCCGATGAAAACGGTACCTCACATGTGTGGGTGCACCTGCCTGGGCGCCAAGGGGAAAGCCTAAAACACAAGTAACCCCAAGTCTGTTTTCAGACCAGAATTTCAGACTCTCTGCCGACCGGCACACCATACAGATATGGGCCTCGGATGTCCAAGCCACCAAGGAAAACGTGGAACCCCATGCATTTCCGAAAAGAGGACACCGGTGGTGATCCGCAGAGGTATGATTTGCACAAATCGGCCAGAATTTATTAGCCAAACACACCCTGCAATGTCCGAAATGTGGGGAAAAATTTATTTTGCGCACATTTCTCTCGGCTCACCCATCGAAACACGCCCCCAACAACACATGGCCTAACGTCCCGTGTTCCCACATGTGTCCCGATGAAAACGGTACCTCACATGTGTGGGTGCACCTACCTGTGCGCCAAGGGGAAAGCATAAAACACAACTAACCCGAAGTCTGTTTTCAGACCAGAATTTCAGACTCTCTGCTGACAGGCACACCATACAGATATGGGCCTCGGGTGTCCAAGCAACCAAGGAAAACAGGGAACCCCATGCATTTTCGAAAAGAGGACACCGGTGGGAATTCGCAGAGGTATGATTTGCGCAAATCGGCCCAGAATTTATTACCCAGACACCCCCGCAACGTCTGAAAATGTGTGGGAAAAAATGCATTTTGCGCACATTTCGCTCGGCTCACCCATCGAAACACGCCCCCAACAACACATGGCCTACCGTCCCGTGTTCCCACAGGTGTCCTGATGAAAACGGAACCTCACATGTGTGGGTGCACCTACCTGGGCGCCAAGGGGAAAGCCGAAAACACAAGTAACCCAAGTCTGTTTTCAGACCAGAATTTCAGACTCTCTGCCGACCGGCACACCATACAGATATGGGCCTCGGGTGTCCAAGCCACCAAGGAAAACAGGGAACCCCATGCATTTCCGAAAAGAGGACACCGTTGGGAATCCGCAGAGGTATGATTTGCACAAATCGGCCCAGAATGTATTGCCCAGACACCACCTGCAAGGTCCGAAATGTGGGGAAAAATGTATTTTGCGCACATTTCGCTCGGCTCACCCATCAAAACACACCCCCAACAAAACATGGCCTACCGTTCCGCGTTCCCACAGGTGTCCTGATGAAAACGGTACCTCATATGTGTGGGTGCACCTACCTAGGCGCCAAGGGGAAAGCTTAAAACACAAGTAACCCCAAGACTGTTTTCAGACCAGAATTTCAGACTCTCTGCCGACCGGCACACCATACAGATATGGGCCTCGGGTGTCCAAGCCACCAAGGAAAACAGGGAACCCCATGCATTTCCAAAATGAGGACACCCATGAGATCTGCAGAGGTATGATTTGTGCAAATCGGCCCAGAATTTATTACCCAGACTCCCCCCTCCCCTCAAAGTCCGAAAAGTGGGTAAAAAAACACATTTTTCGCACATTTCGCTCGGTTCACCCATCAAAACACGCCCCCAACAACACATGGCCTAGCATCCCGCGTTCCCACAGGTGTCCCGATGAAAACGGTACCTCACATGTGTGGGTGCACCTACCTGGGCGCCAAGGGGAAAGCCCAAAATACAAGTAACTCCAAGTCTGTTTTCAGATCAGAATTTAAGACTCTCTGCCGACCGGCACACCATACAGATATGGGCCTCGGGTGTCCAAGCCACCAAGGAAAACAGGGAACCCCATGCATTTCCAAAAAGAGGACACCCGTGGGAATCCTCAGAGGTATGATTTGCGCAAATCGGAAAGAATGTATTACCCAGACACCTCCGCAAAGTCTGAAATGTGGGGAAATAAACGCATTTTCTGCGCATTTCACTCGGCTCACCCATCGAAACACGCCCCCAACAACACATGGCCTACCCTACCGCGTTCCCACATGTGTCCCGATGAAAACGGTACCTCACATGTGTGGGTGCACCTGCCTGGGCGCCAAGGGGAAAGCCTAAAACACAAGTAACCCCAAGTCTGTTTTCAGACCAGAATTTCAGACTCTCTGCCGACCGGCACACCATACAGATATGGGCCTTGCATGTCCAAGCCACCAAGGAAAACGGGGAACCCCATGCATTTCCGAAAAGAGGACACCGGTGGTGATCCGCAGAGGTATGATTTGCACAAATCGGCCCAGAATTTATTAGCCAAACACACCCTGCAATGTCCGAAATGTGGGGAAAAATGTATTTTGCGCATATTTCTCTCGGCTCACCCATCGAAACACGCCCCCAACAACACATGGCCTAACGTCCCGTGTTCCCACAGGTGTCCTGATGAAAACGGTACCTCACATGTGTAGGTGCACCTACCTGGGCGCCAAGGGGAAAGCCTAAAACACAAGTAACCCAAGTCTGTTTTCAGAACAGAATTTCAGACTCTCTGCCGACCGGCACACCATACAGATATGGGCCTCGGGTGTCCAAGCCACCAAGGAAAACAGGGAACCCCATGCATTTCCAAAAAGAGGACACCGTTGGGAATCCGCAGAGGTATGATTTGCACAAATCGGCCCTGAATTCATTACCCAGACACCACCTGAAATGTCCGAAATGTGGGGAAAAATGTATTTTGCGCATATTTCGCTCGTCTCACCCATCAAAACACACCCCCAACAAAACATGGCCTACCGTCCCGCGTTCCCACAGGTGTCCTGATGAAAACGGTACCTCACATGTGTTGGTGCACCTACCTAGACGCCAAGGGGAAAACCTAAAACACAAGTAACCCCAAGTCTGTTTTCAGACCAGAATTTTTCAGACTCTCTGCCGACCTGCACACCATACAGATATAGGCCTGGGGTGTCCAAGCCACCAAGGAAAACAGGGAACCCCATGCATTTCCGAAAAGAGGACACCGGTGGGAATGTGCAGAGGTATGATTTGCGCAGATCCGCCCAGAATTTATTACCCAGACACCCCCGCAAAGTCCGAAAATGTGGGGGAAAAAATGCATTTTCCACACATTTCGCTCGGCTCACCCATCGAAACACGCCCCCAACAACACATGGCCTACCGTCCCGTGTTCCCACAGGTGTCCCGATGAATACGGTACCTCACATGTTTGGGTGCACCTACCTGGGCGCCAAGGGGAAAGCCTAAAACACAAGTAACCCCAAGACTGTTTTCAGACCAGAATTTCAGACTCTCTGCCGACCGGCACACCATAAAGATATGGGCCTCGGGTGTCCAAGCCACCAAGGAAAACAGGGAACCCCATGCATTTCTGAAAAGAGGACACCCGTGGGATCCGCAGAGGTATGATTTGTGCAAATCGGCCCAGAATTTATTACCCAGAACCCCCCTCAAAGTCCGAAATGTGGGGAAAAAAATTTATTTTCCGCACATTTCGCTCGGCTCACCCATCAAAACACGCCCCCAACAACACATGGCCTACCGTTCCGCGTTCCCACAGGTGTCCTGATGAAAACGGTACCTCACATGTGTGGGTACACCTACCTGGGCGCCAAGGGGAAAGCCTAAAACACAAGTAACCCCAAGTCGGTTTTCAGAGCAGAATTTAAGACTCTCTGCCGACCAGCACACCATACAGATATGGGCCTGGGGTGTCCAAGCCACCAAGGAAAACAGGGCACCTCATGAATGTCCGAAAAGAGGACACTCGTGGGAATCCGCAGAGGTATGATTTGTGCAAATCGGCCCAGAATTTATTACCCAGACACCCCCGCAAAGTCCGAAAAGTGGGTAAAAAAAAGCATTTTTCGCACATTTCGCTCGGTTCACCCATCAAAACACGCCCCAACAACACATGGCCTATGGTCCCGCATTCCCACAGGTGTCCTGATGAAAACGGCACCTCACATGTGTGGGTGCACCTACCTGGGCGCCAAGGGGAAGGCCCAAAATACAAGTAACTCCAAGTCTGTTTTCTGATCAGAATTTAAGACTCTCTGCCGACCGGCACACCATACAGATATGGGCCTCGGGTGTCCAAGCCACCAAGGAAAACAGGGAACCCAATGCATTTCCGAAAAGAGGACACCCGTGGGAATCCGCAGAGGTATGATTTGCGCAAATCGGCCCAGAATGTATTACCCAGACACCCCTGCAAAGTCCAAAATGTGGGGGAAAAACACATTTTTTGAACATTTGCTCGGCTCACCCATCGAAACACGTCCCCAACAACACATGGCCTACTGTCCCGCGTTCCCACAGGTGTCCCGATGAAAACGGTACCTCACATGTGTGTGTGCACCTACCTGGGCGCCAAGGGGAAAGCCTAAAACACAAGTAACCCCAAGTCTGTTTTCAGACCAGAATTTCAGACTCTCTGCCGACAGGCACACCATACAGATATGGGCCTCGGGTGTCCAAGCCACCAAAAAAAACAGGGAACCCCATGCATTTCCGAAAAGAGTACACCGGTGGGAATGCGCAGAGGTATGATTTGCGCAAATCGGCCCAGAATTTATTACCCAGACACCACCGCAAATTCTGAAAATGTGTGGGAAAAAATGCATTTTCCGCACATTTCGCTAGGCTCACCCATCGAAACACGTCCCCAGCAACACATGGCCTACCGTCCCGTGTTCCCACAGGTGTCCTGATGAAAACTGTACATCACATGTGTGGGTGCACCTACCTGGGCGCCAAGGGGAAAGCCTAAAACACAAGTAACCCCAAGTCTGGTTTTCAGACCAGAATTTCAGACTCTCTGCCGACCGGCACACCATACAGATATGGGCCTCGGGTGTCCAAGCCACCAAGGAAAACAGGGAACCCCATGCATTTCCGAAAAGAGGACACCGGTGGGAATGCGCAGAGGTATGATTTGCGCAAATCGGCCCAGAATTTATTACCCAGACACCCCCGCAACGTCTGAAAATGTGTGGGAAAAAATGCATTTTGCGCACATTTCGCTCGGCTCACCCATCGAAACACGCCCCCAACAACACATGGCCTACCGTCCCGTGTTCCCACAGGTGTCCTGATGAAAACGGAACCTCACATGTGTGGGTGCACCTACCTGGGCGCCAAGGGGAAAGCCGAAAACACAAGTAACCCAAGTCTGTTTTCAGACCAGAATTTCAGACTCTCTGCCGACCGGCACACCATACAGATATGGGCCTCGGGTGGCCAAGCCACCAAGGAAAACAGGGAACCCCATGCATTTCCGAAAAGAGGACACCGTTGGGAATCCGCAGAGGTATGATTTGCACAAATCGGCCCAGAATGTATTGCCCAGACACCACCTGCAAGGTCCGAAATGTGGGGAAAAATGTATTTTGCGCACATTTCGCTCGGCTCACCCATCAAAACACACCCCCAACAAAACATGGCCTACCGTTCCGCGTTCCCACAGGTGTCCTGATGAAAACGGTACCTCATATGTGTGGGTGCACCTACCTAGGCGCCAAGGGGAAAGCTTAAAACACAAGTAACCCCAAGACTGTTTTCAGACCAGAATTTCAGACTCTCTGCCGACCGGCACACCATACAGATATGGGCCTCGGGTGTCCAAGCCACCAAGGAAAACAGGGAACCCCATGCATTTCCAAAATGAGGACACCCATGAGATCTGCAGAGGTATGATTTGTGCAAATCGGCCCAGAATTTATTACCCAGACTCCCCCCTCCCCTCAAAGTCCGAAAAGTGGGTAAAAAAACACATTTTTCGCACATTTCGCTCGGTTCACCCATCAAAACACGCCCCCAACAACACATGGCCTACCATCCCGCGTTCCCACAGGTGTCCCGATGAAAACGGTACCTCACATGTGTGGGTGCACCTACCTGGGCGCCAAGGGGAAAGCCCAAAATACAAGTAACTCCAAGTCTGTTTTCAGATCAGAATTTAAGACTCTCTGCCGACCGGCACACCATACAGATATGGGCCTCGGGTGTCCAAGCCACCAAGGAAAACAGGGAACCCCATGCATTTCCAAAAAGAGGACACCCGTGGGAATCCTCAGAGGTATGATTTGCGCAAATCGGCCAGAATGTATTACCCAGACACCTCCGCAAAGTCTGAAATGTGGGGAAATAAACGCATTTTCTGCGCATTTCACTCGGCTCACCCATCGAAACACGCCCCCAACAACACATGGCCTACCCTACCGCGTTCCCACATGTGTCCCGATGAAAACGGTACCTCACATGTGTGGGTGCACCTGCCTGGGCGCCAAGGGGAAAGCCTAAAACACAAGTAACCCCAAGTCTGTTTTCAGACCAGAATTTCAGACTCTCTGCCGACCGGCACACCATACAGATATGGGCCTTGGATGTCCAAGCCACCAAGGAAAACGGGGAACCCCATGCATTTCCGAAAAGAGGACACCGGTGGTGATCCGCAGAGGTATGATTTGCACAAATCGGCCCAGAATTTATTAGCCAAACACACCCTGCAATGTCCGAAATGTGGGGAAAAATGTATTTTGCGCATATTTCGCTCGGCTCACCCATCAAAACACACCCCCAACAAAACATGGCCTACCGTCCCGCGTTCCCACAGGTGTCCTGATGAAAACGGTACCTCATATGTGTGGGTGCACCTACCTAGGCGCCAAGGGGAAAGCTTAAAACACAAGTAACCCCAAGACTGTTTTCAGACCAGAATTTCAGACTCTCTGCCGACCGGCACACCATACAGATATGGGCCTCGGGTGTCCAAGCCACCAAGGAAAACAGGGAACCCCATGCATTTCCAAAATGAGGACACCCATGAGATCTGCAGAGGTATGATTTGTGCAAATCGGCCCAGAATTTATTACCCAGACTCCCCCCTCCCCTCAAAGTCCGAAAAGTGGGTAAAAAAACACATTTTTCGCACATTTCGCTCGGTTCACCCATCAAAACACGCCCCCAACAACACATGGCCTACCATCCCGCGTTCCCACAGGTGTCCCGATGAAAACGGTACCTCACATGTGTGGGTGCACCTACCTGGGCGCCAAGGGGAAAGCCCAAAATACAAGTAACTCCAAGTCTGTTTTCAGATCAGAATTTAAGACTCTCTGCCGACCGGCACACCATACAGATATGGGCCTCGGGTGTCCAAGCCACCAAGGAAAACAGGGAACCCCATGCATTTCCAAAAAGAGGACACCCGTGGGAATCCTCAGAGGTATGATTTGCGCAAATCGGCCAGAATGTATTACCCAGACACCTCCGCAAAGTCTGAAATGTGGGGAAATAAACGCATTTTCTGCGCATTTCACTCGGCTCACCCATCGAAACACGCCCCCAACAACACATGGCCTACCCTACCGCGTTCCCACATGTGTCCCGATGAAAACGGTACCTCACATGTGTGGGTGCACCTGCCTGGGCGCCAAGGGGAAAGCCTAAAACACAAGTAACCCCAAGTCTGTTTTCAGACCAGAATTTCAGACTCTCTGTCGACCGGCACACCATACAGATATGGGCCTTGGATGTCCAAGCCACCAAGGAAAACGGGGAACCCCATGCATTTCCGAAAAGAGGACACCGGTGGTGATCCGCAGAGGTATGATTTGCACAAATCGGCCCAGAATTTATTAGCCAAACACACCCTGCAATGTCCGAAATGTGGGGAAAAATGTATTTTGCGCACATTTCTCTCGGCTCACCCATCGAAACACGCCCCCAACAACACATGGCCTAACGTCCCGTGTTCCCACAGGTGTCCTGATGAAAACGGTACCTCACATGTGTAGGTGCACCTACCTGGGCGCCAAGGGGAAAGCCTAAAACACAAGTAACCCAAGTCTGTTTTCAGAACACAATTTCAGACTCTCTGCCGACCGGCACACCATACAGATATGGGCCTCGGGTGTCCAAGCCACCAAGGAAAACAGGGAACCCCATGCATTTCCGAAAAGAGGACACCGGTGGGAATGCGCAGAGGTATGATTTGCGCAAATCGGCCCAGAATGTATTACCCAGACACCCCTGCAAAGTCCAAAATGTGGGGGAAAAACACATTTTTTGAACATTTGCTCGGCTCACCCATCGAAACACGTCCCCAACAACACATGGCCTACTGTCCCGCGTTCCCACAGGTGTCCCGATGAAAACAGTACCTCACATGTGTGGGTGCACCTACCTGGGTGCCAAGGGGAAAGCCTAAAACACAAGTAACCCCAAGACTGTTTTCAGACCAGAATTTCAGACTCTCTGCCGACCGGCACACCATACAGATATGGGCCTCGGGTGTCCAAGCCACCAAGGAAAACAGGGAACCCCATGCATTTCCAAAATGAGGACACCCGTGTGATCCGCAGAGGTATGATTTGTGCAAATCGGCCCAGAATTTATTACCCAGACCCCCCCCACCCTCAAAGTCCAAAATGTGGGGAAAAAAACGTATTTTCCGCACATTTTGCTCAGCTCACCCATCAAAACACGCCTCCAACAACACATGGCCTACCGTCCCACGTTCCCACAGGTGTCCCGATGAAAACGGTACCTCACATGTGTGGGTACACCTACCTGGGCGCCAAGGGGAAAGCCTAAAACACAAGTAACCCCAAGTCTGTTTTCAGATCAGAATTTAAGACTCTCTGCCGACGGGCACACCATACAGATATGGGCCTGGGTGTCCAAGCCACCAAGGAAAACAGGAAACCTCATGAATGTCCGAAAAGAGGACACTCGTGGGAATCCGCAGAGGCATGATTTGTGCAAATCGGCCCAGAATTTATTACCCAGACACCCCCGCAAAGTCCGAAAAGTGTGTAAAAAAATGCATTTTTCGCACATTTCGCTCGGTTCACCCATCAAAACACGCCCCCAACAACACATGGCCTATGGTCCCACGTTCCCACATGTGTCCCGATGAAAACGGTACCTCACATGTGTGGGTGAACCTACCTGGGCGCCAAGGAGAAAGCCTAAAACACAAGTAACACCAAGTCTGTTGTCAGGATTGAGGCTGGTGGGGGCTCTAGCAGTGTGGCAGGTACCCTAATGGGGCGTAGGATTCATCCTACATTATTCCCCAGGCGTGCCCTTCATCCCTATTTCAGGAAACAGCCTCCGGGACGAAGGAGAGCCCAGGAACTACGTTTCCCAGCAGGCCGAGCGTGGCACAGGCCTGCTGGGATGAAGTCAGCCACGCCCGCGCGAATGCGCATGCGCGAGCCACACCCGAAGTCCCACGCTTGCGATTCCGGCCAGCAGAGAGGAAGGACGTGCAGAGCCTGAGCTCCTGACGGCAAGACTACGCGGGGCTCCCCGCCGCCTGTTAGCCACCCCAGACCCCGCGTGACTAATAAGATAAGTGCAGAGCAAAGCGCGCACGTTCCGGCAGCATTCTAGAGACAGTTAATTAGCAGAAGTCGCGCTTGGATTTCCGAACTGGAACCGCTCCCGAGGCGGTTTAGGAATGCATGGCGCTCCGTCCAATAACCCAGCATGAGACACCATTAACACGCGATTGTGTTCCTAGACGAAGCATGCTTCCTATATGTGTTTAGACTGGAAAGACACCCGAGCAGAAGTGCAATTTCTGAACTATTAATCCCTAAACAGCGACTCCGCTCATATGTACGCTTTCATTCTGACTTTATTCTTGCCTCTTGCAGTGCTTGTGAGGTACAGAACATCATAGGGGTCTAGCAGCCCGAAAAGACCAGAAGACTACACGGCAGTGCCGAAGCTAAGTGCAATTTCCATTGTTACTGTAGGGCATGTTTAGAAACTGGGTATTGAATGTATCATTCTGTATGATGTAAATGCAGACGGTAGTATCATTCTGTATGGTGTGAGTGCAGACACAGCTTCCCTCCATGAAGTAATGGGTGGATAGCGGTAGAACTTAAGGTCCAGTAACTGGTTGAGGGCTCCAGTACAAAAGCCTAACATCATCTGGCATCTGAGTGTATTGTTGAATGTGAATTGAACATAGTAACTGGTCTGGGGCTCCAGTACAAAGGCCCATTCCGTCTGGTATTAGCAAGATTGCCAGTGAATGTAAAAGCACCAGGGCGGAGAACTCCAGATACAGGAGCCGGAGCTGAGGAGCATGTTACCCTGATCTTCCCCATTCCCATCCATAACTTCTTCCTCTCCCTCTTTCCGGTGTTCCCAAACAACCTCTACCCATCCAACCATCGGACCCTAACCCTCTTTCCCCCAAGGGTCAAGGCGGCCTGCGTTACTTGCTCCCAGGTACCAAGACCCGACGGGGAGGGAGGTGTTCTAGCCGCGTTTGTGCTGCCTCTGCGTTGAGAAGAAAGAAGTCTGACAGAATCGCACGCCCAAGTACTCATCAGACGCCTGGGCAGCACAACCATGGCAGACGTAGTAGCATTACTCCAGGAACTCAAGACTGAGTTAATAGCAACTAGGCAGGATTACCAGAATTTGGCGGGTCAGGTGCACACCCTTACTATCCAACAACAAGCCCAAGCCACGCCACTGCCTAGGGCCCCTCCGCCGACCCCGGTTCAGGTGCAGGTCGCTACTGAACCCCAACTGCCTCTAGCTGCACCCGAAAGGTATCATGGAGACCCTCAAACCTTTAACCAATTCATCATGCAATGTCAATTGCATTTCCTGACCAAGCCGGCAGTGTTTCGTACAGCACAGTCCCGCACAGCCTTCGTGATTTCATATTTGAGTGGAGATGCAGCTTCTTGGGCCACACCCTTAGTTCGAAAAGATGACGCTCTGCTTTATAGTTGGGATATCTTCCTAGGGGAGTTCGGCAAAATCTTTAATAGACGAGCTGCTACCTTAATTAAGGATAGGGAACTATTGACTCTAAAACAAGGGAGCAGAGATTTGGTTTCATATGTAACAGCGTTTAACCGGTTGGCAATGGAAACCGACTGACCACAGGAAAAAAGAATGGCTCTGTTCTACCAGGGACTACGGGAGGACTTAAAGGATCTCGTGGCTCAAGTAGATCCCCAGCCAGATGAATGTTCCGCGATCATTGACCTAGCACTCAAGTTGGATCAAAGACAGAGTGAGCGACGGCAGGACAGGCGGAAATGGGACAATAAGCCGATAGTGAGGTTGGACCAGCAAAAACTAACCAGAGCAGTGGAGAAGGGAACTGAGGAACCTATGCAAATTGGCTCGGTGCGGGGACCACTGAGCAAGGAGGAGAAAGAAAAGAGGCGCAGAGACAAGTTATGTCTATATTGTGGAAAAGCAGGGCACTTCGTGCGGGAATGTCCTACCAAGCCCATTAAAGGAGGGCCTTCGGGAAATGAGAAAGCTCGCCCATGAGGGTGGTAGGAGCGAGCGAAGCAGAAAACACCCCATTGAATTTGGCTAATGTGCACACGACTCAGGAAGCCCACATCACAGTGATCAGGAATTTGCACTGGCAAGAGGAATGGGTGCCCGTTACTCTGATGGTGGATTCGGGCGCCACAGGTAACTTCGTGGATGTCCAATTAGCTCAGAAAATGGGTCTTCCGTTACGTTCTAAGACTCTACCAGAAGAAGTGAAGTCCGTAGACGGGTCCCCGTTAGTCTCAGGGCCAGTGACTCAGCAAACAGAACCGTTGCACTTGAAAATGGGTACCACACACCAGGAAATCATTGTCTTCGATGTCATAGCGGCCCCTCAATTCGGGTTTATCCTGGGACTGACTTGGCTGCGACTTCACAATCCACAGGTGAACTGGAAGGCCGGCTCAGTTTCTTTTAATTCTGTCTTCTGTCAAGAATATTGTTCAGTATCTGTTCGACAGTTCGTCGCAGGAAGTGCACTCCCAGAAGTACCTCAGGCATATCAAGATTTTCGGGATGTTTTCAGCAAGGCCGCCGCCGAAACCCTACCGCCACATCGGCCGTTTGACTGCCGGATTGATTTGGAAGCAGGGGCAGTACTTCCTTGTAGTAGGATATATGCTCTCACAGAAGCAGAAAACCAGTATCTGAAAGATTATATTGAAACAAATCTGGCAAACGGGTTTATCCGACACTCTACGTCACCCGTTTCCTCCCCCTTATTCTTCGTACCCAAAAAGACTGGAGACCTCAGAACATGTATCGACTACAGGGCAATCAACAAAATTACCATCAAGAACCGCTATCCTTTGCCTTTGATACCGGTGTTGTTGGATCAGGTGCGTGGGTCGACAATTTACACCAAATTGGACCTGCGTGGGGCCTATCATCTGGTAAGGGTACGCAACGGTGATGAGTGGAAAACGGCATTCCGGACGAAATTTGGCCTGTATGAGTATCAGGTTATGCCGTTCGGCCTATGCAATGCCCCAGCAGCTTTCCAGCATTTTCTGGATGAAGTGCTCCGCAGGTACCTGGACGTGTTCGCGGTGGTCTACATTGATGACATCTTGATTTATTCCCAGAACTTGGAGGATCACCAAAAACACGTCCGGGCAGTCCTACAGAGGCTTCGGGAACATCACCTATATGCAAAACTCGAGAAGTGTGAGTTCCATCAATCCACTGTGGAGTTTCTAGGGTTCATTCTGCCACCTCAAGGAGTCACCATGGACAAGAAAAAAGTACAATCCATCCTGGATTGGCCCTCACCGAAATCAGTAAAAGACATTCAAACAGTCCTTGGCTTCGCCAATTTTTATCGTCGCTTCATAGAAGGATTCGCCAAGAAGGTACAGCCCATGACTAGACTGTTACGGAAGGGGGTAACCTTTTCCTGGGATGAAGCGGCTGAGACAGGCTTTCAGGCTCTAAAAAAGGCTTTCGTTACTGCCCCGGTGCTAATACATCCTGATCCAACCAAACCATACATTGTCGAGACGGACGCCTCCAGTTATGCTGTGGGGGCCATACTTTCGCAACGATCTGAACATGGACAATTACACCCAGTTGCCTACTACTCCCGAATGTTGTTACCCGCAGAACAAAACTACGCCATAGCTGACAAGGAACTGTTGGCGATAAAAACAGCATTCGACGAATGGCAACATTATCTAATGGGGGCTCGACATACTGTAACCATTTATACCGACCACCGAAACTTGCAGTTCTTGAAATCAGCAAAGGCTCTCAGTCCCAGGCAGCTCAGATGGGCCATGCAGTTCTCCGAATACGATTTTGTAGTCACTTATCGCCCAGGAGTTGAGAATCGAAAAGCAGACATTCTATCGAGGTATCCGGAACCAGATCCCGACCAATCCACCACAAGAGTAGAAGAGCCCAAGCCAATGGTTGATCCCAGTCGTGTAATCGGGAGTGTAGCTGCGGATGCAGTTTTCGATACTGTTAGAAAGGCGATGTCAGCACAGCAATTAGTCCAATGGGCTAGCCAGAACAAAAACCAAACTATTAAGGAAGGATTACCTTTTTTAAATCAGCCTTGTATTTACCCACGACACCCCTGCAACAACAAGCCATTAAATGGTGTCATGACTCAAAATTCGTAGGTCACCCCGGAAAAGCTAAAACAATTGAATTAATAAAACGCCATTTTTGGTGGCCATCCATACCTAAGGATGTTCATACATATGTGACCCAGTGCGAAACTTGCCTCAGAAACAAATCAGATCATCAACGACCATCAGGAACTCTACAACCCTTACCGACGCCTCCCGCTCCTTGGCATTCCGTGTCTATGGATCTAATTGTGGATCTACCATTAAGTCGAGGGTTTAACACAATTTATGTAATAGTGGATTATCTCACCAAAATGGCTCACTTCATACCATGCACTGGTACCCCGTCAGCCAGTACTCTAGCAGACTTGTTTTTGCAGCATGTCGTCCGCCAGCATGGCTTACCGCACATTGTCATCTCTGATCGTGGACCACAATTTACGTCAAGGTTTTGGCAGGCCTTCTGTAGATCTGTGGGTATGGACATACGACTCTCCACCGCTTATCACCCAGAAACTGACGGGCAGACGGAGAGGCTGAATCAGACTCTCGAACAATACCTCCGGTGCCTTACTCTTGGTAAAGAGGATAATTGGGCAGACGTTATTTGGTTAGCTGAAATAGCATATAATAATGCAATACATACTTCAACCAAGACGACTCCTTTCTACAGTAACTATGGGTATCATCCCCGCTTTCAACCAGCCCTTGTAGGACACGTACCCGAAGTACCAACAGCAGCCGCGAAGAAAAAACATCTTGAAGAAATATGGCGTTCAGTGCAGGATACCTTGAAAGCAGCGAAAAAGGCTTATAAATACCAAGCAGATAAAGGAAGGCGACCAGGTCCACAATACCAGGTAGGGGATAGGGTGTGGCTATCCACTCGTCATCTCCGGCTACAGGGATCACGAAAGTTCATGCCCCGGTTTATCGGCCCGTTTCCTGTGCAAGCTTTGGTGGGACCAGTAGCTGTACGGTTGATTTTACCGGCACACATGAAAATACATCCTGTATTCCACATAGCTCTACTCAAACCAGCCCCGGCCACTTCCAAAACCAAGAATCCTCCTCCTATTCTAGTCAATGATCAGCCCGAGTTTGAGGTCCGCAAAATCCTTAATTCCCGTTGTACCCGGCGTAAACTCTTGTGTTCTAGCCGCGTTTGTGCTGCCTCTGCGTTGAGAAGAAAGAAGTCTGACATCTGTTTTCAGACCAGAATTTCAGACTCTTTGCCGACCAGCACACCATACAGATATGGGTCTCGGGTGTCCAAGCCACCAAGGAAAACAGGGAACCCCATGCATTTCCGAAAAGAGGACACCAGTTGGATTCCGCAGAGGTATGATTTGCACAAATCGGCCCAGAATGTATTACCCAGACAGCCCCTGCAATATCCGAAATGTGGGGAAAAATTGATTTTGCGCATATTTCGTTCGGCTCACCCATCGAAACACGCCCCCAACAACACATGGCCTACCTTCCCGTATTCCCACAGGTGTCCTGATGAAAACGATACCTCACATTTGTGGGTGCACCTACCTGGGCGCCAAGGGGAAAGCCTAAAACACAAGTAACCCAAGTCTGTTTTCAGAACAGAATTTCAGACTCTCTGCCGACCGGCACACCATACAGATATGGGCCTCGGGTGTCCAAGCCACCAAGGAAAACAGGGAAACCCATGCATTTCCAAAAAGAGGACACCCGTGGGAATCCGCAGAGGTATGATTTGCGCAAATCGGCCAGAATTTATTACCCAGACTCCACCCCCTCAAAGTCCGAAAAGTGGGTAAAAAAACGAATTTTTTGCACATTTCGCTCTGTTCACCCATCAAAACACGCCCCCAACAACACATGGCCTACCATCCCGCGTTCCCACAGGTGTCCCGATGAAAACGGTACCTCACATGTGTGGGTGCACCTACCTGGGCGCCAAGGGGAAAGCCCAAAATACAAGTAACTCCAAGTCTGTTTTCAGATCAGAATTTAAGACTCTCTGCCGACCGGCACACCATACAGATATGGGCCTCGGGTGTCCAAGCCACCAAGGAAAACAGGGAACCCCATGCATTTCCGAAAAGAGGACACCCGTGGGAATCCGCAGAGGTATGATTTGCGCAAATCGGCCCAGAATTTATTACCCAGACACCTCTGCAAAGTCCGAAATGTGGAGAAATAAACGCATTGTCCGCACATTTCGCTCGGCTCACCCATCGAAACACGCCCCCAACAACACATGGCCTACTGTCCCACGTTCCCACATATGTCCCGATGAAAACGGTACCTCACATGTGTGGGTGTACCTACCTGGGCGCCAAGGGGAAAGCCTAAAACACAAGTAACAAAAAGTCTGTTTTCAGACCAGAATTTCAGACTCTCTGCCGACCGGCACACCATACAGATATGGGCCTCGGGTGTCCAAGCCACCAAGGAAAACAGGGAACCCCATGCATTTCTGAAAAGAGGACACCGTTGGGAATCCGCAGAGGTATGATTTGCACAAATCGGCCCAGAATGTATTACCCAGACACCACCTGCAATGTCCGAAATGTGGGGAAAAATGTATTTTGCGCACATTTCGCTCGGCTCACCCATCAAAACACACCCCCAACAAAACATGGCCTACCGTCCCGCTTTCCCACAGGTGTCCTGATGAAAACGGTACCTCACATGTGTGGGTGCACCTACCTAGGCGCCAAGGGGAAAGCCTAAAACGCAAGTAACCCCAAGTCTGTTTTCAGACCAGAATTTCAGACTCTCTGCCGACCGGCAAACCATACAGATATAGGCCTCGGGTGTCCAAGCCACCAAGGAAAACAGGGAACCCCATGCATTTCCGAAAAGAGGACACCGGTGGGAATGTGCAGAGGTATGATTTGCGCAAATCCGTCCAGAATGTATTACCCAGACACCCCCGCAAAGTCCGAAAATGTGGGGGAGAAAATGCATTTTCCGCACATTTTGCTCGGCTCACCCATCGAAACACGCCCCCAACAACACATGGCCTACCGTCCCGCGTTCCCACAGGTGTCCCGATGAAAACGGTACCTCACATGTGTGGGTGCACCTACCTGGGTGCCAAGGGGAAAGCCTAAAACACAAGTAACCCCAAGACTGTTTTCAGACCAGAATTTCAGACTCTCTGCCGACCAGCACACCATACAGATATGGGTCTCGGGTGTGCCAAGCCACCAAGGAAAACAGGGAACCCCATGCATTTCCGAAAAGAGGACACCAGTTGGAATCCGCAGAGGTATGATTTGCACAATCGGCCCAGAATTTATTACCCAGACAGCCCCTGCAATATCCGAAATGTGGGGAAAAATTTATTTTGCGCACATTTCGCTTGGCTCACCCATCGAAACACGCCCCCAACAACACATGGCCTACCGTTCCGTGTTCCCACAGGTGTCCTGATGAAAACGGTACCTCACATGGGTGGGTGCACCTACCTAGGTGCCAAGGGGAAAGCCTAAAACACATGTAACCGCAAGTCTGTTTTCAGACCAGAATTTCAGACTCTCTGCTGACCGGCCCACCATACAGATATGGCCCTCGGGTGTCCAAGCCACCAAGGAAAACAGGGAACCCCATGCATTTCCGAAAAGAGGACACCAGTGGTAATCCGCAGAGGTATGATTTGCACAAATCGGCCCAGAATTTATTACCCAGTCACCCCCGCAAAATCCGAAAATGTGGGGGAAAAAATGCATTTTCCGCACATTTCTCTCGGCTCACCCATCGAAACACGCCCCCAACAACACATGGCCTACCGTCCCGCGTTCCCACACGTGTCCCGATGAAAACGGTACCTCACATGTGTGGGTGCACCTACCTGGGCGGCAAGGGGAAAGCCCAAAATACAAGTAACTCCAAGTCTGTTTTCAGATCAGTATTTAAGACTCTCTGCCGACCGGCACACCATACAGATATGGGCCTCGGGTGTCCAAGCCACCAAGGAAAACAGGGAACCCCATGCATTTCCGAAAAGAGGACACCTGTGGGAATCCGCAGAGGTATGATTTGCGCAAATCGGCCCAGAATGTCTTACCCAGACACCCCTGCAAAGTCCAAAATGTGGGGGAAAAACGCATTTTTCGCACATTTGCTCGGCTCACCCATTGAAACACGTCCCCAACAATACATGGCCTACTGTCCCGCATTCCCACAGGTGTCCCGATGAAAACAGTACCTCACATGTGTGGGTGCACCTACCTAGACGCCAAGGGGAAAACCTAAAACACAAGTAACCCCAAGTCTGTTTTCAGACCAGAATTTTTCAGACTCTCTGCCGACCGGCACACCATACAGATATAGGACTGGGGTGTCCAAGCCACCAAGGAAAACAAGGAACCCCATGCATTTCCAAAAAGAGGACACCCGTGGGAATCCGCAGAGGTATGATTTGCGCAAATCGGCCAGAATTTATTACCCAGACACCTCCGCAAAGTCTGAAATGTGGGGAAATAAACGCATTTACCGCACATTTCACTCGGCTCACCCACCGAAACACGCCCCCAACAACACATGGCCTACCCTACCGCGTTCCGACATGTGTCCCGATGAAAACGGTACCTCACATGTGTGGGTGCACCTACCTGGGCACCAAGGGGAAAGCCTAAAACACAAATAACCCCAAGTCTGTTTTCAGACCAGAATTTCAGACTCTCTGCCGATGGGCACACCATACAGATATCGGCCTCGGAGGTCCAAGCCACCAAGGAAAACGGGGAACCCCATGCATTTCCGAAAAGAGGACACCGGTGGGAATGCGCAGAGGTATGATTTGCGCAAATCGGCCCAGAATTTATTACCCAGACACCCCCGCAAAGTCTGAAAATGTGTGGGAAAAAAAGCATTTTCCGCACATTTCGCTCGGCTCACCCATCGAAACACGCCCCCAACAACACATGGCCTACTGTCCCGTGTTCCCACAGGTGTCCTGATGAAAACGGTACCTCACATGTGTGGGTGCACCTACCTGGGCGCCAAGGGGAAAGCCTAAAACACAAGTAACCCAAGTCTGTTTTCAGACCAGAATTTCAGACTCTCTGCCGACCGGCACACCATACAGATATGGGCCTCGGGTGTCCAAGCCACCAAGGAAAACAGGGAACCCCATGCATTTCCAAAAAGAGGACACCGTTGGGAATCCGCAGAGGTATGATTTGCACAAAACGGCCCAGAATGTATTACCCATACACCACCTGCAATGTCCGAAATGTGGGGAAAAATGTATTTTGCGCACATTTCGCTCGGCTCACCCATCAAAACACACCCCCAACAAAACATGGCCTACCGTCCCGCTTTCCCACAGGTGTCCTGATGAAAACGGTACCTCACATGTGTGGGTGCACCTATCTAGGCGCCAAGGGGAAAGCCTAAAACACAAGTAACCCCAAGTCTGTTTTCAGACCCGAATTTCAGACTCTCTGCCGACCGGCAAATCATACAGATATAGGCCTCGGGTGTCCAAGCCACCAAGGAAAACAGGGAACCCCATGCATTTCCGAAAAGAGGACACCGGTGGGAATGTGCAGAGGTATGATTTGCGCAAATCCGTCCAGAATGTATTACCCAGACACCCCCGCAAAGTCCGAAAATGTGGGGGGAAAAATGTATTTTCCGCACATTTTGCTCGGCTCACCCATCGAAACACGCCCCCAACAACACATGGCCTACCGTCCCGCGTTCCCACAGGTGTCCCGATGAAAACGGTACCTCACATGTGTGGGTGCACCTACCTGGGTGCCAAGGGGAAAGCCTAAAACACAAGTAACCCCAAGACTGTTTTCAGACCAGAATTTCAGACTCTCTGCCGACCGGCACACCATACAGATATGGGCCTCGGGTGTCCAAGCCACCAAGGAAAACAGGGAACCCCATGCATTTCCGAAAAGAGGACACCGGTGGGTATCCGCAGAGGTATGATTTGCACAAATCGGCCCCGAATTTATTACCCAGACACCCCCTGCAATGTCCGAAATGTGGGGAAAAATGTATTTTGCGCACATTTCGCTCGGCTCACCCATCAAAACACACCCCCAACAAAACATGGCCTACCGTCCCGCGTTCCCACAGGTGTGCTGATGAAAACGGTACCTCACATGTGTGGGTGCACCTACCTAGGCGCCAAGGGGAAAGCCTAAAACACAAGTAACCCCAAGTCTGTTTTCAGACCAGAATTTCAGACTCTCTGCCGACCGGCAAACCATACAGATATAGGCCTCGGGTGTCCAAGCCACCAAGGAAAACAGGGAACCCCATGCATTTCCGAAAAGAGGACACCGGTGGGAATGTGCAGAGGTATGATTTGCGCAAATCCACCCAGAATTTATTACCCCGACACTCCCGCAAAGTCCGAAAATGTGGGGGAAAAAATGCATTTTCCGCACATTTCGCTCGGCTCACCCATCGAAACACGCCCCCAACAACACATGGCCTACCGTCCCCCGTTCCCACAGGTGTCCCGATGAAAACGGTACCTCACATGTGTGGGTGCACCTACCTGGGTGCCAAGGGGAAAGCCTAAAACACAAGTAACCCCAAGACTGTTTTCAGACCAGAATTTCAGACTCTCTGCCGACCGGCACACCATACAGATATGGGCCTCGGGTGTCCAAGCCACCAAGGAAAACAGGGAACCCCATGCATTTCCGAAAAGAGGACACCCGTGGGAATCTGCAGAGGTATGATTTGCGCAAATCGGCCCAGAATGTATTACCCAGACACCCCTGCAAAGTCCAAAATGTGGGGGAAAAACGCATTTTTCGCACATTTGCTCGGCTCACCCATCGAAACACGTCCCCAACAACACATGGCCTACTGTCCCGCGTTCCCACAGGTGTCCCGATGAAAACGGTACCTCACATGTGTGTGTGCACCTACTTGGGCGCCAAGGGGAAAGCCTAAAACACAAGTAACCCCAAGTCTGTTTTCAGACCAGAATTTCAGACTCCCTGCCGACCGGCACACCATACAGATATGGGCCTTGGGTGTCCAAGCCACCAAGGAAAACAGGGAACCCCATGCATTTCCAAAAAGAGGACACCCGTGGGAATCCGCAGAGGTATGATTTGCGCAAATCAGCCAGAATGTATTACCCAGACACCCCCGCAAAGTCTGAAAATGTGTGGGGAAAAAATGCATTTACCGCACATTTCACTCGGCTCACCCACCGAAACACGCCCCCAACAACACATGGCCTACCCTACCGCGTTCCGACATGTGTCCCGATGAAAACGGTACCTCACATGTGTGGGTGCACCTACCTGGGCACCAAGGGGAAAGCCTAAAACACAAATAACCCCAAGTCTGTTTTCAGACCAGAATTTCAGACTCTCTGCCGATGGGCACACCATACAGATATCGGCCTCGGAGGTCCAAGCCACCAAGGAAAACGGGGAACCCCATGCATTTCCGAAAAGAGGACACCGGTGGGAATGCGCAGAGGTATGATTTGCGCAAATCGGCCCAGAATTTATTACCCAGACACCCCCGCAAAGTCTGAAAATGTGTGGGAAAAAAAGCATTTTCCGCACATTTCGCTCGGCTCACCCATCGAAACACGCCCCCAACAACACATGGCCTACTGTCCCGTGGTCCCACAGGTGTCCTGATGAAAACGGTACCTCACATGTGTGGGTGCACCTACCTGGGCGCCAAGGGGAAAGCCTAAAACACAAGTAACCCAAGTCTGTTTTCAGACCAGAATTTCAGACTCTCTGCCGACCGGCACACCATACAGATATGGGCCTCGGGTGTCCAAGCCACCAAGGAAAACAGGGAACCCCATGCATTTCCAAAAAGAGGACACCGTTGGGAATCCGCAGAGGTATGATTTGCACAAAACGGCCCAGAATGTATTACCCATACACCACCTGCAATGTCCGAAATGTGGGGAAAAATGTATTTTGCGCACATTTCGCTCGGCTCACCCATCAAAACACACCCCCAACAAAACATGGCCTACCGTCCCGCTTTCCCACAGGTGTCCTGATGAAAACGGTACCTCACATGTGTGGGTGCACCTATCTAGGCGCCAAGGGGAAAGCCTAAAACACAAGTAACCCCAAGTCTGTTTTCAGACCCGAATTTCAGACTCTCTGCCGACCGGCAAATCATACAGATATAGGCCTCGGGTGTCCAAGCCACCAAGGAAAACAGGGAACCCCATGCATTTCCGAAAAGAGGACACCGGTGGGAATGTGCAGAGGTATGATTTGCGCAAATCCGTCCAGAATGTATTACCCAGACACCCCCGCAAAGTCCGAAAATGTGGGGGGAAAAATGCATTTTCCGCACATTTTGCTCGGCTCACCCATCGAAACACGCCCCCAACAACACATGGCCTACCGTCCCGCGTTCCCACAGGTGTCCCGATGAAAACGGTACCTCACATGTGTGGGTGCACCTACCTGGGTGCCAAGGGGAAAGCCTAAAACACAAGTAACCCCAAGACTGTTTTCAGACCAGAATTTCAGACTCTCTGCCGACCGGCACACCATACAGATATGGGCCTCGGGTGTCCAAGCCACCAAGGAAAACAGGGAACCCCATGCATTTCCGAAAAGAGGACACCGGTGGGTATCCGCAGAGGTATGATTTGCACAAATCGGCCCCGAATTTATTACCCAGACACCCCCTGCAATGTCCGAAATGTGGGGAAAAATGTATTTTGCGCACATTTCGCTCGGCTCACCCATCAAAACACACCCCCAACAAAACATGGCCTACCGTCCCGCGTTCCCACAGGTGTGCTGATGAAAACGGTACCTCACATGTGTGGGTGCACCTACCTAGGCGCCAAGGGGAAAGCCTAAAACACAAGTAACCCCAAGTCTGTTTTCAGACCAGAATTTCAGACTCTCTGCCGACCGGCAAACCATACAGCTATAGGCCTCGGGTGTCCAAGCCACCAAGGAAAACAGGGAACCCCATGCATTTCCGAAAAGAGGACACCGGTGGGAATGTGCAGAGGTATGATTTGCGCAAATCCGCCCAGAATTTATTACCCCGACACTCCCGCAAAGTCAGAAAATGTGGGGGAAAAAATGCATTTTCCGCACATTTCGCTCGGCTCACCCATCGAAACACGCCCCCAACAACACATGGCCTACCGTCCCCCGTTCCCACAGGTGTCCCGATGAAAACGGTACCTCACATGTGTGGGTGCACCTACCTGGGTGCCAAGGGGAAAGCCTAAAACACAAGTAACCCCAAGACTGTTTTCAGACCAGAATTTCAGACTCTCTGCCGACCGGCACACCATACAGATATGGGCCTCGGGTGTCCAAGCCACCAAGGAAAACAGGGAACCCCATGCATTTCCGAAAAGAGGACACCCGTGGGAATCTGCAGAGGTATGATTTGCGCAAATCGGCCCAGAATGTATTACCCAGACACCCCTGCAAAGTCCAAAATGTGGGGGAAAAACGCATTTTTCGCACATTTGCTCGGCTCACCCATCGAAACACGTCCCCAACAACACATGGCCTACTGTCCCGCGTTCCCACAGGTGTCCCGATGAAAACGGTACCTCACATGTGTGTGTGCACCTACTTGGGCGCCAAGGGGAAAGCCTAAAACACAAGTAACCCCAAGTCTGTTTTCAGACCAGAATTTCAGACTCCCTGCCGACCGGCACACCATACAGATATGGGCCTTGGGTGTCCAAGCCACCAAGGAAAACAGGGAACCCCATGCATTTCCAAAAAGAGGACACCCGTGGGAATCCGCAGAGGTATGATTTGCGCAAATCAGCCAGAATGTATTACCCAGACACCCCCGCAAAGTCTGAAAATGTGTGGGGAAAAAATGCATTTACCGCACATTTCACTCGGCTCACCCACCGAAACACGCCCCCAACAACACATGGCCTACCCTACCGCGTTCCGACATGTGTCCCGATGAAAACGGTACCTCACATGTGTGGGTGCACCTACCTGGGCACCAAGGGGAAAGCCTAAAACACAAATAACCCCAAGTCTGTTTTCAGACCAGAATTTCAGACTCTCTGCCGATGGGCACACCATACAGATATCGGCCTCGGAGGTCCAAGCCACCAAGGAAAACGGGGAACCCCATGCATTTCCGAAAAGAGGACACCGGTGGGAATGCGCAGAGGTATGATTTGCGCAAATCAGCCAGAATGTATTACCCAGACACCTCTGCAAAGTCTGAAATGTGGGGAAATAAACGCATTTTCCACACATTTCACTCGGCTCACCCATTGAAACAAGCCCCCAACAACACATGGCCTACCCTACCGCGTTCCCACATGTGTCCCGATGAAAACGGTACCTCACATGTGTGGGTGCACCTACTTGGGAGCCAAGGGGAAAGCCTAAAACACAAGTAACCCCAAGTCTGTTTTCAGACCAGAATTTCACACTCTCTGCCGACAGGCACACCATACAGATATGGGCCTCGGGTGTCCAAGCCACCAAGGAAAACAGGGAACCCCATGCATTTCCGAAAAGAGGACACCGGTGGGAATGCGCAGAGGTATGATTTGCGCAAATCGGCCCAGAATATATTACCCAGACACCCCCGCAAAGTCTGAAAATGTGTGGGGAAAAAATGCATTTTCCGCACATTTTCGTTCGGCTCACCCATCGAAACACGCCCCCAACAACACATGGCCTACCGTCCCGTGTTCCCACAGGTGTCCTGATGAAAATGGTACCTCACATGTGTGGGTGCACCTACCTGGGCGCCAAGGGGAAAGCCTAAAACACAAGTAACCCCAAGTCTGTTTTCAGACCAGAATTTCAGACTCTCTGCCGACCGGCACACCATACAGATATGGGCCTCGGGTGTCCAAGCCACCAAGGAAAACAGGAAACCCCATGCATTTCCGAAAAGAGGACACCGGTGGGAATCCGCAGAGGTATGATTTTCACAAATCGGCCCATAATTTATTACCCAGACACCCCCTGCAATGTCCGAAATGTGGGGGAAAATGCATTTTGCGCACATTTCGCTCGGCTCACCCATCAAAACACACCCCCAACAAAACATGGCCTACCGTCCCGCGTTCCCACAGGTGTCCTGATGAAAACGGTACCTCACATGTGTGGGTGCACCTACCTAGGCGCCAAGGGGAAAGCCTAAAACACAAGTAACCCCAAGTCTGTTTTCAGACCAGAATTTCAGACTCTCTGCTGACCGGCCCACCATACAGATATGGGCCTCGGGTGTCCAAGCCACCAAGGAAAACAGGGAACCCCATGCATTTCCGAAAAGAGGACACCGGTGGGAATCCGCAGAGGTATGATTTGCACAAATCGGCCCATAATTTATTACCCAGACACCCCCTGCAATGTCCGAAATGTGGGGGAAAATGCATTTTCCGCACATTTCGCTCGGCTCACCCATCGAAACACGCCCCCAACAACACATGGCCTACCGTCCCGTGTTCCCACAGGTGTCCTGATGAAAACGGTACCTCACATGTGTGGGTGCACCTACCTGGGCGCCAAGGGGAAAGCCTAAAACACAAGTAACCCCAAGTCTGTTTTCAGACCAGAATTTCAGACTCTCTGCCGACCGGCACACCATACAGATATGGGCCTCGGGTGTCCAAGCCACCAAGGAAAACAGGGAACCCCATGCATTTCTGAAAAGAGGACACCGGTGGGATCCACAGAGGTATGATTTGTGCAAATCGGCCTAGAATTTGTTACCCAGAACCCCCCTCAAAGTCCAAAATGTGGGGAAAAAAACATATTTTCCGCACATTTCGCTCGGCTCACCCATCAAAACACGCCTCCAACAACACATGGCCTACCGTCCCGCGTTCCCACAGGTGTCCTGATGAAAACGGTACCTCACATGTGTGGGTGCACCTACCGAGGCGCCAAGGGGAAAGCCTAAAACACAAGTAACCGCAAGTCTGTTTTCAGACCAGAATTTCAGACTCTCTGCTGACCGGTCCACCATACAGATATGGGCCTCGGGTATCCAAGCCACCAAGGAAAACAGGGAACTCCATGCATTTCCAAAAAGAGGACACCGGTGGGAATCCGCAGAGGTATGATTTGCACAAATCGGCCCACAATTTATTACCCAGACACCCCAGCAAAATCTGAAAATGTGTGGGAAAAAATGCATTTTCCGCATATTTCGCTCGGCTCACCCATCGAAACACGCCCCCAACAACACATGGCCTACCGTCCCGTGTTCCCACTGGTGTCCTGATGAAAATGGTACCTCACATGTGTGGGTGCACCTACCTGGGCGCCAAGGGGAAAGCCTAAAACACAAGTAACCCCAAGTCTGTTTTCAGACCAGAATTTCAGACTCTCTGCCGACCGGCACACCATACAGATATGGGCCTCGGGTGTCCAAGCCACCAAGGAAAACAGGGAACCCCATGCATTTCCGAAAAGAGGACACCGGTGGGTATCCGCAGAGGTATGATTTGCACAAATCGGCCCAGAATTTATTACCCAGACACCCCCTGCAATGTCCGAAATGTGGGGAAAAATGTATTTTGCGCACATTTCGCTCGGCTCACCCATCAAAACACACCCCCAACAAAACATGGCCTACCGTCCCGCGTTCCCACAGGTGTCCCGATGAAAACGGTACCTCACATGTGTGGGTGCACCTACCTGGGTGCCAAGGGGAAAGCCTAAAACACAAGTAACCCCAAGACTGTTTTCAGACCAGAATTTCAGACTCTCTGCCGACCGGCACACCATACAGATATGGGCCTCGGGTGTCCAAGCCACCAAGGAAAACAGGGAACCCCATGCATTTCCGAAAAGAGGACACCCGTGGGATCCACAGAGGTATGATTTGTGCAAATCGGCCCAGAATTTATTACCCAGAACCCCCCTCAAAGTCCAAAATGTGGGGAAAAAAACATATTTTCCGCACATTTCGCTCGACTCACCCATCAAAACACGCCTCCAACAACACATGGCCTACCGTCCCGCGTTCCCACAGGTGTCCTGATGAAAACGGTACCTCACATGTGTGGGTGCACCTACCTAGGCGCCAAGGGGAAAGCCTAAAACACAAGTAACCGCAAGTCTGTTTTCAGACCAGAATTTCAGACTCTCTGCTGACCGGTCCACCATACAGATATGGGCCTCGGGTATCCAAGCCACCAAGGAAAACAGGGAACCCCATGCATTTCCGAAAAGAGGACACCGGTGGGAATCCGCAGAGGTATGATTTGCACAAATCGGCCGAGACTTTATTACCCAGACACCCCAGCAAAATCTGAAAATGTGTGGGAAAAAATGCATTTTCCGCACATTTCGCTCGGCTCACCCATCGAAACACGCCCCCAACAACACATGGCCTACCGTCCCGTGTTCCCACTGGTATCCTGATGAAAACGGTACCTCACATGTGTGGGTGCACCTACCTGGGCGCCAAGGGGAAAGCCTAAAACACAAGTAACCCCAAGTCTGTTTTCAGACCAGAATTTCAGACTCTCTGCCGACCGGCACACCATACAGATATGGGCCTCGGGTGTCCAAGCCACCAAGGAAAACAGGGAACCCCATGCATTTCCGAAAAGAGGACACCGGTGGGTATCCGCAGAGGTATGATTTGCACAAATCGGCCCCGAATTTATTACCCAGACACCCCCTGCAATGTCCGAAATGTGGGGAAAAATGTATTTTGCGCACATTTCGCTCGGCTCACCCATCAAAACACACCCCAAACAAAACATGGCCTACCGTCCCGCGTTCCCACAGGTGTGCTGATGAAAACGGTACCTCACATGTGTGGGTGCACCTACCGAGGCGCCAAGGGGAAAGCCTAAAACACAAGTAACCCCAAGTCTGTTTTCAGACCAGAATTTCAGACTCTCTGCCGACCGGCAAACCATACAGATATAGGCCTCGGGTGTCCAAGCCACCAAGGAAAACAGGGAACCCCATGCATTTCCGAAAAGAGGACACCGGTGGGAATGTGCAGAGGTATGATTTGCGCAAATCCGCCCAGAATTTATTACCCCGACACTCCCGCAAAGTCCGAAAATGTGGGGGAAAAAATGCATTTTCCGCACATTTCGCTCGGCTCACCCATCGAAACACGCCCCCAACAACACATGGCCTACTGTCCCCCGTTCCCACAGGTGTCCCGATGAAAACGGTACCTCACATGTGTGGGTGCACCTACCTGGGTGCCAAGAGGAAAGCCTAAAACACAAGTAACCCCAAGACTGTTTTCAGACCAGAATTTCAGACTCTCTGCCGACCGGCACACCATACAGATATGGGCCTCGGGTGTCCAAGCCACCAAGGAAAACAGGGAACCCCATGCATTTCCGAAAAGAGGACACCCGTGGGATCCACAGAGGTATGATTTGTGCAAATCGGCCCAGAATTTATTACCCAGAACCCCCCTCAAAGTCCAAAATGTGGGGAAAAAAACGTATTTTCCGCACATTTCGCTCGGCTCACCCATCAAAACACGCCCCCAACAACACATGGCCTACCATCCCGCGTTCCCACAGGTGTCCTGATGAAAACGGTACCTCACATGTGTGGGTGCACCTACCTAGGCGCCAAGGGGAAAGCCTAAAACACAAGTAACCGCAAGTCTGTTTTCAGACCAGAATTTCAGACTCTCTGCTGACCGGTCCACCATACAGATATGGGACTCGGGTGTCCAAGCCACCAAGTAAAATAGGGAACCCCATGCATTTCCGAAAAGAGGACACCGGTGGGAATCTGCAGAGGTATGATTTGCACAAATCGGCCCAGAATTTATTACCCAGACACCCACGCAAAGTCTGAAAATGTGTGGGAAAAAATGCATTTTCCGCACATTTCACTCGGCTCACCCATCGAAACACGCCCCCAACAACACATGGCCTACCGTCCCGTGTTCCCACAGGTGTCCTGATGAAAACGGTACCTCACATGTGTGGGTGCACCTACCTGGGCGCCAAGGGGAAAGCCTAAAACACAAGTAACCCCAAGTCTGTTTTCAGACCAGAATTTCAGACTCTCTGACGACCGGCACACCATACAGATATGGGCCTCGGGTGTCCAAGCCACCAAGGAAAACAGGGAACCCCATGCATTTCCGAAAAGAGGACACCCGTGGGATCCGCAGAGGTATGATTTGTGCAAATCGGCCCAGAATTTATTACCCAGAACCACCCTCAAAGTCCAAAATGTGGGGGAAAAAACGTATTTTCCGCACATTTCGGTCAGCTCACCCATCAAAACACGCCCCCAACAACACATGGCCTACCGTCCCGCGTTCCCACAGGTGTCCTGATGAAAACGGTACCTCACATGTGTGGGTGCACCTACCTAGGCGCCCAGGGGAAAGCCTAAAACACAAGTAACCCCAAGTCTGTTTTCAGACCAGAATTTCAGACTCTCTGCCGACCGGCAAACCATACAGATATAGGTCTCGGGTGTCCAAGCCACCAAGGAAAACAGGGAACCCCATGCATTTCCGAAAAGAGGACACCGGTGGGAATGTGCAGAGGTATGATTTGCACAAATCGGCGAAGAATTTATTACCCAGTCACCCCCGTAAAATCCAAAAATGTGGGGGAAAAAATGCATTTTCCGCACATTTCTCTCGGCTCACCCATCGAAACACGCCCCCAACAACACATGGCCTACCGTCCCGCGTTCCCACACGTGTCCCGATGAAAACGGTACCTCACATGTGTGGGTGCACCTACCTGGGCGGCAAGGGGAAAGCCCAAAATACAAGTAACTCCAAGTCTGTTTTCAGATCAGTATTTAAGACTCTCTGTCGACCGGCACACCATACAGATATGGGCCACGGGTGTCCAAGCCACCAAGGAAAACAGGGAACCCCATGCATTTCCGAAAAGAGGACACCTGTGGGAATCCGCAGAGGTATGATTTGCGCAAATCGGCCCAGAATGTCTTACCCAGACACCCCTGCAAAGTCCAAAATGTGGGGGAAAAACGCATTTTTCGCACATTTGCTCGGCTCACCCATTGAAACACGTCCCCAACAATACATGGCCTACTGTCCCGCATTCCCACAGGTGTCCCGATGAAAACGGTACCTCACATGTGTGGGTGCACCTACCTAGACGCCAAGGGGAAAACCTAAAACACAAGTAACCCCAAGTCTGTTTTCAGACCAGAATTTTTCAGACTCTCTGCCGACCGGCACACCATACAGATATAGGCCTGGGGTGTCCAAGCCACCAAGGAAAACAAGGAACCCCATGCATTTCCAAAAAGAGGACACCCGTGGGAATCCGCAGAGGTATGATTTGCGCAAATCGGCCAGAATTTATTACCCAAACACCTCCGCAAAGTCTGAAATGTGGGGAAATAAACGCATTTACCGCACATTTCACTCGGCCCACCCACCGAAACACGCCCCCAACAACACATGGCCTACCCTACCGCGTTCCGACATGTGTCCCGATGAAAACGGTACCTCACATGTGTGGGTGCACCTACCTGGGCACCAAGGGGAAAGCCTAAAACACAAATAACCCCAAGTCTGTTTTCAGACCAGAATTTCAGACTCTCTGCCGACCGGCACACCATACAGATATCGGCCTCGGAGGTCCAAGCCACCAAGGAAAACGGGCAACCCCATGCATTTCCGAAAAGAGGACACCAGTGGGAATGCGCAGAGGTATGATTTGCGCAAATCGGCCCAGAATTTATTACCCAGACACCCCCGCAAAGTCTGAAAATGTGTGGGAAAAAAAGCATTTTCCGCACATTTCGCTCGGCTCACCCATCGAAACACGCCCCCAACAACACATGGCCTACTGTCCCGTGTTCCCACAGGTGTCCTGATGAAAACGGTACCTCACATGTGTGGGTGCACCTACCTGGGCGCCAAGGGGAAAGCCTAAAACACAAGTAACCCAAGTCTGTTTTCAGACCAGAATTTCAGACTCTCTGCCGACCGGCACACCATACAGATATGGGCCTCGGGTGTCCAAGCCACCAAGGAAAACAGGGAACCCCATGCATTTCCGAAAAGAGGACACCGTTGGGAATCCGCAGAGGTATGATTTGCACAAAACGGCCCAGAATGTATTACCCATACACCACCTGCAATGTCCGAAATGTGGGGAAAAATGTATTTTGCGCACATTTCGCTCGGCTCACCCATCAAAACACACCCCCAACAAAACATGGCCTACCGTCCCGCTTTCCCACAGGTGTCCTGATGAAAACGGTACCTCACATGTGTGGGTGCACCTACCTAGGCGTCAAGGGGAAAGCCTAAAACACAAGTAACCCCAAGTCTGTTTTCAGACCAGAATTTCAGACTCTCTGCCGACCGGCAAATCATACAGATATAGGCCTCGGGTGTCCAAGCCACCAAGGAAAACAGGGAACCCCATGCATTTCCGAAAAGAGGACACCGGTGGGAATGTGCAGAGGTATGATTTGCGCAAATCCGTCCAGAATGTATTACCCAGACACCCCCGCAAAGTCCGAAAATGTGGGGGAAAAAATGCATTTTCCGCACATTTTGCTCGGCTCACCCATCGAAACACGCCCCCAACAACACATGGCCTACCGTCCCGCGTTCCCACAGGTGTCCCGATGAAAACGGTACCTCACATGTGTGGGTGCACCTACCTGGGTGCCAAGGGGAAAGCCTAAAACACAAGTAACCCCAATACTGTTTTCAGACCAGAATTTCAGACTCTTTGCCGACCGGCACACCATACAGATATGGGCCTCGGGTGTCCAAGCCACCAAGGAAAACAGGGAACCCCATGCATTTCCGAAAAGAGGACACCCCTGGGAATCTGCAGAGGTATGATTTGCGCAAATCGGCCCAGAATGTATTACCCAGACACCCCTGCAAAGTCCAAAATGTGGGGGAAAAACGCATTTTTCGCACATTTGCTCGGCTCACCCATCGAAACACGTCCCCAACAACACATGGCCTACTGTCCCGCGTTCCCACACGTGTCCCGATGAAAACGGTACCTCACATGTGTGTGTGCACCTACTTGGGTGCCAAGGGGAAAGCCTAAAACACAAGTAACCCCAAGTCTGTTTTCAGACCAGAATTTCAGACTCCCTGCCGACAGGCACACCATACAGATATGGGCCTCGGGTGTCCAAGCCACCAAGGAAAACAGGGAACCCCATGCATTTCCGAAAAGAGGACACCGGTGGGAATGCGCAGAGGTATGATTTGCGCAAATCGGCCCAGAATTTATTACCCAGACACCCCCGCAAAGTCTGAAAATGTGTGGGGAAAAAATGCATTTTCCGCACATTTTCGTTCGGCTCACCCATCGAAACATGCCCCCAACAACACATGGCCTACCGTCCCGTGTTCCCACAGGTGTCCTGATGAAAATGGTACCTCACATGTGTGGGTGCACCTACCTGGGCGCCAAGGGGAAAGCCTAAAACACAAGTAACCCCAAGTCTGTTTTCAGACCAGAATTTCAGACTCTCTGCCGACCGGCACACCATACAGATATGGGCCTCGGGTGTCCAAGCCACCAAGGAAAACCGGAAACCCCATGCATTTCCGAAAAGAGGACACCGGTGGGAATCCGCAGAGGTATGATTTTCACAAATCGGCCCATAATTTATTACCCAGACACCCCCTGCAATGTCCCAAATGTTGGGGAAAATGCATTTTGCGCACATTTCGCTCGGCTCACCCATCAAAACACACCCCCAACAAGACATGGCCTACCGTCCCGCGTTCCCACAGGTGTCCTGATGAAAACGGTACCTCACATGTGTGGGTGCACCTACCTAGGTGCCAAGGGGAAAGCCTAAAACACAAGTAACCCCAGGTCTGTTTTCAGACCAGAATTTCAGACTCTCTGCTGACCGGCCCACCATACAGATATGGGCCTCGGGTGTCCAAGCCACCAAGGAAAACAGGGAACCCCATGCATTTCCGAAAAGAGGACACCGGTGGGAATCCGCAGAGGTATGATTTGCACAAATCGGCCCATAATTTATTACCCAGACACCCCCTGCAATGTCCAAAATGTGGGGGAAAATGCATTTTCCGCACATTTCGCTCGGCTCACCCATCGAAACACGCCCCCAACAACACATGGCCTACCGTCCCGTGTTCCCACACGTGTCCTGATGAAAACGGTACCTCACATGTGTGGGTGCACCTACCTAGGCGCCAAGGGGAAAGCCTAAAACACAAGTAACCCCAAGTCTGTTTTCAGACCAGAATTTCAGACTCTCTGCTGACCGGCCCACCATACAGATATGGGCCTCGGGTGTCCAAGCCACCAAGGAAAACAGGGAACCCCATGCATTTCCGAAAAGAGGACACCGGTGGAAATCCGCAGAGGTATGATTTGCTCAAATCGGCCCATAATTTATTACCCAGACACCCCCTGCAATGTCCAAAATGTGGGGGAAAATGCATTTTCCGCACATTTCGCTCGGCTCACCCATCGAAACACGCCCCCAACAACACATGGCCTACCGTCCCGCGTTCCCACAGGTGTCCCGATGAAAACGGTACCTCACATGTGTGGGTGCACCTACCTGGGTGCCAAGGGGAAAGCCTAAAACACAAGTAACCCCAAGACTGTTTTCAGACCAGAATTTCAGACTCTTTGCCGACCGGCACACCATACAGATATGGGCCTCGGGTGTCCAAGCCACCAAGGAAAACAGGGAACCCCATGCATTTCCGAAAAGAGGACACCCGTGGGAATCTGCAGAGGTATGATTTGCGCAAATCGGCCCAGAATGTATTACCCAGACACCCCTGCAAAGTCCAAAATGTGGGGGAAAAACGCATTTTTCGCACATTTGCTCGGCTCACCCATCGAAACACGTCCCCAACAACACATAGCCTACTGTCCCGCGTTCCCACAGGTGTCCCGATGAAAACGGTACCTCACATGTGTGTGTGCACCTACTTGGGCGCCAAGGGGAAAGCCTAAAACACAAGTAACCCCAAGTCTGTTTTCAGACCAGAATTTCAGACTCCCTGCCGACAGGCACACCATACAGATATGGGCCTCGGGTGTCCAAGCCACCAAGGAAAACAGGGAATCCCATGCATTTCCGAAAAGAGGACACCGGTGGGAATGCGCAGAGGTATGATTTGCGCAAATCGGCCCAGAATTTATTACCCAGACACCCCCGCAAAGTCTGAAAATGTGTGGGGAAAAAATGCATTTTCCGCACATTTTCGTTCGGCTCACCCATCGAAACACGCCCCCAACAACACATGGCCTACCATCCCGTGTTCCCACAGGTGTCCTGATGAAAATGGTACCTCACATGTGTGGGTGCACCTACCTGGGCGCCAAGGGGAAAGCCTAAAACACAAGTAACCCCAAGTCTGTTTTCAGACCAGAATTTCAGACTCTCTGCCGACCGGCACACCATACAGATATGGGCCTCGGGTGTCCAAGCCACCAAGGAAAACCGGAAACCCCATGCATTTCCGAAAAGAGGACACCGGTGGGAATCCGCAGAGGTATGATTTTCACAAATCGGCCCATAATTTATTACCCAGACACCCCCTGCAATGTCCCAAATGTTGGGGAAAATGCATTTTGCGCACATTTCGCTCGGCTCACCCATCAAAACACACCCCCAACAAAACATGGCCTACCGTCCCGCGTTCCCACAGGTGTCCTGATGAAAACGGTACCTCACATGTGTGGGTGCACCTACCTAGGCGCCAAGGGGAAAGCCTAAAACACAAGTAACCCCAAGTCTGTTTTCAGACCAGAATTTCAGACTCTCTGCTGACCGGCCCACCATACAGATATGGGCCTCGGGTGTCCAAGCCACCAAGGAAAACAGGGAACCCCATGCATTTCCGAAAAGAGGACACCGGTGGGAATCCGCAGAGGTATGATTTGCACAAATCGGCCCATAATTTATTACCCAGACACCCCCTGCAATGTCCAAAATGTGGGGGAAAATGCATTTTCCGCACATTTCGCTCGGCTCACCCATCGAAACACGCCCCCAACAACACATGGCCTACCGTCCCGTGTTCCCACAGGTGTCCTGATGAAAACGGTGCCTCACATGTGTGGGTGCACCTACCTGGGCGCCAAGGTGAAAGCCTAAAACACAAGTAACCCCAAGTCTGTTTTCAGACCAGAATTTCAGACTCTCTGCCGACCGGCACACCATACAGATATGGGCCTCGGGTGTCCAAGCCACCAAGGAAAACAGGGAACCCCATGCATTTCTGAAAAGAGGACACCGGTGGGATCCACAGAGGTATGATTTGTGCAAATCGGCCCAGAATTTATTACCCAGAACCCCCCTCAGAGTCCAAAATGTGGGGAAAAAAACATATTTTCCGCACATTTCGCTCGGCTCACCCATCAAAACACGCCTCCAACAACACATGGCCTACCGTCCCGCGTTCCCACAGGTGTCCTGATGAAAACAGTACCTCACATGTGTGGGTGCACCTACCTAGGCGCCAAGGGGAAAGCCTAAAACACAAGTAACCGCAAGTCTGTTTTCAGACCAGAATTTCAGACTCTCTGCTGACCGGTCCACCATACAGATATGGGCCTCGGGTATCCAAGCCACCAAGGAAAACAGGGAACCCCATGCATTTCCGAAAAGAGGACACCGGTGGGAATCCGCAGAGGTATGATTTGCACAAATCGGCCCAGAATTTATTACCCAGACACCCCAGCAAAATCTGAAAATGTGTGGGAAAAAATGCATTTTCCGCACATTTCGCTCGGCTCACCCATCGAAACACGCCCCCAACAACACATGGCCTACCGTCCCGTGTTCCCACTGGTGTCCTGATGAAAACGGTACCTCACATGTGTGGGTGCACCTACCTGGGCGCCAAGGGGAAAGCCTAAAACACAAGTAACCCCAAGTCTGTTTTCAGACCAGAATTTCAGACTCTCTGCCGACCGGCACACCATACAGATATGGGCCTCGGGTGTCCAAGCCACCAAGGAAAACAGGGAACCCCATGCATTTCCGAAAAGAGGACACCGGTGGGTATCCGCATAGGTATGATTTGCACAAATCGGCCCAGAATTTATTACCCAGACACCCCCTGCAATGTCCGAAATGTGGGGAAAAATGTATTTTGCGCACATTTCGCTCGGCTCACCCATCAAAACACACCCCCAACAAAACATGGCCTACCGTCCCGCGTTCCCACAGGTGTGCTGATGAAAACGGTACCTCACATGTGTGGGTGCACCTACCTAGGCGCCAAGGGGAAAGCCTAAAACACAAGTAACCCCAAGTCTGTTTTCAGACCAGAATTTCAGACTCTCTGCCGACCGGCAAACCATACAGATATAGGCCTCGGGTGTCCAAGCCACCAAGGAAAACAGGGAACCCCATGCATTTCCGAAAAGAGGACACCGGTGGGAATGTGCAGAGGTATGATTTGCGCAAATCCGCCCAGAATTTATTACCCAGACACCCCCGCAAAGTCCGAAAATGTGGGGGAAAAAATGCATTTTCCGCACATTTCGCTTGGCTCACCCATCGAAACACGCCCCCAACAACACATGGCCTACCGTCCCGCGTTCCCACAGGTGTCCTGATGAAAACGGTACCTCACATGTGTGGGTGCACCTACCTGGGCGCCAAGGGGAAAGCCTAAAACACAAGTAACCCCAAGTCTGTTTTCAGACCAGAATTTCAGACTCTCTGCCGACCGGCACACCATACAGATATGGGCCTCGGGTGTCCAAGCCACCAAGGAAAACAGGGAACCCCATGCATTTCTGAAAAGAGGACACCCGTGGGATCCGCAGAGGTATGATTTGTGCAAATCGGCCCAGAATGTATTACCCAGAACCCCCCTCAAAGTCCAAAATGTGGGGAAAAAAACATATTTTCCGCACATTTCGCTCGGCTCACCCATCAAAACACGCCTCCAACAACACATGGCCTACCGTCCAGCGTTCCCACAGGTGTCCTGATGAAAACGGTACCTCACATGTGTGGGTGCACCTACCTAGGCGCCAAGGGGAAAGCCTAAAACACAAGTAACCGCAAGTCTGTTTTCAGACCAGAATTTCAGACTCTCTGCTGACCGGTCCACCATACAGATATGGGCCTCGGGTATCCAAGCCACCAAGGAAAACAGGGAACCCCATGCATTTCCGAAAAGAGGACACCGGTGGGAATCCGCAGAGGTATGATTTGCACAAATCGGCCCAGAATTTATTACCCAGACACCCCAGCAAAATCTGAAAATGTGTGGGAAAAAATGCATTTTCCGCACATTTCGCTCGGCTCACCCATTGAAACACGCCCCCAACAACACATGGCCTACCGTCCCGTGTTCCCACTGGTGTCCTGATGAAAACGGTACCTCACATGTGTGGGTGCACCTACCTGGACGCCAAGGGGAAAGCCTAAAACACAAGTAACCCCAAGTCTGTTTTCAGACCAGAATTTCAGACTCTCTGACGACCGGCAAACCATACAGATATGGGCCTCGGGTGTCCAAGCCACCAAGGAAAACAGGGAACCCCATGCATTTCCGAAAAGAGGACACCCATGGGATCCGCAGAGGTATGATTTGTGCAAATCGGCCCAGAATTTATTACCCAGAACCCCCCTCAAAGTCCAAAATGTGGGGGAAAAAACGTATTTTCCGCACATTTCGGTCAGCTCACCCATCAAAACACGCCCCCAACAACACATGGCCTACCGTCCCGCATTCCCACAGGTGTCCTGATGAAAACGGTACCTCACATGTGTGGGTGCACCTACCTGGGAGCGAAGGGGAAAGCCTAAAACACAAGTAACTCCAAGTCTGTTTTCAGACCAGAATTTCAGACTCTCTGCCGACAGGCACACCATACAGATATGGGCCTCGGGTGTCCAAGCCACCAAGGAAAACAGGAAACCCCATGCATTTCCGAAAAGAGGACACCGGTGGGAATCCGCAGAGGTATGATTTTTACAAATCGGCCCATAATTTATTACCCAGACACCCCCTGCAATGTCCGAAATGTGGGGGAAAATGCATTTTGCGCACATTTTGCTCGGCTCACCCATCAAAACACACCCCCAACAAAACATGGCCTACCGTCCCGCGTTCCCACAGGTGTCCTGATGAAAATGGTACCTCACATGTGTGGGTGCACCTACCTAGGCGCCAAGGGGAGAGCCTAAAACACAAGTAACCCCAAGTCTGTTTTCAGACCAGAATTTCAGACTCTCTGCTGACCGGCCCACCATACAGATATGGGCCTCGGGTGTCCAAGCCACCAAGGAAAACAGGGAACCCCATGCATTTCCGAAAAGAGGACACCGGTGGGAATCCGCAGAGGTATGATTTGCACAAATCGGCCCAGAATTTATTACCCAGACACCCCAGCAAAATCTGAAAATGTGTGGGAAAAAATGCATTTTCCGCACATTTCGCTCGGCTCACCCATCGAAACACGCCCCCAACAACACATGGCCTACCGTCCCGTGTTCCCACAGGTGTCCTGATGAAAACGGTACCTCACATGTGTGGGTGCACCTACCTGGGCGCCAAGGGGAAAGCCTAAAACACAAGTAACCCCAAGTCTGTTTTCAGACCAGAATTTCAGACTCTCTGCCGACCGGCACACCATACAGATATGGGCCTCGGGTGTCCAAGCCACCAAGGAAAACAGGGAACCCCATGCATTTCTGAAAAGAGGACACCGGTGGGATCCACAGAGGTATGATTTGTGCAAATCGGCCCAGAATTTATTACCCAGAACCCCCCTCAAAGTCCAAAATGTGGGGAAAAAAACATATTTTCCGCACATTTCGCTCGGCTCACCCATCAAAACACGCCTCCAACAACACATGGCCTACCGTCCCGCGTTCCCACAGGTGTCCTGATGAAAACGGTACCTCACATGTGTGGGTGCACCTACCTGGGCGCCAAGGGGAAAGCCTAAAACACAAGTAACCCCAAGTCTGTTTTCAGATCAGAATTTCAGACTCTCTGCCGACCGGCACACCATACAGATATGGGCCTCGGGTGTCCAAGCCACCAAGGAAATCAGGGAACCCCATGCATTTCCGAAAAGAGGACACCGGTGGGTATCCGCAGAGGTATGATTTGCACAAATCGGCCCAGAATTTATTACCCAGACACCCCCTGCAATGTCCGAAATGTGGGGAAAAATGTATTTTGCGCACATTTCGCTCGGCGCACCCATCAAAACACACCCCCAACAAAACATGGCCTACCGTCCCGCATTCCCACAGGTGTGCTGATGAAAACGGTACCTCACATGTGTGGGTGCACCTACCTAGGCGCCAAGGGGAAAGCCTAAAACACAAGTAACCCCAAGTCTGTTTTCAGACCAGAATTTCAGACTCTCTGCCGACCGGCAAACCATACAGATATAGGCCTCGGGTGTCCAAGCCACCAAGGAAAGCAGGGAACCCCATGCATTTCCGAAAAGAGGACACCGGTGGGAATGTGCAGAGGTATGATTTGCGCAAATCCGCCCAGAATTTATTACCCAGACACCCCCGCAAAGTCCGAAAATGTGGGGGAAAAAATGCATTTTCCGCACATTTCGCTTGGCTCACCCATCGAAACACGCCCCCAACAACACATGGCCTACCGTCCCGCGTTCCCACAGGTGTCCCGATGAAAACGGTACCTCACATGTGTGGGTGCACCTACCTGGGTGCCAAGGGGAAAGCCTAAAACACAAGTAACCCCAAGACTGTTTTCAGACCAGAATTTCAGACTCTCTGCCGACCGGCACACCATACAGATATGGGCCTCGGGTGTCCAAGCCACCAAGGAAAACAGGGAACCCCATGCATTTCCGAAAAGAGGACACCCGTGGGATCAATAGAGGTATGATTTGTGCAAATCGGCCCAGAATTTATTACCCAGAACCCCCCTCAAATTCCAAAATGTGGGGAAAAAAACATATTTTCCGCACATTTCGCTCGGCTCACCCATCAAAACACGCCTCCAACAACACATGGCCTACCGTCCCGCGTTCCCACAGGTGTCCTGATGAAAACGGTACCTCACATGTGTGGGTGCACCTACCTAGGCGCCAAGGGGAAAGCCTAAAACACAAGTAACCGCAAGTCTGTTTTCAGACCAGAATTTCAGACTCTCTGCTGACCGGTCCACCATACAGATATGGGCCTCGGGTATCCAAGCCACCAAGGAAAACAGGGAACCCCATGCATTTCCGAAAAGAGGACACCGGTGGGAATCCGCAGAGGTATGATTTGCACAAATCGGCCCAGAATTTATTACCCAGACACCCCAGCAAAATCTGAAAATGTGTGGGAAAAAATGCATTTTCCGCACATTTCGCTCAGCTCACCCATCGAAACACGCCCCCAACAACACATGGCCTACCGTCCCGTGTTCCCACTGGTGTCCTGATGAAAACGGTACCTCACATGTGTGGGTGCACCTACCTGGGCGCCAAGGGGAAAGCCTAAAACACAAGTAACCCCAAGTCTGTTTTCAGACCAGAATTTCAGACTCTCTGCCGACCGGCACACCATACAGATATGGGCCTCGGGTGTCCAAGCCACCAAGGAAAACAGGGAACCCCATGCATTTCCGAAAAGAGGACACCGGTGGGTATCCGCAGAGGTATGATTTGCACAAATCGGCCCCGAATTTATTACCCAGACACCCCCTGCAATGTCCGAAATGTGGGGAAAAATGTATTTTGCGCACATTTCGCTCGGCTCACCCATCAAAACACACCCCCAACAAAACATGGCCTACCGTCCCGCGTTCCCACAGGTGTGCTGATGAAAACGGTACCTCACATGTGTGGGTGCACCTACCTAGGCGCCAAGGGGAAAGCCTAAAACACAAGTAACCCCAAGTCTGTTTTCAGACCAGAATTTCAGACTCTCTGCCGACCGGCAAACCATACAGATATAGGCCTCGGGTGTCCAAGCCACCAAGGAAAACAGGGAACCCCATGCATTTCCGAAAAGAGGACACCGGTGGGAATGTGCAGAGGTATGATTTGCGCAAATCCGCCCAGAATTTATTACCCAGACACCCCCGCAAAGTCCGAAAATGTGGGGGAAAAAATGCATTTTCCGCACATTTCGCTCGGCTCACCCATCGAAACACGCCCCCAACAACACATGGCCTACCGTCCCCCGTTCCCACAGGTGTCCCGATGAAAACGGTACCTCACATGTGTGGGTGCACCTACCTGGGTTCCAAGGGGAAAGCCTAAAACACAAGTAACCCCAAGACTGTTTTCAGACCAGAATTTCAGACTCTCTGCCGACCGGCACACCATACAGATATGGGCCTCGGGTGTCCAAGCCACCAAGGAAAACAGGGAACCCCATGCATTTCCGAAAAGAGGACACCCGTGGGATCCACAGAGGTATGATTTGTGCAAATCGGCCCAGAATTTATTACCCAGAACCCCCCTCAAAGTCCAAAATGTGGGGAAAAAAACGTATTTTCCGCACATTTCGCTCGGCTCACCCATCAAAACACGCCCCCAACAACACATGGCCTACCATCCCGCGTTCCCACAGGTGTCCTGATGAAAACGGTACCTCACATGTGTGGGTGCACCTACCTAGGCGCCAAGGGGAAAGCCTAAAACACAAGTAACCGCAAGTCTGTTTTCAGACTAGAATTTCAGACTCTCTGCTGACCGGTCCACCATACAGATATGGGCCTCGGGTGTCTAAGCCACCAAGGAAAATAGGGAACCCCATGCATTTCCGAAAAGAGGACACCGGTGGGAATGTGCAGAGGTATGATTTGCACAAATCGGCCCAGAATTTATTACCCAGACACCCACGCAAAGTCTGAAAATGTGTGGGAAAAAATGCATTTTCCGCACATTTCACTCGGCTCACCCATCGAAACACGCCCCCAACAACACATGGCCTACCGTCCCGTGTTCCCACAGGTGTCCTGATGAAAACGGTACCTCACATGTGTGGGTGCACCTACCTGGGCGCCAAGGGGAAAGCCTAAAACACAAGTAACCCCAAGTCTGTTTTCAGACCAGAATTTCAGACTCTCTGACGACCGGCACACCATACAGATATGGGCCTCGGGTGTCCAAGCCACCAAGGAAAACAGGGAACCCCATGCATTTCCGAAAAGAGGACACCCGTGGGATCCGCAGAGGTATGATTTGTGCAAATCGGCCCAGAATTTATTACCCAGAACCACCCTCAAAGTCCAAAATGTGGGGGAAAAAACGTATTTTCCGCACATTTCGTTCAGCTCACCCATCAAAACACGCCCCCAACAACACATGGCCTACCGTCCCGCGTTCCCACAGGTGTCCTGATGAAAACGGTACCTCACATGTGTGGGTGCACCTACCTAGGCGCCCAGGGGAAAGCCTAAAACACAAGTAACCCCAAGTCTGTTTTCAGACCAGAATTTCAGACTCTCTGCCGACCGGCAAACCATACAGATATAGGCCTCGGGTGTCCAAGCCACCAAGGAAAACAGGGAACCCCATGCATTTCCGAAAAGAGGACACCGGTGGGAATGTGCAGAGGTATGATTTGCGCAAATCCGCCCAGAATTTATTACCCAGATACCCCCGCAAAGTCCGAAAATGTGGGGGAAAAAATGCATTTTCCGCACATTTCGCTCGGCTCACCCATCGAAACACGCCCCCAACAACACATGGCCTACCGTCCCGCGTTCCCACAGGCGTCCCGATGAAAACGGTACCTCACATGTGTGGGCGCACCTACCTGGGTGCCAAGGGGAAAGCCTAAAACACAAGTAACCCCAAGACTGTTTTCAGACCAGAATTTCAGACTCTCTGCCGACCGGCACACCATACAGATATGGGCCTCGGGTGTCCAAGCCACCAAGGAAAACAGGGAACCCCATGCATTTCCGAAAAGAGGACACCGGTGGGAATGTGCAGAGGTATGATTTGTGCAAATCGGCCCAGAATGTATTGCCCAGACACCACCGCAAAGTCCGAAAAGTGGGTAAAAAAAAGCATTTTTCGCACATTTCGCTCGGTTCACCCATCAAAACACTCCCCCAACAACACATGGCCTACCGTCCCACATTCCCACAGGTGTCCCGATGAAAACGGTACCTCACATGTGTCGGTGCACCTACCTGGGCGCCAAGGGGAAAGCCCAAAATACAAGTAACTCCAAGTCTGTTTTCAGATCAGAATTTAAGACTCTCAGCCGACCGGCACACCATACAGATATGGGCCTCGGGTGTCCAAGCCACCAAGGAAAACAGGGAACCCCATGCATTTCCGAAAAGAGGACACCCGTGGGAATCCGCAGAGGTATGATTTGCACAAATCGGCCCAGAATGTATTACCCAGACACCCCTGCAAAGTCCAAAATGTGGGGGAAAAACGCATTTTTCGCACATTTGCTCGGCTCACCCATCGAAACACGTCCCCAACAACACATGGCCTACTGTCCCGCGTTCCCACAGGTGTCCCGATGAAAACGGTACCTCACATGTGTGTGTGCACCTACCTGGTCGCCAAGGGGAAAGCCTAAAACACAAGTAACCCCAAGTCTGTTTTCAGACCAGAATTTCAGACTCTCTGCTGACCGGCACACCATACAGATATGGGCCTCGGGTGTCCAAGCCACCAAGGAAAACAGGGAACCCCATGCATTTCAGAAAAGAGGACACCCGTGGGAATCCGCAGAGGTATGATTTGCGCAAATCGGCCAGAATTTATTACCCAGACACCTCTGCAAAGTCTGAAATGTGGGGAAATAAATGCATTTTCTGCACATTTCACTCGGCTCACCCATCAAAACACGCCCCCAACAAGACATGGCCTACCCTACCGCGTTCCCACATGTGTCCCGATAAAAACGGTACCTCACATGTGTGGGTGCACCTACCTGGGAGCGAAGGGGAAAGCCTAAAACACAAGTAACTCCAAGTCTGTTTTCAGACCAGAATTTCAGACTCTCTGCCGACAGGCACACCATACAGATATGGGCCTCGGGTGTCCAAGCCACCAAGGAAAACAGGGATCAACATGCATTTCCAAAAAGAGGACACCGGTGGGAATGCGCAGAGGTATGATTTTCGCAAATCGGGCCAGAATTTATTACCCAGACACCCCCGCAAAGTCTGAAAATGTGTGGGAAAAAATGCATTTTCCGCACATTTCGCTCGGCTCACCCATCGAAACACGCCCCAACAACACATGGCCTACTGTCCCGTGTTCCCACAGGTGTCCTGATAGAAACGGTACCTCACATGTGTGTGTGCACCTACCTGGGCGCCAAGGGGAAAGCCTAAAACACAAGTAACCCCAAGTCTGTTTTCAGACCAGAATTTCAGACTCTCTGCCGACCGGCACATCATACAGATATGGGCCTCGGGTGTCCAAGCCACCAAGGAAAACAGGAAACCTCATGAATGTCCGAAAAGAGGACACTCGTGGGAATCCGCAGAGGTATGATTTGTGCAAATCGGCCCAGAATTTATTACCCAGACACCCCCGCTAAGTCCGAAAAGTGGGTAAAAAAACGCATTTTTCGCACATTTCGCTCGGTTCACACATCAAAACACGCCCCCAACAACACATGGACTACCATCCCGCGTTCCCACAGGTGTCCCGATGAAAACGGTACCTCACATGTGTGGGTGCACCTACCTGGGCGCCAAGGGGAAAGCCCAAAATACAAGTAACTCCAAGTCTGTTTTCAGATCAGAATTTAAGACTCTCTGCCGACCGGCACACCATACAGATATGGGCCTCGGGTGTCCAAGCCACCAAGGAAAACAGGGAACCCCATGCATTTCCGAAAAGAGGACACTCGTGGGAATCCACAGAGGTATGATTTGCGCAATTCGGCCCAGAATTTATTACCCAGACACCTCTGCAAAGTCCGAAATGTAGGGAAATAAACGCATTGTCCGCACATTTCGCTCGGCTCACCCATCGAAACATGCCCCCAACAACACATGGCCTACTGTCCCACGTTCCCACATGTGTTCCGATGAAAACGGTACCTCACATGTGTGGGTGCACCTACCTGGGCGCCAAGGGGAAAGCCTAAAACACAAATAACACCACGTCTGTTTTCAGACCAGAATTTCAGACTCTCTGCCGACCAGCACCCCATACAGATATGGGTCTCGGGTGTCCAAGCCACCAAGGAAAACAGGGAACCCCATGCATTTCCGAAAAGAGGACACCCGTGGGAATCCGCAGAGGTATGATTTGCACAAATCGGCCCAGAATTTATTACCCAGACACCCCCGCAAAGTCCGAAAATGTGGTTGAAAAAATGCATTTTCCGCACATTTTGCTCAGCTCACCCATCGAAACACGCCCCCAACAACACATGGCCTACCGTCCCTTGTTCCCACAGGTGTCCTGATGAAAACGGTACCTCACATGTGTGGGTGCACCTACCTGGGCGCCAAGGGGAAAGCCTAAAAAGCAAGTAACCCCAAGTCTGTTTTCAGACCAGAATTTCATACTCTCTGCCGACCGGCACACCATACAGATATGGGCCTCGGGTGTCCAAGCCACCAAGGAAAACAGGGAACCCCATGCATTTCCGAAAAGAGGACACGGGTGGGAATCCGCAGAGGTATGATTTGCACAAATCGGCCCAGAATTTATTACCCAGGCACCCCCTGCAATGTCCGAAATGTGGGGGAAAATGTATTTTGCGCAAATTCGCTCAGCTCACCCATCAAAACACACCCCCAACAAAACATGGCCTACCGTCCCGCGTTCCCACAGGTGTCCTGATGAAAACGGTACCTCACATGTGTGGGTGCACCTACCTAGTCGCCAAGGGGAAAGCCTAAAACACAAGTAACCCCAAGTCTGTTTTCAGACCAGAATTTCAGACTCTCTGCCGACCGGCACACCATACAGATATAGGCCTCGGGTGTCCAAGCCACCAAGGAAAACAGGGAACCCCATGCATTTCTGAAAAGAGGACACCGGTGGGAATGCGCAGAGGTATGATTTGCGCAAATCCGCCCAGAATTTATTACCCAGACACATCCGCAAAGTCCGAAAATGTGGGGGAAAAATGCATTTTCCGCACATTTTGCTCGGCTCACCCATTTAAACACGCCCCCAACAACACATGGCCTACCGTCCCGCGTTCCAACAGGTGTCCCGATGAAAACGGTACCTCACATGTGTGGGTGCACCTACCTGGGCGCCAAGGGGAAAGCCTAAAACACAAGTAACCCCAAGACTGTTTTCAGACCAGAATTTCAGACTCTGCTGACCGGCCCACCATACAGATATGGGCCTCGGGTGTCCAAGCCACCAAGGAAAACAGGGAACCCCATGCATTTCCGAAACGGTGGGAATCCGCAGAGGTATGATTTGCACAAATCGGCCCCGAATTTATTACCCAGACACCCCCGCAAAGTCCGAAAATGTGGGGGAAAAAATTCATTTTCCGCACATTTTGCTCGGCTCACCCATCGAAACACGCCCCCAACAACACATGGCCTACCGTCCCGCATTCCCACACGTGTCCCGATGAAAACGGTACCTCACATGTGTGGGTGCACCTACCGGGGGTGCAAAAGGAAAAGGGTAACCCACCGGTAACCCCAAGCCTTTCGCCACTGCCCATTTTGTTCATGTGGGCAACCTACAGATTTTGGCCTAGGGTATCGAAGCCAGCAAGGAAAACAGGGAACCCCATGCATTTTCCAAATAGATGGGGCAGTAGGTTTTGGGCACCCTGGGGCCAGATTGGCACCCTAATGTGGCCATCTGCGCCAAGCGAAGATGGGTAAACAAAGAAAATAATACAAAATCGTAGGCTGCTTTTTAGGGGGGCTGAGGGGCACCCTAAATTGGCAGCAAATGTTGTACTGCAACGGGGGGTGGCTCTCTCCCCCCCCACCCCAAATGGAGGTCCCCACCTCATGCATCCCTCCCTGGTGTCAGATAGGGGTGGCCCCACCTCATGCATACCTCCCTGGGGTCAGATGCCCCTTCCTAGGAGCAGATATCTGCCCCCAGGGAGGGTTGCATGAGGTGGGGCCCTCCATTTGGGGTTGGGGGGTGAGTGCCACCCCCCGTTGCAGTACAACATTCGCTGCCAATTTAGGGTGCCCCTCAGGCCCCCCTATAATGCAGCCTACTTTTTTGGATTTTTTTTTGTTTACCCAAGTTCGCCTGGCGCAGATGGCCACATTAGTGTGCCAATCTGACCCCAGGGTGCCCAAACCCTACTGCCCCATCTATTGGGGGTCCTGCCCCACCATGAAATACAGCCGGAGATCGAGACAGAACAAGAAGGTCTCTTACCTTCTCTCTTCCCTGTAGCAGCCAAAAATGGCTGCTGCAGGGAATTTACTTTCAGTTTCACGCCGACGTGCTTTACGCACGCCGACGTGAAACTGAAGGTAATCAAGCCCCCTGGCAGTGAGGGGAACTTCCCCCTCACATAGCCCGGGGGTTGGATTACAGCAACGCAGGGATCGAGCAAAACAGAGTGCCTAAACCGATGAGCCGGCTCGTCGGTGGCAACCTGGAGCGCTTGCTACCGACGAGCCGGCTCGTCAGTGGCACTTAAGGGGTTAAGCAATCATGTAATCATTGTTTCTCACTCACTTTTTCACTGGGAGGCAATAACTCAGCTAGATTTAAAGCACAACATCTCTTAATTTGAATATGCGGTGCAAATAGGATGATTTCATACCATGTTAGTCAGGCGGATATGAAATGTTGTGTCTGTGTTCTATTTAGAAGAACGTCTTCTGAATGGGGTACCATCACGGTTAAAGAGTGATCTAAAACCTTCCCCTCAGTTTGTTTTACTGACGCGGCAGCTGCAGCAACAGCTCGCAAGCACTGTGGCAAAGCACATGCAACAGGATCCAACGTGGAAGAGAAATAACTGCATGGTCTATTTGTACCCACGTGTTCCTGAGTCAAAACAGCCAAAGCACATCCATCATTTTCATGTACAAATAACATAAAACACTTCTCATAATTTGGCGTGCCCAAAACCGGAGCTGAACATAACGCAGCTCTGAGCAGGTCAAAAGCTTTTTGAAACTCCATGTTCCATGGCAAAGGTAAGGTAACATCCTTCTTTGTCAATGTCACTATGGGTTTCACAATCATAGAAAAATGTGCAATCCACTGCCTATAATATGAAGCCATGCCAATTAAAGCCCTGACTTCCTTTTGCGTGTTTGGAATAGGCATATCAGAGATTCTTTCTATGCGTTCTGGTGTTAATCTTCTTCCCTCCTTCAATAGGAGGTAGCCCAAATAGGCCACATCCTCTCGACAATACTGGAATTTCTTCAATGATGCCTTGTGACCGTGCGTCGCTAAATGTGTCAATAATGCGACAGTGCTTTCTTTACAAATGTCCTCTGAACCTGCTGCTAGAAGCAGATCTTCAATATACTGTAATAATATGCACCCTGCCAGTAATTCTAGCATAACTAGCTGTTCCTTCAATGCTCTACTGTAAATACTTAGACTTTCAGTGTAACCTTTTGGAATACGTGTACATGTGATTGAGCACCCTCCCAATGTAAATGTAAACAAATATCTGCTCTCTGGATGAATGGGAATACTAAAGAACACGTTTTTCAAGTCAATGAGGCTGAAGTGTGATGCAGAAGCTGCAATCATAGTTAAAATCGTGGTCACATCGGGGACTAATGGGAAGATCTACTACTTTGTTCACCGCACGTAAATCAATTATAAAAGGGTAAGGGATTTCATTACCTCCTTTCTTATACATTGGAAAAATCAGGTTGTTGCAAATACTACCAGAAATCTCTTCAATTACATTTCTGGCAATTATATCTGACACAATGTATCTCAACGCTCTTTCACCTTCACTCAAAATGTTGTATTGCGGAATACGTGGTAATGTAATTCTTTCCTTCAAAATAATTTTTACTGGTACTACTTTCAAACATCCTACATGATTATTGTTCACTGCCCATATACAAGTCGGCACTTCACTCAATTCCGTCGGTAATGGTAGAGATACAAAATGCGGTACGTGAGTTTGTTGTGGCGAAATCGTCAAGTACACTCCATCAGGAGAACAATAAATTACTGCATTCAATTTCTTCAATAGATTTAATCCCAACAAATGTTCGCTGCAATTTGTCGTCAAAAGAAACGGACCTAGTGTGATTGGCGCTGGTTGTGAAATTGGACTAATTACTGGCGTACCTGAGAACCCTACTGAGACATTTCTATGCCCTAACAGTGGTATATTTGGAACCCGCTGATGGTCGATCGAACATTTCTGTGCACCTGTGTCCACTAGAAAAATGTGCTCCCTATTCCCAACCTTCATTTCTACATAGGGCCCATTCTGGTCAACAGGAATAGGCACTGGTTCCAAACCCTGGGGAGCAGTACATCATCAAATGTAAAGTCTCCAGAGTAATTGGAGGGATTATCAAAAACATTTCCACCATTCATGGCGTTCTGTTGTTGATTCTGATTAACCTGATTATCCTGAAATTGTGGCTGCATCTGATTTCTATTCTGGCCTGCTATTCCTGGACGACCTCTAAACGGTCTTCTCGAAATAGTCCCATTTCTATTCTGTAATTGCAGGCACTGTGCTCGCCAATGGCCTTCTTTTCTGCAATAGGAACATTGATTTATAACTATTGGACCCCCTTGCATGTTGGATGATAACGCAAATTGGACTCTAGACAGTGCGTTCCTGCCACCTCTATTATTTTTGGCTACCTGCTGCAGTAACACTCTGGTTTTAAAATCTCCTTTCTTCCTTATTTCCTTATACTTTTCTGAATTTACTCGGTTCTCATAATATTGGGCCATATGTAATACTTCACTTTGTGATTTTGCTTGCCATGCACTTTCAGATGTCATTATTAATGTCTGAATTTCCGGTAACAATGCTTCCATATGTCCGCAGGAAGAATCACAGCGAACAATAAATCAATGTCACTCAGTGTAAAAACAGATGAATTTAAAACGGATTCAATTTCTTTATAGAAACCCGCATGATTTTTCCTAATGTCAGGGACCGTCTGCTTTATAGTGTTCACAATTTGCCTAGAAAAGGGAACATGTACAAACTGTGCGATATAATGGGCTTTATCGTTCGTGCTGGAATCACTCCATCAGCAGCAACCTCTACTTTCGGGACAAAGTGGGAGGCACCTCCCTCATAGGTAGTTGCAAAGTAGGGGATTCTATATCTGTTCGTCTATTAAGTAACAAAGCCAAATCAAGAGAAAAAGCAGTCGTTCCAGTCTCAGGACGAAAATGCTCTTTTATGAATCGTCATCAAATCAGCAGGACAACAAACCTTCTTCTTCATGCATTCATCCTGTAAATACTCAACCATAACCTGTAACACCTTTCTCTGCATTTATGGTGTATATTGACTAAATGTATCATGCACTTCTATCGGGGAAATGGCGGCATCCGTAATCCATCTAAGCGCATCTCGCGTACAAATTCGCATCTCTTCACTAACAGGTTTCAACGGTGAAAGAAATAGTTTCTGGACATATGACATATGCGGTTCACGCTACTCATTATCTCTTTATGCAATCAATCAAGTTCTCGCTTAAACAGAAATGTTCGCCCTATATGTTCTCGTATTTTCGCCGCATTATCTTGCAAATTGGAAAGGACAATCAAATCACGCAACTCTTGCGGTACCACTTTATTAGTCAAATCACTCCATATTTTAACAAGGCAATCTCCCACACATTCTAACAATACCTGCTGTTCACCAAGGCCTCTATGATCAGATATGGAACTTTGCACAGCCACTTCATTGCCATCATCAACATATGTCTCAGCCCACTGTTTCAGTTTGTCTTTACGTTCCTTGCTAATTGTACTACGAGTCAGTCTAATACTTCCAATTTCAGGCCCCATTGATGCAGAACTGCCAGCTAAAGCGTATATCTCATGCTCTGAAGGAGGTGGAGGGAATGATGCCATGGGCACAGATGGGACGGCTACTGCAGGTGCAGATGAAATCGTGGGAATAGCAAAAGGAGGAGATACATAGGGAGGCGGTGCAACGGGTCAGTGCTTGGATGATCATTTCTTTGCTCATTTAGTATCTTATTTATCAGTTCGTCTGATGTATGCAAATCTAGTGAAGGATACATTTTCTGTATGTCTAATTGGAAGGCCCTATCCATGTTCCTAATGGCTTCTGTCTGCTTCTGCTGATCATCCTCTAGTGCTTTTTCTACGGTTGATTTATGTCTACGTGCATGATTCTCTCTACTTTTCAAGCATTGATTCGATTCCTTCCTCCAGTCCCTTACAACGTCGAACTCTGCAGGTATGGCCTTTTTCCGTAGCAAAACTGATTCTAAATGTTATATATGCGCTAGTTCGAAGCTCCCATTATTCGGCCACTGAAGGTCTGATACACGTCTGGTCTGTCTATGCCAAACCGCATTAAATACTATTGCCCCAATTCCATATTTAATGTACATATCATATGCCGGCGACCCCTCGAGTGGCGGGCCTGGCCAGTTTCCAAAGACTGTCTACCGCAGTGAAAAAATCTCACTAGACAGGAAGACAATTTCCCAGGCATGTATAACTCTTACCTCTTCTTACACTGGGCGTTTGTACTTGCAAGTGGAACAGTCAACCAATATCAGGACGTTTAAGAATCGTGCCATGACTCACCTGATCAATCAATTTGTCTCTCAGGATGCAATTCGCCTGTATACAGGTGCAACCAAGAATCGTCACAGCCACGTGTCTGGCACAATTTGCCTCGCTTCCAGGACCCTCGCCTCAATGCTCTCTAGCCGCTGCTCGTCGATCAGGGATCGGCTGTGTACAGATCTGCGGAGGAGTCTCTAAACACTTCTGCAGGGGCACCCCGAACACCTTCCGATCCCTCGACTCATCCTTGCCTTCAACATATGCGATGGAGCCTCACATGGAGGGTCCATGTTCGGGTGCCATCTTTGTTAGACCATATATGAAATAAAGTCACAATAACCATATACTAAATGACACGCCAGTCGTGAGGTTCGATTTCCAAACAGGTATGGTTTATTCATAAAGTATCTCAGTCGGCCGACCGGGTCTCAACGCCTCACGACGTGTGTTCCCAGACACCATGAGATGAGAGAGTGAGCAGCGTACAAGCAGTCATATATATACATAACAAATTAGCATTCTATAATGTTATTCAGCCCGCCCTTATACATGACATACAAGCTAGGGTTCGATAATTGACAGTTATGACGAGTCTTCATTCAGTCTAAACATTAGCTTTTTATCAGAGGCTGCAGAGACAGTTTTCTGTTAACATGTGGCACTGGCTCAGGGGAAGATATCGGGCCTCATTACGAGTCCGGTGGTAATCGAGGTGGTAAAACAGCCTGGTTACCGCCTGACTCGTATTACCATTCCGCCTCAGTGATTCCCAGAATTACCGGGGCATTACAACCCCAGTGTCCAGGGAATTCCGGAGGCGGAATGGTGTAAATCCCCATGGAGTCCTATGGGACTCAATGGGAATGGGGATCATGGAAACACCGGCACCATCTCGTGATGGTGCCGGTGTTTCCTCATCCGCCTGCAGGCGGGCGGTGGTAAACCTGCCAGGTCAGACCTGGCAGGAACACCACCTCCCGTCTGCAGGACTCGGGATCGGGCGGTCTGGAATTAACAGTGGCAGCGGGTTTATTGCCACTGTTATTTCCAGACCGCCCGACTTGTAATGAGGCCCATCATGTTCTAGCAGGGAGACATTCCAACCAACATTATCTGTTTGCTGCGGCTCATGAGCTAAGGGTCAGACAGTTCTGAGGCAGAGAAAATACCATCCTTCGTGAAGGAGCGCCGTTAGTTGCATATAATTCACATTTAACTGCCTTTTACAACAGCGCTTGCAAGACAAACCGGCACCTGGGCTACTGATTAGGCGCGGCTTTTGCACAGCTTCAAGGCCTCAGTGAGAGGAAAACAATGTATTTCTGCACGGCTCCATATTTCTATCTACGTTAGCATTCAGAGTTCAAGCTGTGGCCTCGCACTGTGTGTGGATCTGAAGCATAGAATATATTTGCAAAGTATTACAAAAAGAAAATGGCCGGCATCTACAAAATGGACTCCCAATGGTCACATTCAGGTTTCACGGTTTGCAATGTTTGTCACATGATGCGATTTGCTTCTGGCCAACATGCTATTCATATAATTCGGGCTATGCATTTGTATTTACGATCTAACACTTGTTGTGGCTTGTTGACACATGGGTAGTGTCATACCATGTACGTCCATTTTGTCTGTGGAGCAAATTTGAAGTATTAGTTGCATTTCTTTTTTTAACATTGTTTCATTCAATTTTGAACAGCTTTCAAGAGTTGGCATTAAGGACATACAGTTTACATTTTCGTGTGCTAATTGTTCCATGACATCAGTAGCACATGGGTTATGGCCATAGAGTGCATGGATGTGCCTGGTTTTCAATATAGATTGTGCTTCTTGAGATAGTACACCAACTCTAATACTTTTTAAAATGTTGGCATATGTGAGGTCTGCAGACTTGTTTTCAGTTAATTCTCTGTATTGGAAATGTTGCCCATGGTTGACATTTCCTATGCTGCCAAGAGTTTTATGGCATAGTTTGTGCCCTAAGGTTTTAAAAATAGGTTCACTTTTAACTGGTGCCAATTGAAGAAGAGGGTGGGCGCTGAAGCAATCACTTCACGCGAGAAAGCCCTACCACTCTTACTTATATATAAAAAAAAAAAATTAAAAACATGTGATATAACTGAACTGAGAAAGTGTGCCTAATTTGTGTCACTCTGCTATAGTTCAACATACAAAGTATGCCTAATAGCGTCACTGTAGTATAAATGAATTTAGAAAATGTGCCTAATAGCGCCACTGTGGTATAGTTGAACTTATAACTAGCGTAACTGTGATATAGTTTATTTTAGAAAGTGTGCCTAATAGCGTAACTGTGGTACAGTTGATTTTGGAAAATGTGCCTAATTAACATCACTGCGCTAAAGTTCAATCTAGAAAGTGTGCCCAATAGCTTCATTGTAGTACAATTAGATTTAGGAAGTGTGCCTAACAATTTCACTGTGCCAAAGTTTGAATTTAGAAAGTGTGCCTAATAGCGTAACTGTGTATAGTGAATTTAGAAAGTGTGCCTAATTTAACATCACTATGCTAAAGTTGCATCAAGAAAGTGTGCCTAATAGCATCACTCTGCCAAAGTTTGAACTTAGAAAATGTGCCTAATAGCATCATAGCATCACTCTGCCAAAGGTTGAATTTAGAAAGTGTGCCTAATATCATCGCTGTGCTAAATGATGAATATAGGATTTGTGCCTAATAGCATAACTGTGGCATGGTTGAACTTAGAAATGTTGTGCCTAATGTACGCCCCTGTCCTGCTCTTGTGCTTGATCGCAGGCGCTTTACTGATAAACCACCATATCACACTACTACGCTTACTCTCTCCTGTACACCATCATTCAACTAGAACACACCTGTACTATGATACATTCAGTCTAACTGTTCTCATAATAACATGACTCCACAAACTCCACATCATCCTAATAAAACACAGCTAGCTGAGCACATTCCGGCTAGCTTAAGCATTTCTTCTGGCCTAACACAGCCAGAACTCAGTCTGGGTGTCCACCCTCCAGACTGAACACATCCAACTGATTTCCTCAGCACCACACCTACCGCTACGAAGTAGCTATCATGCAACAACCACACCAGCTGCACACATATCCGGTGCACCCACGCACCATACCACACTCTCTCTCTCTACTGACAGAACTGTGGTTTCCGAGAGCGTTCAGCCTACCAGCGCTTTGAGATCATACCAGTGATACATAAGGCGCTATATAAATGTCAAGTAACATAACATAACAGTAACAAGATCTCTGAAAACTATAATGTTCCTCCAATGAGTTGTTCATAGACTGTTTTCGGGACCTCTTGTAATCTGACGTGAATGAAGGCTAACATTAGATTGGAAACCATGCTTACCTCATCTATTAGCAGCATTTTCATTTGTTTGAAAACTTTGCATTGTTCCATTGCAGCTTCTGGAGAAAGTTTGCAATAGTCTAATTTGTTTTGGTGTTCTACTGGAAGGAGTAGCGAGCGGTGTGAAGTGACACCACCTATGTTGTAGGCAGCTAAACCTGTGGGGGCAGTTACAACAGCTGACAGTTTGTTGTTTGTCAATTGTTGGAGGAACTTGCTGATGATTTTGATTAAGAACGTTTTGCCTGACCCAGCTTGACCACTCACGTAAAGCAGTATAGGTTTGTAGTCTTGGCAGGTACAGTCTTTACTTTCATGCTGCACACCATGTTCAATTTGTTTTGTTATTTCTTGGAAAATGCTATGCTGCTCATTGTTTAGTTATGATTTTAGTAGAGCAAAGCCTTCTGTAGATTGCTAATACTGACACATGGTGTTTTCTACTTCTGTCATGGCTAATTCTGCCTCATTTGCTATTAGGGGCTGTCCAAGTGGTTCTTGGCTTCCTGTTACAGAAGGTCGACTACTGTCAGGAGTGTCCACATTTAGTTGCGCCTGAAGTTCTTCTTCTTGTTGCTGTTCATTGTGCAACATTGTTTTGGACTGTGTAAAGTTTACGTCTGTTCTAGTACTTTCATTTGATTTGAAAGCGTCTTCATAGGAGTCATAGGTATCTAGTAAATCTTCTTCTTTTCTCCATGGTTTAAAAAGTTGTTACAGGGACATGTGATACAGTTCTTTATGTTGAGGAGTTTTTAATGACAATTTGATATGATTAATTAAGCTTTGTTAGGTAAGTTTCACTAAGCTGCCTTCACAATTTTCCACGCTATGACTACCTTTCTTCTCATCTGGTTTAATATTATTTTTGTATGTGAGGTTTTGGGCTATGGTTTCCAAAGTGGTACTCCTGTTTGGGTAGTATGTGTCTAGTAAATTGTTTTTCAAAATGTCTTGGCTGTTGGGATCATTTTTGGCTATTGTTTCTATGTCTTCATATGATTTCAGAACTCTTTTTTCTAGATTTGGCACGACCATGGCTTAGCCATACCATATTTTCACATTTTCCATACAAGACAGTACCGGTTAAACGGTCTGCAGCTTCATAGCAGTCACATTCTCTATGGGAGAGCATTTGTATGCCTAAGATGTACAATTTCTGTGATAGTATTTTGTCAGATGATATGTCATCCCAGAGGTCTTGGAGCTCTGTTTTTTCTTTTTTGGTTAAGTAGGTTGTGACATATCGTGCAACTGCAGTGGAATTGTCTGCGATGTACTGCACATCTATATGTGCATTCCATAGGAGGGCAATGATTGCATTGTAATCATTGATGTATTTTGATCCTTCTGTTCTTTTAATGTAATATGTGTTCTTACGTGATTTACCTTTGACACTATGGGCCTCATTACTGGTCAGGCGGAATGGGTTAACGGGGTCCGCTAATGGGTGCGGACCCATTATTCCCATTCCGCCTGATTACGAGGTCCCCTCGCGGGACCCGGTAAGGACGCCTGGTAAAACCAGGTGTCGTTACCGGTTCCCACAAGGGGACGAGGGAGCTAACAACGGGCTGGTCGTAATCGGCCCATTGTTAGATCCCTCTCCCATTCCCATTGAGCCCTATGGGGGCTCGAATGGGAATGGGGAAGGTCCGGGCCCGGGTTCGCTGAGGGAGGAATTACCGGGCCCTCCGAACTCGGAATGGCCCGGTAATTCCCCATTCAGGGAATCCGGACCCGGATCCGGTTTTTGAGGCAGCCATACCGCCAATAGCGGCATGGCTACCACCAAACCCGTAATGAGGCCCTATGTCTTACTGAAGACATGAAGTTGTTTACTTGACCTGTTGTTGAAACTGGTCTAGGGAAACCAAAGCGGCATTTGGTGTAGTATTTCCCTTTGTATTTATATTTGCGACGACAATACTTCCCACATTTGTGTCTTTGAAATAGTAAAATGTGTGCATGAAGGTCACTATATGTCGTTTGTGAAGGGATTTCACAAGTGACATATTTTTGGATGAACTGAAAAACAGTGCATCACTGTCCTGACCAAATTTAGGAGCATCTTTAATCCACAAAAGCATGTGGATGTGTGGTGCTCCTCTGGCTTGGTATTCTTTTCTCCAAAAGAAGTTTTGCACTTCTCCGAGCGGAGGAACAGTTTTATTACAAATGAAGTGTAGCATAGCAATGAAGCAATGATGGAAATATCTTGATACATTTACAGGATCTAGAGAGCAGAGTTCTCCTGGTGTTTTTATATCTATATTTGTTTTGTTTTTGTTTGCTATGCGTAGGAAATCATGTAAATCTTCCCATGCATATTCTGCACAACTTAATTTCACAAATCGTGACATCGGAACCAGTATTCTTTTGTACCACACATGTTTGCCAAAAGATTTGTAATGCTTGTCTGTAAAACCTCATATTTTTCTTGCACTTTTTGTAGTAATTGCGTAGCTGACATATTTTGAAAATTGGTACCTGATTTTAATGTGTGTGCAACTCCGTAGCATAGAGTTGCTAGTTCACTTTCAAAGAGAAGGTGGAATATGTATTCCCTGTTTTTACTGAATACATCCGTAAAGAGCGGTATTCTGATGCTGTTATTTGTGTGGGTCTATCATCGTACCTTCCTCCTTTTCCAGTAGGAAAGAGTAGAGGAAAGGCACATACTTCTATGCTTTTTTCCCATATGCTGATTGGAGATCCTTTGGCTTGTCGCATTTGGTATGTTTCAGTGCATCATCTAGGGCAGGGGTGCACAACTGATTTTGACAGAGGGCCGAAAGTACCTTACATGAGGGCTATAGTGGGCCAAAAAGTAAATGTGGGCGGGGCGGTAGGCAGGGCATGGCAGGAGGCTTTTTAAACCCCCAATTTGTACTAAACACATGGAAAAAGAATGTTTTTGAGGGGTAACGATTTTTATTTGCATTTCAAACTTACATTTTGTACTACACATTTTCCATTGTTATAATTTATTTCTATTTAGTTATTGTATCTCGCCTGTTTAATTAACTTATATATATTTTATTGACCCTAGATACACTATGCCCCATGGCCCCCTCACCCCAACCAAACACCATGCCCCATGGCCCCCTCGCCCCCAAACAAACACTATGCCCCATGGCCCCCTCACCCCCAACCAAACACTATGCCCCATGGCCCCATCACCCCCAAACACACACTATGCCCCATGTCCCTCACCCCCAACCAAACACTATGCCCCATGGCCCCCTCACCCCCAACCAAACATTATGCCCCATGGCCCCCTCACCCCCAACCAAACACTATGCCCCATGGCCCCCTCACCCCCAAACACTATGCCCCATGGCCCCCTCATCCCCAACCAAACACTATGCCCCATGGCCCCCTCACCCCCAACCAAACACTATGCCCCATGGCCCCCTCACCCCCAACCAAACACTATGCTCCATGGCCCCCTCACCCCCAACCAAACACTATACCCCATGGCCCCCTCACCCCCAACCAAACACTATGCCCCATGGCCTCCTCACCCCCCAACCAAACACTATGCCCCATGGCCCCCTCACCCCCAACCAAACCCCCCAACTCAGCACACACACAAACATGCACCCATACAGACCCGAACCCCCCACCCCCCAAATTAGCACACACACAAACATGCACCCATACAGACCCGAACCCCCCACCCCCCAAATCAGCACACACACAAACATGCACCCATACAGACCCAAACCCCCCACCTCCCAAATCAGCGCGCACACACAAACATGCACCCATACAGACCCGAACCCCCCACCCCCCAACTCCAAACCCCCACCCCCAACTCAGCACACACACACTCAAGCATGCACCCATACAGACCCGAACCCCCCACCCCCCAACTCAGCACACACACAAACATGCACCCATACAGACCTGAACCCCCCACCCCCACAACTCCAAACCCCCACCCCCAACTCAGCACACACACTCAAACATGCACCCATACAGACCCGAACCCCCCACCCCCCAAATCAGCGCGCACACACAAACATGCATCCATACAGACCCGAACCCCCCACCCCCCCAACTCCAAACCCCCACCCCCAACTCAGCACACACACACTCAAGCATGCACCCATACAGACCCGAACCCCCCACCCCCCCAACTCAGCACACACACAAACATGCACCCATACAGACCCGAACCCCCCACCCCCACAACTCCAAACCCCCACCCCAACTCAGCACACACACTCAAGCATGCACCCATACAGAGCCGAACCCCCCACCCCCCCAACTCAGCACACACACTCAAGCATGCACCCATACAGACCCGAACCCCCCACCCCCACAACTCCAAACCCCCACCCCAACTCAGCACACACACTCAAGCATGCACCCATACAGACCCGAACCCCCCACCCCCCCAACTCAGCACACACACAAACATGCACCCATACAGACCCGAACCCCCCACCCCCACAACTCCAAACCCCCACCCCCAACTCAGCAAACACACTCAAACATGCACCCATACAGACCCGAACCCCCCACCCCCCAAATCAGCGCGCACACACAAACATGCACCCATACAGACCCGAACCCCCCACCCCCCAACTCCAAACCCCCACCCCCAACTCAGCACACACACACTCAAGCATGCACCCATACAGACCCGAACCCCCCACCCCCCCAACTCAGCACACACACAAACATGCACCCATACAGACCCGAACCCCCCACCCCCACAACTCCAAACCCCCACCCCCAACTCAGCACACACACTCAAGCATGCACCCATACAGACCCGAACCTCCCACCCCCCAACTCAGCACACACACACAAACATGCACCCATACAGACCCGAACCCCCACCCCCCAACTCAGCACACAAAAAACATTCAAATCAAAACATTCATACACATCCGACACCCCCCCACCCCCGCATCTCAACATACACACATAATACATTCAAACACAAACATTCACACACCCCCTCACATCTCAACATACACACAAAATACATTCAAATACATTCATACACATCCGACACACCCCCACACGCCCGCGTCTCAACATACACACAAAATACATTCAAACACAAACATTCATACACATCCGACACACCCCCCACCCCCGCATCTCAACATACATTCAAAATACATTCAAACACAAACATTCACACACCCCCCCACATCTCAACATACACACAAAATACATTCAAATACATTCATACACATCCGACACACCCCCCACCCCCGCATCTCAACATACACACAAAATACATTCAAACACAAACATTCATACACATCCGACACACCCCCACACCCCCGCATCTCAACTTACACACAAAATACATTCAAATACAAACATTCATACACATCCGACACACCCCCCCACACCCGCATCTCAACATACACACAAAATACATTCAAACACAAACATTCATACACATCCGACACACCCCCACACCCCCGCATCTCAACTTACACACAAAATACATTCAAATACAAACATTCATACACATCCGACCCCCCCCGACCCCCGCATCTCAACATACACACAAAATACATTCAAACACAAACATTCATACACATCCGACACCCCCCCCACCCCCCGCATCTCAACATACACACAAAATACATTCAAATACAAACATTCATACACATCCGACACACACCCCCCCTGCAACATACACACACAAACATAAAGCAAAACAAACCCGACACACAAACACAAACAGACCACTTACCGGAGACGTGCTGGAAGGCAGGCAGGTAAGCGGCAGGTAAGCTGGAACGCTGGAATCGCACTACGACTGGCGTGGTCCAAGGCTGAAATGCCTTCCGGCATCAAGCCTTATGGACCACGCCAGCCGTAGTGCTGGCCCTCCATTGGTGCAGCACACACGCATTCCGTGGCTCGTAGGAGCGCCGTGATGCATGTGTGTGCTGAGCCAATGAGGGCCAGTGTTTTCACCGGGGCGGAAGACAACAAAGACTTTCCTAATGGAGGGCGGCGGGACGCCCTCCATTAGGAAAGTGTTTGTGCCTCGCGGGCCGGTCAAAAGGGCATGGCGGGCCGCAACTGGCCCGCGGGCCGTATGTTGTGCACCCATTATCTAGGGTGTCTTTAGAGTGTAATGGGTGAATTGCATAATGGTCTAAAATATTGGATTCTGTAGCAGGATCTAGACGTTGAAATTGACCAGTTTCTGATGAGTCTTGAATTATTTCAGTGGATTCCCTCAGGTTTTCTTCAATATTAATTTCTTTGTAGTATTCACTGTTGTCTTTTAGATATTGCAGGGCTTGTCTAACTTTATGTAAGTCCACGAGTTGTTGCCAAATTTATTTGTCTTTTGTAGGTACGCCATTTACTAAGATAATGAAAGATTGATCTATTGGACGTTGCACTCCCAGATTGTGTACATTTTCTTTGAGATCTAATGGCAAATAAAATACTTTGCCACAAATGCCTTTCAGTAATTCAGAGGGAGGTAGTTTTGCTGTTTTTGGTTGAAGACGTATTATTGCTTGAAATGGGTGAACTGTTTGAATTATGATGCTCTCATACAAGTTAAGTTGTTGTTGTAGGGGTTTTGGTAGTGGGAATGATTCCAAGTTATTTATGATAGCACATGAAGGTGTTTGGTTGTTGACAAGTTTTGCAGTGCGGTAACTGCAAAGTATTAAGGGGTCAGTAATTTTGTATTTGTTTTCTGCTATAAGATAGAGAGCTAATTGGAACCACTTGGAATCTTCATTGTCTTTTATTTTGTACATTGTGTCTACAGTTTTTGTGCTATTCTTATAAAAAGTCCTGTGGCAACTCACACAGACATGGTTTGGTACTTCAGCAGATGTACTTTTAAACTTTAGTATTTCTTTTTTGTATGTGTGTCTTTCACTTCCAAAATACTTTCTCCGCATATGCTCTATTTCTTCGAGTAGTTCTTTGGCTGTACCACGTAGAAGATTCTTATTTAAATTGGCTAGTGCTAAAGCAGGACTTTAGCATAGTACAGTTTATGAACCAGATTTATTATAGTTGAATGGTGTGTTGATATCATTTTGATATGGTGTAAGGTGCTTTTGCAAATAGGTCCAGAAATGCAGGCTAATGAATGTCTTTGTAGTCCTGTGTATTTGCGCACTGGAATGGAGTCCATACTTTGTAATAGTTTTATTTTCAATTTCTTTGCCTTTCACATACTGATTGAGGAACTGGCATAAAGATCTGAAAGATTTTTTGGCTATGTTACACATTGATGTGCAGGGCCATTTGTAGACTGAACGCATTGGTTCAGTGGAATGGATAGTTGATATTAAGTTTTCTGGGGATATTTTTGTTAGCAGCGTTTCTTGTTCCATAATGGTATTCTTAAGTTTGTCATACCCTCGTCTACTGCTATGTATGGCAATTGGGTTTATTTGCTTTTGTTTGTATGCTTCTTCATTGAAATATGGTTCTGTGCTAGTGGTGTGAGTCCACTCACCTCCACAGATGTTTGCGAAACTATCTTTGTTGATATTCCATTTATTGAGAAGTCTTTTTTGTAGTTTAGTATTTAGTTTTGTTAGTGGTTTTATTCTGTTTAAAACTAAAATAAATAATTTCCTTTCGAAGGATTGCACTATGAGCACTTCTAGGATTAATTTTCTACGGTAGGTTTTAAGGGTTGTGAGTGATTTCTCTCCTGTTTTTATAAGGTTCTGAAGGACACTGTTGCTGCACTTTTGTTGTAAAATATTGTTTTTGGTATGCTTACCTGTGGCTACATCGAGATTTATAGGTGCAGTGTTAGCACTAGTGGTAGCTGCAGTCTTGTTAATCACTTTCTGTTTTGTTTTATATTTTCAAAGAGGAGGCAAAGTTTATTTACTGGAAGCTGGTGGTTTTGTTTCGCTTAGTGGCTGTATTAGCTGTTTTGGTTGAACTTTTTGTACAAATTCTGCTATAGGTGGATGCTTATTTTGGACACTTTTATTCTGATTTTGTCTACTTCTGCGTTGCTTTTTACGGTGTTGCTTTTTGGTAGGCATTCTTTGGGGTCTGTTGGAGAAAAAAAGAAAGTGTGTGTTGGGATGTTGTACAGTGTATGTGTGCTTTGTACATGAGTGTCTGAGTATGACTTAAGCATGTATGTAGAAGTGTGTGATTGTGCAATGGGCTGTTACTTCAGGTTGGGAAGGCTATTCTCGTATGTGTGTGTTACTATGCTGGTGTTCAGACGACAATACAAAGTATGCAGCTCCTGAGGGGTAAGCAGTAATACTGAATCTAATGCTGTAGGGTTAATACAATTGTTTGTTCTACTGTACTATAATTCAATGGTGTTTGAGTAACAGTTAGAACATTATGGCAGTATTGCACTTACTTTTTTGGATGGAAAGAGTAGGTTTCTTCTGAGCTCTGGTGCGTACTTCAGATGCTGCTGGTTATCAGGAGAGTGTTCTTCACTGCAATTGTAAAAGAAAGAAATTAGTAAATATGTGTGTTAATAGCATTGTTGTTAATGTAACCGTGAATATGTTTGTTTTTGCAGTAGTAGTGCTTTCTGATAACTGTGCATAGCATGTAGATGCACTTTCCTTTGTCTATGTGCATTCTGTATATTTTACTTAGAATCTGTCAGTTGCACATGCCTTAGAAATGATTACAATAGTAAGCACACAGAGCACACTTGGCTTTTTAAGGCAGTGTTATTGGATTTTAGGAGATAGGAGAAATAATTTTATGCTTCTCTTGCTATTTATAAAGGGTAACTGGCAAGAACTGTGGGGAAAAGCATGCAATGTATGCATTTGTGAAGGTGTGGGAAATAAAGCAGAAGGATTTGATGGGTTCAGCAGCTTATTACTCTCAAGGATAGTTGTAGGCGAGAAGGTTCAAATAAGAAAACCTGGAAAAGTGGCAAAGGGACAAAGCAAGTTTACCAGACTGCAGGTGATTAGCAAACTACTGGGTGATCCTGTGGTGCTTGGAGATGGGAGAGTCTGAAATAAAGTAAGGGTTGCAATGAAGGGTGTGGTGCTTACGTTGCAGACTGAAGGGAAGGGGAAGATGTTGTATGTGTTGGTTTACTATACTGTTTGTACATAGTTGTACATGATGTGATAGACATGACTGCACCTGTGTATAGTTAAATGCTGTGGTAAATTCTAGAACGGAATGGGCAACCAGCTGGAATGAGAGAGCTGCCTAGATTGGAAGAACAGTTGTAGAGGCAGTGGTGTTGTTTCAGCTTGAAGCCTTTCAAATGATATTGGCTCTCTGTGTATATGAATGAAGATGCATGTACTCATCCTGGCTGCGTATCAATTTATAACACACTACAAAGCCTTCTTCCACAATTATACTGTTATTTCGCACATCTTTTAACATGAAATGACACTTTGTTAGACAGCTGTGTGTGTTGTGTCCGATTACTATTATAATAATTCCTAAAGGAAGTTCAAATGATAGATTGCATGTAAAATATCCAGAATGTATAGAAAGGAAAGTGTATGTACATCCTATGCACTATAATGCATTAAATTATATTATAGTTGAAATGTGGATAAATAGGTGGCAGTGGTTACACAAATGACAGAATGAATGAAGAGAATAACAGTTTGCACATTACAGTTAGTAATATGGGTAAATCAAAATTTGGAGAGCAGACAGCTTTGCAAGCAACACTTGAACATAGCAGATGGGAGAAATGACAGTAAGCTTTTTTTACAGTTATTACAGTGTAAGCGGCAGTTACCTTGTTTATATGCATTTAAACAAGAGCTGTACATGTACTGTGCAGAAAATATTCACACCTGTCGTTTGTGTTCATTCATGTGGATGTGCATGAATCTGCAAGCAGAAATCTTTGAGAGTTTTACAGTAGTTGTTGCTGTGGGTGCTTTGCAATCACAGCCCAATTGTACTCAGAGCGATCAACAGTACATCTAAAGTGCTGAACTGTGATGATGGAGTTAGATGTAGAATCTTGGATGTGATTGGTGGATGGTTGTGTGACTGCTTAACAGTAGCCAATGAGGGAATGGTGCAGAGAGTGAAGTGGAAAGGGTGGAAGGGCTGCCCCAGTGTTACGCACTCTGCAGACACCGCATCTGTTTGCGGACAGGGTGTGCCACATCTGGGGCTTCTGAGCATGAAATGGGAGTGTATTTTGGGGATTAGCCAATCAGGTGTTGATGTTCTGCTATGCATTGAGAGAGGCTGTGTGTAGGGAAGATGGCAGAGGTGGAGAAAGTCAGGGTGTTGGTGGTTGGAGATATATTTGTGAATGGTTTGGAGCAGTATGCTAAATCTAGGGATGTGGCTAACAATTTTAACATAAAAGTAGTGGAGATGGTGTGGTGCACTGTGCCTGGTTTTCATTTGCAGACAATTCTGGAAGTTTGTCAGAATATGGCTAGGTTTAATAGTCCAGATGTAGTTGTCCTGCACTGTGGTGCTGTGCATTTTGGCTGTATCAGTGCCCCTACTTTGTTGCAAGATCTGCACAACTTGGTTCAGGCAGTCACGAAAGTCCTTCCAAATGCCAGGGTTATTTTTTCTTCTTTGTTACCTAGGGCAGTATGAGACAATAGTTCTGTTTTTTGTCCTCGGCAAAATGTTGCTAAGTGTTTAATTTACCAAGGCATGTTTGCTTTTATGATTAGCGCTGTCATGTTCATTTGCAATAATGACAACATTGAATCTGGTAATGTTGTTTACTTTAAAGCAGATGGCATGTCTTTATCTTTTATGGGAAATGCCATGCTGTTTTGGAACATAAGGATTGCTTTGGAGAAGCTAATGTGAAGATATTTGGAGGAAAATAAGCAAAACCCCCCCAAAAAATTTACAAAATAAAAGGTGTTTCTGAAGCATCTTACATTTCTTTTAAAAAAGGCTCTTTTCAGAGCCAACCTCAAAAGGGAAATGGGGCACACTATTTACATTTTCATTCCCCACTCAGATTTTACGATTTGTCTGCAGATACCGCGGTTGTCCGCGGACAGCGCGTATTACATACAGGGACTTTGAGTCTGAGAGGCATGCAAATGAGATTTAGCAGGTCAAAGGATTGGTCATTAAGGTTTACTGGGTGTGATGTGTAAGGAGAGATTTTGTCAGGAAGTCTTTTTCCTGAGAGGAGAGCAGATAGCTATGGCTGTGTCTTTCAGAAGGCAGATTGTCTGGATTTTGGGAGACTCGTGGATAAATTGGTTGGAGGTGCATGCAGATCGCTGTGGAGTGGCTGCACATCTCAGATTCCCTTATGTGCAAGTGCACTGGCATGGATTGCGTGGAATGAAGTGGCTGGATTTGGTACCTCTTTGTGCTACTTTGGTGACACAGCGTCATCCAAACATTATTATTATTCATTGTGGAGGGAACAGTTTAGGACATGTCTCTGGAATCTCTTTGCAATTTGCAATGAAAGAAGGACTTGGGAAAGTCATGGACATGTTTCCAAAGTCCCGAGTAATTTTTTCTCATATTGCGCAGAGACAAATGTGGCTGCGTTCTTCTTCATTTGGTCCACAAATGGAGAAAGCGAGGCGCAATATCAACAAGGATGTTTCTGCCTTTTTGAGAGATGTTGGCATGTCCTCTTTTCACAATGAAAATATTATTTTCGTAGTACACACATTTTTTCGCAGAGATGGAGTACATCTTATTTATGCTGGAAATCTGATTTTTCTACGAAATATACAAAATGCATTGCAATCCTTTTTGGAATTATAGCAATCCTTTTTCCAGTATGTGTTGACCATTTGAAGTTTTTGAAACACAAAAAAACACCACAAAAAGCCTGTTTTCAGAGCCACCACTTCATCCCGGAGAAGAGTGCAATGGTTTTGATAAGGCAGCACCCCAAAAATGTAAATGTCTGCGGTCCGTCCACGGACCATCCGCGGACCATCCACGGACCTTTTAAAATGCATAGAGCTATGCAGCATTTCATTGGCACTTCTATTTTTGAACTGTGAAAGGCAGCTCTGAAAAGAGCCTTTTTTTATTTTAGTTTTTGTTGTTTTGTATATTTTTTGATTTTTCAGACATGACACATAAGGAAAGGAAGGGAAGGGAGGGTAAGGAAGGGGCACCAACCACAGGGATAAGAAAGGGCAGGTGGAGAGAAGATGATGTAGGGTGGGCCTTACTCAGGTAGTTGGCAGTCCTTCTCATGCTCCCGGACTGCAGCCTCAAAAGCACTTCGAAGGCTCTCCCCCTGCAGAGTACTGCGTCGCAGTACATACATAATACTGTGACCCTCGAAAGGTAAGGGTCTACAGAATCACGTATGGTCTGCAAGGCAGCTGGAGGGATGCGCTGCCCCACAGGAGTGCCTCTTGTGGTGGCAGGAGGAGAAACGGAGGATGTTGCAGAGGAAGGAACAAGTTACTTACCTGTAACTGTTGTTCTCCAGCATGGGTCTGGCATGGATTCACATGCTCATGAATATTCCCCGTCGTCAGGCCAGGAATCCTCGGTAAAGAAAAAATCAGTATCAGTTTTGTTTCTGATTTGTCTTTCTTAGTAGCAACCAATCACTGATCTCTGGGTCATACTGCCCCCAGCCAATGACTTCCCTCTCCCTAAACTCCTCCCCTGGCAGCCATCCTCAGATTTGGTAGCACGTAAAGTATCAGTATGACCAAGTGAAAAGCCGCAGAGGGGAAGGAGGGAGGGTTTGCATGTGAATCCATGCCAGACCCATGCTGGAGAACAACAGTTACAGGTAAGTAACTTGTTCCTTCTCCAGCATGGGGTCTGGCATGGATTCACATGCTCATGAATATAAGAATACATAGCAGTATACACATGCACAACCACGGGAGGTGGCAACAGGCTCAACATTAAGCAATACAACAACTTAACATTAAGCATCTCTTACCTCCTCACCAGGCTCACCTTAAGCGAACAGGTTGCGCAGCACTGCTTGACCGACCCTGGACTCCTCCCTGGAGTCCCGATCGATGCAGTAGAATCTTGTGAAGGTGTGCATCGACCTCCATGGAGCAGCCCTGCAGATGTCCAGCAGGGGCACACCAGACAGGAACGCCGTGGTAGCAGCGATCGCTCTGGTCGAATGGCCTCTCGGACGGCCGGGCAGCGGTCGGTTTGCCAACCGGTGACAGTGCATGATGCAGCCGGAGAGCCATCTGGAAATGGAAGCCTTCGAGAGAGCCTTCCCTTGATTCACAGGTCCAAAGTTCACAAACAGCTGTGATGTCTTCCGAAAACTCTTCGTGCGGTCCACGTAAAATTTCAGCGCTCTAGCTACGTCCAGCGAGTGCAGAGTCCTCTCAGCCTGCGACGAAGGCGATGGGAAGAAAACTGGCAACACCAAGGGCTCGTTGAGGTGGAAGTCCGACGGCACCTTGGGCATAAAGGAGGGGTACGTCCTCAGCACCACCCTCGTGTCGTGAAAAGTCAAGTATGGAGGCTTGCTAGAAAGGGCCTGGATCTCTCCCACTCGTCGTGCGGAGGTGATGGCGACGAGAAATGCTGTCTTCCACGACAGGAAGTTCAACGGCGCCGAATGCATAGGTTCGAATGGGGCCCTCATGAGCCTGGTCAGCACCACCTTGAGCTCCCACGCAATGGCATGGGCCTTCACCGGCGGGAACGATCGGAATAGTCCTTTCATAAATTCCTTCACCAGGCGATGAGACCACAAGGACGCCCGTCCTGTAGTTCTGGTGTATCGAGAGATGGCAGCCAGATGTATCTTGATGGAGGCGTGAGCCAGTCCAGCTTTGGCCAGCGACAGTAGGTACGGCAATACCTGAGGGGCCGTAATCCGCAGAGGGTTAATCTTCTGTGCACGGCATGAGACAGAGAACCTCTTCCACTTATGTCCATAGCACTTGAGAGTTGAGGACGCCCTGGCTTTTGCAAGAACCTCTCTGCAGTTACCCGGGACATCGTATACTCCAAACTCTAGTGCTGCAGGAGCCAAGCCTGCAAGTTCAGCGACTCCGGGTCGTGATGAAGGATGGCGCCTCCTTCTCTGGAGAGAAGATCCGCTTCCGTCGCCAGCTTGATAGGTGGGGACGTTGACAAGTGCAGAAGGTCCGGGAACCAGATCTGTCTCGCCACGCCGGTGCGACGAGGATCATCCTGCACCTGGACCTCTTGAGCTGGTTGATGAGACGGAGCAGCAACAGCAGTGGAGGGAACGCGTACAGGAACAGGCCGTCCCAAGGGAACGAGAAAGCATCGCCCATGCTCCTCGGCTGTGTGAACCTGTTGGCGAACCTCTGGCATTTGGAGTTCGTCGCTGTCACGAACAGGTCGATCTGGGGTTTGCCCCATCATTGAAAGAGCCGATCCACCTGGTCCTGGCGTAGTTCCCACTAGTGGCACGAGCGCAGCTCCCTGCTGAGTGAGTCGGCGATGGTGTTTTTTATCCCTGCCAAGTGGAAGGGAAACAGAAACATCCCCTGGGCGACGGCACAGATCCTGGGCCTCCTTGGATAGGGCTGGGGATCTGTGGAGATGGACTCCCACACGCTGACGAACTTCGTCAGCCGGCCTCCCAACCGGGTGCTTCGGTGGGGTTCCGACGCTACGGCCGGTTCAGTCCTGCTTGGAAGAGGCCTTGCCGCCTTGGTCTCCTTGATGACGGCGGCGAGACCCTCCTTGCTTGCCGCGGCCTCTGTAGGCCTCCTGGGACGAGGAGCGGGCTGCCTGGCGGTACGTAGAAGAGCCACCGCTGGATCCCTTGGAGGCTCCCTGTCTGCCTCCGGAGCTCCAAAAGGGCCGCCATTGCTGAAGGACTCCTAGGGCTCGGGCTGTCTCTGTGTTGGTCTTGATGGCCTGGAGGGACTCATCCACCGTCTTCCCAAACAGGTTGTTGCCATCGAACAGCATATTCAACACTCTGGTCTGGACGTCCTGGCGAAAGTCCGTAGCCCTGAGCCATCCTGGTCGTCGAAGGCAAACCCCGTTGCCCAGCTGGCGAAATCCGGTATCGGCAATGTCCCTTGCCACCGTAATGGCGTGATATGATGCCACCTCACCTTCCTGCAGAATCTGTAGGGCCTCCCCCTCTTGTCATCCGGTAGGAAGTCTAGCAGGGGAGCTATCTTGAACCAGAGCTGTCGTAACGGGCCACAATCGCTAAGGCATTGGCCGCCTTAATCGTTGTCGCCGCCGACGAGATGACTCGTCGTCCCATGGAGTCCAACTTCTTGCCCTCGCTGTCCGGCGGGGAAGTGGAAGTTGAAGCCACCGCACCCCCCACTTTCTTCTTGGCCACTGCCGAGACGACCGAATCCGGCGTAGGCTGGGCCCTGAGGCACAAGGGGGCGGCGTCGGGGACCCGGTACTTCTTCTCGTACCTGTCCCTCTTGGCGGGTGTCGTGGAAGGGTTCTTCAGGATAGCCAGCCCTTTGTCCCAGATGTCATCGAACAACGGTACCGTGAGGACAGTCTTTCTCTTGGCCTCCCGTCGTTGGTAAAGAAAGCCTTCCTTTTTCTGTTCCTTAGGGCAGAGCTGGAAGAGCTCGGATGCCCTGGCTATCATGGCATGGAAAGAGCCAATTTCATCGGGCGGAGAGGCTTGAGGGGGAGGTGATGAAGGAATGTCTGTTGTATCATCGCCACCATCGTCGTCCATCCCCGTCACTGTATCTGTCGCGTATCATCCGGAGGATCTGGCGAGAGGGATAAGGGGGGCATGAAGGGTGGTGCGGGGTGGACTCTCCTCCGCTTGTTCGGAGGGCTTCCCGATGGTCCAGGTTTTGGATCCTCCGTCGGGGTCCATGGTAACCTCGTCCTTATCTCAGTACATAAGGACTGGATCGCCAACAAAATGGCCGCCGAGCTATCCTGGGGCTCGGGCAATGGCTGCGACGGGTGGGATGGCTGCTCCACTGGGCCCTCATCGTCGCTACCTTCGATCACATCAGCAGGATCCTTCCCCTGGGTTCGAACCTTCTCGAACCTCTCGTTGAGGCCTTCTAACCTCTCGTTGAGGCCTTTCACAGTTTCCACCAGATCCTCCTCGGAGGCTGAATCCGAGTCCGTAATGGCCACCCCCCCCCCTCTTTTTCCACCGGGGTCTTCGCGGGGGTCTTAACGATGGGCTGGAAAGAGGATTCCCTCCACGGTGGCAGGGAAACTCTGGGCCCCAAGGCCGCCTCCACTGGCGTAGTCTCTGCTGGCTTCCCCAGGACCGCTACGACAACCTCGGCCTTTGACAGGCGGATCAAGGTCCTCACCAACTTAGGTGCGTCCTGGGCCTTCGCTTTGGGGGGATGGTCATTGCCTCGCTCCTCCTAGGCTCCCTTCGAGATCGACCTGGGCCTCTCCAGAAGCTTACCCGGGTTCTTGGACTTCCACTTCCCCGAACCAGAGCGCTGGCTCGCGGTTGATCGTGCTGGGGAAGTCGCGCCCTGCTTGGCAGCCGAAAGAGCCCGACCTTTCGGCGTTCCCGGTGCCCGCGGACTCGCGGTGCTTGGCCTTCTGTTGGGCCCCCGTCGCCGGGGCACCCTCACAGTACGTAGAAAACCGCTCAGACTTTTTCTTCGCCTTCTCACCTGCTGTGCCCTTCTCCAGCCAGGCGGCGAGGCGGGAACGACGATCTTGCTTGGTCCGTTCCGACAGGTTCTTGCAGAACGCACAGTCCTTTTCCACGTCAAGGCAGTAGAGACATCTCGAATGCTCGTCCTCCTTGAAAACATTTTGCAATCCGCATCCCGGGCAGCTCCTGAACAGCTTAGATCCGGGAGTCGAGCTTCCCTTGTCCTGGGCCATGTCCGTTGAGGTAGGCCTCAGATCTTCTGGAACCTCCAAGAAGCGTAACTCGATGAAAATTTCACCCTTTAGGGGTGTAGCAGAATTCCGAAACGGGTTCCCGTTATCAGAAGTGGAAACGGTGGAGCTTGAGGCTTGATTAAACCGAAAAAATGAGAAAATCTCCTGAAAAAGCACGAAAACGCAGTAAAAGCTCGAGAGCTAAAGCACGAGGACTCCCAACACTTGAACGTGCAGTAAAAATCTGAGGATGGCTGTCAGGGGAGGGGCTTAGGGAGAGGGCAGTCATTGGCTGGGGGCAGCATGACCCAGAGATCAGTGATTGGTTACTACTAAGAAAGACAGATCAGAAACGAAACTGATACTGATTTTTTCTTTACCAAGGATTCCCAGCCTGACGACGGGGAATATTCATGAGCATGTGAATCCATGCCAGACCCCATGCTGGAGAACTGAACCTACTACGTTTATCGCAAGGTACGACCTTACGAATAGCCCCATCATGGAATGACTTTAGGTGTCGCTTCATTGAGGTAGTACCGTAGCTGTACAAACCTGGTTTTCCACGACTGAGCACCAACTGGCAGTGACTGCAGCGCACCTTGTTTGCACAAGCTTTTGTTGCTCCATCAAGAGTGGCAAACAACCTCCACACCCAAGACTCATGTTGAGTGCTAGTAGTAGGGACTTCCACTACCTCATCCTCGTCATCCTCTTCATCCTCCTCTGCGTCCTCACACCTGTTCCCCTCTGCAGGCCCTTGGGGAGGTGGTGGAGGTGCTGAGACAGAAGTAGCCCCAGCAGCTGCCATTGATGCCATCAGGACAGCTGTCAGGAATTTTCCAAAAGGAATTAATGCAGTAGCAAAACCAGGTCCACCAAGGATCAATGTCCGGCATTACTCTGTCTTGCTTGGAAATCCAAAAGCAGAATGAGGATCAGCTCTGGGGTGTGGGCTTTTAAAGAGGTGCTGGGGAGCGCTTTGCGACATCCGCGCTGTCCGCGAACTCTTCGAACACCAAAAAAGGGCTCAAAAAGTTTGACAAAGTATGTAGATTGCTAGAGACATTGTTTGGGACATGTGCAAGGGTAAACTTTCACAGGAAAATACTTCAGATTGCTCAGAAAGCACTTTTTAGGTGTCTGGGGGCCCGGACTGTGTTCGCAAACAAGGACCCACGCTTAGCGTGGGTGCGGTCACATGATGATGTCGCGAACCCGTTCGCGAATGGGACGGGTGTCCGTTTGACACCAAATGAGCAGGGTCGGGTGTACGCATGTGTGCAGGTGTTCTACAGACAGTGTTCATGTCCCCAAACTAATTAAAAGTGTGACACACATGCAGCAGACAGTTACAAACAGGCGCGATGTTCGTAGGACCCAAGGGTGTAATACGCATGCATGCGGGTGTTCTGCGGACAGAGTTCAGGTACCCGAACAAATTAAATGTGCGTCACAATTTTTGCTGACGGGCTATGTGTTCTTTGGACATATTCATTCTGGTTGCTGACAATGCGAACAGAGGGTATGTTCTAAGGAAACCTTATTTTGAATAGTTGCGGACATGCGGGTGGATTTAGTGTCCTGCGGACACCTCCATTTTGATTGCGGAAAGTATGAACAGGCATAGTGTCCTTAGGACACCCCATATTTGGTTAATTGCGGCAGGCAGACATCTTATGTGTCCTAAGGACACCTCCATTTTGATTGCGGACACAGAGGAATATAGTAACAGCACACATAATATTTGATTATTCTATACACATATAAAAATTATCAAAGAGAGGGGGAAGCAGAAATTGATACAAATACAGGAGAATTAGGGGATTGAAGTCTCATCATAACATTTGTCTTGCTGGGGATTGTTTGGGGATGGTTGGCTGAGACATTGAGAAGGGGTACAGGTACATGTGGGGCAGTGTTAATTAATGTTTTCCTTCATATGGTCATCTACAAAGTTTTTCAAAATAATGCAATTTGTCATTAATAGATCAATTTTTTGCTCAAAATGCTGCAGATGATTTTCCAAGATGTCTGTTTCTGTATTATTCTTATTGTCTGTATGTTCTGTTAAAAAAATATATGTTAAGTACACATAAAATAATGGTTATTAGTTGGTTTATTTAGAGAAGTGTTTTGTCTACCATTACTATCACTGTTTTCATACATTTCGTCCCGAGGAAAATTTTCTTCTGGCCATTCCAAAGTACTAGACATTTCTGTGTAACAAAAATATTTTTCAGTGTACCCTACTACAGAAAGTTTATAAATATATGAAATTAATGTAGTGTACTTATCAGTTTTTTTTGTTTTGTTTTGCTTTTACTGCTTCATAGGTGTGCTGTTGATTTTTGCTGTGCAGTTTCTGTGAGGTAATTCTGCTGGAGGCATATGTTATTTTCTTTTGGTATGTTCTATTATGTGGCATATGCTATGTATTTGGACTGTTGGTGTCTTACATATACAGTTTGCACTTCTTATTTATTATTGAATGTAATTTATTTATATGCTGCTCTTTGAACATGTTCAGTGTTTGTATTGCGTGATACAACAATGTAAGATACCCCCTGAGTTTTTGGATAGTGTTGATGTTGACCGAGTCCGTCCATGGACATGCGCATGGTCCGCGGACATCAGAACCACTAGCGTGGGGCAGGGGGTTCAGTATGTTCTATGTTACATGTATATAAACTAAGGGAATTCTACTAAACACCTATCAAATTCATGCTATCTGTATCTATATTCAGTGAAAAAACTTTGTCAACGGGATATTATGGTTAAGTTGCACTCCTAAAAACCCATGCAATTCAGTAAAAAAACGTTGTTCAAGGGGCGTTATGGTTAAGTTGAGTGACTAAAAACCTATGAAATTCAGTGAAAAATCTTTGTTAAAGGGACGTTATGGTTAAGTTGCACTACTAAAAACCTAAGAAATTTAGTGAAAAAACGTTGTTAAAAGGACGTTATGGTTACAAGTAAAACCGAAAAACCCCTGAAATTAGCCAGTTATGGTAAGCTAAGCAACCATAACTCACGCCACCACTGTGCATTGCTAAGACTAACACTCAGGACATCAAAGATGACATCACAAATGTCATTAATGACATCGCTGATGACATCACATGTGCATTCACTTTTCATTAAAAGCCTGTACAAGGGATTCTTATTATAATGTAGACAAAAAAGTGTCAAGGATCATTGGAATAAATATCATGAGCTACGTAGTGCATTAAGCAATGCATTGATATAAATAGAATTCTATTATGAAGTTCTTCCCAGTATACTAAGCTACTCATGCAGAAACATAGGCATTGTGTGCAGCATACATGATGGAGGTGCAATATTCATAATCTTGCCATGTTGAATAGTGAAATGATAAAGGCTTTCTTATTAGAGTTTTGCATACTGTGAAACATGTAATAAGTAGCTAATAAAACCAATTTACTACATAATTGCATTATTACAGACAAAACACAAAGAGACAACAACACATACAAATATGAGCATATACAGAGAAAGTGAAGTAAGCAAAAAAGCAGCAGGACTACCAGAAAGTGTTCATAACCTAACTGATTATCTTCATGCACAGAAATGATTGCTCGGTTTCAAAGCTGCTACTTCCCCTATGTATATGTATCACATAATGCGACTGGACCCTAAGGAAAGTAATGTGAGTACAATGTATACAAATATGAGCATATACAGGGAAAGTACAGTAATAAAAAAACTGAAGAACTATCAGAAAGTGTTGATAACCTTACTGATTATCTTCATGGACAGAAAGGATTGCTGTCTTTCAAACCTGTGTCTTCCCCTATGTATATGTTTCATATGATGCGACTGGACCCTAAGGGAATTACTGTAAGAACATATTTGAAGGATCAGTCTACAAATATAGTACCTTTTGAATTTCTTGTTCCTGACTGTTACTGAAGAAAACCATGTGGCCTAGATATGCCAGTAAAGGAAAAAAGAGGGAGCCAGACATCTGATGTCATCAGTGATGTCATCAATGACATGTGTGATGTCATCTTTGATGTCCTGGGTGTTCGTTTTAGCAGTGCGCAGTGGTGGTGCGAGTTATGGTTGCTTAGCTTACCATAACTGGCGAATTTCAGGGATTTTCCGGTTTTACTTGTAACCATAACGTCCCTTTAACAACGTTTTTTCACTGAAAAAAAAAGATATATATATATATATATATATATATATATGTGTATATATATATATATATATATATATATTACAAAAAAAACTTTGTTGAGGGGATCTTATGGTTAAGTTGCCCTACCAAAAACCTGTGCAGTTCACTAAAAAAATAATTTCAACCTCCCCTTTCTGGTTCAAATTAAAACCAAAAAAAACCCAGAAATTCGACAGTTATGGTAACCTAAGCCCCCAAGCCTGCCACCGCCCTTGTGCACTGCTACCACTAACACCCAGACCATGAAAGACGTCATCTCAAATGTCACTAATGACATCACTGATGACATCACATGTTCAGTCTCTTTGTTTTCTTTCCCTGCCATATATATATATGTACATTCAGTTTCCGCATGGTGAAATGTCTGAAGACAGCGACAATAATGGTACACATTGTTCTGCATATGCAAAATAATGACCAGTATTTTATAGGCATTTAACATATGTATATTTTTTTTTAACAGACCAGGAAAGAAAAGAAGAAAGGGCAACAAACGAAATAGAAGAAGATAGGATAAAAAAGGATTGAGCAGAAAATTGACATATTGAACAAGAAGTTTAAACGTTTACGGGAGTTTGTGGAGGACTGTGTGAGAGGAAAAGTTTGTTACCATTGCCCCACCTGTACCTGCCCCGCTTCTCCATTCCCTAGTGAACAAACCCCAAACCTTGAAGATGAAAATAGACGTTTTGACGAAATATCCATCCCTTCTTACCCTCACAAATCTTCTCCTCATAACCACCTGTGTTGAATCTCAATTCCCCCATATTTGTGTTTGTGTCGGCTTCCCCCGCCATTTCTTTGGACTGAAGTGTGTGTGTGTGTGTTTGGAATGTGTTTGTACAGTAGTTGTAGTGAAAGAGAGCGAGGAAAAACATTTTAAAAAGAGGTAAAATGTTCGCGAACAGCGCGCCTGTTCGACCTTTCCGTAAGGAATGGAATGTGGGTGCTGTGAAGGCAGTACACCTACCCTTACTAATGTCAAGTAAGATGGACTTGAAGTTTGACCGCACCATCTGTTGAAGTTGTGCGTACATAAACAGAAAGGGCATCCTAAGAACATTATACCTCGTTGTACCGTTTGTAAACAAGATGAAACATGTTCATAGAACACACCAGATGTCCGGGATGGCTGTAAATAAGCAAAATGGGAGTGTGTGAAGGACAGTATACCTGTACTTATCGGGCACAGCCAAAATGGTGCTGTCCGTAGAACCGGCGCGGTGGCCGGCAAGTTCGTGGGCAAACAAAATGGAGTTGTCCTAAGGACACTGGAACTGTCCGTACAGTGAACATATCATGTATGCACATGCGCAGTACAACCGTAAGTATAACGAACATCGCGCCTGTCCCTAACTGACCGTCTCACTTGTGTCGCACTTTGAAATTGTTTGAGAACCCGAACACTGTCCGTAGGACACTTGCGTGCATGCGCACGTTTGGCACTCTTCATTTGCTCCAGCAGACTCCCATTTCTGGCGCGGATGTGTTCAGAACATCATCATGTGACCGCACCCACGCTGAGCGTGTGGACTAACTTGCACAGTTTGTGTGCTTCCGCAACAGTCCAAAAGAAATTGTAGACACAAGCCAAAGTATTGTAGAGTGTAAAAATATAATTTCACATATCCCAGACAATAGCTGACCTGAGGACTTGATGCGTAAAATGTTTGTACCGCTTTGCAGTGATGAAGACGGTCACGAGGCACACCCCTCCACCCCTACAAATGGCCACACCCCCGAGCGCATCTTCATTCTCCTTCTAGCTATAGCAGATTGAGGTGTACTGCCTTTACTGCTGCAGTGACCAAAAGGAAACGAATGGGTATGGCTTCCATGGCTGCTGTTTGTTCATTAGCCTCTGCACCACCCCCAAACCCACCACCACCACCACCTCCCCAAGAGACTGCAGAGAGATATATGGGTGAGGATGTAGAGAGCGAGTAAGAAGAAGAGGAACATAATGAAGTGGAGGAACTCAGAAGTAGGAGCACTCGCCGGGAGTCGTGGGTGTGGCGGTTGTTATCTGTTTATGGGAACCTACCAAAAGCACGTGCGAACCTGGTGACGTGTAACCTGTGCGAGGTGGTGCTGAGTCGCGGGAGAGTTGGTTCGTACAGCTTTGGTACGACAACCATGAAGTGACACCTCACTTTGTTCCACACTGCGGACATTCGCAAGGTGGTTCCATGTGAAGAGCGTAGTCGCTTGAGTTCCTCCACAGCATCCTCCGTGTCCGATCCTCCCACCACAAGAGACACTCCTGTGGGGGAGCGCCTCCCTCCAGCTGTCTCACAAGCCATTCGCAATGCTGTTGACCCTTACCTTTCAAAGGTGACAATAGTGTGTAATTATTGTGATGCAGTACTGTGCAGGGGGGGGAGTTTTCGAAGTGCTTTTGAGGCTACGGTCGCAGAGCACCAGAAGATCTGCTCCTTACTCAGTAAAGCTCACCCTATATCTTTCTCTGTTCACTTGCCCTTTCCTATCCCCGTGGCTGGTGTCCCTTCCTTACCCTCCTTTGGCCTCTTCTCCTAGTGTGTTGTGTGCTGTGAAGCAATAAACGTGAAAACAACAAAAATTACTGCAAAGGCTCTTTTCAGAGCCGTCTTTCTCAGTTTAAAGAGAGAACTATGAAGTGACAGTCGTAGACCCCCGCGGAGTGGTGGAAAAGTTTGCGGACATTCGTAGTGGAAAAAGGGAGGGTGCAAGCGGAGAAAACACAATGAAGTGGACACTGGGAGTAAGTGGTGGCTCTGAAAAGAGCCTTTCGGTGTTGTGTGGGTCAAAAACTGTGGATTGAAGAAAACGGATTGTCAGATAGGTTAGTGTGAATTCAGAAGAGTTTGCAATGCATTTTGTACGTTGCGAAGAAAAATCTGATTGCCAGAATATGTGAGGTGGACTCCATCTCTGTGGAAAATGAAAGAGCTGCGAAACAAAATGTTTTCATTGTGGAAGGAGGACATGCCAACATCTCTTAAAAAGGCACAAACAGCCTTATTCACATTGCATCTCGCTTTCTCCATTTGTGGACCAAAAGAAGAAGAACGCAGCCATATTTATCTTTGTGCAATACAGGAAAAAAGTATGTGACAATTTGGAAACATGTCCATGAGCTTTGCAAGTCCTTCCTTCATTGCAAATTGCAAAGAAATTCCAGAGACATGGCCCAAACTGTTTCCTCCGCAGTGAATGATAAGTATATCTGGAGGACGCTCTGTCAGTAAAGTAACACAAAGAGGTACCAAGTCCAGCCACCTCATGCCACACCCGCCATGCCAGTGCACCTCCAAATGAAGAAATCCGAGATGTGCATACAAACTGCAGCTTTCTGCATGCACCTTCAACCAATGTATCCATGATTCTCCCAAAATCCAGATAATCTGTTTTCGAGCATGGAAAGCCATGGCTGTGTGGTGTCCTGTCAGGGAGAAGACGGTCTTACTAAAGTGCGCATTTCAGAACACACCTACTGAACTTTATGGAACAACCCCTAGCTCCGCTCATTCTCATTTGCATGCGTCTCCACCCCTGAATCCCCGTTGGTGATACGCGCTGGCTGCGACGTACCGCCATCACGCACAGTAACAACGGTGCGTTGTATCATCATTAACCATTAACTTTGTTCGATTAACTTTGTTCGATGCCCATTTGCTCGTATTACTCTGTTTAACAGATAACCTTACTGCTTCCTTACCTTCGGCCTTTTTCCCTTTCTGCATTCACCCGCGGTGTCATCCCTTTCAGGTGTATTTCTTGTTCAGCGGTATTTTCTGGTAAGATCACGGGAGTTTCCTTCTATCCCTCTTTCGGTTCCTGTCCCATCTTCTTTCGTTTCTACTTGTGTATTACTCGTTTTTTCCGTTCTAGACCCTTCTATCCTTTTCTTACTTCCCGATTTTGCCATTTCTACTTACCCTTTTCTTATTCCTTTCGTGTTCTGACTTCCGTGTTTCATAGGCTCTGTTTGCTTCCAGTTTTCCTACCAGCGTTCACATTTCCCGTTTACTGTGTATCTCGGTACCAAGGTTCTTGGTGCCGCCGGTTTCCTACAGAGCCACTGGCTAAGGAGCCGCTGGTCCAACATACCGCCTGCCTCCTGTGGTACTAGCTGGATTGCAGTTTCCTTCGACAACATCTACCTTCTGCGGTGCATGCTGGAACCTGCAGTTCCTTCCCTACTTCAAAGTCGATTGTTGTCATCTGATCGCATAACTTACTTCAGCAGATCTACTACTCCAAGCCCTTTTTTCACCACAAGCGGGAACCACAGTTAACAGATTGAACTTCATCTTTGGAACGTTCCTATTGGTACTATCCATTCCGGTAGTACTCTCAAGAACATCTGCCACACAGGTTTTTTTTTAGCCAACGGCTTTTTTTTCCCTGGAGTTTTGGGACTGGCTCCTGGGAGATCACCGGATTTGGTTCCCATCCGGTCACGGTGGCCTCTGAGGAGCCACGTCCTTATTTACGCCAAAGGAGAACCAAAAACAAAAAGGAACCAAAGAAGTACAGAAGAAGACAGGACTGGGCAACTTCTACTAGATCCACCGGAGACTCAGGAGAGGAGGATTTGGGCAAAAAGAAAGGGGAAGTTGTAGGTTTTGACAGATGGGCTCTGAAAAGAGCCGTTTTTTTTTTCATTTTTGGCCAGATACCGTACAGACATCTGTTATTTTATTTATTTTTTTGTATTTTTTGTCCTTGCTTTACTCCAACAACCATTACAGAACCTTCTCTAAAGCAAGCCTTATGTTCCAAAAGAACATTGCAGTTCCAAAAGAACATTGCATTTCGCAACACCATCTGCTTAGAATTAATCCGCATTGCTTGAAGCAATGTTATCGTGGCTGCAGAAAAACATACCAGCTCGTATCATGAATGCACGCATGCCGCGATTGATGATACACCTCCCAATACTTTGGTCTGGACAGAAAACAGAATTGTTGTCCCATTTTATTCTAGGCAGCAAAGCAGAAAAAATTACTTTCGTTGTTGGGAAGATGGTCATGAGTGCTTCAACCAACTGTGCCAAATTGGCCAAAAAAGTATGTGAACTCACGTATCCCAAATGGGAAGCACCGTAGTGCAAAATTATCACATGCAAAGCGGTCATTGTACGCATGTCTCTGCAAACTTGCAGAATTGCTGCAGCATTGCCATCAGGGTCAGCGCGCCACACCACCTCTACTCCTCTGACATGGAAATGGTGTGCCACATGCCTACTCTCGGCATAGTGTTGTAATCCATGCAAAAAAATGTCTCCAATCACCAAAACCCTGACCCTCTGCACCTCTGCCATCTTCACTGTACGCACCGTCTTTCCACACAAAAGAGTAATGTGAACATCTGATTGGCTGATGCCTACAGTCCTCTTTCCATGCAGGATTTGCTGTAGAAACCCGTATGTGACATGCTCTACCTGCGGACAAGCGTTGCTTACGTGCGGCACGTAACACTTACCCAGTCCTTCCACCCTTTCCACAGCAGAAGCAAGTCGAGTTCCTCATTGGACACAACTAAGCAGTCACACAACCATCCACCAATCACATTGAACATCGCTAATTCTAACTCCGTCATCACCATTGCGCACTTCTTTATTTATTTATTTTTTTTATTCAAAATTGGTTTAGTTGAAAAATCAACTTTTTCAATATTTACATCAAGATTATTTCATCTTTTTATGTGGTCGAATGCAGAATGTCATCTGATTTGAAACAATAAGCAATCCAACATAAGCAGTGAAAATCCCAGAGAAACAAGAGGTTACTTGTGATATGTTACATTATCAGAGGATCCCCACCATTACAAATTAGAACATTTATATTACTTTCTTAGTAGATTCAAGGCATTCAGATATTGAACTGTAGCTTTAATTAAAGAAACATTTGTTGTATTAAATATTTCATACCACAGTTCTTTTGTGAGTAACATTTTATGTTTAAAGAACTTGAAGAAATGTTTTATTCTTAGATCAAGGAGAGAAGAACATTCCGATATTAGATGGCATGTAGATTCTTCTTTTCTAGGGTTTTTACAGAATCTACAAGTAGCGTTTAGCATTGTAGTTTTAGAGAGGTTTGCCAGTTTGACCTTCGTTGGCACTAGGTCCAATCTGAAGCGCAAATAAGAATCTGCATATGATCTATCAGGGAAGGATGAGATGTATTTCGGAATATCGTTCAATGCTTTTATCATGAAAGGACCTGCTTTGAAGGCTGAATAATGTAGGCATAGTTCCCTAGTTGAGATCCAGTCAAATCTAAGGAGCTTAGTTTTTGCCTTATCCGGGAAAAGAGCAAGGTCATTGAAGGAAATATCAGCTCTATATAGAGTCTTTTTACATTCCTCGACCCAAGGGGAGATCGAATTGTTGGTTGAGGATTTCATCTAGTCTTTTACCGCCGGAAATCCGTTTTTAGCATTATCTGGTGTAAGGAGAGCTTTCCGATAGAGTGCTAGCCTTGCCCAAGTGACTGCCACAGCTAGAGAGGATAGCCCAAGTTCATATCGAATTATGGCTATTGGGAAACTTTGGGGGACCGGCAATATTGTTTTCCAATATAGACCTTCAATGTAGTCCCAGTTTATTTGTTTATTCATAATCTTGGTGTGACTTCCATATATTATGATGGGAACTGCTTTTTGTAAATAGAACATACGAGCAGGTATTAAGGAGAACCGCCCGTATTTCCTTTGTAGGGTTTTCGTTTGGGTTGCCAAGAGTTTCATTCTGTTAGAAATCTCTTCTTTGTATGGAGTATCAGCTAAGCTTGTGTTGATGTTGACTCCTAGGTATTTATACTGATATATTATGTCAAGGGGGGAGTTGGAGATGTACCACTTGAATTTGGTTGTGGATTTTTTTGAGGACGTTTGAACAGTTAAGATTTTCGTTTTCTTGATATTAATTTCCAATTTGTTTGTTTCTGCATATTTTGATAGTGCACCTAGTTTCCTCTGTAGTCCTATGGGTGTTTTATCGAACAGGACCATTTCATCTGCATATAATATGTAGGGAATTGTTAGCGTGCCTATCCGGTGTGAGAACGACCGAACTGTCAGCATTTGTTTAAAGAAATCGCTAATATAAAAGTTAAAAAGAATAGCAGCAAACGGACATCCCTGTTTTAAACCTGTATTTGTTCTTATTGTATCGGATAGGAGTCCGTCAGTAGTGAGTTTGACTCTTACACTCGTGTTCGAGTAGAATAATAAAATTAAGTTAAAAATGTAGGCAGGGCAATTAGCAGCATCAAGTTTCTCCCATAGCAAAGAGCGAGAGATGGAGTCGAAGGCTTGTTTAAAGTCGACTAAGGCAATATATAATGGTTGTTTTAGCCGAATGGCTTCAGCTTTCAGTATGGCAATAATAATTAAATTTAGTGAGGTGCCTATGCACGGGACAAAGCCAGATTGGTAATGATCCATTAGATCCTGATCGCAGAGCCATTTTGTAAAATCTCGGAGTACAAGTCTTGCTAAAATGTTCCCTGGCACGTCTAAGAGTGCTATGGGGCGATAGTTCAACGGGGAAGATCTGTCTCCAGATTTAAAAATGGGTATTATAATTGCCTTTTGCCATGAAGGTGGAAATTTATTTTGGTTTATAACATTTTTAAAAATCAGGGATAAAACCTCTGCCCAAGCTTCAGGGTTTTCTTTTAGAACGGCATTTGTAATCATGTCCGGGCCCGGAGCACGAGAGTTATTTAGTTTTTTGATAATAATGACTATATCCAGATGGTCAAAGTCCAAAGCTTTAGTGACAAGACTGCTTTGGTTTATAGGAGCATTCACTTCTTGATGTTTAAATAGAAGATTTTCGTAGTGTTTTACCCATGCCTTTTGATCAATGCAATTTAAAAGTATAAATTTTTCGGCTGATTTATCTGATCAGTTTATTATCTCCCATATTTCACCCGCCTTTTTCGATAAAATTGCTTTTAGCATAGCCTCTGCGTTGCTTTGTTTTGCAGACGCTATTATTTGCTTAATTTGATTTCTGTATTTATTTTTCAGTTTTCTTTTTAGTGCTATGTTGTTTACAGCCACATGTGATCGTAAATTTAGCCTTAATTTAGCCTTGAGTGCAGTTATATCAGGGCTCCATTTGTGTTTATGGTTAAAGGTCGGCTTAACGTATTTATTACTCGATTCCTGTATGATTTGAATCAGGTCATTATAATGAGTGTGGTTCGGGGGCTCTTGTTTTTGATGTAAGAGTTGAGATAGATAGTTTATACAAAATGGAGTCCACCGGAGTCTTGTTCTTGCTTTATTAATTGCGAGCGGTACTTTATAGTAATCCGTGTTTAATTTGGGGTGTGGTCTCCAAGAGGTTACCACCAAATTGTGATCGCTTGAAGTAGTTTCCAAGATTTGGAAGTTAGTTATTGATTTCGTTGAATTATTAGAAATGAAAACGTAGTCTAAGGTTGATTGGAGATTACCTCTTTTCCACGTTGCTCTCGGGGGGACATCCATAGGGAATGTACCATTTAATAGTGTGACATTTCTGGTTTTCATTAAAGATAACCATTTATTTGGTCTAATGTTGGTTATTTTTCCAAGGGGAGTAACAGATTCATATTAAAGTCGCCAGCAATTATTGTATTGGTTATGTCATTTTCGAGAAGAATTTGATCAAGGATAAACTCTATTTTCTCCGCAAATTGTAGTGCATTCGCCGCAAGCGGATTCCAATAGATATTGATAACCATGGTTTTCGGGTAGAAAGGATGGTTTTTGTTCTCTGTCGTGAGTAGAGCTGGTTGGATCCCAGGGTCTGGACTTTCCCATGGAGATATAGTTAATTGCGAATCAATTCTTACTGCAATAAGCATACCCGCTATGGGTCTCCCTTTAGTTGGTTTAGAAGCATTAATTGCTAAGAGTTGGTGATCTGGCCATAGAGGGGTGCTGGACATCCATGCCTCTTGTAGTAGAATAACATCATAGTTATTGAGTAATAGAGACTTGGAGTTCAGTAAGTGGGAAAACCCCCGAGTATTCCAGGATATGAGTGTAAGTTGGTGAAGGGAAGGCCTAGTTTGCTAGTGCTTATTACTCTCTAAGTCTCTGGCAGGGGAAACCCAGGCCCATTTAGATTGTGGCACAGGGGGTTGGGTTTTGATTGCAGGATTACACTTGGTACATGAGGAGTTTGGAGAAGGTTGGAACGGAATTTGATTTTTTGAGCTCAGTAGTTTCTGAGGGTCAGGGATCGGAGGGACAATAGGTTCCAAAAGGAGGCCTTTTTCAAAGAGTAATTGGCGTTGGTCCCAAATATAGTTTTTAACAATTAAAGATCGTATTTTGAGGTCCACAGTGTCTTGGTGAGCTGGTAATGGGTGGGAGACACCGTCGATATCATCTGAGTTAATATGTTTTAACTGAGGTAGGGAATGGAATATTGTAAGTATAGTAGATCTGTTTGGAAAAGGATCTGAGCCTAGTCTACCTATCATGATAAGTCTGAGTGTTTCATTTGATAGGGTTCTAGGCAGCCATTCAGCTTGTTGGTAATCAGTCGCATCATAGAGGCTTTGGTCGGACTGCTCAACCGGAAAAGGTGCATTACTAGGATCATCTACATTTAGAATTTCAACAGGGGGGCCTGAGGAACATCTTTCTGGACAGTATGTTCTCGTACTCTCACTGGAGAGTCTTTGGGAAAAAGGGCTCTTTTCACCAGTTTTCTTCTTTTTTGTTCCAAGGTCATGAAGGGATTTGCTTCATGATCTAGTACTATGCAGAACATTGGATCTCAAGGTTTGTTTCTATCACTATCGTGATAGAGACTTTGGTGTACTGTTTCCATGATAGATATATTGTTTGGGTAAACTGATAAATTAATTAGATCCTCATTTGTCATATCCTTGGGTAAGGAATCTGTATCACAGGGTGTTAATGCAGGTACAATACATGCAGAAGTAGAAACAGGCTCCTTACCTGTGAGAGGCATCACACCATCAGAGGGCATCGCGGGATTCAAGGAGGGCTCTTTAAGAGAAAGAGCAGATATCACTTTATCCCCAGTCACCCCAGGCTGGACGTTTTGTTCAGGCGGTAGGGAAATATTTTCTACAAACTTTTTAGCTTTAGAAGCAGGTAGTTTGTTTTTTTTGGTCAAGGGTTGATTCTTAGTTTTTCTTTTTGTTGTTGTATTTGTTTGCGAAGTTTCTATTGTCAGGTCTGCAGTGTCATTCAGACTTTGGTGAAGTTTTGATTTGTTATGTTTTTTGCATTTACGTCTCTTGTTCTGTGAGCGCCGCTTGAATATCTCATATATTGGGCTTTGGACTGGTAGAGGAGAGGGAGGAGATACGGACTCCGAGCACAAATCAACCACAGGAACGAGCAATGTCCCAGGGAGGTCTGAAATCGGAGGGGTTGTTCTTTGAGCTAGCAGCTCTTTTGGCTCCTCGGCAGGTGTGCTGTCTCTAACAGGGGTAAAGGTTGAGCATAGAGTGTTTAAATCAGTTTTCAAAAATGCTGGAAAGTTTATTGCCATCCAGTCCATTTTTCCAAGTAGGCTATTTAACAGAGCATCCTGGGAGCCTACGTGGGAGTCTAAAAGTTCGAAGAGTTTTGTGAGTGCTAGTATCGAAGTGTTTATGGCCATAAGGGCTGGTTCTGTATTGAAGTTGGGGAGTGAAGGGAAACCAAAAGATGGTCGAGGGGTTGGTTTCACAAATGGTGGAACATCGGTGTTACCTGATGAAACAGACTCCGGTGAAGAGATAATATCGTTAGGGCAGTCTGTTGGGAACAATTCCGGGGAATTGGAAAGCCTTGAGTCAGTGAAGTCGTTCAAGGTTACCTTTTTGCTTGGTAGAGCAGTAATGGCAGCATTTGTTGGTACGTTGTATTGTGTTGAGTGTGCAATTGGGTTGTTACAGGGGGGGCTCAGAGTTGTTTTTTTTTCGTATTTTTTTTTATCATTATCATTTCTTGCTCTTGCCGCATTCAAATCAACTTTCTCAGCAGCAGAGGAGTGGGGTCCGTTCTTTGACCCGCTCACTACCTCTGCATAGAGAGGTGGCTGGTAGGGATTTGAGTCATGAGCCGGGATAAGTAGGGATTGGGTGTCATGACATGAGTTGTAAAAAGCATGTTCATCAAAAGCGGAGGGGTGGTTCTCATAACACTCTTGGATAGTTTTGTCAGACATACAAATTGCTGGGGGGGTATCAATTAGATATTCAGGGAAAGTTATGAAAGGTTTAGCGGTCTCCTCCAAAGGAGCGGTCAAAGCAGGGACAGCTTCAAGCGCTTTTGCAGGGCCATGGGTCGAAGAACCACTTGTCATTTTAGATACTGGAGGGCCCAGTCGTAAATGGACCGAAAATCGCGGGGCATAGCATGGGGAGGCGGGGGCATACCCGTTGTTAATCTAAACAAGTCGGGCGAGGCACTGCTCACTAGCTGAGTTCCTCAATGTTTGGCTCGCAAGCGCCACACTGTAAATCAATTACTATTTTCAGTTTCTATCTCAGGGAATTAGGAGAGTGACGCTGTTTGATTTTCTTCAGCACCTCGCCTCCTCGCGGACAGACGTCCGGTCTTCGCCTAGTGATCGCTGGATACCGCTAGGGTCGAGTGGCGGGTGCTCCGCTACGTGACTTCCTAGAAAAAGCTAATACAATTGGGTGTCTATCGTATCAGACTGTGGGGCACGGGTTTGTCAATAGAAGAGCAGTTTACGAGCTGCATATGAAAATTGTGAAGACGGTAACACAGCAGCCGTATGGGCTGAGCCAGGAAGAGGATTTGTTTGCCCCGCTTAGCTGTTACTGGGTTAATTTACATAGAAGGTAACACAGTTTAGATGCAGGCCTACATATGGTGGCAGCTCCGAGAAAGAGAAATTAAGGAGGGAAGGATTGAATAAAGGGATAGAGAAGTATAAAGTTAGGGCAGAGTGCAACGGCAATCGCAATCGCAACACCGCGGCACAGCGGACAGCCGACAGTACTTGATTGGTACTTGCTGTGGTGCGCGCGCGCTGGTGCGCGCAGCCGGCACGTTTTCAAGGCACACAGGGTTGGCGGCGTGTCTGGTGCTGCAGATAGAGAAACAGACAGGATTAGAAGTTGTAGGCAAGTTTAAAGTCCATATTAAAGTCCGTGAGTGTCAGCACATGAAGGTATATGTATATATACCCGGGACACAGTCTTTAATGTTTTCCAATGCAGCAGGGATGAATAATCCCTTCAGAGCTGTTCAGGGCAGCAGCGACAGCAGGACCCGCCGTTCAGCCGACAGTACTTGATTGGTACTTGCGGTGGGGCGCGCGCGCTGGTGCGCGCAGCCGGCACGTTTTCAAGGCACACAGGGTCGGGGGCGTGTCTGGTGCTGCAGATAGAGAAACAGACAGGATTAGAAGTTGTAGGCACGTTTAAAGTCTATATTAAAGTCCGTGAGTGTCAGCACATGAAGGTACATGTATAAATACCCGGGATACAGTCTTTAATGTTTTCCAATGCAGCAGGGATGAATAATCCGTTCAGAGCTGTTCAGGGCAGCAGCGACAGCAGGACCCGCCGTTCAGCCGACAGTACTTGATTGGTACTTGCGGTGGTGCGCGCGCGCTGGTGTGCGCAGCCGGCACGTTTTCAAGGCACACAGGGTTGGGGGCGTGTCTGGTGCTGCAGATAGAGAAACAGACAGGATTAGAAGTTGTAGGCACGTTTAAAGTCCATATTAAAGTCTGTGAGTGTCAGCACATGAAGGTATATGTATATATACCCGGGACACAGTCTTTAATGTTTTCCAATGCAGCAGGGATGAATAATCCGTTCAGAGCTGTTCAGGGCAGCAGCGACAGCAGGACCCGCCGTTCAGCCGACAGTACTTGATTGGTACTTGCGGTGGTGCGCGCGCGCTGGTGCACGCAGCCGGCACGTTTTCAAGGCACACAGGGTTGGGCCATGTCTGGTGCCGGGACACAGACTTTAATGTTTTCCAATGCAGCAGGGATGAATAATCCGTTCAGAGCTGTTCAGGGCAGCAGCGACAGCAGGACCCACCGTTCAGCCGACAGTACTTGATTGGTACCTGCGGTGGTGCGCGCGCGCTGGTGCGCGCAGCCGGCATGTTTTCAAGGCACACAGGGTTGGGGGCGTGTCTGGTGATTTCTCCGTATTCCTCCCACTCTTCAGAAACATTCGCTAGTTTCATTTCTTTCTTTCTTCCCACGGTAATATCAGCCACTTTGTACACTTTGAGGTCACACCACCACGCCCTGAGCCCACACAATGCCCTGTGCGCACTTCAAAATTACTGTTGATGATTGTGAATGGAAGTCTCATATCATTGCAAAGCACCTACTTCATAAGCTAATGAGCAAGTATTGCGAATTTCTACGTACAGCTCCATGCATGCGCACATGCATGAGTATAGAATAAAGGTATGTATATTGCAATCAGAGAACATGTGCAACCCTTATGATTTAATTTAGACAAATTAATGGCACTAAATGTGCATAGGCAATACATACCAACGTTCCCTCTTTTAAGTGCAAGATGTCCGATTTATGATTGACAAACCGCACGACTGCTTACTGTTTTCCGCATAACCTATACATACGTTGCAAGCATGCCTATTTATGGCGGAACTCAATTTTGTATGTGAAAATGTTGGAGTTGTGTACTCTATACGGGCTACAGTAATGCTACTTGCAATGTAATCGTATGAGAAAAGTAAGTGCTCCCGATTGCTGTGGTGACATCTCCCTCTGAGGGTCTCCCGATTTTTCGGCATTGTGCTTTTAATTTGCAAGTAGAACATTTTTCCCCATCTACTACTGTGCCCTTGTTACGTCTCCGTCTCCCCCCGCAGGCATGGCCGACTTGCCGCTTCATTCCTGCACCGTTGGCAGTTGCCGTGGAGACATAGCGTTTACCGGGCCAGGATTCAAACGGGTTGCGTGCCCAGTCAGCTGATCGGGATGCAGCGAGGCAGACTCCACCCCTTAACAAACATACCTAAGCGTTCGCTTCCCGGAAGACGCCGCTTCTAATAAGCGTTCTTCTATCCTGCTTCGTTTTGGACTGATTCATTGTATTTTGGACTTTGCTTGCCTACTCGACTTGCTAGAGCCTGCTCCTTCTGTATTTTGACGAACCGGACTCGCGTCTTTGACGCATTCGAGGCTTTGCTCACTTTTCATTACCTGCGTCTCTCGGGACGCTCTGATCTTGTTTCCTCCTGTTCCCTCTGGCGGTTGGCTCCCTACCCCGCTCTTGGGGAGAAGTTCTTGCTACCTGGGAAACCATTCCTCTTCACTACATCTAGATCAGTATACAACTCTCCTTCCATTTAACTACTGTCTTCCGCTCCAACCAATTCTTCTCTCCTGCCTGGACATCCTCTTCTGAGGTAATATTACGACCCAACCCTGCTGCAGCTCTGTTTAGGATACCTACATCTTTGGAACTATACTATACTTTATTTGGATTGTGTTGTGTGATAAAGACACTCTTGGAACCAACGTGCACTCCTGGACGCTACCCTGATTCGTGCACCACCCCGACTCTAGTTGGCGTCCCTCATGTCGTCCGGGAAGTAGTACCCTTACTAACCCTTCCTTTTTTTATTTTGTACCTCCATTGTTTCTTTAAGTCCTTTTACTCTTCTACATTGGGTAAGCTGATTCAGTGTTGATTGCTATCTTTCTGACTTATTAGATAGACGACATTACCAATCTTCCTTTCTCTTTTAGTTGCAGCTATTCTAAAAAGGCACTACCCTTCTGTTGTTCTGTCCAACCCTACCAGGTAGAGCCACTCTTTTAGGGCATCCTATTGAAGAGGTTATATCATCCTGATATCTAATATCTCGCATTTTTTCTTACAGCATTGGTTCTGCGGTGTGGACATCCCCGCTCTTTTGAGGAATCAACTCCTCTGTCGGGGTTTCTTAAAACAGAGGGGCATATTGCCTAAAAAAGCTCCTCAAGTTGAGGAGGCCTGGTTCTGGGAAACACCTAGTGGGATCACCCCAGCTTGGGCTGAACTATTCAATTTCGCTCCCTCTTGTCTATTGATTTGAGGTGGGAGCAACGCCCCGGCCTGCCCAACACAACCATGAGTGACAGCCCTATCACTTACAAACCTCTCTCCTATAGATAGTACACTGTGTAAAAAACAAGGCATTTCCATAAACATAAAATTGTTAGCAATTTTGAAGGACTTTCAAGTACAATATTGCAAATACCATGGAAAGACTGCACAGAGTGAAGTGAAATGCACACATGCAATGGGTTGAAATATGAAAGTAGAATGCTGTTACGAAAGAAGCACAATTAATGTGTGCAGTATCATCACTGCTGTAAACACACTAAGTCATTGATTTTGTTTTTTTGCACCGCAGTGAAGACTACTCTCCTGACAATCAACAGCATCTACACTGCAGACAACATACCTGAAGAAACCTGGTTATTTTGCGGAAAAAAAGTATGTACAGTACTACCTTTATATTGTAACTACTCCTCAAAGAGGCTGTGTGGGTTATTTGTTTATTTTGGGCGCCAAAGTAAACATTGATTTCTAAACCATTCTACCTACAAATATCCATTTATTGAACAAAGAATTACAGGCAGAATGGCTCACAAATCCCTGTGTGTTTGGAACTCAAATAACATATGTAATCCTTAGAAGGTTAGATTTAGAAAAGAAGTTGCTGTTGCAAGTTTATGGCATTTTGTTCATTAATGATGTTTTTCGTCACAAGTAGGCCACTTTGTACTCTCATCTGAAGCACATTGTAGTAGTCTAGAAACAATTAAGTAGCCTTACCATATCATTGCACAAGTCCAATGCTCATCGACACACCATGACAAAGACCTTCCCCATCAGCCTCATGCACACATGCACACAGCACACAGACATTGGACAACAGACCAAAGTATACCTTTTTTTTCAACAGACACCAAAGAATGCTTACCAAAAAGCAACTCTGTAGAAAGGAACGCAAAAGTAGAGCAAATAAAAATAAAAGTGCCCAATGTAAGCATCCACCTGTTGTAGAGGTTGTAGAGAATGTTGGAACAAACCAGCTAATGCAGTTGGTTAGCAAAACAAAGGAAGTCTCAACTACCGAAACTTTACCTCCTCAATCAAAATGTGTCACAAAACACAAAAATGTTGTCAAAAAAACGACTACCAGTACAGCTAACAATGCTCCTAATAATCCTGATAGTGTAACAAGAACGCATAGTAAAAAAAGTATTTTATCAAACAAGTCCTTCAGAATCTACTAAGAAGAGGACCGAAATCATCCTCACCCCTTAAAACCTACCGTAGAAAGTTAATCCTACAAGGTCTCGTGGACAGTGCAATCCTTCTCAAAAGGAAGTTGTTTATATTAGTGTTAAATAGGATGAAAGCACTAACAAAACTAAGTACAAAACTACAAAAGAAACTGAGCAATAAACAGAATGTGAACAAAAAATAATTCCGTACATGTTTGTGGTGGTGAATGGAATCACACAACAGCCACAGAACCATATTTTAATGAAGAAGCATACAAACAAAATCAAACAAACACAATTGCCATCCATAGCAGTGGATAAGGGTTTGAGAAAATCAATACTACCATCATGGAACAAGAAACACTGCTTACAAATGTATTCCCTGAAAACTCAGAATTACCTCTCGATTCAGCAGAACCACACCGTGCAGTATACAAATGGCCGTGCACATCAATGTGTACCATTCCAAACAAAGCATTCAAATCTTTACGTCAGTTCCTTAATCAATATGTAAAAGGTAAAGAGAAAAGTAATATGAAAGTGCTGCAAAATATTGATATTTGTCCAGTGCCGAAATACACAGGACTAAATGGACATTCATTAGGCTGCATTTCTGGGCCTATTTGCAAATGCACCTTGCATGATATCAAAAGGATATCAGTACATCATTCCAATGTAAGAAATCTAGTGTATAAAATATACTATGCAAAAAGTCCAGCTTCAGAATTAGGCAACTTAAATACCACTTTTCTGCATGGTACACCCAAATACTTACAAGAAGAAATTGACAGTATTCAGAGAAAGTATTTTGGAAGTGAGAGCCACTTACAAAATATAACAGTTTTAGAACATAGTAGCAACAATTCTGCACATAGCAACCTTCTATTACACACATACAGAAAAGAAATAGTAAAATTTAAAAGGTCAACGGCTGAAGTACCAAACCATGGTTTTGTGTGTGTTGCCACAGAACGTTTTACAAAAGGAACACAAAAAATGTGGACATAGCATACAAAATAGAAGACAATGAAGATTATAAATGGGTTGAATCAGCTCTCTACCTTTTAGCAGAAAACAAATATGAACTAACTGAACGCCTCATATAATAATGATAATAATAATAATTTGGCATTTATATAGCACTACGAACCCTCAGGTATCTGAGCGCTGCTTATTATTACCCACGGTGTGTGGCGCTCATTTATCGACCTTTGTAAGGATGAAAGGCTGAGTTTGGCCTCGCCGGGATTCGAACCTGCATTAGCAAGCTCTGCACGGGTGCCACTTGACCAGCTGTTGCAGTTACTGTACTACAAAATTACACAACAACCACACTCCTTCACATGCTATTACAAATAATTTGGAATCGTTTCCATTACCAAAAATCCTGCAGCAGCTCAATTTGTATGAGAGCATCATAATTCAAACAGTTCACCCATTTCAAGCAATTATACACCTTCATACAAAAACAGCAAAATTACCATCCTCTGAATTTGTGAAAAGTATTCGTGGCAAAGTCGTTTATTTGCCATTAGATCTAACGGAAAATGTACACACTCTAGGAGTGGAACGTTCAATAGAGCATTCTTTAATAGTCTTTGTAAATGGAGTCCAACAAAGGATAAAAACATTTGTCAACAATTAGTAGACTTATACAAAGTTAGACAAGCATTGCAATATCTAAAATGAGTACTACAAGGAAATACATATTGATGAAAGCTTAAGGGAAACAACTGAAATAATTCAAGAGCCATCAGAAACTGGACAATTCGAACTTCTGGATCCTGCTACAGTATCCACTCTTTTGGACCATTACACAATTCATCCATTCCATTCCAATGAAAGCATAGATGATGCACTAGAAACTTACCAAATGCAACAAACCAAAGGTTCACCAATGAGTATATGGGAAAAAAGTATAGAAGCACGTGCTTTTCCACTGCTATTTCCTACTGGCAAAGGTGGAAGATACGATGATAGACCCACTCAGATTGGGGAATCAGAATACCGTTAATTACGAATGTATTCGCAAGATCCCAGATTTTGACAAAATGTGGAATACATATTCCTCCTACTCTATGAAAGTGAATTAGGATCACTATGTTACGGAGTTGCACACATTCTTAAATCTGGTACCCACTTTCAAAATATGTCAGCTACGCAGTTAATACAAAAAGTACAGGAAAAAGATGAGGTTTTACAATCAGGTATAACAAATTTGTTTACAAACATGCATGGTACAAAGGAATACTGGTTCCGACAGCACGGAGACGTGCGTTGTATGATCAGAAACCTAGGACGACCGACTTGGTTTGTTACTCTAAGTTGTGCCGAATATGCATGGGAAGATTTACATGAGTTCCTACGCATAGCAAACAGCAACAAAAATAACATAGATATATTAACACCTGGAGAACTTTGCTCTCTAGATCCAGTTAATGTGTCAAGATATTTCCTTCATCGTTTCATTGCCATGCTACACTTTATTTGCAATAAAACTGTTCCTCCCCTTGGAGAAGTGCAGCACTTCTTTTGGAGAAAAGAATATCAAGCGAGAGGAGCACCACATATTCACATGTTGTTATGGATCAAAGGTGCACCGAAATTTGGTCACCATAGTGACAGCACTGTTTTGCAGTTTATCCAAAAATATGTCACTTGTGAAATCCTTTCTGAACAGACACATAGTGAGCTGCATGGGCAGATTTTACAATTTCAAAGACACAAATGTGGCAAATATTGTCACCGCAAATACAAAAACATAGGTAAATACTAAACCAAATGCCACTTTGGTTTCCCTAGACCAGTTACAGAAACAGGTGAAGTAAACAACTTCATGTCTTCAGTTCGACATAGTGTTAAAGGTGAATCACCTAAGAAGACGTATTACATACAAAATATATCAATGATTACAATGCAATCATTGCCGTCTTATGGAATGCAAACATAGATGTGCAGTACATTGCAGACAATTCCACTGCTGTTGCACGATATGTTACAGCCTTCTTAACAAAAGCAGAAAAAACAGAGCTTCAAGACCTCTAGGATGACCTAGCATCAGACAAAACATTATCACAGAAATTGTACAGCCTAGGCATAAAAATGCTCTCTCATAGAGAATGTGGCACCTATGAAGCAGCAGATTGTTTAACTGGTACTGCTTTGTATGGAAAATCAGACAACATAACTTGGCTCAGTCTTGGTCCTGCAAAATCTAGAAAAAGAGTGCTAAAATCATATGAGGGCATAGAAACAATTGCCAAAAATGATCCCAACAGCCAAGACATTCTAAAAAACAATTTACTGGACACATACTATACAAACAGGAGTAGCACTCTGGAAAACATGTGTCTATACCACATAGCTCAAAACTTTGCATACAAAAATAATGTAAAACCTGATGAAAGTAAACATAGATATAGAGTTACCAATTGTGAAGGGAGCTTAGTGAAACTAACCAAACAAAGCTTAATTAATCATGTAAAATTGTTGTTAAAAAGTCCTCAACAGAAAGAACTATATTACATGTCTCTGTTACAACTTTTCAAACCATGGAGAAAAGAGGAAGACATACTCGATAACTATAACTGCTATGAAGATGCTTTCAAAGCAAATGAAAGCGCTATCACCGATGTGAACTTTACGCAGTACAAAACAATTTTACACAATGAGCAGCAACAGGAAGAAGAACTTCAGGCCCAACTAGATAAGGACTCTTCCGAAATTAGTCAACCTTCTGAAACAGGAAGTCAAGAACCACTAGGACAACCACTAATAGCAAATGAGGCTGAAGTAGCTATTTCAGAAGTAGAAAATACCATGTATCAGTATCAAGAAGATACAGAAGACTTAACTGTACAACAAGCAAAACATAACAACGATTAGCGCACCATTTTTGAAGACGTAACAAAACAAATTGTACATGGTGTACAACACGAAAATAAAGAATGTACCTGCCAAAATTACAAACCTATACTGCTGTACATCAGTGGTGAAGCTGGATCAAGGAAAACATTCTTAATCAAAATCATCAGCAAGTTCCTTCAACAATTGACAAACCACAAACTGTCTGCTGCTGTAACGGCCCCCACAGGTCTAGCTGCCTACAACATAGGCAGTGTCACTTTACACCAATTACTACTGCTTCCCGTAGAGCATTAAAATAAATTAGACTCATACAAAATTTCTCCAGAAGCTGCAATGGAATTACGCAGAGTATTGAAACAAATGAAAATGCTACTAATAGATGAAGTGAGCATGGTCTCCAACCTAATGTTGACTTTGATTCATCTCAGATTGCTAGAAGTACTCAAAAGTAACAACGAAGACCCTTTGCAGGGAAACACATTATCGTTTTCGGAGATCTTCTACAATTGACACCAGTGAAAGGTGAACCGATTTTTAAAACCTTAGGCCACAAACTCTGCCGGAAAACTGTTGGTAGCATAGGTAATGTTAACCTTTGGCAACGTTTCCAATATAGATAATTAACTGAGAACATGCGGCAATCTGCAGATCCCACTTATGCCAACATCTTAAAAAGTATTAGAGTTGGTGTATTATCGCAAGAAGCACAAGTTGTATTGAAAAACCGGCACATACATGCACTTTATGGCGACAATGCATATGCAACTGATGTTATGGAACAAATAGCTCACAAAAATGTCAATTGTATGGCCTTAATGTTAGGGAGGATTCTCTTATAAGGCTAATTTCCCAAACCTAGTGAGTCCCCCAGCAGCTTTGCTGGATTTTTGGGGTTTGTTTTTTTTCTCCTGCTAAGAGTGAGACTCTTTTACTCCCACTCTTAGGCATGATTTGAGGTATGTCTTTGACTTGTTATGTGCTTATGGGCTATGGGGTTCCTTTTTACTCCATAGGGTATCATCTGTTTTCCTGTATGTGTGGTACACAGCACCCTCAGTGCAGTACCACTGGGGTGTCACAGTGACCCCCAAACATAGACTCCATACCCTGGGACTGACTACTGTCTCCCAGGGCATGTAAAGTCACCAATGGCTTTACTACTCCAAAATTGTGAACAGAACCAGTGCAAACCATCATATTGTGGAAGTACAGGTAAGGGGTAATTCGATTACCCCTGGGTCTGTTTTTCAAGGGGGCACTGTCCTGTCCCCCCTTGTCGAGTTTCTGGCTGGTGGCAGTTGTTAACACGCGAAATATTCCACCGGAATATTCTCTATGGGATTTTTCCATTCATTTTAAATGCCCCACTTTTTGGTGCAATGTTAAAGATACCGCCGGTTGATTTATTTAATATTAAATCACCGGTTGGGTCTTTTTGTGTCCGTCTCTGTAACTCTGACCAAGGTCCAGCCCTTTGTTCCACTATTTTGGTGGGCTTCTCCACAGAAGCCCTCCAAATGGTGCCACTCTGTCTGGGTTCCACAGGAAGGGTGGAGGGGGGAATTGGCACCCTGGACTGCGTTGCCTTAGCAACCCAAGTCGCACTCTACTCTGATTGGCCCAGTGGTGAGCCACCCGGCTTAGCATGTGTGATTGACAGCTAGGCTGATGAATGGGGGGTTTTCTGCATTAAAAGCAGGGCCTTTCGGACTGGAACTTCAGAAGTCACCACAGGACCTAAGAATCCAAAGAGGGAAGAAGCTGAGCCATCTGCAATGACGACACCACCGGTGAAGCGCTGCTGCAACTACCTCACCACTTTCCCGACAACAAGAGAAGATCTTCTGCTGGACGAGTCTTCTTCCCCTGAGCTGGTGGGATCAAGCAGTTCGCCCTTTTCGCCTTCAAAAGACGTCTCTTGGTCGAATCGCCCGTGCCAAGCACCCTGGCGGCCGGATAGCCAAGCTCACCACTTTTGACTGCAAATAAAAGGACCACACCTTTTAATCGGGAACTCCGCGGCTGGTTTCATCCCTGTGCAGTGCAACGACTCCACGTTTCCGCCTCGACGAGATCTTCTCTTCCCCTGGTCGGAACCACAAACCTCAACCACTGCCAGGAACAACTGCCCCCGCTGGAGCTTCCTTTCTCTTTAAGGTACTGTGTCCTGCCTGGCCTCCCTTTCTACAGATTGCTAAAGGTGATCCTTAAATCCTTGGCTTCTAAACTGGGTTGGCTCCAGGCCTTCTAACTATATCTTCTGACTCACCCCAACCTCTTTTGAACACTCTGCAAAGACTTTCAGTGCACTTTTAACCATGTGATCCTGGGTACATTTCGCTTGGCTCCCTTTAAAGTGGGCCTAGCCTGTGAACTTTGGCTCTACAGTATAACCTGCCTTTCTCTCCTTGCTCTGAAAGTGTTGGGAACTGTTTTATTTTATGTTCTGCCTTTTCTCTCCCTTTTTAACCTAAACTATTGGAGTGCCATCTAGGTTAAGCGCTCACTTCTGTCTTAACAAATAGTTGTGCTTTAACCCTGACATGTCTGATAGTTATCAAGGGAGGTGTGTATACTGATCTGACTGTGTTTTAGATTACTTTTCATTGAGAGTGCTAGTGTATTACCATAAGTGTGTTTTAAATAAATAACTATATACTTTTTATACAAAGCTCTGTTCAGTGTTTGTTTGCTCTACTGTGTTTTGGCCCTATTGTGTATACTCTGCATACTGCCCTACTCTTCTTGAGAGAAGTATGACTGCTCAGCCACAGCTACCAGGTAAATCTGGGTAGTGCAGACTGCTACCAATTGGGTTTACTGCTTACTCCTGTAGTCTTAATCTTTTTGCAGTGTGCCCTAAGGGAACTGCGCAGGATTCTGCCTAACACTTAATGCCAACTCTTGCAAGCTGTTTCAAATTCAATGAAACAATGTTAAGTAAAGAAATGCAACCAATACTGCAAATTACCGCCACAGACAAACTAGACGTACATGGTACGACAGTACCCATGTGTGAGCAAGCCACAACAAGACTAAATAGTTTAGAAAATTCTATCTCCAACACAGCTGGGTTGGAAAAAATATTGAAATTATCCTTAAATTGTAGAGTAATGCTTAAACGTAACCTTGACGCAGAGCAAGGGCTAGTTAATGGAGCACTGGGCACAGTTGTTGGCTTTCAATCATACCCACGTGATAGCAATATTCAGTTTGTCAATATTCGCTTTGATAAACTTTCAGAAGTGAAAAGGATAGGGTGCTCAATTGCTCGATTCCTTCTCTTCAAAGACATGTATGTACATAGAGAGCAATTTTCTCTAACTCTTGCATATGCAGTTAGCATTCATAAATCCAAAGGTCTTACCCTAGACAAAGCATTGATAGATATAGGAAACACCGTCTTTAAGGAAGGCATGAGCTACGTAGCATTATCACGCTTACATACACTTGACGGTCTATTGCTAATGAACTTTGATGCAAGTAAAGTCATAGCTGATATTCCTTGCATTCTAGAATACAATAGATTGCGTTCACTGTACACCCCTCATCTGAAACAATACCCTATTCCAGATAAAGTAAAACGTGGTAAAAGAAAACTAAATGAAACAGAAATGCAACAGAATCCAACAGCAAATTCCGGAAAGAAAAGAAAAGAAGCTAAAGTTTCATCAATTACCGCAAACATAGAGGAACCTACTAGAGAATGTAAAACAGTGACGTCGGCAAAGAAGCAACAGAAATTCCAAAAAATGCACTCAGATACAGAACCTGCTGGACTATTCAAATTTCCAAATGAAAGTGGGGTAAGTTGCTATGCAAATGTAGCAATGAATATTCTATTTCAATTGCCATCAATTGTTAACAATATTTACCTCCACAGTACAGACCAATTGTGTTTGCAAATGTTAGTTCTGCATAGAAATGCAACAAGCAATCCTGACAACACATACAGTGTTCATGGAGTAAGATAACAATTGGACGACTGTGCTGGAATGGTGAGATTCACTATGAACTCACAAGAAGATCCACAAGAATTTCTAATGTACATACTATTAGTATTGGAAAACAAAAGCATACCTGTAAATGAATTCTTCCAGATTTCGTACATGTGGAAACATACACGCACACTCTGTAGCAAAGTGATACAGGAAGAAATCCCAAATGAGCGATTTGTGTATGTTTCCATACCAAATTGTGAGAGCATTCCATTTCAGCAACTTGTAAAAAATGCAAACCATGGCAGATTATGTACTATTTGCAAATCAGACAATCGCTCCACCTTACTGATACAATCAAATAGTGCCTACATAATACTTATGCTTCTACGTTACAATGCAGATGGCACCAACAACAACTGCAAACTGACTGGATTTACACACGGTCAAGTGTCACTTGGAAAGAAAACCTTTACAACAGTAGGTATAATCTACCATGCAGGAGCTACAACCAATGCAGGTCACTACACTGCATTCATCAAAAAGAATTGTGGATGGTTCGAATGTAATGATAGCACCATTACTCTAAAGCAGAGATTGCCAGCTAATCTTACAAATGCGTATTTAATGTTCTTAAAGCCAAAATTTACGAAATAATGTGTACTTCAAGGTTTTTTAAAAAAATTATGTGAAAGAGTACAAACACCGTTAGAATACGCCAACAGGTAGCTAACTACCCAAGAGGATGTAAGAATGACACAAAGAAATGAATATCACAGATCGTTGGGGAACAAATGCACAGGTAGAATACACCTACAGGTATCTAACTGTTGGTAAAAATCGTCACGAAGGCAACAAACGTAACATTCATCGGAAAGATGAAGGAAACACTCAAAGGAAACAAGGAAGTAGTTAGTACCATAGTAAATGAAGGTTTTTTTTAATCCGACAAGGATTTTTTTTCCCCAGACCCAAGGATTAGAAAAGCAAACAAAGAAACTGAGCGCAATGAACAATACACTGGTTTGTAAACTAAATATGAGGGTAAAAAAAAAAGGTAAACTGTCTATTAAGCAATGTAGTAAATTTTCAAAAAATGCAAAGACTAACATACCTGTTTCTTTTATCACAGAAATGGAAAAAGGGATACTTCCGCCAAGTACGATAACCATTTAAAAATTGTATGTGGATTCTGAACAAAGTAAGGAGTAAGTATATTGGCAGTCATTTTCTACACATGCAAATCTACATGTCTAATCGATAGTACTAATATGCTTCAGTGCCTGTAGGCTGGCCCTTGCATCTTCGGTGTGTAACCTACCATGTACGCCTTACGACCAAGGTACAAGGAGTATAGGTCCTAGCCACAACCATTGCTACATATCAAAACCATGGTCCTTGTAAATTAGCTACATATAAATTTACTTTTGAGACCATCGTCTGCAGCCATGCAGGCAAGACACTAGGGCGTCCACACAACAAGCGCATTACACCACACCCATATTCACTTGTAACTCCACTACTTATGACTTCAGTCTTGGGTGCATGGTCTTTGGCCAAGCAATCAAGAGTCTGGGTCCTGGCTAGAAACACCACAGCATATCGGAACCATTGTGCCATGTCATTGTACTATGTACAAACTTGGTTTTGGGAGCATGGCCTTTGACCATGCTTCCAAAACGCTACACCCTCCCCACAACCATCTTACTGATGTTGCATAGTACAAGTGTACCAATAGCTGTGATATGGTGCAGTAGTTTGTAGCCACAGGCTACAGAGGTGAGTTTGAGGCCATAGCATTATGAATGTATGGGTATACAGTATTTAAAATGCATACTTACTTACAACTGCAGTGCTTATTACTTTGTTCAAATACTCTGCATCCTGGCCACTACTAACACACCATATGACATCCATTGTGGCATATAAGTACACTCCGAGCAAATGTACTTGCAATGATTGCAGCCCCTCCCCACAGCTGCCAGAGTGATGCACTACCACACCATATCGTACCCATTGTGCCTTGTAAGTACACTACATATAACTGTGCTGTTGGGTGCATTGCCTGCACCCATGCACTCATGCTGCTGACTCTCCCCACAGCCATCTGACTGATGTTCAATACTAGGGGTGTCTCTGTAGCTCTGAAATGCTGCACTGTTTGTGTGCAGGGCCTAAAATTGTAGGTGTATGGCCATACATTTCAATATATGGTTGTGAAGTGTCTTATAACTGCAGTGCTTACAAGTTTCCTGTTGGGTGCATGCTTGGGTGTATGGCATACAGCCTACAAACATGCACCCAAAAGTACACATCTTGTCCACAACCACCGCACTACATGAAACCCATGTGGACTTGTAAGTGAAGAGGTTATAGCTTTGTTGTTGGGGGCATGGCCTTCAGCCTTGCACCCAAAAGTACACACACTCCCCACAACCAGGCAATCGATATGCATTAGTAAGGGGGTATCCATGGGTGTGACATGCTGAAGTATTGGTGGCCAGGGCCTAGAGTTTTGGAAGAAAGGCCTTCGGCCTTCGGCCGACGCCATGCATCCAAGACTCTAGGCCCTGGGCACAACCACCGTAGCATGTGCCACCCATGGCGGCAAACTGATGAATACAATAACCATACGAAAAAGTATTGCAATTACGACATGGTGTCAATTTCAATGTTCCCTAACACCACACGTGTCCTTAGAACTGTTACAAGTTCCCCGTGCACTGCATGGACTGAAATACTGCCCTTATTGGACCCCTCATTTTCTGTGCGTACAAGGAAGCCATAGAAAATACATCATGAAGAAGGTATAAGTGTGTTATTGGGCGCATGGCCTTTGGCTATGCAGCCAACACTACAGAGTCTCCCCACAACCACCTCAGTGATGTGTGGTAGTGGGGGTTTATCTATAGGTGTGGTATCCTTCAATGCTTCTAGCCAGAGGTTTCACTCCTAGCTGTATGTCCATAGATCTTACATGCGATGGGTTTGTAGTGGCTTCCACGTCTAGTACTTATAACCTTGTTCTTGGGTGCATGTACTTATAACTTTGTTCTTGGGTGCATGGCCGACGGCCATCCATCCAAGAGTCTAGGCCCTGGCCACAACCACTGTTGCATGTGACACCCAGGGCAGCGCACTAATGAATATAATAATAGGCATCGGGAAAAGTAATGCAATCATGGCATGTTGTCAATTTCAATGTTGGCTACCACTACGCGTGTGCTTTCAACACTTAGAAGTTTCCTGTTCACTGCATGGACTGAAATGCTATCGTTATTACACCCCTCATTTTCTGTGCGTACAAGCTGTCCATGGAAAGTACATCATGAAGACCGACCCCCAGAACAAAGGCATTGATCACGCATGTCTTACTGTCTGAACCTTTCCCAACGGTCTGTGACACAGCAAAACAGTTTTATAAATAGAGCATATGTACGCTGGTTCTTGCTCTGCTTTCGGCGGATCCAAGATGTCAGCCGCATCCAAACAATCTGACGCAGAACACGTCTCGCAGCAGCCAATGGGCAGAGACGTTGCATGTCCGCGGTCATGACACCAGCCCCTTAGCCAATCGGTATCTTGTTCGTGGACCAAACAGGGAAGTGTGACCACGAAGCGGACATAGATATCACTAATTTTTTCAGACCTACTTTTTGATAATTTTAAAGAAAAGTACTGCATGGAAGGTCACCAAATTTACAAAAGCACGCTTTCTGGACCAAGCCCCTGTACCTGTCGCAGATTTCGTGAAAATCCATCCAGCGGTTGGAACTGTAGCCGTGCACAACGTATTTCCCCCATTCCGTCCATGGGAAAAAAAGACGTTTTGGGACCCCTCTATAACTTTTGCCCCCCTGGACCAAACATCTCCAAAAGATTCAGAGTGGACCATATACTTTTTTTGCAAAGTTTGGTGACGATTCTTCCAGGGGGAGCAAAGTTATAAGCTTCCCACAAAGTGCTCTTCCTATGGAAACAGCAACTTAACCATAACTACACGGCCACTAACGTGGCTGTGTAATATATATATATGTATATCAGTGAAAAAACTTTGTTAAAGGGACGTTATGGTTAGGTTGCGATACTAAAAACCTATGAAATTCAGTAAAAAAAACTTTGTTAAAGGGACGTTATGGTTAAGTTGCGCTACTAAAAACCTATGAAATTCAGTGAAAAAACTTTGTTAAAGGGACGTTATGGTTCAAAGTAAAACCGAAAAACCCCTGAAATTCGGCAGTTATGGTAACATAAGCAACCATAACTCGCGCCACCGTGCACTGCTAACACTAACATTCAGGACATCAAAGATGACATCACAAATGTCATTGATGACATCACTGATGACATCACATGTGCATTTACTTTTCATAAAAACTCTGTACAAGGGATTCTTATTATGCTGACCAAAAACTGTCAAGGATCATTGGGATAAATATCATGAGCTAATAAGTGCATTAAGCAATGCATTGATATAAATAGCATTCTATTATGAAGTTCTATCCAGTATACTAAGCTACTCATGCAGAAACATAGGCAGTGTGTGCAGCATACATGATGAAGGTGCCATATTCATAATCTTGCCATGTTGAATACTGAAATGATAACTGCTTTCTTATTAGAGTTTTGCGTACTGTGAAACATGTAATAAGTAGATAATAAAACCCACTTAATACATAATTATTACAGACAAAACACAAAGAGACAACAACACATACAAATATGAGTATATACAGAGACAGTGAAGTAAACAAAAAAGCAGAAGTAGTAGCAGAAAGAGTTCATAACCTAACTGATTGTCTTTATACAGAGAAACTATTGCTCTGTTTTAAAGCTGCTACTTACCATATGTATGTGTATCACATGATGTGACTGCACCCAAAGGAAAGGAGAGTGAGTATAATGTACACAAATATGAGCATATACAGGGAAGGTAGAGTAATAAAAATAAAACTATGAGAAAGTGCTGTTAACCCTAATGATTATCTTCATGCACAGAAAGGATTGCTCTCTTTCAAGCCTGTGTCTTCCGCTATGTATATGTTTCATATTATGTGACTTGACCCTAAGTCTACAAATATAGTACCTTTTCAATGTTTACTTCCTGACTGTAACTGAAGAAAACTATGTGGCTTCGATATGTCAGTAAAGGATAAAAAGGGAGAGCCAGCCATGTGATGTCATCAGTGATGTCATCAATGACATTTGTGATGTCATCTTTGATGTCCTGGGTGTTAGTGTTAGCAGTGCACGGTGGCGCGAGTTATGGTTGCTTATATTACCATAACTGCCGAATTTCAGGGGTTTTTCGGTTTTACTTTGAACCATAACGTCCCTTTAACAAAGTTTTTTTACTGAATTTCATAGGTTTTTAGTAGCGCAACTTAACCATAACCTCCCTTTAACAAAGTTTTTTTTACTGAATTTCATAGGTTTTTAGTAGCGCAACTTAACCATAATGTCCCTTTAACAAAGTTTTTTCACTGAATTTCATAGGTTTTTAGTAGCACAACTTAACCATAATATCCCTGACTTCATATACATGTAACATAGAACATACTAACCCCCTCGTAGTGATTTTCATGTCCGCAGACTACCGCCATGTCCGCGGACACATCGAAAATCTGAGCGTGGTGAATGTAAATTTAAATAGTGTGCCCCATTTCCCCTTTGAAGTTGGCTCTGAAAAGAGCCGTTTTTTTTTTTTACAGATGCTTGACAGACACCAGTTATTTTGTATTTTTTTTCTTGTTTTTTTTTCTTACTTTACTCCTAAAATCTTCACATAACTTTCTCCAAAGCAACCCTTACATTCCAAAATAGAAAGGCATTTCCCGTAAAAGATAAAGAAATGCCATCTTCTTTCAAATTAACAGCATTACTGGCATCAATATTCTCATTGTTACAGAAGAACATACCAGCTCTAAGCATGAAGGCACACATGCCTCGGTTGATGACACACCTAGCAATGTTTTGCTGAGGACAAAAAACTGAACTATTGTCCCATATTGCCCTAGGTAGTAATCCAGAAAAAATTACTTTCGCATTTGGAAGGATCTTCATTACGGCTTGAACCAAGCGTTCCAAATCAGCCAACAAAGTAGGGGCACTGACGTTGCCCAAATGGAAAGCACCATAGTGCAAAACTACCACATGCGGACTGTTCATCGTGGCCATATCCTCACAAACTTGTACAATTCCCTGTACATTGCAATCAGGCACAGTGCTCCACACCACCTCCACTCCTTTCACATCAAAGTTCTTTGCAACATGCCTGCATTCAGCGTACTGCTGTAAACCATGCACAAACATATCTCCGAGCACCAACACCCTGACTTTCTCCACTTCTGCCATCTTCACCACACACAGTCTCTTTCAACAAAAATCCACAACCTCGACATCTGATTGGCTGATCCGTACAGTCTTCTTTCCATGTTGGATTTCCTGGAAAAACCCAGATGTAGCACGCCCTGTCCACGAACAACCGCGGTGTCCACGGACGGCGTCCACTTTACTCTCTGTGCCATTCCCTCATTGCATACAGCTAAGCGATCACACAATACGAATAACGTCCTCAGAACACCCCCATTTTGATCATTTCATTATTCAACATATTAACATTACAAATATTATACTTTCATCTTGTACTCTGCACACAATGCTATGTTCCTCCATTAGTAGCTCAGTATACTAGATAGAATCCCATAATACAATGCTATTTATATCAATGCATCGTTCAAAGCACTAATAACGGCATGATATTTATTGCAATATCCTCGACACTTTTTTCACAACATTATAATAAAAATCCCTAGTACACAAATTCCATGAAAAGTACATACACATGTGATGTCATCAGTGATTTCATCAATGACATTTGCGATGTCATCTTTGATAGTCTTAGCAGTGCACAGTGGTGGCGCGAGTTATTTTTCATAGTTTACCATTTTCAGGGGTCTTTCGGCTGTACTTAGAACCATAACGTCCCTTAAACAAGCTTTTTTTAATATCACGCAAACAATATACAAACATGGCGTGCAAAAACCAACTTCTACAGATGGCTTTACACAGAATGTTGCAAAGTAAGAATTTATGCTCGTTCACAGTGAAGGTCAGCTGCTTCCATTTTTTTCTCGGGCCCCGGAGAGGCTCACGAATCGGACTATAAGGTTGTATTGTGTTTTGACCTTGACAGACAGAGATTGTGATGAAAGACTTCTCTTGAAGGAGTGTTGCTAAAACGTAAAAGAAGATAAAGATGAAATTTCTGAAACGAAACCACTTTTATATATTATATCACTATGCGAAAGATCGTTGGCACACGCGGAGTCGTATTTTGGGACTGTACCACTCGTAGACAATGGAAATTGCAATTGTACTGTAAGTACCCTTTAGATTATTTTATACCAAATATAATTACAATAGCGTAGCATTAAAGACCGCTCAAGCTGAACTTGTTCGTTGAAAGTGGTATAATGTTTTCTACCGCACACTATCACCGCCGAATTGATCCCCTGTCGTTTAGAGGGCTCTGAAAAAGGCAGACGACACAGGGTGGGTTAATAGAAATAATGTAACCGGTCTATAGGCGGTCAAGCGCTCTACTCGCTGTGCCACTTTACTGTAGCCTGTCAAGTGGCACAGCGAGTACAAAGCTCGCTTTGACATCCGTGCACAGCTTGCTAACGCAAGTTCTAATCCCGGCAAGGCCAAACTCAGCCTTTCATCCTTCCGTGGTCGATAAATGAGCACCACACTCCGTGGTTAATAATAAACACCGCTTAGATACCTCACGGTTCTTAGCACTATATGAATGGGAAAATATTATTTTATTATTAACATACTCTGTTGCACTATCTTCGATAGCAAATAGTTTCACGCCCTAATAAATAAAATGATGATTTTTAATGAAGATCGGCTGGTGAGACTAATTTATGTTTTTTAAAACAGGTATGTGGCCCCATTTTGCCTATGTCACGATTTACAGACTCCAGCAGATGGGGTCTTCAACTGCCAGGTGCAGGTCCAAATATGCAACTTCATGACCCTCACCATTTTATGGGACAATCGCCAAGGACCAATATGCCCTTATGCAGTACTAGCGGCTACAAACAACATACCAACCAATAGGGTGGTCTAATGGCTCGTTGTTGGAGCAACCTTCCGATTATCAGAGCAACCATTTACTGCTTTTATCACAAACCAACAGCCTATCTACCGCAAAGGAACAACGCGTGGCTCCAAATAAACTTTTGCTGATCGACAGCAGAGACAATAGCAAATCGCTGAATATTCAGTAAACATTTCATGTGAAATAAATGTACTTTACCAAATGTACAATCCTGCTGTTTACTTTTAAACCACAGTTTCATATTCCGAATTGTGGCGCACTGAGTTGTAAGCTGATCTAACACCCTCTGTACCGCAAAGGAACATCGCGTGCCTCAACATGAACTTTTGCGGATCGACAACAAAGACAAATGCAAATTGCTGAATATTCTCTAAACATTTGATGTCAAATAAATGTACTTTACAAAATGTACAATCTTGCTGTTTGCTTTTAAATCACTGTTTCATATTCCGAATTGTGGCGCGCTGTGTTGTGACATAATATGTGTTGTCTTCCTGGTTCTGTGTAAAGTCACTTAGGACTGCAGAGAACTGGGCGCGTTTGATGACGCACCCTGTTACGTCACGGAGAGAGGCGGGGAATATGAATGCTTTGATAATATCAGGCTTAGGGGCGGGAGATATGATTTAGTGTCGCAAAAGCAGGTCAGCCAGGTCAATAGCGCCAGTCATAGGATTATCACATAATGTCGGCACACACCAGCCGGATTTATCGTTTCTTTAGTGGACAAAAAGTCGGTTGACGCCCATAGGAAATTGTACTATTAGCGGACAAAAGGAGTGGTCTTAAAACAATTTCACCCTGACAACGAACAATACAAACAACGTTCTCAGAACACCCCCATTTTGTGTAATTGCAACCATTTCGGGACACCGCGAGTGTTCTTAGAACACATTCAACTAGACAGATTACAATACGGACAGCGTCCTGAGGACACCCCCAGTTTGTGTATTTACGAACAATTAAGTACACCGCGAGTGTTCAAAGCTCATTTTTACCTTCCTTGCGAACAAAAATGACACATACTCCGTCCTCTAAACACCCCACCATTTAGTTTATTTACAAAATGTCAGAACAGCCGTGTTCTCTGCGGACAAATCGAATGCAACAAAAACGTATAGCACGTAAAAAAACAAAACATTGAACCTATCTCATACTCCCCCACCCTCCCCAAACACTCTTACACACAAACACATGGCACTAAATACGATTTTTTATCCACGTTTCACTGCGCTGTACGCGGTCGACGGAGAATACAAGATGGCGGGCGCCACACAAAATCTGACGCGCTCCACGCCCCTCGCCGTCCAATCAGCGAACACGTCGCATGTCCGCAGACATGACGCAAGGCCATGGGCCAATCGGGGTGCTGTCCGTGGAGCGAACAGGGAAGTCTGTCCGCGAAGCGAACACAGATATCACACATTTTTTTGCCTTACATTTTGGTCATTTTAAAAACAACTACTGGACGGATTTACACCAAATTTGCAAAAGCATGCTTTCAGGACCAGGCCGCCGCTCCTGCTGCAAATTTGGTGTAAATCCGTCCAGCGGTTTGGGCTGTAGCCGAGTGCAAAGTTTTTTCCCATTCAGTCTATGGGGAAAAAAAAGTTTTGGGAGCCCCCCTATAACTTTCCCCCCCCTGGACGAATCCTCACCAAACTTTGCAAAAAAATTCAGAGCGGGCCATATACTTTTTTTGCAAAGTTTGGTGAGGATTCGTCCAGGGGGAGCGAAGTTATAAGCCGCCCAAAAAGTGCTCTTCCTATGGAAATAGCAACTTAACCATAACTACATGGCCACTACCGTGGCCATGTAATATACAGTAGTGTTTGTTGGTTCAGTTAAATTAAAGAGTTTACTTTCATTCATGCTGATATTCAGGTTCCCCCTCTGGTTTGGTTCAGTAATTAAGTAAGTAAGAAACACTGCTTACAAATGTATTCCCTGAAAACTCAGAATTACCTCTCGATTCAGCAGAACCACACCGTGCAGTATACAAATGGCCGTGCACATCAATGTGTACCATTCCAAACAAAGCATTCAAATCTTTACGTCAGTTCCTTAATCAATATGTAAAAGGTAAAGAGAAAAGTAATATGAAAGTGCTGCAAAATATTGATATTTGTCCAGTGCCGAAATACACAGGACTAAATGGACATTCATTAGCCTGCATTTCTGGGCCTATTTGCAAATGCACCTTGCATGATATCAAAAGGATATCAGTACATCATTCCAATGTAAGAAATCTAGTGTATAAAATATACTATGCAAAAAGTCCAGCTTCAGAATTAGGCAACTTAAATACCACTTTTCTGCATGGTACACCCAAATACTTACAAGAAGAAATTGACAGTATTCAGAGAAAGTGTTTTGGAAGTGAGAGCCACTTACAAAATATAACAGTTTTAGAACATAGTAGCAACAATTCTGCACATAGCAACCTTCTATTACACACATACAGAAAAGAAATAGTAAAATTTAAAAGGTCATCGGCTGAAGTACCAAACCATGTGTGTGTGTGTTGCCACAGAACGTTTTACAAAAGGAACACAAAAAATGTGGACATAGCATACAAAATAGAAGACAATGAAGAATATAAATGGGTTGAATCAGCTCTCTACCTTTTAGCAGAAAACAAATATGAACTAACTGAACGCCTCATATAATAATGATAAAAATAATAATTTGGCATTTATATAGCATTACGAACCCTCAGGTATCTGAGCGCTGCTTATTATTACCCACGGTGTGTGGCGCTCATTTATCGACCTTTGTAAGGATGAAAGGCTGAGTTTGGCCTCGCCGGGATTCGAACCTGCATTAGCAAGCTCTGCACGGGTGCCACTTGACCAGCTGTTGCAGTTACTGTACTACAAAATTACACAACAACCACACTCCTTCACATGCTATTACAAATAATTTGGAATCGTTTCCATTACCAAAAATCCTGCAGCAGCTCAATTTGTATGAGAGCATCATAATTCAAACAGTTCACCGATTTCAAGCAATTATACACCTTCATACAAAAATAGCAAAATTACCTTCCTCTGAATTTGTGAAAAGTATTCGTGGCAAAGTCGTTTATTTGCCATTAGATCTAACGGAAAATGTACACACTCTAGGAGTGGAACGTTCAATAGAGCATTCTTTAATAGTCTTTGTAAATGGAGTACCAACAAAGGATAAAAACATTTGTCAACAATTAGTAGACTTATACAAAGTTAGACAAGCATTGCAATATCTAAAAGACAATAATGAGTACTACAAGGAAATACATATTGATGAAAGCTTAAGGGAAACAACTGAAATAATTCAAGAGCCATCAGAAACTGGACAATTCGAACTTCTGGATCCTGCTACAGTATCCACTCTTTTGGACCATTACACAATTCATCCATTCCATTCCAATGAAAGCATAGATGATGCACTAGAAACTTACCAAATGCAACAAACCAAAGGTTCACCAATGAGTATATGGGAAAAAAGTATAGAAGCACGTGCTTTTCCACTGCTATTTCCTACTGGCAAAGGTGGAAGATACGATGATAGACCCACTCAGATTGGGGAATCAGAATACCGTTCATTACGAATGTATTCGCAAGATCCCAGATTTTGACAAAATGTGGAATACATATTCCTCCTACTCTATGAAAGTGAATTAGGAACACTATGTTACGGAGTTGCACACATTCTTAAATCTGGTACCCACTTTCAAAATATGTCAGCTACGCAGTTAATACAAAAAGTACAAGAAAAAGATGAGGTTTTACAATCAGGTATAACACATTTGTTTACAAACATGCATGGTACAAAGGAATACTGGTTCCGACAGCACTGAGACGTGCGTTGTATGATCAGAAACCTAGGACGACCGACTTGGTTTGTTACTCTAAGCTGTGCCGAATATGCATGGGAAGATTTACATGAGTTCCTACGCATAACAAACAGCAACAAAACTAACATAGATATATTAACACCTGGAGAACTTTGCTCTCTAGATCCAGTTAATGTGTCAAGATATTTCCTTCATCGTTTCATTGCCATGCTACACTTTATTTGCAATAAAACTGTTCCTCCCCTTGGAGAAGTGCAGCACTTCTTTTGGAGAAAAGAATATCAAGCGAGAGGAGCACCACATATTCACATGCTGTTATGGATCAAAGGTGCACCGAAATTTGGTCACCATAGTGACAGCACTGTTTTGCAGTTTATCCAAAAATATGTCACTTGTGAAATCCTTTCTGAACAGACACATAGTGAGCTGCATGGGCAGATTTTACAATTTCAAAGACACAAATGTGGCAAATATTGTCACCGCAAATACAAAAACATAGGTAAATACTAAACCAGATGCCACTTTGGTTTCCCTAGACCAGTTACAGAAACAGGTGAAGTAAACAACTTCATGTCTTCAGTTCGACATAGTGTTAAAGGTGAATCACCTAAGAAGACGTATTACATACAAAATATATCAATGATTACAATGCAATCATTGCCGTCTTATGGAATGCAAACATAGATGTGCAGTACATTGCAGACAATTCCACTGCTGTTGCACGATATGTTACAGCCTTCTTAACAAAAGCAGAAAAACCAGAGCTTCAAGACCTCTAGGATGACCTAGCATCAGACAAAACATTATCACAGAAATTGTACAGCCTAGGCATAAAAATGCTCTCTCATAGAGAATGTGGCACCTATGAAGCAGCAGATTGTTTAACTGGTACTGCTTTGTATGGAAAATCAGACAACATAACATGGCTCAGTCTTGGTCCTGCAAAATCTAGAAAAAGAGTGCTAAAATCATATGAGGGCATAGAAACAATTGCCAAAAATGATCCCAACAGCCAAGACATTCTAAAAAACAATTTACTGGACACATACTATACAAACAGGAGTAGCACTCTGGAAAACATGTGTCTATACCACATAGCTCAAAACTTTGCATACAAAAATAATGTAAAACCTGATGAAAGTAAACATAGATATAGAGTTACCAATTGTGAAGGGAGCTTAGTGAAACTAACCAAACAAAGCTTAATTAATCATGTAAAATTGTTGTTAAAAAGTCCTCAACAGAAAGAACTATATTACATGTCTCTGTTACAACTTTTCAAACCATGGAGAAAAGAGGAAGACATACTCGATAACTATAACTGCTATGAAGATGCTTTCAAAGCAAATGAAAGCGCTATCACAGATGTGAACTTTACGCAGTACAAAACAATTTTACACAATGAGCAGCAACAGGAAGAAGAACTTCAGGCCCAACTAGATAAGGACTCTTCCGAAAGTAGTCAACCTTCTGAAACAGGAAGTCAAGGACCACTAGGACAACCACTAATAGCAAATGAGGCTGAAGTAGCTATTTCAGAAGTAGAAAATACCATGTATCAGTATCAAGAAGATACAGAAGACTTAACTGTACAACAAGCAAAACATAACAACGATTAGCGCACCATTTTTGAAGACGTAACAAAACAAATTGTACATGGTGTACAACACGAAAATAAAGAATGTACCTGCCAAAATTACAAACCTATACTGCTGTACATCAGTGGTGAAGCTGGATCAGGGAAAACATTCTTAATCAAAATCATCTGCAAGTTCCTTCAACAATTGACAAACCACAACCTGTCAGCTGCTGTAACGGCCCCCACAGGTCTAGCTGCCTACAACATAGGCAGTGTCACTTTACACCAATTACTACTGCTTCCCGTAGAGCATTAAAATAAATTAGACTCATACAAAATTTCTCCAGAAGCTGCAATGGAATTACGCAGAGTATTGAAACAAATGAAAATGCTACTAATAGATGAAGTGAGCATGGTCTCCAACCTAATGTTGACTTTGATTCATCTCAGATTGCTAGAAGTACTCAAAAGTAACAACGAAGAACCCTTTGCAGGGAAACACATTATCGTTTTCGGAGATCTTCTACAATTGACACCAGTGAAAGGTGAACCGATTTTTAAAACCTTAGGCCACAAACTCTGCCGGAAAACTGTTGGTAGCATAGGTAATGTTAACCTTTGGCAACGTTTCCAATATAGATAATTAACTGAGAACATGCGGCAATCTGCAGATCCCACTTATGCCAACATCTTAAAAAGTATTAGAGTTGGTGTATTATCGCAAGAAGCACAAGTTGTATTGAAAAACCGGCACATACATGCACTTTATGGCGACAATGCATATGCAACTGATGTTATGGAACAAATAGCTCACAAAAATGTCAATTGTATGGCCTTATTGTTAGGGAGAATTCTCTTATAAGGCTAATTTCCCAAACCTAGTGAGTCCCCCAGCAGCTTTGCTGGATTTTTGGGGTTTGTTTTTTTTCTCCTGCTAAGAGTGAGACTCTTTTACTCCCACTCTTAGGCATGATTTGAGGTATGTCTTTGACTTGTTATGTGCTTATGGGCTATGGGGTTCCTTTTTACTCCATAGGGTATCATCTGTTTTCCTGTATGTGTGGTACACAGCACCCTCAGTGCAGTACCACAGGGGTGTCACAGTGACCCCCAAACATAGACTCCATACCCTGGGACTGACGACTGTCTCCCAGGGCATGTAAAGTCACCAATGGCTTTACTACTCCAAAATTGTGAACAGAACCAGTGCAAACCATCATATTGTGGAAGTACAGGTAAGGGGTAATTCGATTACCCCTGGGTCTGTTTTTCAAGGGGGCACTGTCCTGTCCCCCCTTGTCGAGTTTCTGGCTGGTGGCAGTTGTTAACACGCGAAATATTCCACCGGAATATTCTCTATGGGATTTTTCCATTCATTTTAAATGCACCACTTTTTGGTGCAATGTTAAAGATACCGCCGGTTGATTTATTTAATATTAAATCACCGGTTGGGTCTTTTTGTGTCCGTCTCTGTAACTCTGACCAAGGTCCAGCCCTTTGTTCCACTATTTTGGTGGGCTTCTCCACAGAAGCCCTCCAAATGGTGCCACTCTGTCTGGGTTCCACAGGAAGGGTGGAGGGGGGAATTGGCACCCTGGACTGCGTTGCCTTAGCAACCCAAGTCGCACTCTACTCTGATTGGCCCAGTGGTGAGCCACCCGGCTTAGCATGTGTGATTGACAGCTAGGCTGATGAATGGGGGGTTTTCTGCATTAAAAGCAGGGCCTTTGGGACTGGAACTTCAGAAGTCACCACAGGACCTAAGAATCCAAAGAGGGAAGAAGCTGAGCCATCTGCAATGACGACACCACCGGTGAAGCGCTGCTGCAACTACCTCACCACTTTCCCGACAACAAGAGAAGATCTTCTGCTGGACGAGTCTTCTTCCCCTGAGCTGGTGGGATCAAGCAGTTCGCCCTTTTCGCCTTCAAAAGACGTCTCTTGGTCGAATCGCCCGTGCCAAGCACCCCGGCGGCCGGATAGCCAAGCTCACCACTTTTGACTGCAAATAAAAGGACCACACCTTTTAATCGGGAACTCCGCGGCTGGTTTCATCCCTGTGCAGTGCAACGACTCCACGTTTCCGCCTCGACGAGATCTTCTCTTCCCCTGGTCGGAACCACAAACCTCAACCACTGCCAGGAACAACTGCCCCTGCTGGAGCTTCCTTTCTCTTTAAGGTACTGTGTCCTGCCTGGCCTCCCTTTCTACAGATTGCTAAAGGTGATCCTTAAATCCTTGGCTTCTAAACTGGGTTGGCTCCAGGCCTTCTAACTATATCTTCTGACTCACCCCAACCTCTTTTGAACACTCTGCAAAGACTTTCAGTGCACTTTTAACCATGTGATCCTGGGTACATTTCGCTTGGCTCCCTTTAAAGTGGGCCTAGCCTGTGAACTTTGTCTCTACAGTATAACCTGCCTTTCTCTCCTTGCTCTGAAAGTGTTGGGAACTGTTTTATTTTATGTTCTGCCTTTTCTCTCCCTTTTTAACCTAAACTATTGGAGTGCCATCTAGGTTAAGCGCTCACTTCTGTCTTAACAAATAGTTGTGCTTTAACCCTGACATGTCTGATAGTTATCAAGGGAGGTGTGTATACTGATCTGACTGTGTTTTAGATTACTTTTCATTGAGAGTGCTAGTGTATTACCATAAGTGTGTTTTAAATAAATAACTATATACTTTTTATACAAAGCTCTGTTCAGTGTTTGTTTGCTCTACTGTGTTTTGGCCCTATTGTGTATACTCTGCATACTGCCCTACTCTTCTTGAGAGAAGTCTGACTGCTCAGCCACAGCTACCAGGTAAATCTGGGTAGTGCAGACTGCTACCAATTGGGTTTACTGCTTACTCCTGTAGTCTTAATCTTTTTGCAGTGTGTCCTAAGGGAACTGCGCAGGATTCTGCCTAACACTTAATGCCAACTCTTGCAAGCTGTTTCAAATTCAATGAAACAATGTTAAGTAAAGAAATGCAACCAATACTACAAATTACCGCCACAGACAAACTAGACGTACATGGTACGACAGTACCCATGTGTGAGCAAGCCACAACAAGACTAAATAGTTTAGAAAATTCTATCTCCAACACAGCTGGGTTGGAAAAAATATTGAAATTATCCTTAAATTGTAGAGTAATGCTTAAACGTAACCTTGACGCAGAGCAAGGGCTAGTTAATGGAGCACTGGGCACAGTTGTTGGCTTTCAATCATACCCACGTGATAGCAACATTCAGTTTGTCAATATTCGCTTTGATAAACTTTCAGAAGTGAAAAGGATAGGGTGCTCAATTGCTCGATTCCTTCTCTTCAAAGACATGTATGTACATAGAGAGCAATTTTCTCTAACTCTTGCATATGCAGTTAGCATTCATAAATCCAAAGGTCTTACCCTAGACAAAGCATTGATAGATATAGGAAACACCGTCTTTAAGGAAGGCATGAGCTACATAGCATTATCACGCTTACATACACTTGACGGTCTATTGCTAATGAACTTTGATGCAAGTAAAGTCATAGCTGATATTCCTTGCATTCTAGAATACAATAGATTGCGTTCACTGTACACCCCTCATCTGAAACAATACCCTGTTCCAGATAAAGTAAAACGTGGTAAAAGAAAACTAAATGAAACAGAAATGCAACAGAATCCAACAGCAAATTCCGGAAAGAAAAGAAAAGAAGCTAAAGTTTCATCAATTACCGCAAACATAGAGGAACCTACTAGAGAATGTAAAACAGTGACGTCGGCAAAGAAGCAACAGAAATTCCAAAAAATGCACTCAGATACAGAACCTGCTGGACTATTCAAATTTCCAAATGAAAGTGGGGTAATTTGCTATGCAAATGTAGCAATGAATATTCTATTTCAATTGCCATCAATTGTTAACAATATTTACCTCCACAGTACAGACCAATTGTGTTTGCAAATGTTAGTGCTGCATAGAAATGCAACAAGCAATCCTGACAACACATACAGTGTTCATGGAGTAAGATAACAATTGGACGACTGTGCTGGAATGGTGAGATTCACTATGAACTCACAAGAAGATCCACAAGAATTTCTAATGTACATACTATTAGTATTGGAAAACAAAAGCATACCTGTAAATGAATTCTTCCAGATTTCGTACATGTGGAAACATACACGCACACTCTGTAGCAAAGTGATACAGGAAGAAATCCCAAATGAGCGATTTGTGTATGTTTCCATACCAAATTGTGAGAGCATTCCATTTCAGCAACTTGTAAAAAATGCAAACCATGGCAGATTATGTACTATTTGCAAATCAGACAATCGCTCCACCTTACTGATACAATCACATAGTGCCTACATAATACTTATGCTTCTACGTTACAATGCAGATGGCACCAACAACAACTGCAAACTGACTGGATTTACACACGGTCAAGTGTCACTTGGAAAGAAAACCTTTACAACAGTAGGTATAATCTACCATGCAGGAGCTACAACCAATGCAGGTCACTACACTGCATTCATCAAAAAGAATTGTGGATGGTTCGAATGTAATGATAGCACCATTACTCTAAAGCAGAGATTGCCAGCTAATCTTACAAATGCGTATTTAATGTTCTTAAAGCCAAAATTTACGAAATAATGTGTACTTCAAGGTTTTTTAAAAAAAATATGTGAAAGAGTACAAACACCGTTAGAATACGCCAACAGGTAGCTAACTACCCAAGAGGATGTAAGAATGACACAAAGAAATGAATATCACAGATCGTTGGGGAACAAATGCACAGGTAGAATACACCTACAGGTATCTAACTGTTGGTAAAAATCGTCACGAAGGCAACAAACGTAACATTCATCGGAAAGATGAAGGAAACACTCAAAGGAAACAAGGAAGTAGTTAGTACCATAGTAAATGAAGGTTTTTTTTTAATCCGACAAGGATTTTTTTTCCCCAGACCCAAGGATTAGAAAAGCAAACAAAGAAACTGAGCGCAATGAACAGTACACTGGTTTGTAAACTAAATATGAGGGTAAAAAAAAAAGGTAAACTGTCTATTAAGCAATGTAGTAAATTTTCAAAAAATGCAAAGACTAACATACCTGTTTCTTTTATCACAGAAATGGAAAAAGGGATACTTCCGCCAAGTACGATAACCATTTAAAAATTGTATGTGGATTCTGAACAAAGTAAGGAGTAAGTATATTGGCAGTCATTTTCTACACATGCAAATCTACATGTCTAATCGATAGTACTAATATGCTTCAGTGCCTGTAGGCTGGCCCTTGCATCTTCGGTGTGTAACCTACCATGTACGCCTTACGACCAAGGTACAAGGAGTATAGGTCCTAGCCACAACCATTGCTACATATCAAAACCATGGTCCTTGTAAATTAGCTACATATTAATTTACTTTTGAGACCATCGTCTGCAGCCATGCAGGCAAGACACTAGGGCGTCCACACAACAAGCGCATTACACCACACCCATATTCACTTGTAACTCCACTACTTATGACTTCAGTCTTGGGTGCATGGTCTTTGGCCAAGCAATCAAGAGTCTGGGTCCTGGCTAGAAACACCACAGCATATCGGAACCATTGTGCCATGTCATTGTACTATGTACAAACTTGGTTTTGGGAGCATGGCCTTTGACCATGCTTCCAAAACGCTACACCCTCCCCACAACCATCTTACTGATGTTGCATAGTACAAGTGTACCAATAGCTGTGATATGGTGCAGTAGTTTGTAGCCACAGGCTACAGAGGTGAGTTTGAGGCCATAGCATTATGAATGTATGGGTATACAGTATTTAAAATGCATACTTACTTACAACTGCAGTGCTTATTACTTTGTTCAAATACTCTGCATCCTGGCCACTACTAACACACCATATGACATCCATTGTGGCATATAAGTACACTCCGAGCAAATGTACTTGCAATGATTGCAGCCCCTCCCCACAGCTGCCAGAGTGATGCACTACCACACCATATCGTACCCATTGTGCCTTGTAAGTACACTACATATAACTGTGCTGTTGGGTGCATGGCCTGCACCCATGCACTCATGCTGCTGACTCTCCCCACAGCCATCTGACTGATGTTCAATACTAGGGGTGTCTCTGTAGCTCTGAAATGCTGCACTGTTTGTGTGCAGGGCCTAAAATTGTAGGTGTATGGCCATACATTTCAATATATGGTTGTGAAGTGTTTTATAACTGCAGTGCTTACAAGTTTCCTGTTGGGTGCATGCTTGGGTGTATGGCATACAGCCTACAAACATGCACCCAAAAGTACACATCTTGTCCACAACCACCGCACTACATGAAACCCATGTGGACTTGTAAGTGAAGAGGTTATAGCTTTGTTGTTGGGGGCATGGCCTTCAGCCTTGCACCCAAGAGTACACACACTCCCCACAACCAGGCAATCGATATGCATTAGTAAGGGGGTATCCATGGGTGTGACATGCTGAAGTATTGGTGGCCAGGGCCTAGAGTTTTGGAAGTAAGGCCTTCGGCCTTCGGCCGACGCCATGCATCCAAGACTCTAGGCCCTGGGCACAACCACCGTAGCATGTGCCACCCATGGCGGCAAACTGATGAATACAATAACCATAGGAAAAAGTATTGCAATTACGACATGGTGTCAATTTCAATGTTCCCTAACACCACACGTGTCCTTAGAACTGTTACAAGTTCCCCGTGCACTGCATGGACTGAAATACTGCCCTTATTGGACCCCTCATTTTCTGTGCGTACAAGGAAGCCATAGAAAATACATCATGAAGAAGGTATAAGTGTGTTATTGGGCGCATGGCCTTCGGCTATGCAGCCAACACTACAGAGTCTCCCCACAACCACCTCAGTGATGTGTGGTAGTGGGGGTTTATCTATAGGTGTGGTATCCTTCAATGCTTCTAGCCAGAGGTTTCACTCCTAGCTGTATGTCCATAGATCTTACATGCGATGGGTTTGTAGTGGCTTCCACGTCTAGTACGTATAACCTTGTTCTTGGGTGCATGTACTTATAACTTTGTTCTTGGGTGCATGGCCGACGGCCATCCATCCAAGAGTCTAGGCCCTGGCCACAACCACTGTTGCATGTGACACCCAGGGCAGCACACTAATGAATATAATAATAGGCATCGGGAAAAGTAATGCAATCATGGCATGTTGTCAATTTCAATGTTGGCTACCACTACGCGTGTGCTTTCAACACTTAGAAGTTTCCTGTTCACTGCATGGACTGAAATGCTATCGTTATTACACCCCTCATTTTCTGTGCGTACAAGCTGTCCATGGAAAGTACATCATGAAGACCGACCCCCAGAACAAAGGCATTGATCACGCATGTCTTACTGTCTGAACCTTTCCCAACGGTCTGTGACACAGCAAAACAGTTTTATAAATAGAGCATATGTACGCTGGTTCTTGCTCTGCTTTCGGCGGATCCAAGATGTCAGCCGCATCCAAACAATCTGACGCAGAACACGTCTCGCAGAAGCCAATGGGCAGAGACGTTGCATGTCCGCGGTCATGACGCCAGCCCCTTAGCCAATCGGTATCTTGTTCGTGGACCAAACAGGGAAGTGTGACCACGAAGCGGACATAGATATCACTAATTTTTTCAGACCTACTTTTTGATAATTTTAAAGAAAAGTACTGCATGGAAGGTCACCAAATTTACAAAAGCACGCTTTCTGGACCAAGCCCCTGTACCTGTCGCAGATTTCGTGAAAATCCATCCAGCGGTTGGAACTGTAGCCGTGCACAACGTATTTCCCCCATTCCGTCCATGGGAAAAAAAGACGTTTTGGGACCCCTCTATAACTTTTGCCCCCCTGGACCAAACATCTCCAAAAGATTCAGAGTGGACCATATACTTTTTTTGCAAAGTTTGGTGACGATTCTTCCAGGGGGAGCAAAGTTATAAGCTTCCCACAAAGTGCTCTTCCTATGGAAACAGCAACTTAACCATAACTACACGGCCACTAACGTGGCTGTGTAATATATATATATGTATATCAGTGAAAAAACTTTGTTAAAGGGACGTTATGGTTAAGTTGCGATACTAAAAACCTATGAAATTCAGTAAAAAAAACTTTGTTAAAGGGACGTTATGGTTAAGTTGCGCTACTAAAAACCTATGAAATTCAGTGAAAAAACTTTGTTAAGGGGACGTTATGGTTCAAAGTAAAACCGAAAAACCCCTGAAATTCGGCAGTTATGGTAACATAAGCAACCATTACTCGCGCCACCGTGCACTGCTAACACTAACATTCAGGACATCAAAGATGACATCACAAATGTCATTGATGACATCACTGATGACATCACATGTGCATTTACTTTTCATAAAAACTCTGTACAAGGGATTCTTATAATGCTGACCAAAAACTGTCAAGGATCATTGGGATAAATATCATGAGCTAATAAGTGCATTAAGCAATGCATTGATATAAATAGCATTCTATTATGAAGTTCTATCCAGTATACTAAGCTACTCATGCAGAAACATAGGCAGTGTGTGCAGCATACATGATGGAGGTGCCATATTCATAATCTTGCCATGTTGAATACTGAAATGATAACTGCTTTCTTATTAGAGTTTTGCGTACTGTGAAACATGTACTAAGTAGATAATAAAACCCACTTAATACATAATTATTACAGACAAAACACAAAGAGACAACAACACATACAAATATGAGTATATACAGAGACAGTGAAGTAAACAAAAAAGCAGAAGTAGTAGCAGAAAGAGTTCATAACCTAACTGATTGTCTTTATACAGAGAAACTATTGCTCTGTTTTAAAGCTGCTACTTACCATATGTATGTGTATCACATGATGTGACTGCACCCAAAGGAAAGGAGAGTGAGTATAATGTACACAAATATGAGCATATACAGGGAAGGTAGAGTAATAAAAATAAAACTATGAGAAAGTGCTGTTAACCCTAATGATTATCTTCATGCACAGAAAGGATTGCTCTCTTTCAAGCCTGTGTCTTCCGCTATGTATATGTTTCATATGATGTGACTTGACCCTAAGTCTACAAATATAGTACCTTTTCAATGTTTACTTCCTGACTGTAACTGAAGAAAACTATGTGGCTTCGATATGTCAGTAAAGGATAAAAAGGGAGAGCCAGCCATGTGATGTCATCAGTGATGTCATCAATGACATTTGTGATGTCATCTTTGATGTCCTGGGTGTTAGTGTTAGCAGTGCACGGTGGCGCGAGTTATGGTTGCTTATATTACCATAACTGCCGAATTTCTGGGGTTTTTCGGTTTTACTTTGAACCATAACGTCCCTTTAACAAAGTTTTTTTACTGAATTTCATAGGTTTTTAGTAGCGCAACTTAACCATAACCTCCCTTTAACAAAGTTTTTTTTACTGAATTTCATAGGTTTTTAGTAGCGCAACTTAACCATAACGTCCCTTTAACAAAGTTTTTTCACTGAATTTCATAGGTTTTTAGTAGCACAACTTAACCATAATATCCCTGACTTCATATACATGTAACATAGAACATACTAACCCCCTCGTAGTGATTTTCATGTACGCAGACTACCGCCATGTCCGCGGACACATCGAAAATCTGAGCGTGGTGAATGTAAATTTAAATAGTGTGCCCCATTTCCCCTTTGAAGTTGGCTCTGAAAAGAGCCGTTTTTTTTTACAGATGCTTGACAGACACCAGTTTTTTTGTATTTTTTTTCTTGTTTTTTTTTCTTACTTTACTCCTAAAATCTTCACATAACTTTCTCCAAAGCAACCCTTACATTCCAAAATAGAAAGGCATTTCCCGTAAAAGATAAAGAAATGCCATCTTCTTTCAAATTAACAGCATTACTGGCATCAATATTCTCATTGTTACAGAAGAACATACCAGCTCTAAGCATGAAGGCACACATGCCTCGGTTGATGACACACCTAGCAATGTTTTGCTGAGGACAAAAAACTGAACTATTGTCCCATATTGCCCTAGGTAGTAATCCAGAAAAAAATACTTTCGCATTTGGAAGGATCTTCATTACGGCTTGAACCAAGCGTTCCAAATCAGCCAACAAAGTAGGGGCACTGACGTTGCCCAAATGGAAAGCACCATAGTGCAAAACTACCACATGCGGACTGTTCATCGTGGCCATATCCTCACAAACTTGTACAATTCCCTGTACATTGCAATCAGGCACAGTGCTCCACACCACCTCCACTCCTTTCACATCAAAGTTCTTTGCAACATGCCTGCATTCAGCGTACTGCTGTAAACCATGCACAAACATATCTCCGAGCACCAACACCCTGACTTTCTCCACTTCTGCCAACTTCACCACACACAGTCTCTTTCAACAAAAATCCACAACCTGGACATCTGATTGGCTGATCCGTACAGTCTTCTTTCCATGTTGGATTTCTTGGAAAAACCCGGATGTAGCACGCCCTGTCCACGAACAACCGCGGTGTCCACGGACGGCGTCCACTTTACTCTCTGTGCCATTCCCTCATTGCATACAGCTAAGCGATCACACAATACGAATAACGTCCTCAGTACACCCCCGTTTTGATCATTTCATTATTCAACATATTAACATTACAAATATTATACTTTCATCTTGTACTCTGCACACAATGCTATGTTCCTCCATTAGTAGCTCAGTATACTAGATAGAATCCCATAATACAATGCTATTTATATCAATGCATCGTTCAAAGCACTAATAACGGCATGATATTTATTGCAATATCCTTGACACTTTTTTTGCAACATTATAATAAAAATCCCTAGTACACAAATTCCATGAAAAGTACATACACATGTGATGTCATCAGTGATTTCATCAATGACATTTGCGATGTCATCTTTGATAGTCTTAGCAGTGCACAGTGGTGGCGCGAGTTATTTTTCATAGTTTACCATTTTCAGGGGTCTTTCGGCTGTACTTAGAACCATAACGTCCCTTAAACAAACTTTTTTTAATATCACGCAAACAATATACAAACATGGCGTGCAAAAACCAACTTCTACAGATGGCTTTACACAGAATGTTGCAAAGTAAGAATTTATGCTCGTTCACAGTGAAGGTCAGCTGCTTCCATTTTTTTCTCGGGCCCCGGAGAGGCTCACGAATCGGACTATAAGGTTGTATTGTGTTTTGACCTTGACAGACAGAGATTGTGATGAAAGACTTCTCTTGAAGGAGTGTTGCTAAAACGTAAGAGAAGATAAAGATGAAATTTCTGAAACGAAACCACTTTTATATATTATATCACTATGCGAAAGATCGTTGGCACACGCGGAGTCGTATTTTGGGACTGCACCACTCGTAGACAATGGAAATTGCAATTGTACTGTAAGTACCCTTTAGATTATTTTATACCAAATATAAGTACAATAGCGTAGCATTAAAGACCGCTCAAGCTGAACTTGTTTGTTGAAAGTGGTATAATGTTTTCTACCGCACACTATCACCGCCGAATTGATCCCCTGTCGTTTAGAGGGCTCTGAAAAAGGCAGACGACACAGGGTGGGTTAATAGAAATAATGTAACCGGTCTATAGGCGGTCAAGCGCTCTACTCGCTGTGCCACTTAAATGTAGCCTGTCAAGTGGCACAGCGAGTACAAAGCTCGCTTTGACATCCGTGCACAGCTTGCTAACGCAAGTTCTAATCCCGGCAGCCTTTCATCCTTCCGTGGTCGATAAATGAGCACCACACTCCGTGGTTAATAATAAACACTGCTTAGATACCTCACGGTTCTTAGCGCTATATGAATGGGAAAATATTATTTTATTATTAACATACTCTGTTGCACTATCTTCGATAGCAAATAGTTTCACGCCCTAATAAATAAAATGATGATTTTTAATGAAGATCGGCTGGTGAGACTAATTTATGTTTTTTAAAACAGGTATGTGGCCCCATTTTGCCTATGTCACGATTTACAGACTCCAGCAGATGGGGTCTTCAACTGCCAGGTGCAGGTCCAAATATGCAACTTCATGACCCTCACCATTTTATGGGACAATCGCCAAGGACCAATATGCCCTTATGCAGTACTAGCGGCTACAAACAACATACCAACCAATAGGGTGGTCTAATGGCTCGTTCTTGGAGCAACCTTCCGATTATCAGAGCAACCATTTACTGCTTTTATCATAAACCAACAGCCTATCTACCGCAAAGGAACAACGCGTGGCTCCAAATAAACTTTTGCTGATCGACAGCAGAGACAATAGCAAATCGCTGAATATTCAGTAAACATTTCATGTGAAATAAATGTACTTTACCAAATGTACAATCCTGCTGTTTACTTTTAAACCACAGTTTCATATTCCGAATTGTGGCGCACTGAGTTGTAAGCTGATCTAACACCCTCTGTACCGCAAAGGAACATCGCGTGCCTCAACATGAACTTTTGCGGATCGACAACAAAGACAAATGCAAATTGCTGAATATTCTCTAAACATTTGATGTCAAATAAATGTACTTTACAAAATGTACAATCTTGCTGTTTGCTTTTAAATCACTGTATCATATTCCGAATTGTGGCGCGCTGTGTTGTGACATAATATGTGTTGTCTTCCTGGTTCTGTGTAAAGTCACTTAGGACTGCACAGAACTGGGCGCGTTTGATGACGCACCCTGTTACGTCACGGAGAGAGGCGGGGAATATGAATGCTTTGATAATATCAGGCTTAGGGGCGGGAGATATGATTTAGTGTCGCAAAAGCAGGTCAGCCAGGTCAATAGCGCCAGTCATAGGATTATCACATAATGTCGGCACACACCAGCCGGATTTATCGTTTCTTTAGTGGACAAAAAATCGGTTGACGCCCATAGGAAATTGTACTATTAGCGGACAAAAGGAGTGGTCTTAAAACAATTTCACCCTGACAACGAACAATACAAACAACGTTCTCAGAACACCCCCATTTTGTGTAATTGCAACCATTTCGGGACACCGCGAGTGTTCTTAGAACACATTCAACTAGACAGATTACAATACGGACAGCGTCCTGAGGACACCCCCAGTTTGTGTATTTACGAACAATTAAGTACACCGCGAGTGTTCAAAGCTCATTTTTACCTTCCTTGCGAACAAAAATGACACATACTCCGTCCTCTAAACACCCCACCATTTAGTTTATTTACAAAATGTCAGAACAGCCGTGTTCTCTGCGGACAAATCGAATGCAACAAAAACGTATAGCACGTAAAAAAACAAAACATTGAACCTATCTCATACTCCCCCACCCTCCCCAAACACTCTTACACACCAACACATGGCACTAAATACGATTTTTTATCCACGTTTCACTGCGCTGTACGCGGTCGACGGCGAATACAAGATGGCGGGCGCCACACAAAATCTGACGCGCTCCACGCCCCTCGCCGTCCAATCAGCGAACACGTCGCATGTCCGCAGACATGACGCAAGGCCATGGGCCAATCGGGGTGCTGTCCGCGGAGCGAACAGGGAAGTCTGTCCGCGAAGCGAACACAGATATCACACATTTTTTTGCCTTACATTTTGGTCATTTTAAAAACAACTACTGGACGGATTTACACCAAATTTGCAAAAGCATGCTTTCAGGACCAGGCCGCCGCTCCTGCTGCAAATTTGGTGTAAATCCGTCCAGCGGTTTGGGCTGTAGCCGAGTGCAAAGTTTTTTCCCATTCAGTCTATGGGGAAAAAAAAGTTTTGGGACCCCCCCTATAACTTTCCCCCCCCTGGACGAATCCTCACCAAACTTTGCAAAGAGATTCAGAGCGGGCCATATACTTTTTTTGCAAAGTTTGGTGAGGATTCGTCCAGGGGGAGCGAAGTTATAAGCCGCCCAAAAAGTGCTCTTCCTATGGAAATAGCAACTTAACCATAACTACATGGCCACTACCGTGGCCATGTAATATACAGTAGTGTTTGTTGGTTCAGTTAAATTAAAGAGTTTACTTTCATTCATGCTGATATTCAGGTTCCCCCTCTGGTTTGGTTCAGTAATTTTACGGGTGTGCTTTCATTCATGCTTATATTCAGGCTTATATTCAGGTTAACCCCCCTCTTTTAGATGGCCTGCCCAGATAAAAGATATCGCCCTGTATATTCTCAACAAAAACATTAGAAAAGTAAACAAGATGGCTGTTAAATGGAGGCCACAGTGATATGAATACATCCTAATTACATTTCTGTCAACATTCACTGAACAATTGGACGTTGAACTCTTCATCTTCTTTCTACCTGTAAAGGGAACAAGAACAGGTTGGGTGGGGGGTGGGAGAAGGGAGATGGGAGAGAGAGGGAGAGAGAGTTTTATTTAGTGCACAGAGAAGATGCTTTTAGCAGCAATGCATGTTTAACTCTCTTTCTACATCCATTTATATAGTCAGCATTAACCTAAGTGTGGTGAGGGAGACTGGTTGTGTTCAGTTTTTAGGGTAGTGGTGTAGAATTCGGAGGGGCCTTGCAAATGTCTTAGAGGTGTATCCAATATCGAAGCCCCTTCATCTTCACAGTGAAAGGGATAGAAAACATGACCTTGTAAGACCCATGGAACCTGTGATTGTTCCATTTTCGTACAAAACTTCTGACATACACCAGCTCCTCTGACAACAGTGGTTTGGTGGGAGCTGAATCAGCTGGTTGATCCATGGTATTTGGTGTCATCTGAATGAGGTTGTGCGATTTGTCGTGAGACCCTTTTGATCACAGGTGTTAGATTTGTTAGCTGTGCCGTGAATTCTTCTCCTAGAAATGTCACAGCCCGATGGGCATCAGATTCTAGACACACAGGGGAGATGGGCACCTGTATGCGCCAGCAAATTTCTATCTCGTGCAGCGAGAGATAATGGTCTTTGCTGTGCTGAGTTTGCAAATTGAACAGGGCCAGGGGCAGGCAATGGACCCAGTTAATTTTTAGGGTGTTACACAGTTTCAAAAGCCTGCTTTTGAGAAGGCCATTGATCCATTCCAAAACACCATTCTCTTGGGGGTGATAAATAGAACACATGCAGTGCTTAATCCCTAATAGTGCTGTGAGTTCATTGAAAAAGTGAGTACTGTTTTCTGACCTCAGGACATCAGACAGTCCCCATCGGTGGAATACCTCATGTACAAGGAATTTCACTGCACACTTGACGTCTAGATGGGCACATGGACCAGCCTCAACCCACTGCGAGAAAGGGCACACCAATACAATGAGATATCGAGCTCTGTTGCATCTCTCGCCCATGTCTGCGTAATCAATATGGAGCTCGCAAAACAGCCCGATGGGGCGGGGCAGGGTGCATCGCAATGTGAAGAGTGTCATCTCTGTGCGGAGCACTTGACATGTGGTGCATTGCATGACCATAGTTGAAAGGTGTTCTTGCAGATTTGGTATGAACCAATCTTCCAGTATGTCCACTGCAATGTGTTGTTTGGTTGCTTGGAACTGTTAGAGGGGTAGTGCAACTCATCAAACGCTGTGCATAATAGTTCCATGGGCATCACTACTTTTTCAGTGCATTGTTGTCTCCATAAGAGGTCAGTTGTACACTACACTCACCCACGTTTGAGCCAGATTTCTTGTTCTTGCTGAGGTGCCCTACACTGAAGCTCTATTATTTGTGCTATGGGTAAGGCTGTTTACGGGTTTACTTTGAGCCTTGTGGTGGTGGCTGAGATGACGTATTCAGCAGTTGTGGGCACCGGAAGATATGCTGCTGCTTTTGATGCCGTGTCACAGCTGCGTTTCCTAGCAAAATTTCATCTGTGTTGTTTGTGTGTGCTGCGCACTTGACGACTGCCACTACAGATGGTTCTGCAAGGGCAGAAATTAGGGTATTGGGCAGTGCCGTATGTTGCACTGGAGATCCATCTGCCCACCTGAAGCCACTCCTTTCCCAGCGTGAACGACCTGCATGCACCATTGTGGTGATGTAGGCAGAGTTGGAATAAATTGTGCCACAACACCGTCTTGACCCGTGAAGTGCCTCAATGAATGCTATGGGTTCTGCAGCCTGTGCTGAGTAATGCATTGGTAACCTTTTAATTCTGAGGGTCTCATATTCCCCCCCTTCTAAGTGCACCACTGCCACCTGGCATGGCTTTGCCCTGTGTCCGGATAGATTGTCACTGAACCATCAACAAAAAGTACTTTGTCATCTTCTAAGGGGGCTTCTCTGGCTTTGGGGTGTCATCCTCCTTGCCCTCATAACTGGCACAGTCATGTTGCTTTAAGTCTTCATCTATAGATGGTTCTGTTATGAACGTGGCAGGTTTCACTGTTTTACATCTCACAACATGGATATGTGGGCTTGAGGGGATAATGTTTTATGCTGATGCCCATTGCGTAGTGAGAGTGCACTTGGATCATTCTAAGGTAGCAAATACTGAATGTTCTACTTACAATATTACTAAGCACCCCATCACGATTGTGGATTTTTTCTCGATGGCAAAGGCTGCTGCAGCTAGAGCCCATTCGCATGCAAATTGACCTTGCATCACTGAGTCTAGTGTACCGCTGTAGTGGGCCAGCGGTTTTGACCCATTGTGCTTTTCTGCGTTAGTACTGCTGTCATGAGTGTGCCATTTGAATGGTAAAATATGTAGAACTCCTGCTTGTAGTCTGGGGTAGCAAGAATGAGAGCTGTCAAAATCACTTCCTTTAGATCATTGAAACTCTTACTCATGTTTGCAGGCCACTCTATGTTACTGGTTTCTTTTTGTGCTTCCTTGAGGCCCTGTAGGAGTGGCCTTGTGTATGCTCCGTAATCCAGAATCCAAGTCCTGCAATAGTTGCGCAACCCCAAGAATGTTAATGTTAATGTTAAAGGATATGTGTACTGTGCACTATCACCACCGGAGTGGTTTGTTTGTATGTCCTTCACAGTAACCGGTATGGGCGTGGCACACACGGTTGCTGCCCTGTCAGGGATAATTATTTTCCCATCTGCAGAAATGAGCTGCCCTAGATAGAGTACTTCATGTTGGCAGTATTGAAGCTTTGCCTTGTCCACCTTATACCCTTTGCGAGCTGGCAGTTGCAACAGGGTAATGGAGTCTCTGCGACAGTTCTGTCCACTGTCACTGCATACCAACAAGTAATCCACGTACTGAATTATTGTGCTGGGCACTTGGATGTTACCTAAGTCTTCCTGCAGTATCCTGTTAAATATGTTGGGGCTCTCGCAGTACCCATGGGGCAAGCAATTGTGTTCATAGCACTTTCCGCCGTGTGTAAAGGCTGTGAGATAGATATTGTGAATCTGGGTGTAGGGGTACTGAGAAAAAGGCGTTCTTTAAATCAACCGCTGTAAAATGGGTCACTTCCTTGGGGATGCTGCACAAAACGAATCCATAACACGGTGAGCCACTGGCACCCCTGAGTATCGGTACCTAGTACTACAATTCCTTTGGCCGACACCAGCAACCCCTATAGATCTAAGCATAGTATAGTGTCTGCCACTAGTTCTGGGAACACCACAGGTCGAAAGATGAAATCAGTTGGTACTCTCCAGAAAGTTTTGGTGATCTGGGGCACAGCTTTTGCGAGTACTGTAATGCCATAAATGAACATGTCTGTGTTTACAGGGATTCCTTGTACCACCACGTCAGATGCCATGGCATGTATCACGAGCATTGTCCTCATTTAACACAAGCCAGATGTCGCGCAGATGATATCTCTGTCTGTGAACGATATTCTCATGTTCAGCTCCCTAAGCAGATCTCTGACGAGCAAGTTGACAGGAGAGCTCTCCGAATACAGGTGGGCAGCCCTTATGACCTCCCCCCTCTACTTTTACATCCAAATCCTTTGTGCAGGGAACCATCAAAACAGCCCCAGAGAATCCCTGCATGGTGAGAGTTTTGCGTGATAATAGGAAGTCACCTTCACTGATGCACGACTTCTTGGCTCCTGAGTCCACCATAAAGATGAATTGTCTGTTCCCTATACCTGCCCCCACCAACGGTTCCTTTTTTTGTATTTAGGGTCATTGACAGGATTGGACACACAATGGCTCTCTGTGGGCTGTCCTAGCCTGGGTATGTGTCTGTCCCCAGGAATGAAAAAGGGCTTCCCCCCACCACTGTAGCGCCTTGAAACAGGGCTACTGTGCCATTTGGTGCACCTCTGAAGGCATTCATGTTTCCTGCTTGCTGCATTTTTGGGCGGGGTTAATACTGCTGCACTGCCTGTTGCGGTGTCGCTGTGTCGCGGTGGGGTGGGGCCGGGTATCTGCTGTGTGTATGCTTGCTGGATCTATATGGTATTGATGACATCCTCGGGGGTGGTCCCTGGGAGGGTCCCATGTTGTGGGGGGCCTTAATTTTGCTGACTGTAGTTATACACATACCTGTCTACTATGACACTCCCTTGAAACATGTCCCCACTTCCCGCATGTCCAACACTGACCCATGCCTTCTCCTCTTGGTCCCATGCCCCCAAAAGCCCCTCCACCGGCCCCTGGAAACCAACCTCGGCTTTGCTCTTGTCCTCCTTGTCACTATGGACCAGAAAATTGCGGGTTTCCACACCACTGTCTTTGCCCTCCTTCGGCCCACATTGCTACTATCCTAGCATTCATAGCTGGAGGGGCGTACCCTTCCTCTTCCGTCTGTGCCGGCGTTGGTCCTGACACCACCACAGATACTTTGGGTAATCTATTTTGTACTAGTTTCGCTTCCTCTGCCTGTTGCCTCTGAACTGTTTCTTTCTCGCACTCTTTTATTCTCCTACAATGGTGAACTATGATGCTTTGAATTTCGGGCCACACCTTTTGTTCAATCCCTGCTATTTTGTCAAGCGTTTTCTGCACTTCCTTGGGTAGGCCCTGTTTCACTATGAAATAGAAAAAGGGGGTGGACTGGTCCCAGGAGTTATCCGTTTCTGCCCTCCACATCTCTTGGACCCTAAGAAAAAACTGTGTGCTGTCCTCATCATCCCCCATTGTACACTGCATGATGGACTTCAAATAAGGAGTGTCTGGGAACACTCGCCGCAGTGCATCCCATACCCTAGCTCTAATCTTGTTGAACGAGGCTCCGTCATGAGCATTGTTACTTAGTGTTACTCCCAGGTAGCCTGCTTTCACCCACACACTCACAGCCTGATCCCCAGCTGGAGCTACCAGTAGGCTTTTGATGTCTCCTACTGATGAGGGTACACTGCTGTGTTCTTTTCAAAGGCATATATCCATTTCCCTGCACCAGCCATGAATGCTGGGAGTGTCTCAAGGAGGTTATTTTTGTCCATCTCTGACAAGGTACATATTGGGGCCTTCCTGCCCCCTTGTGCATAAGGGGCATTTGCAGTCCTATCTTACGTTTCTACACTTACCCCAGTCTCCAGCGACCCGGGTGCACTTGGAACCCCCCCTCCCTGAGACCATCTGTGCACTTGCATGATCAGTATGCACCGTGCCTGAAGATCATCCATCTGTTCTCCCTTCTCTTCACCCCTCAATTGTCATGCTAAAACTGCAGAATCGCTGTCAGGCCTATTTTCTGTTTCTCAAACTGTGAAATGTATTTTACACACTTACTCTGCCTGTGCAGACTATTATGGTGTCAGAATTTCGAGGGCTTTGAGCGACTGTTGTTTTTTACCCCATGTTTCACACCCTCCTTGAGTGCTTTGAAGCACTTGCCTTTGTCTAGGCGCTTTATAAATAAACAATACCATACCATACCACATCTAGTTACACTTCCTTTTTTCCTCGCTAATGCTATCCGACCAAACATTTCCCTAACCTTCCATTCCACAAGTTCTCCACTCTCGGGGTAGGTTGAAGCGTCTGTTCTGCGTCCCCTCGCCTTCTCGTCCTTATCATTATAGAACTCTCTCCATTCTCATAACCCAAGCTATCTGTGTCTCTGTCCCACTCTACAGTCCTTATGGGAGCGTTGTCTATTCTAAATAAGAAGTCTTCCGACTTCCACTCATCCCCTGCTGGTGGCGTGGGTACCTCTGTCTTTGCCACGTCACATGCTTCCCGGAATCTGGTTAACTCTGTTCGTGTCGAAGCCAGTGCTACTTCTAGGTCTCTTGCGCTCACCCCTGTGTGTGTGGTTACTTCCGGGCGGGAAACATAAGGTGGGGGCAGAGCTGTGGCAGAGTTGCACTGTTCATGCCTGTAGACACAGATGTGGGGTTCGAAAAGCCCTCCGCAGGGTTGGGTTGCTGTTTCAAGGGTTGGTCATGTTGCTGTTTCAAGGCCACTCTTTGTAAGCTAATGGTACCACTGCATCATTATTGCATGCACCTGGGAGGCTCATGGACAGGCATCAGGTGGAAGGGAAGAAATACAATCATGCTGACCCACACATTCTGGGCTCTATCTCTATTGCACTCCTCGCACCCACGGCTTCCACCTTCGTTTTGATCTATGATTTATCCCTCTCTGTACCTCGTACTACAAAGGGTTTATTTATGGGAAGAGGTAACATGGTCATGTATGATCAGGTTGGTTATTTATGACCATTTGTTTTATTGCGTGCGGGCCAGGATCACTCACTTATTGGAAAATGCAGAACTCTTGGACAGGGTCAGTGAGGGATGCTATCCATCCAGATGGGCCGGGTGAGGGTTAGAGGTTTGCTGTTGGCCTAGTTGTGATGAACAGGCGTGGCGAGGAGCCTGGTGCTGTCTCACAGTCTTGCAGGGTGTATTCCTTATTGTGAATAATGGCAATAGACAGGAACAAGAGGAGGAAGTTTCTGTGGGAATTAGTAACACAAGATCATTTCTCCTCTGCATTTTTTTGCTTGTTCATGTTTCTCCGTCGGGCCTACGTTTACTGTGCAGCCATGTAGGACTGCCTTCGTCTTCCATAACTATAAAGTGACGTCCCTTTATTTGCGCACACTACATCTATGCATCTAGAATTCCAGTGCTATTGTATCCAGGCTGAGTTTCCTTAACATGGCCCTATCCCCCCTAGCACATCACGCTATTCATGGGATTCGGCTCACTCTAAAGCACCTAGACTAATTTCCATCCCAACAACTCTGATGTGTAATCAAAATTGAAGGGAAGGAAGATATATGTTTTCAGCAGAAGAATTAACAACACTGTGGGCCACATTCCGAGATTGTAGGTAGTCAGGGCGCTATTTGCGCCATGACTGCCTCCAATAATGGGTCCGGCACCGTTATGGTTCAATGGGGACTTACCGGTGTAGTCCAACATTTGCGTGACCGGTAAGTCCCCATTGAAAAAGCCATTCCCCATTCCCATTGAGCCCCCATAGGGCTCAATGGGAATGGGGAAGGCGATAATACCAGTACCGCAAATTGCGGTACCATTATTAGCTCTGAAGTCCCTTAACGGGTCCCGTCCATAACGCCTGGTCAGACCAGGAGTTAAAGGAGGGACCAGCTAAGGGAACTCGTAGTAGGGCGGTAAGGGATTACCGGCACCGGTCGCCTTACCGGTGCCCGGTATCCCTTACCGCCCTATTCGGAATGAGGCCCTGTATCTTAACTAATGTATTACTGTGCTGGAAGCACAGATCTTTTGGAAATTAGTCTGACTGTTATTTTGTATGAAATATGGTGTTAGTTTGAATAATTTCAAGGATGATGGAAACTCCATTAAAATCACAGTTTGCTACAAAAGATGAAAGAGAGTGAGTGTTAAAAAGAAAGGAAAGCGCATCTTTGAATTATTTTTTGGGGAGATCCCCCACTAGGAGTGTGTTAGGACTACCTGTTGGCAACAACAGGTTTTTTGGGCAGATTGCAGAGCAGTTTTAGACAGCATAACACAAAAGCTGCACACTGCAACCTGTAAGAAACCTGACTGTGTCTCACCCACTAGCTAGTCCCTTGGAATCTATCATCCAGGTGACCAGGACACGGCCATTTCTTTTGGATTCAGTTCCTGAGTGTGGACCAGTGGGGAAGGATCACCTGGATTCACTGTGAGCGACAATGGACTAACACCAGTCGTATGCCTGACATGTCCCAACCCCATGGACAGGCAAGGTCAGGCAATTATGGATTATTACACACACCTGACTTCCATCATACTTCCCCACACGGATAAAAGGCGGAGCACAAAAGCACACTCTGAGTGAGGCAGACCACACAAGGAAACAGAAGTTCCAAGATGGCAGTTTAATACAAGGAGGAAGACGGCAAGACCAGAGAGAGTCGTAAGGAGGGAACTAACCGTGACCTCGAAAGACCATTACTTTTGTGAGCCTTGGAAAGTAAGAAATCGAAGACCAGTAACTAAGGCTGATGAAACCTACACAGTGTGTCGGAGGTACCCGGGGCTCTCCCGCATCGATAATCAAGGCGGGGAGGAGTGTTTGCCACCGCAGTATTGTCCTTGGCTTCTGTAACAAAGCAGCATTAGAATAGACAACACAGTCGGTGAGTCGGAGAGACTGATACCAACCCAGTGTGTGTTTTGAATCAAGGTTGCAAGCGGCAACATTGTACAAAGAGAACAGTGTGTGAGGCATTGTAAATGCGTGATGCAAGTCTAATTGGAACAAAAGAAGTAATTGAATTTTGTGATTGAACTTTGGGAGGCAACCCAAGATACCATACACAGAGTGGTCCGGCGCCACAGGGGCGCTCCTACAAAGGTCACTGTTAGGTATTCAACTGATGCTAAGTGTGAGAAAAAGGAATACTGAGATCGAAGTGGTCAAGCAATGGGTCTTGCTAAATCCTGTGCACTTTCGGATGTCTTTGATATTTTAAAGTACATCGCAATTGGTCCGAGCCTGGCTGAGGGAGGCTAATTGACCAAAAGAAAGGGATCTGAGCCTGGCTGAGGGGTATTTAGAGGGAACCGTGAGTCACCCGTGAAAGCACTCTCAGACATTGGTGTGAAAGGGATCTGAGCCCGGAAGAGGGGGGTCCAGGGTGAACACCCTACTTGAAAACAGACGGAGAGAAAGGAACATTTTTGTTATTATTTTTGTACTGCAGGCCCTCTCACTCAAGAGACTTACCAGGAGTTAAGAGGCTTGGACACAGAAGGTCCTGAACTGTGGATATTGAACTGTATCCTCGTGCTGCAGTGCCAGAGTGTGTGCTTTGCTGTAGTGACCCGCCTTCCTCCATGCTGAAAACGTGGGGAAGGGAGGCCAACGGCCCAATCATCCTCACTTATCATTTTGTGAACACTTCTTTCTTTTTCATGAACTTCACCCCACACTATTTGTAAATTAGTAGTAAGGATTGGCAATAGTTTTTTTTTAGTATAGGCCCTTTTATGTTGACAAGACTCCACTAGGACTTTTTTTGGGAGATCAAGTTCTTCGGCCGCGTGACCCGTTTCACTTTTGGTATATTAGTGTTGCGTATGTGTGAAAGAGTTTGGAGGAACCACTTCCCCACCTCTGTGGTCAATGCATAGGTTTGTTGGTTTCACACAAGAACTGCGCCACAAGTTTTAGTTTGAATTCAACTTTTGATTTGATTTATAATTCAAATAATTCTGTCCAGTCCCCCGAAGGAGAGCCCTTTAATGACACGTGTTTCGGCATGTCATGTGCCTTTTTCAAATCACGGCATACATCACATTCACTTCACATTTACAATAAGGCATATATACACATGTTGTGTTTTGTAAGGACAGAGAATAGGGAGGGGCGGTGGGTTGAGTGTATAGGGTTCACAACAGAATAGGAAAAATCACAAGACAAAGTGGACATCAATACATATTACTGATCTAAGATCGAAATTTCAATCAAATACTTGGTAAATGTTTTCTGTTTATGACAAACATTTAGCTTAGTAAGCATCAGTAATAAACTTAAATCATTCTTCCTCATAGTGCCAGAACCATGAGATAACAGCATCTGTATTCTTCATTTATTCAATTTACTTAAGTCTTGCCCCTTATATGAGCATATCACTGACCCATTAGTGTCCATGTTATTAGTAATAGCAGCGTTTTTCTCAAACGGCAAAAACCATGCTCTATTGGATCCAACACACTCCTTACCACATGGATAAGAATATTAGTATATACAAAAGAAGGTGTAAACACAGAAGTCTGTATGCACAGGGCTAACAACGCAAGAAACATATATTACCAAATATACATATTAATACATATATTTATTAAATTATGACACTCATAAAATGATCCTATTAGTATGTATTCAAAACCCAACTTGTACAAGTTTCTGTCCTTAAAACACAGATAAATGTGGGACATTCATCAGGGGTAAAATGATATGTGTTTTCCAACGGTGATGGTATTTCCTTCCTATCACTTTCTTGCAGCCAAAGAACTTCTAAAAATGCAACCCTGTAAAATAAAAACAATGTGTATTACTAAATTGGTCGGCTGTTTGTGTCTTGTAAATAGACTGCAAACATAGGCACCCCGATCCAAATAGGGTGTAAGGTATATACCTTAATTTACATACCTTATAGAATGTGGTAATTAATTCCACAACCGGACACCAAAAGGATTTGGTATTGGTAAGAGCGATTTCCAAGTTGTTGGGGAAGATCACTCAAAAACTTCCTTTCAAGTTCTACAAAAAACATATGGAATACAAAAAATACAAGAAATCGTTTTAGAATAGGGTAGGAACCTTTCATAGTCCTATATCCCTTTAGCCCAAGGACCCTTACTTACAGAGCCTTCAAATAGTCAGTGCTCGAATATGAGATACACCTCCATCTTGATAGGTGGTATTTGAAGTGGCGTAGAATGCTTTCTATAAAGTAGAGAAGAAAGTGAAGAAAAAACGTTTGTATGAGACTATGTGAAAAAGACATACTCAATTGCACTCAATGCAATAAATTAGAACAACACTTTCCAAAATTCCGTGCCTGAATGGTTTGTGTCTCTAAGATAGGGGATATATAAATTCACAAACCCAACAAAACCCAAAACCACATGGGGGAGAAACCAAGTACCTTATCTTTAAAGGTTTTAAACACCCATTTGAAAAAATCCAATTTCAAAATTCATATATCCTCCTCTTACCTCTGAATCAGAAAAAGGGCTCCTTGCTGAATTAGGGGTTCCAGTTTGCGCGTACCATTTAAAAAAACCAAAAATGGCCGCCTTAAATGTATCTAGCGAGACGGGATCACGTCACGCGTGCCGTGATGAGATCATGCATCACGGGTTAGCGTGATGATGTCATCACGTGTACCTCGGCGTAGGAACCGCATCAAAATTTGCCATGGGAATGGGAAAAGGACGGTGCAGACCAAATTGTCTGTAAACACGCCCCAATGCCTCATGGGATTAGTAGTGCATACGGTCCCATTACTATCACAAGTGCGGGCAAACAAAAAAATGAATGAAGCTATTTTCTGACGGCCCGTAAAAGGAAAGGAAGGTAAATACCATCACAATGGACTCATAGCAATCAGTTGTCTACCTTTCGGATATAACTGTCTGGTTTAGGTGGAAAAGCTTTACAAAAAAAGGGGTTTACATGGCTATATAGATTAGCTTTGAAGAAATATTTTGGACATCAAACCAAACATTTGGAAAAAAACGCACTGAACAATTGGAAAAAAAATTCAACCAATCAGTGCACACCAGGAAGTTGACAAACGGCACAAGCAGTTGGATAGTGCTCATAGCCATTATGGTACACATGTCTAATATGTCCTGCTAATCTCCACGTGTTAAGTTGTCTAAAATTGCAAAATCTAATGGTTTCTCCCAAACGTCCATAATAAACATCTGTTAATGACAAACAACATTATTTTTCATCACAGTCATAATGTTGCTACCAAACACCAGATCAGACTTTATAATGAAGAAAACATCTTTTCAGACAGTTAGTAAAAACAGGGAACACCACTGATGGCAAACAGAAATAGGACTTCCCTCTGCTTCTACATCCATATGTACAGTTGTTATTAAATAATAATAAGAATGACTGTGCAACCGGTATGTATCTATTATGCATAATGCCACTCTATTTTTTCGTTTAGACCTTGGATATGGCTCTTAGTTTGAAAAATTAATTTTTGTTCCAGACTCAAAAGTTTCTTATTGATCAACTCTTGTGTTTTACCTTTCATATGAGGCGTATCTCATATTTGAGCACTGACTATTTGAAGGCTCTGTAAGTAAGGGTTCTTGGGCTAAAGGGATATAGGACTATGAAAAGCTCCTACCCTATTCTAAAACGATTTCTTGTATTTTTTGTATTCCATAAGTTTTTGAGTGTTCTTCCCCAACAACTTGGAAATCGCTCTTACCAATACCAAATCCTTTTGGTGTCCGGTTGTGGAATTAATTACCACATTCTTAAGGTATGTAAATTAAGGTATATACCTTACACCCTATTTGGATAGGGGTGCCTATGTTTGCAGTCTATTTACAAGACACAAACAGCCGACCAATTTAGTAATACACATTGTTTTTATTTTACAGGATTGCCATTTTTAGAAGTTCTTTGGCTGCAAGAAAGTGATAGGAAGGAAATACCATCACCGTTGGAAAACACGTATCATTTTACCCCTGATGAATGTCCCACATTTATCTGTGTTTTAAGGACAGAAACTTGTACGAGTTTGGTTTTGAATACATACTAATAGGATTTAGATAAAAAAGAAATTACTCCAGTGTGGAGTTTTACACGGAGTCAAGTAACAATTACCAAAAAATCTACCCAAAATATGGGATTTTCATGTGTTTCATGTGTTTTGTAAAGTACAGTCTTTTATATGTTTTATATATTGTGTGTTTGACTATGAATTGTATGTAACGTGATCATTTTATGAGTGTCATAATTAAATAAATATATGTATTAATGAGTATATTTGGTAATATATGTTTCTTGCGTTGTTAGCCCTGTGCATACCGACTTCTGTGTTTACACCTTCTTTTGTATATACTAATATTAGTAATAGTAGCACCATGTGATTGTAGCATTCATAATACCCCACTTCACATTCAGGCGTGCAAGTATTATTTAGTTGTATTTTACAATGAGTCCAATTCTTATTCATTCCTTGGCAAATAAAGTCTAGGTTCCATACATTTTTCAGGTTATAATCCCACCTGTTATGTATTGATCATTGTCATGCATTCCACATATTTCAGCGATTCTTATCTACTTCTCACTGTCATGGACCACTATTGACTCCTGGCTCCTTGTAATTATTTGAAAATAGTTGATTGTTTGTATTAATAGTAATATTCCTATATTCTCATAGTGCCGGCTAACTTGCAAAAAGTATCCTCATAAGGCTAAGTCTTGCTTAAGTGATGAACACCAAATCCTTTCTGAGGTATGGTTTGTGCTATGCATGTTTGCGCCCCTATATTTAACCAATAATGTTCTGCTCAGATGTTTTAATCTTAATCCAACGTTATCAGATACTGTCCTTAAAAATTCTTCCATAGCGAGAGTTAAGCCGTCAGCCGTCTTGTTTAAACTGTAAGTGATTGAAAAACAATTCTTGCCAGTTCTTTGCTTGCTGCAAGTGCTACGTGCTAATTGATACTGCCTAGAGCAAATCGCGTTCTTTTGCAATATTTGTCTGAGCGTTCCCTTTATGTTGGTTTCCTCGACCTATTCGCTCGATAATCAAACGATTGTCTCCCTCAATAATATGTACCATATCTTGTCATATGGTTAATCATCCTGTATTGAAGTAAGGGCTTACCTCAAAAGTCTATGTTTTAGTCTCTGCGGGTCGGCTTCAATGTTCTACTCGCTGCGGCGGCTGCCACATATTATGTTTCGGCTGGTTGTCATGGTTCCGGAGCAAGTCCTTCCTCTATTCACACTCCTCAGAGATTGGGTGCCATCTTTTGGGCTATGGTTTATCTATTTCTACAGTATACAATTCTAATGATGCCATAGTTCTTGATATGTCTACTGAAGTTGAGAACTCTAATTCTGTGTGTATTCATTTTAAATTGCTCTTCACAAATCCACTAATTCCGTAATTTGAACATGTCGATTCAAGGATTAGCCACTCATGCATTTCTCAATAAGAAAACGATTCCCACCTTTTATGACTTCGGCATAAAGCTACGGTTTACTCATTATATTATATTATTATATTATATTATATTATATTATATTATATTATATTATATTATATTATATTATATTAGTGGAAATGATAATCCATATTTTAAAAACGTTACCTCCAGTTGACATAATCTTGTGACACTTAATAATTACAGTTAGTTGCATGAGATGAATGCCTTTCTGCACATATTAATGAAACGGCTTTGCTTGATTCTAAGTATCCCTTACATGAAACAATAATTATTTCCTCAGGTGCCATTCTTACAGGTTTGACTTTGCTTTCATTCATTCTGTGGTCATTCCCATACGTATTTATGCCCACAAAAGACATACATATATATAGAAAATTATTTTTTTTTTGTTATATATCTATATGTCCAAGTGCAATCGCATTCCTCATAAGCATAATGATGTCCTTTCTGAATGTCAGCCTTATTAACTGTACTTGGACTGGCAATTCCATTTATATGTCATTGCTAATTGACAACATTTTCTCAAAAGTAGCACTAGTGTTTCGCATATAACAGCCATCCTTTGCAATCAATAGTCTACTGTCATCCCCCAGTGGATAATCCATGTCAGTGCTTCATATGATCTTATGTTCATTATTACAGAAAGTGCACCATCTCATTGGGCCTCATTACACGGTACGCGCTAAGGGATTACCGGCACCGGTAAGGGCACCGGTGCTGGTAATCCCTTAGCGCCCTACTACGAGGTCCCTCAGCGGGTCCCGTCCTTAACGCCTGGTCTGACCAGGTGTTAAGGACGGGACCCGCTAAGGGACTTCAGAGCTAATAAAGGTACCGCAAATTGTGGTACCGTTATTTGCTCCTACCCCATTCCCATTGAGCCCTATGGGGGCTCGAATGGCAATGGGGAATGGTATTTGGCATGGGGATTTACCGGGTCCTCCAGGGTCGGAATGACCTGGTAAGTCCCCATACCGCCTACCCGGACCCGGTATGCGGTAAGGGAGTAGCCATGCCGCTAATAGCAGCATGGTTACCTCCTACCGTGTAATGAGGCTCATTGTCTTTATTGAGTCCGAATTCTATCATTCTGAATTTGCAAATCTATCGCACTTCAGCTTGTCTCAGTAATACTTCTTGATTACCTCCTCTTCTCCCAAATTTGACCTTCTGTAGTCCTATAAATCTCAAGTCTTGTTTGATCTCCATTTGGTGAGTTTGCTGCCAATGTTGTGCCAGAGGAAGTGACACATCCTGGCTCCCAATTGTTGAAATGTGTTCACAGATTTGTGTCCTTATTTCCCTTATGGTACTTCCAATGTATATGCGCTTACATGTACAGATTATCGCAAATACTGTATATTTTGACCTACAGTTTATGTTCTCTTTTATTCTCATTTTCATTTCTCTTGCGTCTTGAAACATCTTTGTACTGACATGTGCGTACTTGCATAATGTGCATGTTCCGCACTTCCTGAATCCTGACACTTCAGTTTTCAGCCAGGTTTCCGTTCCTTTGTAAACTCTATGTCATAGTCAATGGTTTGCACTGCTGAGTCATGATTGATTATCGTATAAAGTGCATGTACGTCCAAGGTGGCTAGGAGATGTGTGGATTTCCAGTCAATATGCTAAATGATTTTTATTGTGTCTGTTGTATCTTTGATAAATGCTTTTAATTTAGGCACCCTGGGGCTTAGAACATTGTTGATATACTCTGATATTTTCTCGGTGGCCCATCCTATGCCACTGAGTACGGGGCACCCTTCCGGAATAATTTCTAACACTTTGTGTACCTTTGGAAGGAAGTATATAGTTGGTAGGATAGGATGTCTCACTTGCAAAAAAGGCTTTCTCGTCATCTGTAATGAATCCTTTTCTATACCAACTATTGATCAATTCCTCTTCATGTTTTTTTCTTGTGTTTTTTCCTGTTCTTTTGTGAACCCTATAGAGCCAACAAACTGCCCCTCCCTATTCTCTGTCCTTTCCCAACACAACATTCGTATGTATGCCTTATTGTATGTGTGAAGTGAATGTGATATCTGCCCTAATTTGAAAAAAGCACATGGCTTGACGAAACACGTGTCACCCAAAAGGGCTCTCCTTTGGGGGACTGGACAGAATTCTTTGAATTATAAATCAAAAGTTGAATTCAAACTAAAACTTGTGGCACAGTTCTTGTGTGAAAACAACAAACCTATGCATTGACTGTCTTGTGTCAGTTTTACTGTTGATACCAGGCCTTCCTTACAAACCCCTATCCAACCTTTTAAAAACATTGCAAAATAAACAAAAGCTTTTTTTAAGGGGTGAGTTTATAACTAGTCACTCTCCATGCATGTCTCAAAAACTGGAATCTCCAACACAGGGTGCTAGAAAAAACACCAAAATATCATTATTAATGCTGTTAACCTGCAATTAAACTACCTAATATTTATAAGTAGACTGCTAAGTAGACAATATTGCAAAAAGTAATTGACTTTAATTATCTCATGTTCATCGTCTAAAGCACAGTCTGCGTAATTTATTTTTGCTATCTGTTTGCTGTCATGCTGTTTATAACAAGAGACATTGGCCTCTGTCCAGCCATTAAACCTCATAAATATGTCAGTAGTTATGTATATATTAGTTGGCCAAATCTGGACTAGACTGGAATGGTTGATCTGGCAAAAAGACTAGCGTTGCCCAATAGTCTGCCAGTATCGGTATGAAGATATGAACCGGGCCTGTTGTTATTAGTATATCATATTAGGTGGAAAAGCTTGATGCTTTGTAAAAAAAATATTGAAAACTCTGGTAACACCATTTCAATGATTTAAACCTGTAATGAAAGCAAGGAAGTCTTTAGCACTGAACAAATGGATTGACAAATGTGAGAAATTGCTGAACCGTTTGAATATGAACAGATCAACACTGATGGGAAATCTTCTGGCAATTAAGAGAGCATTAAGAAATAATGACTGGTGTAACACAAGGGATGCAAAATATAAATATTGCCTTTTCTATACCAATGCCTCTGAAGAAAAGAAATCATGTAATACAATGAATAACTGTCTGGAAGAAAATTCCCATGTCAGAAATGGAGATCACGATCCCCCCAATGAGAGAATAGGACAAGATCTACAGGCCGATTCATGGAATAATTAGCGCGGCGCAAGTGGGCAAAAACGTGCGAATCGCAGTGGAATAGCGAAAATCGCAGTGAACGTGCGAAAATCGCACGAAAAGCAGCGCACGTCGATTCATGGAAGTCCGTGCGCGAGAAAACCAGCGGATGTGCGATAAAAAGTGCGCGGCGCACGTTAGCGCACAGGCCATCTAACAGCGTGCGCCAGGTCACAGCGAAAATCGCACAGGCCACAGCGAAAATCGCACATAGCGCGGCGCACGCAATAAAAGTAGGCGGAACACGGGCGTAACACTCGGAATGGGGAACAACTTGCCAAAACGTGGGCGTCACGGGGGAAGTACAGGGCACAAGTGCGCGGAACGCCCACACGCTCGCCTACAACACGTATTCATGGAATAGAATAGGGGAAAAAAGCGCACGCTCAAACCAGCGCACAGGCACAAACACGACCGCCACAAGAAAGGAGGCGGTAGCGTCTCTGCGGCTGTAAGAAATGTGCGCCAAAAGGTGCGCCAACAAATAGCACCTATATACTGCCATGATGAATGTCCCATACTGTGGCCCTCCAGGAAAAATGACGTGCAAAGGGGTACCCACAAACACGGACACCCGCTGACAAAAAATACGTGTGCATGTATACCGGGGTGCGCGGGAAGTGTCACACGCGATTTGCAGGGTACGTGCATCACAGGGGTTCGCGTGAAGTTATTCACGCGATCGGGCCTGGGGGAGCGGGCTACGTGTATTACAGGGGTTCGCGTGAAGTTCCTCACGCGATCGGGCCTGGGGGAGCGGGCTTCATGTATTACAGGGGTTCGCGTGAAGTTCCTCACGCGATCGGGCCTGGGGGAGCGGGCTACGTGTATTACAGGGGTTCGCGTGAAGTTCCACACGCGATCGGGCCTGGGGGAGCGGGCTTCGTGTATTACAGGGGTTCGCGTGAAGTTCCTCACGCGATCGGGCCTGGGGGAGCGGGCTACGTGTATAACAGGGGTTCGCGTGAAGTTCCTCACGCGATCGGGCCTGGGGGAGCGGGCTTCGTCTATTACAGGGGTTCGCGTGAAGTTCCACACGCGATCGGGCCTGGGGGAGCGTGCTACGTATATTTCAGGGGTTCGCGTGAAGTTTCACACGCGAATAGCCTGGGCGCGTGAATTTGAGGGGTGCGCGGGAAGTTCCTCACGCGATCGGGCCTGGGGGAGCGGGCTACGTGTATTACAGGGGTTCGCGGGAAGTTCCTCACGCGATCGGGCCTGGGGGAGCGGGCTACGTGTATTACAGGGGTTCGCGTGAAGTTCCTCACGCGATCGGGCCTGGGGGAGCGGGCTTCGTGTATTACAGGGGTTCGCGTGAAGTTCCACACGCGATCGGGCCTGGGGGAGCGTGCTACGTATATTTCAGGGGTTCGCGTGAAGTTTCACACGCGAATAGCCTGGGCGCGTGAATTTGAGGGGTGCGCGGGAAGTTCCTCACGCGATCGGGCCTGGGGGAGCGGGCTACGTGTATTACAGGGGTTCGCGGGAAGTTCCACACGCGAATAGGCTGGGCGCGTGTATTTCAGGGGTGCGCGGGAAGTTCCTCACGCGATCGGGCCTGGGGGAGCGGGCTACGTGTATAACAGGGGTTCGCGTGAAGTTCCTCACGCGATCGGGCCTGGGGGAGCGGGCTTCGTGTATTACAGGGGTACGCGTGAAGTTCCACACGCGATCGGGCCTGGGGGAGCGTGCTACGTATATTTCAGGGGTTCGCGGGATAGGCTGGGCGCGTGTATTTCAGGGGTGCGCGGGAAGTTCCACACGCGAATAGCCTGGGCGCGTGTATTTCAGGGGTGCGCGGGAAGTTCCACACGCGAATAGCCTGGGCGCGTGTATTTCAGGGGTTCGCGGGAAGTTCCACACGCGAATAGCCTGGGCGCGTGTATTTCAGGGGTTCGCGGGAAGTTCCACACGCGAATAGCCTGGGCGCGTGTATTTCAGGGGTTCGCGGGAAGTTCCACACGCGAATAGCCTGGGCGCGTGTATTTCAGGGGTTCGCGGGAAGTTCCACACGCGAATAGCCTGGGCGCGTGTATTTCAGGGGTGCGCGGGAAGTTCCACACGCGAATAGCCTGGCCGCGTGTATTTCAGGGGTGCGCGGGAAGTTCCACACGCGAATAGCCTGGGCGCGTGTATTTCAGGGGTGCGCGGGAAGTTCCACACGCGAATAGCCTGGCCGCGTGTATTTCAGGGGTGCGCGGGAAGTTCCACACGCGAATAGCCTGGCCGCGTGAATTTCAGGGGTGCGCGGGAAGTTCCACACGCGATCGGGCCTGGGGGAGCGGGCTTCGTGTATTACAGGGGTTCGCGTGAAGTTCCACACGCGATCGGGCCTGGGGGAGCGTGCTACGTATATTTCAGGGGTTCGCGTGAAGTTTCACACGCGAATAGCCTGGGCGCGTGAATTTGAGGGGTGCGCGGGAAGTTCCTCACGCGATCGGGCCTGGGGGAGCGGGCTACGTGTATTACAGGGGTTCGCGGGAAGTTCCACACGCGAATAGGCTGGGCGCGTGTATTTCAGGGGTGCGCGGGAAGTTCCTCACGCGATCGGGCCTGGGGGAGCGGGCTACGTGTATAACAGGGGTTCGCATGAAGTTCCTCACGCGATCGGGCCTGGGGGAGCGGGCTTCGTGTATTACAGGGGTTCGCGTGAAGTTCCACACGCGATCGGGCCTGGGGGAGCGTGCTACGTATATTTCAGGGGTTCGCGGGAAGTTCCACACGCGAATAGGCTGGGCGCGTGTATTTCAGGGGTGCGCGGGAAGTTCCACACGCGAATAGCCTGGGCGCGTGTATTTCAGGGGTTCGCGGGAAGTTCCACACGCGAATAGCCTGGGCGCGTGTATTTCAGGGGTTCGCGGGAAGTTCCACACGCGAATAGCCTGGGCGCGTGTATTTCAGGGGTTCGCGGGAAGTTCCACACGCGAATAGCCTGGGCGCGTGTATTTCAGGGGTGCGCGGGAAGTTCCACACGCGAATAGCCTGGGCGCGTGTATTTCAGGGGTGCGCGGGAAGTTCCACATGTGATTTGACAGTGTGGCTCCTCCCAGGTGTACCCTGTACACCCTCCACGGCCCCTGCAGGCAGCCCACACCACAGGGGACTACCCTGCATCCCTGGTCATGTCCCGCAGGCAGCCCACCCAACATGGGCATGCCCCCCAGCAAAGGCACATGTCTCCTTGAACTAATGAACACCAACACATGTCCCCTTGCACCCCCACCCCCCAGCACTGTGGGGCACCTGCCAGCAGGCCCCCACCCATGTCCAACTCATGTCACCCACCACCCCCAAACCCCAGCCACCAGGGTCACCCTCCACCAGGGCCCCACTCATGTCTCCCACCACCCCCACCCCCCAGCACTGTGGGGCACCTGCCAGCAGGCCCCCACCCATGTCCAACTCATGTCTCCCACCACCCCCAAACCCCAGCCACCAGGGTCACCCTCCACCAGGGCCCCACTCATGTCTCCCACCACCCCCACCCCCCAGCACTGTGGGGCACCTGCCAGCAGGCCCCCACCCATGTGCAACTCATGTCACCCACCACCCCCAAACCCCAGCCACCAGGGTCACCCTCCACCAGGGCCACACTCATGTCTCCCACCACCCCCACCCCCCAGCACTGTGGGGCACCTGCCAGCAGGCCCCCACCCATGTCCAACTCATGTCTCCCACCACCCCCAAACCCCAGCCACCAGGGTCACCCTCCACCAGGGCCCCACTCATGTCTCCCACCACCCCCACCCCCCAGCACTGTGGGGCACCTGCCAGCAGGCCCCCACCCATGTCCAACTCATGTCACCCACCACCCCCAAACCCCAGCCACCAGGGTCACCCTCCACCAGGGCCCCACTCATGTCTCCCACCACCCCCACCCCCAGCACTGTGGGGCACCTGCCAGCAGGCCCCCACCCATGTCCAACTCATGTCTCCCACCACCCCCAAACCCCAGCCACCAGGGTCACCCTCCACCAGGGCCCCACTCATGTCTCCCACCACCCCCACCCCCCAGCACTGTGGGGCACCTGCCAGCAGGCCCCCACCCATGTCCAACTCATGTCTCCCACCACCCCCAAACCCCAGCCACCAGGGTCACCCTCCACCAGGGCCCCACTCATGTCTCCCACCACCCCCACCCCCCAGCACTGTGGGGCACCTGCCAGCAGGCCCCCACCCATGTCCAACTCATGTCTCCCACCACCCCCAAACCCCAGCCACCAGGGTCACCCTCCACCAGGGCCCCACTCATGTCTCCCACCACCCCCACCCCCCAGCACTGTGGGGCACCTGCCAGCAGGCCCCCACCCATGTCCAACTCATGTCTCTCACCACCCCCACCCCCCAGCACTGTGGGGCACCTGCCAGCAGGCCCCCACCCATGTCCAATCCATGCCCCCCTGCACCTGGGTCCCAACATTCCCCAATCATGTCCGTAATGCCCATCCTCCCCTGCCAAAAGGCCCAACCAACTATCACACCCACCCACATATCAAAGGCAATTACATGTTACACCCCCAATGTAAATAATGCAATTTAACACATGTCTGTCACACACAATGGCTGCAAGTGAATGACAAAACACCCAACATGACATGCCTGAAAGCAATGAGATGATACGACACATTGAAGATTAAAAAAATAATATGTATTGAACAGCAAATAAGAAAAAACACAAAGCAAATCAAACAAAACAAGATGAATGTCCATGAAAAAATTATGAAAAAATAAAATAAGCCAATCAAGAAGATAATCCTGGGTCCATGAGCCCTACCAAATTAAACCTAACTGACTACTAACTAAAAAGGGAACTATATACAAAAAAGTGGTGCATTGTCCAATCGCAACCCAAAAAAAATTCAAAAAAACAAAGGAAACCTAACCCTAACTATACAACTATATACAAAGGCAGCGGGCTATTCGGATGGCTCACTGGTTGTTGTCATGGGCCAGGGCATCCTCGAACTCCTGCTCAATGGCTTGGAGGCGGGCATGTTCCCTGGCCCCGAGGTCCCGCAGGGATAACGCAGTGTCAAGCTCAAACTCCCTGCGAAGACCCTCGAGGCACTCAGCCCGCCTCAGCGCCCTCCGCATGGAGTCCTCCGCCCTGACCATCGTGAGCCGTTCCTCCTCTGCCCGCTGCCGCTCCGCACCTATCCGCTGGCACAACCTCTCCCACACGGAAGCCACTCCCATTCCAGGGTTCTCCTGCCCTCCGGCCGATGCCTGCACCCCTGATGTTGATGGCCCCGAGCCATGATGCCTCCCACGTTGAGCCTGCTGCTGCCTCCGACGCAACTGCCTGTGCCAGCACGACGGCATCCAGGCTGATGGAAACCACCGACGCCGTCGTGCACGTGCCCTGCCCGATGATGCCGTCACATCCTCCATCTGCTGGGGTCCAGTTGCTCTGGTGTCCACCCCTGCTGGATCTCTGACTCCCGACTGTGGCAGGGATGGGATCCCCACCGAGCTGGCTGCATTGGTCGGGGCAGGTCCACAGGGGGCCCTGGTGGCATCTGGGCTGGAAGACGGCAAGGAGAACGACTGGTGGATAGCCTGCACAGAGGAGGAGAGGGCCGCCACATTGGCCAACACATGCAGGAAACCCCCGAACATGGCCGATCCCAATTGGGCCACGTCGGCACGGTGCACTTCGTGATGACGTGCGTGCTCCTCCCGGGAAGCACGCACGGCATCACGAATCGCAGCCGTGCGCAACGCGACCCCAATCAGGACCTTCTCCGCACGGCCAGGGGTTCCCACGTCCGCAGGTGGAGGGGAGTCAGGTGGCATGGACATCCCCTCTACCTGCGGACAGGCCTGGGACGGGGCATCCCTGCTGGTGCATGGTGGTGCACTCACAGGGTCAGGGACAGCGACATGCACAGGCCCCTCCACGGTGACCTGTGCTGCCTCCTGCCCCTGGCCCTGGACTGCACCACTTGCACCAGCAGGGATGCCCCCACCAGGCCCCATGTGTGCCCCAGTGGCGGCCTCCTCCTCCTCTGTGCAAACCACCAACCTGGATGGCTCCTCACCGTCTCCCACCGTAGCAGGCCCCTGTGGGGGCTCACCCACCCCTTCCGCTGCAGCCGTGGGGGCATCCCCGCCGCCTTGCTCCACAGCGCCGTCTCCGCCCTCTTCTTCACTAGCCGCTGCGTAGAGGGAGACAAAGAACACAAGCATCAGGGCACTGTACAATGGTCCCCTAGACAGGAAGCAATAGCAGATGAGCACCACTGTCAAAGTACACTTCCATCATGTCCCTCCACAACACATGGGCCAGTCCAGGCAAAACACACACAGTAACAGGCATGGTGCATGCCATGGACATTTCCATGCATGTCCAATGGACTCTTGAAACATTCAATGATATGTAACTCACATGCATCATGGCTCATGCCCATCACATGCACACACATCACCTCAGTCACATCCATCTGGCCCCAAACACACCAAACACAGCGGATACAAGGGTCATTTTGCTGCTTTACTGAATCTCTGCATTGTCACACACATGTGTCATGCATCCATGGCATGCACAAGTCACAGACACGCAGGTCAGGCACACAGACATGGCTACCATATATGTACCTGGCATCAGCACCCATCCCTCACCCCCACCCATGTTCAGGTACAGAGACTGGCATGCTCTCATGTTCATAATCTGATTAGGGCTCCCCATGCGGCATTTCAACACATGCAACAACCATGTGCATCACACATCACTGGTCGCACATGCATTACCATGATGTCCCTGCACACATACATGCATACATGGGCTATGGCACACATACAGGCAAGTATCATAGAACCAGCACACCGCAACATGCTCTGTCTCACACAGTAATGCATGGACACTTACCGCTCAACTCCAGACGGGCCTCCCTCTCAAGGATCTGGGCGTGGAGCGCTGGGCGTACGCGTTCCAGGACCCTCATCTGGATGGTACTCATGCGGCCCCGGCCCCCCTCCACGAGGCGCCGGGCCTTCACAAGGGTCCTGGACCTCAAGTCCTCCCAGCGCTTCTTGATCTTCAGGACGTCGCGGGTTGCCACCCCCTCCGCGTTGATGGCAACCACACAGTCGGCCCAGATCCTCTGCCGTCCTTCCTTGCTGGCGCGGGACGATCCAAAGAGGGCATCATACTGCCCCAGGACATGCTCCACCAGGACACCAACTTCGGTGACAGTGAAGCTGGTGCCCCTCTGCCCCTCTGGCCTGGGGTTGCCACTGGTGCCAGATGTGGAAGTGCCCGACATGGCAACCCCAGAGGCAGGTGTGGGTGGGCAACTGGGTCCTGGGGCTGGGCTGTGGAGCGATGTAATACCAGTCGGGAGTCTTCAGTTCCAGCAGGGGTGGACACAGCAACTGGACCCCTGCAGATGGCTGATGTGCAGGCACCAAATGGCAGGGCACGGTGGCAGCAGGCAGGCAGGCAGGCAGGCAGCAGCAGATGGCACGTGGGAGGCTGCTCGGGGCACTGGGGGGCAGTAACTCGGCCTTCTGGGCAGGAGCGTGGGCTTCCGTGTGTTTTCGCGTGGCCAGCTTGATACGGAGTGATTTGGCACGTGAAAATCCTGCACGTCAGCGTGAAATCCGAGGAAAGGCCCTTAGCGCGTAAGCGCGTCAGCACGCATACGCGATTCTATTGGACCAGAGTCCCTCAGCGCGTAAGCGCGTCTGTGACGTGACCCGCACGGGTGTTCCCCACTCAGGACGTGATGACGGGGCACACGTGGAGATACTGCACGTCAGAGTGTCATCGCGTGTAATTGGACAAAAGTGCGCGTACACGCGATTGGCCTATGTACGTGTATTTAATGGGTGCGCGGCCACTTACACACGCAAGTACGTCAGCGAACCTGTATCCCGTGGTGCGTGTGAATTTCCACACGCTATTGGACTGGGAACTGGATTCCAGGGCTGCGCGGGTCACACGCTGTATCCCGTGGTGCGTGTGAATTTCCACACGCTATTGGACTGGGAACTGGATTCCAGGGCTGCGCGGGTCACACGCTGTATCCCGTGGTGCGTGTGAATTTCCACACGCTATTGGACTGGCAACAGGATTCCAGGGCTGCGCGGGTCACACGCTGTATCCCGTGGTGCGTGTGAATTTCCACACGCTATTGGACTGGCAACAGGATTCCAGGGCTGCGCGGGTCACACGCTCGCCTAGAACACGCGCTAAGCATAAATTGCGGACTTTAACAATAACAAGCTCAGACGCCAGGATGAACATACCGTTCCTAGCAGCAGTGGCAGTGGGCTACCAAAGGAGGAGGAGGAGGATAGTCAGGGCCAGAATATTCACACCCAGAACCAGCCTTTTCGGGATGCCTGATGACCAGGTGTATGGGAGGTACAGGTTTCCACCACACATCATACTGGACCTGGTGACTGAGTGGGAGGATGACCTCACATCACCCACCCTGTGCTCCCAAGCACTCAGCCCCCTGGAGAAGGTCCTCAATGTACTGCACTTCTTAGCCACTGGATCATTTCAGCGGACAAGTGCCATAGTGGGTGGGGTGTCACAGGCCACCCAGTCACGCTGCCTACACCAGGTCTTGAACATCATGACTGCACGCCCATCAGTCCGCAGGCACATATACCTGCCCAGAACACCTGCAGAAAGGCATGCTGCCGCCCTGGATTTTTACGCAGTGGCACGATTCCCCAAAGTGCTAGGTGCCATCGACTGCACCCATGTGGCTCTACGTCCCCCCAGGGCATCTGAGCACATCTATAGGAACCGCAAGCACTGGCATTCCATCAACGTGCAGGTAGCATGTAATGCCAAGGGAATCATCACCTCAGTATATGCCAACTATCCCGGCTCCACCCACGACAGCTTCATTTACCGAATGTCCACCCTAAGCCGGGACCTAGAAGCTGGGCGGCATGGCGATACATGGCTGCTTGGTGAGTATGTATGCCACTGCACATGCATGCATGTTGGATACTGAGCAAGGTCACAACCTCACCAATGATACCAATCCCCACCTCCACAGGGGACAGTGCCTACCCTCTCAGCCCCCACATGATGACGCCAATTCGGAACCCCACCACGCCACCCCAGGTAAGATTTAACACAGCCCACATTACAACCAGGGGCATAGTGGAGCGCACATTCGGAGTGCTGAAGTCACGCTTTCGCTCCCTTGACCGTTCTGGCGGGCAGCTGTTATACGCTCCCCCAGTAGTGTGCAGGATCATAGTGGCAGCATGTGTCCTGCACAACGTTGCAACACGCCGGGGCCTGGCCGTGGACATGGTGGTGGCCCCACATCCCCAACCACATGCACAGCCGCTGCGCATGGGAGGGGAAAGGGCACGGGGGGAGGCAGCCCGTACACAGCTAGTGGCTAATTACTTCACATAGAAATCACACCCCTGTGGAGTGCACACTGCCCTGGCACATTCCATCTGACAATCAATGATGACTCAACCTGACACTGATCCTGAATGTGTGGAGAATGAACGGGGAATTCCATGTCAGCCTGAGATTGTTCACCTGGAAGTGTCACAATGTGTGCATCCCTACCCACACAGACACCACCAATGCAGTTTTGTGAAGTTACACATTGAAGCAGCTAAAATGAATACCCACTTGCAAAATGCAACAAGAGGACAGTGGCATGTCAGCCAACCCAACCCCAGCACTGCCACACGACACACCGTGCCATGTCATGCTAATTGCAGGTAAACAAAGTAATCCCCACAACATGACATCACTCTCACTATGTACAGTGGCACTATTAGAAACCTGCAACACCTGAAATGCTCACAGCAATGCCGGACCAACAACATACTTGAGCACGTAGTACCATTAACATGACATCAAAAATGTAACATATTAGTAGTCTCACCACCTGGAAATGCCTGCACTCCCACCACTACCAACTGTGCAGTGTTGGCGCCATGTAGAGTTGTAGGTGCACTGCTGCCAACATGGTCCCCATCGCCAGACTAGAGGTCCTTGTGTGGACTTGAGGAAGGGACCTGCAAATTGGGAGGTAGACACAGAAGAAGAGTTACACATCAATGCAACATGCAGTGTACAACACAACAGCAATATGCACTAGGAATGTATACACAGTATTGACTACAGACTGGCCACACAGGTCATGGGAGTCCAACGTCACTGTGTAATTCACTGTCACTTGGGCACACCCTTTGCAAGCCCATGGAAACGGGAAGCAGGAGGGGTGTGTGTGACTCAAACCCAAGCATCTGAACCAAATACATTACAAGCCTGCATGTGCCCAGCCACAATGCAGCGTATGCCCACAGGAACCACGGAAGCCAACAGATCGGAGCCAACAGATCGGAGCCAACAGATCGGAGCCAACAGATCGGAGCCAACAGATCGGAGCCAACAGATCCTCCCAAAAAAATTGGGAATAAAAGAAATCAAAATAAAAATAAAAATAAGAAAAAATCAAAAATGGCCATTGATGGGCCCGGGGGGGTTGGGGAGGCCACCCAGGAGGTCCGAGGACAGGATGCACACCAGAACCCACCTGCGTGGATCCTGGGAAAATAAAACACCTCCATGGGCTCATGGCCCACACGGCTACCCTATTGTGGGAGTGTCACTGCTGTCGCTATTATCACCCTGTGCAGCTGCATCCGGAGGTGGTTGCACTATGGGAGGCAGCCCACGCAAGGCCCTAGTCTGCTCCTCCATGGCTGCAAGCATGCGGGTGTGGTAGGTCTGGTTCTGGAGGATGAGTGTGCGGAGGTCCCCATGCAACAACTCACGGGATGCCCGGACCTCCGCCCTCGTTGCCTGCATCTCAGCTGAGAGCGTACGGGTGAGACGCTCCAGCTGCTGTTCTGTCCTTTGGTGTGTTGAAGCCTCAAGCTCAACAAGAGTCGTCCTGAGGTGTAGGAGCTCCTGCCTCAGGGCTTCCCTGTGGCCCTGGGACTCAATGGAGATGGCCTCCTGCAGAGTCGCCAGTGCCTCCCGCCTGTCCCTGTTGGACCCCAACATGTCCTCCCTGTGTGACTGGCAGATGGAGTCAGTTGCCTGCTCTAGTCGCTCCATCAGCCTTTCTGGGGGGACAATGGAAGTGGCCACCCTATCCATGGCCTGAGCCATCATCTCGGATGATGCAGCCTGTTGGGTAGCCATACCGTAAATGGATTGCTCCCATGCGGTATTGCCAGGTGGCGTACGGCCACCACGTCGGCGGGCACCACACCTGTCTGGGGCAAGGCGAACTGCGCCTTGCTGTGCCGGCACTGCCTGAGGCTGCAGGACTGCATTCCCCCTCTGATCTGCTGGCCCAGGAACAGGATCAGATGTCGCGGAGTGTGACCCTGCATCCGTAACCACCGAAGGCGTAGCTGCCAACACTGACATCCCCATGGAGGGTACTGACCCTGGTGCAGGTGGGTGAGACAGAACAGAATCCCTCCCTGGAACACTCACCTGCGACGGCACGTAGGTCTCATCCGAATCAACACCTGAGTACAGCTCGGGGGAGGTGCAGCCAGAGACACCCCTTGAGAGCACGACCTGCAGCACTTGTGGGTTCTCCCCCACCACCACACCACGTCCCTCACTGGTGGTTGGTCGGCCCTGGGACACCTCCTGGGTCTGCACCATCTCCACAACCCCAGCAGTATCAGGTGCGTCTTCCCCTGCAAAGACATGAAAACAAAGTAATGGAAACAGGCATTAGCACCATGGCACACATTGAGGGCTGAGAAGCAAGAGAACCAGTACTTGATTGACATGTCCCACATGACTAAAACCCTCCCATGCATGCACCCACACTGCGTATGAAGTGCAGGCAAACGGCACACACTGATGACACCAAGATGGAAGATGAACAAATTTTCTGCATGCTGCCTGGCAGTGGCATCACACATTGGCCTGTGATTGGCAGGTGAAACACACATGCCATCACACAGATGGCATGTACCATTGCTATTGAGTGAAGATGGAGAGGAGGGCAGCACCTATTCATTCAGTCCAGTTCCCGCATGTAATAGCTTTTCTGATTCTAACAGGTCAGATTTTTCACCTGGAGCTGCCAGTCTGTAATGGTCAAATTGCACAGGGACATGTGTGTACAAATGATATCCAGGTAACAAAGTCACTCCCCTTTACCATACCCATGTCAGACATGTGACTAGTGGACAGCGACATGCCTAGTGAAAGTGGTGGAATGCAAACAAACTGACTGAATGAACAGTGAAAAATAAGCAAATCTGTTGTGTCAAGGTGACACTTCAAGGGCAACTGGCGTGCAGTTGTGCTAGATGTCTACTGTTGGCAGAAGGGATACTGCTATGGCCAAATGCAGCTGCGCAGGAAGTATTGCATGAAGCACATGGCTGACCCATACGACTGAGGCGCACACACTTTCTCCTGCCACCCAAACAGAAGCCCTCACACACACACCATGCACATGTATGACACACACATGCATGTGCACTCACCGGACAATGCCTCGTAATCAGCCAGATCTCCCACGCCTTGGATCTGTTCCTCCGTGACGTAGGTCCCAGCGACTGACTCATGTGGAGTGAGTTCCATGTCTACTACTGGAGACCCACCTCCAGTCACTAGAGTTGCGGCATGACTTGAGGCCAGCTTACTCTTTGCCCTGCGCTTTAGGTCATTCCAGCGCTTATAGCAATCATTGGCTGTGCGCCTCACGATTCCAAGGGCACTTACGATGTCCGCAACGGTCTGCCAGTGTGCCTGGCGTTGTGCAGGTGTGGTCTTGGATCCTGCAACAATGACCATCTCGTTGTCATGTCCGGACACATACTCGACAAGTGCATTCAGTTCGTCATCCGTGAAGCTGGGCTTCCTGGACGGGCCGGACTGTGTAGCCGTGTCTGGGGCATCAGCCTGTGCCGGACGAGCACTCTTCCTCTTCCGCTTGGAAGGTGGTGGTGATCCTGAGTGTCCTGCGCCGCTCTGGACACTAGGGGCAGGAGCCCTGGTGGACTCTGTATCAGGAGTGTGGGATTGCACACTCAGCATGGGAGTTGGTGCAGGCATTGGCTCGAGTGTGATGGTGTCAGGGGGAATCTCAGCAGCATGGACTAGGACCGACACTGTCCTGGCTGGGTGTGTGAGGGCTGGGGTGGATGGAGCCGCAGCTGCCCCTGCAGCCACTCCGCCCTGCCTCCTTGGTGCAGTAGATGACCTTGCTGCCCCAGATCCACGTGGCATGATGGCATCAACGTGCACCAGCGCACGTGTCGTAGCCCTGCTGACCTGGAAGTCAGCCATGGAGTCAGCCAGGTCTGGTGCCACAATGGGCTGGTCCAACAAGGGCTGAGCATGGATGGTGTCAGCCACTTCAGCCTCAACGGGAGGGGGGGAGGGGGGGGAGGGGGGGGGATGATGGGTGCCCTTGACTGGTCCTCCACACATGGGGGGACAGGCTCACCCTGCAAGTTACGACCACGTCCCCTACCGGATCCACCACGGCCACCACTTGTGGCTCTTCCACCTTTGCCACCCTTACGGAATCCTCGCCTCCCAGCCATGGCACTGATATTAATGTGCGTATGGGAGTGGCTGTAGACAATTGTCCTGGGCAATTGGGGGTCAAAGGGGTTGGGTACCAGATGGTAATTGTACCCTAGTGCTCTAGCACGGCTGATTGTAACCCCTGGGGAAAGATGACGGGTCACGCAACGCACAGGAGGCCCAAAAAAGGGAGATGACGTGCACGCAACCCCTCCTAGACCACGTGTGCAGAAAGAAAAACCTGCACTACGCTGTGGCACCCAGTAATACAAGAATGAACGTATGCGTGTCACACGCAGCCTAGAATGACCTCTGAAGGGGTAGGCAACACACGGGGCAAGCACAGAAGTTGGATACGTGCGTGACTCACCGTCTGCCAGGTAAAAGAGCGTGAAGAATGAGCGCGTTTGGCTGGCTAAACCCCCGCCAAAAGAAGATGTGTACGCTGTCTGAGAAGACAGGACAACAGTAGAAGGGGACACTGTTTGAGGGAACAGGCCCAGGTAAACCAGTAAAAGAGAAAAAAGAGAAAAAACTGTCAGAGGTAACAGGGAATACGAACTGGAAACGCCGTGAAGTAAATCGCGTGTGAAACGACAAGAAGTACAGATTTCACCCACTCGCTCTCCACGAAAAGCACGTACAAGGAAATGGTGTTCGACATGTACCTTATATACAGGCCCACACGTACAGCGTCACTTACGCGGCGTGTACGTTCACCAATCACACGCTTTGTCACTCCTGCGTGTAGATCCATTTTCACCAATCACACGCTTTGTCACTTCTACGTGTACATCAATTTTCACCAATCACACGCTTTGACACTGGGACGTGTCACGTAACAATTTCCTGCACGTGCAGGTGACTATAGGCGCGCATATGCTGTTGACGGGTTTACGCGCTAAGGGCCTTTGCTGACGTGTGGGATTTCACTACCTATCAGGCTGTCCACGCGTTCACACACGAGAGACCACGCTCCTGGCCAGGAGGCGAAATTACTGCCCCCCAGAGCCCTGAGCACGCTCCCACCTGCCATCTGCTGCTGCTTGACTGCCTGCTGGCCACGTGCCCCACAGTGCTGGTGGGTGGGGGTGTTGGGAGACATGGGTGGGGGCCTGGTGGAGGGTGCCCCTGCACTGGTGGGGGTGGTGGGAGACATGGGTGGGGGCTTGGTGGAGAGTGCCCCTGGTGGCGGGGGGTGGTGGGAGACATGGGTGGGGGCCTGGTGGAGGCTGCCCCTGGTGGCGGGAGGGTGGGGGTGGTGGGAGACATGAGTGGGGGCCTGGTGGAGGCTGCCTCTGCACTGCTGGGGGGGTGGGGGTGCAGGGGGACATGAGCAGGTGTGCAGGGTAGTCCCCTGTTTTGTAGACTGCCTGCAGGGGCCGTGGAGGGTGTACAGGGAACACCTGTGAGGACCCACCCAGCCTAATCGCGTGTGATGATTCCCACGCACCCCTGTAATACACGTACCCTGGCTAATCGCGTGTATAACTTCCCGCGTACCCCTGTAATACACTTACCCTGGCTAATCGCGTGTTAAAGTTCCCGCGTACCCCTGTAATACACGTACCCTGGCTAATCGCGTGTTAAACTTCCCGCGTACCCCTGTAATACACGTACCCTGGCCAATCGCGTGTTGAACTTCCCGCGTACCCCTGTAATACACGTACCCTGGCTAATTGCGTGTTGAACTTCCCGCGTACCCCTGTAATACACTTACCCTGGCTAATCGCGTGTTAAAGTTCCCGCGTACCCCTGTAATACACGTACCCTGGCTAATCGCGTGTTAAACTTCCCGCGTACCCCTGTAATACACGTACCCTGGCCAATCGCGTGTTGAACTTCCCGCGTACCCCTGTAATACACGTACCCTGGCCAATCGCGTTTTAAACTTCCCGCGTACCCCTGTAATACACGTACCCTGGCTAATTGCGTGTTGAACTTCCCGCGTACCCCTGTAATACACTTACCCTGGCTAATCGCGTGTTAAAGTTCCCGCGTACCCCTGTAATACACGTACCCTGGCTAATCGCGTGTTAAACTTCCCGCGTACCCCTGTAATACACGTACCCTGGCCAATCGCGTGTTGAACTTCCCGCGTACCCCTGTAATACACGTACCCTGGCCAATCGCGTTTTAAACTTCCCGCGTACCCCTGTAATACACGTACCCTGGCTAATCGCCTGTTAAACTTCCCGCGTACCCCTGTAATACACGTACCCTGGCCAATCGCGTGTTAAACTTCCCGCGTACCCATGTAATACACGTACCCTGGCTAATCGCGTGTATGACTTCACGCGTACCCCTGTAATACACGTACCCTGGCTAATTGCGTGTTGAACTTCCCGCGTACCCCTGTAATACACTTACCCTGGCTAATCGCGTGTTAAAGTTCCCGCGTACCCCTGTAATACACGTACCCTGGCTAATCGCGTGTTAAACTTCCCGCGTACCCCTGTAATACACGTACCCTGGCCAATCGCGTGTTGAACTTCCCGCGTACCCCTGTAATACACGTACCCTGGCCAATCGCGTTTTAAACTTCCCGCGTACCCCTGTAATACACGTACCCTGGCTAATCGCCTGTTAAACTTCCCGCGTACCCCTGTAATACACGTACCCTGGCCAATCGCGTGTTGAACTTCCCGCGTACCCATGTAATACACGTACCCTGGCTAATCGCGTGTATGACTTCACGCGTACCCCTGTAATACACGTACCCTGGCTAATTGCGTGTTGAACTTCCCGCGTACCCCTGTAATACACTTACCCTGGCTAATCGCGTGTTAAAGTTCCCGCGTACCCCTGTAATACACGTACCCTGGCTAATCGCGTGTTAAACTTCCCGCGTACCCCTGTAATACACGTACCCTGGCCAATCGCGTGTTGAACTTCCCGCGTACCCCTGTAATACACGTACCCTGGCCAATCGCGTTTTAAACTTCCCGCGTACCCCTGTAATACACGTACCCTGGCTAATCGCCTGTTGAACTTCCCGCGTACCCCTGTAATACACGTACCCTGGCCAATCGCGTGTTGAACTTCCCGCGTACCCATGTAATACACGTACCCTGGCTAATCGCGTGTATGACTTCACGCGTACCCCTGTAATACACTTACCCTGGCTAATCGCGTGTTGAACTTCCCGCGTACCCCTGTAATACACGTACCGTACCCTGGCCAATCGCGTGTTGAACTTCCCGCGTACCCCTGTAATACACGTACCCTGGCTAATCGCGTGTATGACTTCACGTGTACCCCTGATATGCACGTTACCCGCTTTGCGTTCCTTGTTTGGCTGCCCTGTAAACTGGTCCAGAGTTAGCGCAGCCCTTTGCGATGATTTAGCGATTTTGCTGGCTTTTCCTTGCGAGAGGGCGTTCTTGGGGGCGTTACTGGCGCTGCTGCAGGGTCGCTGCGATACTCTGCGCCACGGCTGGTTTGGGAGCATGTAATCCATGAATACGCTGTGCGCGGAAATCGGTTTTATCGCACGTGCCTGGCGCAGTCAATCGCACGCGGACACTCTGCGCCAGCCGATTGCGACACTTTTCTGCGAAATTCTATGAATTACCCTGCTAATGTCATTTGGAGCAAGCAATATTGTTTTTTTTTGGGATAAATGTAGAGATAGTTGAAACACTAAAACACTTTATTATAGATTGCCACAAAATTCATGAATAAAATGTACACATTCTTTAAAATATTCTAATAGAAGACAGTTTAAATATTCCTGATAGCCAGTGGTCCCGCATTTGGGCTGGGAAACAGATTTCATAAATTTTAGCCACCTTAAGATATGTGATGGGCATTTTCAACTTGAAAGCTGCAAAATGTGTACATGAATTGTGTTTTTAAAGATTTGCTGTGATGATATTTGTGGAATGGGAAGTGGAATGGAAGTGGTCCTGTGGCGGGCTACGGCAATGGAGTGCGCAAGTGTGTTTTCCCTGCCTGTTGCTAGAGGTGTGACAATTGAGCTGCAAGGACTGTCAAGCCCTTCAAAAACCTCGCTTACGTGCAGGACGTGGGGCGGGAAGTGGCGTGGAAGTGGTCCTATGGTGGCCCGGCAAAGGGGCCGGCCAAGGACGCTCTGAACACAAATTATTCTTTGTTTCTGCAAATACACCGCCGGCTGAAGTAAGTTTCCTTTTCTATGTTGACTGGAGTATAGTATGCCTGCAGCTACTAAATATTTCTTACGAAATAATGTACGACTCACAAAGACAGATATTCAGCCTGCTGGTAATAGAATAAAAAAACAAAAGGTGAACAAAATGCAAAAAAAAATAATATAACTGACACAGTGATGAATTAAATAACACGTTTTGAGGAGTCAAATGCAGTAAAGGGAATATTACTGCTATTTTGAAACAGCAAGCTTCTTTAAAAATGTAAAAAAAAAAATCGTTGGGAAGCACACCTAAGTAACAATCAAGCCGCACTACAGACGTAAGCAGACCTTTTCAAACATCACCCCGATAGATAATAACTCCCTTTTAAATCTTTGATTGAGTCTCTCGAAGGAAACCGTGCCCGCACTGGACTTGCAGCAATCTGACAATGGCGAGCCAGTGGGCATTCCTGCAACGTTGGGCAATATATCTAAAAAACCAGACTCAGAATAAATTACAGAGAAAGTTCAGACCTTCTCCCCCTTGTTTACTGCTACAGTTTCCTGGATAGATACATATGAGGAAGCGCCCGATACACCGAAAGCCTTGTTATCACTCTGCAATTTCCCGCACGGTGAACAGCAGAGTATAAAGAACTGATTAATATGTCTAGTCGATATGGTGATGGAAGCTAACACCCAGAAGGGTGTAAAGGAGGTAGAAGTGAACAATGAAAACATTGAGAACTTTGGTAGGAAAGAAACAGGACTCAGTAATAAGTATACAGGCAACAGAAATGCAGCATAACTATTGTCAGCCTGAAGCTCAGGGATAGTCTAACGAGAATGTGACCAACAAAGAACCGGCCTATAATAAATGGAGTACGAAATCCCTGATTAACACAAATAAACAACAGAAATGTGGTGTTAACAAGGCTCAACATGAAGCTGAAGCCATCCCAACTTCTAAGAAGATAAAAAACAGGGAGGTCATGGAAGCATTATGTGTGGTGAGTGACATTTCCTCGGTTTATAGTGATAAAGAGCTATTTGGAATAAGCAGGCCCTTATCCCCCCAAAAGATACATAAACCTAAAGGGCTGATCAACATTAATACATCATCTAAACCGTTGGATAAACGGGTAAAGACAGCCTTTAGAACAACTGCCTCAGTGGGAAAAAAAAGTGCAAGTTGATTGAAAGTACCGAAAGTAAACAAAATCAGCAAATCCATTTTTTTTAATGTTTGGTTTATTACAAACCTTTCATATTTCCAATGATTCCAAAAGAGCTCAAATATACTTAAAAGGATTACCGGCATCGTTTCCCGTTACGGGCTATTCTGACCTACCAGACCGTTATTTACCGCGCCGTAAAGTACGAGGTCGTAAATAGCGGTCTAGTGGCGCGAGCCCAACACTCCATTAGCGGCATGGCGTAAACCGGAGCTGATCCCAAGTAATGCGGACATGCAAAAAACGCCCTCCACAAGGCCGCAAAGTACCTTACTGGCATGGAGTAAATAACGGCATCGCCGAGAAGGTGTTAAGAACCATGAGCAGTGTTTCCAAGAGGCACAGGTGCACTCAATCAGCACAGGTGGAGGCAATGGAGTCTGGCACAGCACAAAAGGAGCCCACCCACACACCACACCCCCTCCCACACCAAGATGATACCAATTGTAGCAGCATTCCTGGAGCTGGAGGCCCTGCTGGCTGTCAGCAACTACAACAACAGAAACAACAACAACCACAGCCCCCACCACAGAGGATACACAGGAGGAGAAGGAGGGTGAGACAGGCTCAGCATGCCCTACCGGTGCAGCCAACATTACCACGCCGGCAGCCCCCAATCCCCTGCATCAGAGCCACCCCCTTCAACCTCACACCAGAGCAGATCCACACCCTGTACCAGCTTGACTGGGACACCATTACCACCATAGTGGACCTGATACATGACAATACAGTGAGCCTCATAGAAATCAGCACTGCCATCCCCCCTCTACTGAATATAGTGTCTGTGCTCCACTTCCTTGCCACAGGCACCTACCAGCATACAGTGGGACACATGCATGGCATTTCACAGCCCATATTTTCCCGGATACTCAACCAAGTGCTGAATGCCCTCCTCAACCACACAAGGGACTACATATCCCTACCCTGGACTCCCCAGGAGATATATGATACAAAAGTTGCCTTCCATGCACTATCAGGCATGCCAAATTGCATAGGTGCCCTCGACTGCACCCACGTTGAATTGGTGGTCCCGCATGCCATGGAGGTGCCGTATCGCAACCGCAAGCAATACCACTCCATCAACGTCCAGATGGTGTGTAATGCCAGTAAAGCCATGACACATTGCAATGCCCGATACCCCGGATCAACTCATGACTCCTTGGTCCTGCGGAACTCCACACTACCACGCTACATGGAGCGACATGCCGGACGACGTGCCTGGCTGCTTGGTGAGTAACCTGAATGGGCCATGGCAGTGCATTGGGGCTGTGAGTATGTTGCTGCCTACTTCACCTGGGTGGGAAAGGGGCAGGGAAGATGCCTACTTCACCTGGGTGGGAAAGGGGGGGAGATGCCTACTTCTCCTGGGTGGGAAAGGGGGGGGGAGATGCCTACTTCACCTGGGTGGGAAAGGGGGGGCGAGATGACTACCTCACCTGGGTGGGAAGGGGGGGATGCCTACTTCACCTGTGTGGGAATGTTCACGCCAGTGCACGATGTGCACCTCACAGAACACTGTGCCCCAAGGCAAGTGACACGGCACATGACTACCTAACCACACAGTGATGAATTAGAGCCGACACCTAACACAACATGACTAACAGGAAACCTGGCCAAATACCACAAAACATGCACCACTCATTGGCGGCCCTTACACACCGTAAGGGCATCCTGCACCATGCAGTGCAATAGCACCATGTCGCAGACTACTGCGTCTCACCACACAAGACAGTCATCCCTGGGAGTGCATAGAAGTGAGTATAACAGCGATCCGACAGCGTGTCACTGGTCCTGCACACCCATAGGATTGCTGCAAGTCACCATGGCACAGATCAGTGCAGAATGATGAGTATGCTACTAACTACAGCCAACCCCCCCCCTGTCACCAAAACTCGTACAACACATCAATGAATGCAGTCCAACACTGCTGCATGCATATACGATGCACATGCAACAAGACGTGAGTGCACACCATAACCCATCATGAAGAAGCTACCCCCACCATCATTCCATTGCACAGGACACATAGCCGGGCTAGTAATGGGGTGAAAGCATCCTGGGACATGTGTGTATGGCCAGTAATCACCTGCTGCCATGTAAGACTAGTACAGTTCTCCACCATGAATTTACAAACACTTACCTTCATTCCACTCTCATGCAGGTGATGCTGGCTACCCTTTGAAGCCGTGGCTCATGACCCCGGTCCGCAACCCACAGAACAGGCACGAGGAGGACTACAATAGATCCCATACCCATACACGGGTGGTTATAGAGCAGAACTTCGGCCTGTTGAAGGCACAATTTCCTTGCCTCAGCCGGTCGGGTGGGGCACTCATCTACAGCCATGAGAAGGTGTCCAAGATCACCATGTCATGTGTAATGCTGCACAACATGTGCATCCGTCGGAACGTGCCACTGCCCCCTGACGTGGAACTGCTACCACCAGATGATGATGAGGTGGAGGAGGAAGGAATGGCAGGACAGCATCACAGTGCCAATGCACAGGAGGGACGTGCTGTGAGGCAATCATTGATCGGACAATATTTCTGACTCACTAGTCAGCTGAGAGTGTGAGGAGGACAGGACATCAGGCACTGGGTGTGGGGATACATGTACACCATGCACTGTGGAACATTAAAAGACACATGCACAATGATCAATGTCCACCCTGTTTTTTTTGGATGATCAACTGGTGTATTGAATAATAATGTTCTAACGTGTAAAACAAAACCTCCACCACCACCCCCTCTGCCTCCCCCCCAACTCCCACACACACCCTCACCCCTCTCCCCCCCAACTCCCACACACACCCTCACCCCCCTCTCCCTCCTCCCAACTCCCACACACACCCTCACCCCCTCCCCCTCTCCCCAACTCTCACACACACCCTCACCCCCCTCCACCTCCCCCCACAACAACCCCACAATAGTTCCATTAGGACAACATAGGCCACATGTGTGTGCCGGCATGGTCAATGTGCACTCCCAGAGCCAGGGGAATCAATCTCGTGGCGGCGCAATGTACGCAGTGAACGATGGACCAGGCTGGTCTGGGTGGAGGAGCTTTGTGAAGGTGGGTCCTCCCGCTGGGGCTGTGGTGTGGGGTGTGCTGCTTCCAGGGCATCTGCGATCCGGCCAAGGACGTCGCAGAGCTGGTTTGTGCTCGCTGTGATCACCTCGCCCAGAGCCTGAAGGTCATTGCGCCACTCCACCCTTGATTCACGATTGTCCCTGATGAACTCCTCAATGAGGCCTGTGAGATGCTGGGAGCGCACTACATCCATGGCCGATGTGGCCGATGTGCTTGGCAGGCTTGGTATTGGGCCTGCAGGCCTTTCCGGAAATTCTGCAGGGGAAGTGGATACAGGACAAGCAGGTTGTACTCCTTACCCTGTGAGCCCTGGGTATCACTCTCCCCGGAGTCGCTGTGTGCCACCTGGCTGTATGATGGTGTGTCAGGGGTATGGCCAATGTCATTGGTGTCCTCCACGTTGGCTCCCGATATTGATGGGGGGCTGTCTGGCACATCGACGAGGCACATGGCTGCATTCTCACCAGCCACACTGGACTCCTCAGAGTGCAGCGTGGGACATGTGTCCAGCGGCACTGCAGGCATGGGCAGGGGTGCGGGTTGTGCACCCTCCATGGGGGTTGCTGGAGCAGGTGGTGTTGCTTGTGTTGTCTTCCTGCTTGCAGGTATGCGGCGGCCCCTGACTCTGCCCCTGGAGGTACTGGCCCGGGTGCTTTCCTGGTCCTCGCTGTCATGCTCTCTGCCTGTGGGGGGGGGGGAGAGAGACGACATGAGCAATGATTTGGGGGTCAGCATATCTACATGCCTATGGTATCACAATGGGATTGCAGCGGTTTGTTGACATTTGGGTGGTGAGTGGGACAGTGATCTGGGCTTGGATGGTAAATGCATGCAGATGTCTGGGTCACTCATGTTGGAGGAGTACTGTGATGACTCACATTCACAATGTTTACAATCACTGCCCCGTGTGCCTCACAGATTCGGCCTCTTTGTGTGGTATGGCCCATATGGGTTACAGCCTTGCACCTGACATCAGCCTGGGTCCCACTTGTTACAGCATGATTTAATTGGGGGGGGGGGTCTGCCCAACCATGACGTGACACCTTACCCATCCCTTGGCAGTGACTTACGTTAGGAATGAATGTTCTGTCTTGACTCATGACACTGACCTCCATCAGCGGATGACGCTGCACCGCACTCCATTTCTCCAACCCCTTCTATGGCTTCTGTGCCCATCATGGCCGTACACGTTTCCTCCCACGGCATCATTTTGATGGGGGAACCTGGCCCTCCTCCTGTCTCCAGGGCCTGACTTCTGTTTGCCGAGAGGATGGCCCGCACCCTGAGACGGAGGTCATCCCACCGTTTCCTGCAGTCCTTGGTGGTGCTGGGGGTGTTTCCCACGGCGCTCACCCTCTGTGCCACCAAGGCCCAGATCTCTTTCTTCCTGACGACGGTGGGCCTCTGCATATCACTGCTGAATACAATGTCTGCATGTTCGTGCAGAGTGTCGACCAGTACCTGGAGCTCATCCTGGGTAAAGCGCTCCTTCCTTATGCGTGCAGCACCCTTTTTTAATGCTTTGGGCATGATGCTGGTCTCGAATGCCTATTTCTCTGATCACTATATGCCTCTGGGTCCTGTATGGAGAGGATGGCAATGGATTGTGATTTTAAAGATGGCCGCCGTGCTCCTTCCCGTTCCTGTGCGATGACGTTTTTTCCGGTTCCGTTTTTTAACGGTGACCGTAAATAGCGGGGACCGCTATTTACGGTTACTGCTAATTTCTCTATGTCGGTAGTGTTATGTACTTTGCGCTTGTTGCCGGTAAGTGCTTTTGGGGCCCTTTTACGGCATGGCGCTGTGGTACATTACCGGCATGGCGCAAAGCGCGTGCACGTGAAGTCGGAATAGGCCGATTTTTATGGTCTTGTGCCAGCACGGAAATGCTCTTTACGCCATGCCGGTAATCGCCTATACTTACCGCCCTACTCGGAATGAGGCCCTATGTATTTAGCTTTTCGCAAGTTGCAGTTATAGCATGTTTTTTTTCTACCCATACATATGATGATCCATTCTCGTATGAAATGTATATCACGTTACATTGATTGTAACCATATTTTTCATAGTGTACTTAGAAACAATGCTATGTGTGACCACTTCCTGTTTTGTCAAGGGGTAAACAGTTATGTTCCATCGCTTCCTGTGATGTCACATTGGGGCGGGGTCAAATGACATCATCACCTCCTAATATTCAATATCAAGGATAGCCCATAACCAACACGGACTAACCTTGTGGCACCTCCTGGTCTCACCAGAAATAAACAGAACATAACAGTCAGTAATTTAGTGCCGTTTATCCAACCCATCACTAATTTTTGGGCTGCCAGCACTGACCCGGCAGTTCTAGTTGTTTTATACAACTCTACAATTAATCAAGCCATAGACAATATTGAACCTTTACGAATTTGCAACAGTAGACCTAGAGCCCACCTCAACTCTTGGTTCTCCCCCTATCTCAAAGCCTTACGAGCAGAAAAAAGGAAAGCTGAATCCCTCTGGAAAAATAACCCCTCAGCTCTAAACAAGGATAATCTCTCTAAAATCTCAGCACAATACAAATCAGTGATTTTCCAAACTAAACGAGATATTTACAATGATAGGATCAACAAAGCGAGTTCAAGTACAAGAGAGCTCTTTGTCATCTTGAGAGAACTTGAGTCCCCCATGCTGGCAACGGATATGTGCATCAAGGACAAGAATTGGTGTAAAAATATTCAAACTGCACTGTCTAACAAAATTGCCCTTCTTCAAGATAAAATTGAAGCCAAAAACCGAAATATCTTGAACTTCTCTCCTACTCAAGGAACTCAGCCAGACCTTACAAAACCATTTAATCATTTGAAATTTGCCCCAGTATTGATAGAGGAGGTGTAGAAGAATATAACCTTCCAGAAACCCTCCAGATTCCAGGGAGACACTTGCCCGGTCTCCATTATCAAAGAACCGGTTAGGGACCTAGCCCCTTTTATTGCAACACTAATTAATGCCGCTTTCGACTCTTGCTCAGTCCCCAATAACCTTAAGGACGCCTGGGTCCTCCCACTAATAAATAAACCTTCTTTTGACCCAAATATCCCAACCAACTACAGACCTTTAACCACTGTCCCGTTCCTGCTAAAGATCATTGATAAAGTTGCGTATCTCCAAATTCAGACCTACCTAGAAACTCACAATCTCCTGGAGCTGTGCCAATATGGTTTTACGGAAACTGCCCTAGTGGATCTAAAAAACCAAATAGATAAATGAAAACTGGCTCTCCCTCCTTTTACTAAACCGTTCTGCTGCGTTTGATTTAGCGGACCATAAAGTGCTATGCAAGCATCTTTCTACAGCGGCACATTTCTCTCCGGAGGCGATGACTTGGATCCAATCCTTTCTTGACAGTCACTCGATAAGAGTCGTCTCTCTTTCTGCATGATCAAAGCCAACACCAATAACTTGTGGAGTGCTGCAAAGCTCATGTGCACCGCCCACAATGTACAATATTTTCACAAAGCCTTTATTTGATGACCTAGACAATCTGGGTGTCACCTACACAAACTACACAGATGACACCCAGATCCTCATTCCTATGTCTGGTGATTATAAGGCTGACTCTGCCCTGCTGAACAAAAACATTTGCTTCATTCAGACATGGATGGCATCGCACATCCTCTGTCTGAACGATGAAAAGACCCAGCTCTTGCTCATCGGAGCTACAGCCAAACTCAACAAACTAATTAACCAATTCCAATCTTTTAACATTGATTGCATAGACATTATAGTCACCAAAGATGTAAAAACGCTGGACTCAGCTCTTAATCTACAAAGGCAAGTTAATGCCACTGCTTCTGCGACAGCATACACTTGCAAGCTCATCCACGCCTGCAAACACTTCCATTCCACAGCTAGTTGCATTAGACTTGCCAGAGCCCTAGTTCTTTCAAAACTAGACTAGTGTACTGCACTATATCTTGGTTCTAGTAAGCAAAACATGAACAAATTAAAAATTCTGCAGAATAACGCCATAAGAACTGCATGAAGCATCCTGAGAACACAACATATCTTATCAACTAGGCGTAACACTAAGTGGCTAGCGGTCAATGACAGATTTCAACTCAAAGCTTTAACTCTTACCCATAAATGCCTAGCCAATGCAGCACCAAAATATTCGGTGAATAAATTTACGAAAAATGTATCTGCATGATCGACTAGGACTATGTATTCACATTGCCTTAAGGTCCCTAGATATAACCTTAAAAAGGCCGGAGGAAGCAGCTTTCCCCGTCATGGCAGCACAGCACAGCTTTGCAACTCTATGCCTTTAGCCTTAAGATCGGATCCTTCATTCCTCAGCTTCAGAACAAAAATGAAAAATTGTCTCCTAGCTAGGGATCATTAACTATTCCTAGAGGGCTACACCTATTTGTTCAGACCTGCTGATCTTGTATCGCTTTTTAATCATTGTACATTCTTTGACCTTAAGTGTGCAATTCTTCATGTATGTTTCCCTACAATTCTGGATATGCTTGTATCTTGGAACTATGTAATGTAAAAAGTTTTAAAGTATTTTTTAAGCAACGTGTAATGCTCCCAGATACCTCTGGGTTTGGAGCTCTATATAAATAAATAAACAAACAAACAAACAAACAAACATCACTTTCTTTGATGTCATCAGAGGTAAATGGTCATGTGACATCACTTCCGCTAACCCTGTCATTTTGGTGAAATGACGTCCCTGCACACATCACCCAAAAATGTAGTTCTTATCAGTGTGTTACATTCTAACAATAGGAGCTTTGCGGACTCTGTGAAATCTTTCTTTTTGCAGAATGTACAATAAAACTCAGACTTCTGGATTTGAGCCTGTACACTTAGCACCTCTCTGGTAGGGAGAAGATTTAACTGTAGTCACAGACTATATCTCATAGGCAGGAGTAAGGAAACTTTTAACCAGGTATTTTGGAAGGATCCTCATAGAATAGATCTTCTTTAAGGAGAGAGGTGCAGTTCCAAACTATATCGGGTCCTAATATCCTGGGTATTAATCCAGGTATGCAATCGAATTTTGTTGTGAACCTTTTCCGGATTATTACACAATATCTCTAGGGATAGATCTAGAGTCGTTATCCATATAAGGTATTTCTTATTCCAAGTGTCAAAGAGTCATTCCAGTCTCTGTTTGTCACATTTTCAAAGAATATTAAACGGGGGAAGCTTATCTCGCATACACACTTGCCGAAATAATGCCAAGGACTTCCAAAGAATAATCGATTGAAGCGACTGTAAACCAAATTCATGCCTCACTAGGGACGTAGGGATAGTTTTAGGGAGGCCTAAAACCTTTTTCCAAAAGGCAGTCTCCAGATATTAGCAGATTTACCACAGCAGATTCAACACAGTTTCTGCACCATAAGGTAAGATGGGAACCACCTTCTGTTTTTAGAAGGTAATAATCGGCAGGATTGTAAACTTGCCATATTTTCTATTGAGCAGCCGGGCCTCTCCTGAGAGATTCTTACATTTAGATTTTAGTAAAAGCATTCAGGGACCTTCATTTATACTACAGTTAATCACAACACACAAAAAGGTAAAAGAGATCACCCGATTCAATATTTGATTTTCCATATACCTTTTTATATAAAAAGTTAGGACAATTAACTTTTTTTACATTAACTCGAAGGTCATTCTGGTTCATATACTTCTCCAGATGATTCAATCTCCACTGGAGTCCTATAGCTGTCTGGTCAATCATGAACATATAATCCACATATAGGATCAACGGGATTAAGGGTTTGTATATTTTGGGTGGGAAAGCTATTATATTGCCCTGCCCTTCACCCATATCTGCAAGATACAGGTTAAAGAGTATTGTAGCAAGAAGACACTCCTGTTTTAGCCCCCAAAATGTCTTGGTTTTTCAGAGAAGATCCCCTCAGCTGACAATCTCACTTGAACCGAGGTGTTTGTATATAATGCTTGTATTGCTTGAAGCAAATCCTCTGGGCATTTCCAACTTCTCCGTGCTGACAGAGGCAAAGGCCTGTTCTAAATCTATAAAGGACAAATATATTTTAGTTTTCCTTCTAATATCTCTTAGTTTAAGCTGGTTCAGCAGGAAGAGGTTGAGGTTTGTGCCAAGCCCGCTAACAACCCCGGATTGTCTCAGATCCAAGTGACCCATTTCCAAAGCCCATGCCCTCAAATGTCTCAACAGGATGGAAGCACAAATCTTTCTAAAAATATCGAGTAGCCCAATCGGATGATAGTTTCTCGGATATTGGAATGATGGATGCTGCTTTCCATGATGCATGGACTTCTTTCGCTACTAATATCTCATTAAACAACAAAACACAAAAATTGGCCTAAGCCACCGGATTCTGTTTTAGTATATTGTTCGTGAGCCCATCTGGTCCCGGTGCTCACAAGGCTTTCAATTTAGTTATCAAACCCTCAATGTCCTCTTTCCCAATTTCAATATGCCATTTTCTAAGAGGAGCAGTATCCGCAGGATGCTTCCCACTTGTGTGCTTAGCAAATAGAAGTGTCAAATGCTTAATCCAGGTCTCTTCAGATACCACACTCACTAGTGCTGCAGGTTGAACGTTTGTCATTATTCAATAAGGCCCATAAATTCCTTGTATTAGATTTACAGATTATTTTATACAGATGATCTGCATTCGCCTGCATTCTTTGAGCTTTTGAGGCTTTCACCCAGCTCCTATATTGCTGTTTTCTTTTTTTCCTAAGTCTTACCACAAGTTCCATTTTATTTGATCTCCTCAAATCTGCACGGTAAATTTTCCTTGCCTCAATTAGATTGTTGTTATATTTATGCAATTTAACACATTCAACCCTGGGTCCACTACAGGGGTTTTCCGAAAAATCTATTAGTACAGCTGCATACATAATGTAAGGGCTCTTTGTTCTCATGCACCTGATGTACATATGACTCTATGATGAAAAGTAGCAAATCTAAAGATCAGGGCGTAACACCAAGGTGTGCGCTAGACCAAATAATTAAAACTTTGCTGTCTCCTTGCTGCACGTGACAGCATGTGTGGCCCCCCTAGGCCAACACCCCTGGAATATGAAATACGTGTGATGCTTTATTGCGCGGAGACCCAATCTTTACATCAAACACTGTAGATAGAGTAGTTTCATGAAAATGTATGACCACAATATGCGCTTGTATCCAATGTCTCTTTTTAATTGACACAGCCGACACGTGTTTCGACCTATCGGGCGTTCTAAAGGCTGTTGAATTCTTTCCAAACATATAGTAATAATATAAAAATTAAAAGCATATGACAAATTGTCAGAACCAAAATATATTACAACAGAATTACATACCCATTGTATAAGTCCATGGCAGCGATGTTGTAAAATGAAAAATATATATTACCAATAGTTAACCTTCACTATAAAACCATAATTCATTGGGAATGTAACACAACTGTTAGTATGTATTGATTAAGTGAATTGTATTGCATTGCCAACCCCAAGTATACCACCACAAACCGTGACTGAAAGATATGTAAAGTAAACAATTACTCTTGTTAATTAAGTTAATTCCCGGTTCATCAGTGCCTCCACCCACATGCTAATGTGTAATAAGGAAGACATGATTAGAACCTCAATTCGTAATGTCCAAAACATTGTCAATCATGTGACCAATGAGAAAAACTTGGGGCCGTAAACTCACCCAATCTGTTCTGTTAGATGATCTATGCAGTGGTAAAGAATAAATATATGTAAATAATCTCAAAGTTGCTAGGCAACTTTCTGAGATATCATATTAGGAAAGGGTATTTGACCCTACTCTATTGGTTATACACATACTACTCACCTACAAAACGATGGGTACATCATTTAAATTCAATTCAGTAGTTAGATCTCTGTTGATGGATTAGTATTTGAATTCATATATTCCAATTATTACTCAAATTCGTTGGTTCAGATACCTGAAAATTAAATAAATATGTGTGAGACTGACGTTATTGATTTGTGTGCTGTCATTATGCACTGAAAGAGTACTCTAAAACAAGCAGCTATGACAAGTTTTCTTCCAAATATTGGCATGAGTTGATTGAGAAATTCCCTGTCGTAATGATGCAAAATAGATGCAAAGAAAATGCATGCCATTAATCTGAACAAATGTGCATCTTTAAATAATGAATAATGACCCCCATTGAAAATATGGATGGATGGGAGAAGATAGGCAGCGCTGCCACTTACCCCATTGTATAATCAAACGGGACAAATCCCATGTGTCTCCATAGTGGCGCTCATGAATTGTGCCATCTTGATTCAAATATACATTGTAAACAAACGCGTGACGTCATTCGTACGGCATGAAGTCCCGCGCACGAGCCTCACGCGATCAAAGAAACTAAAATTAATGCACGATGATCCATGGGATAAGTGGTCCAAAGGTATGGCACAACGCTGTATTATATATTATGACTAGTGCCGGTGCTTTGTGTTCAATGATATGAACAAAGAGGTGACAGACAATTAAGCTGGAAATACTCGAAGATACGAGTGAAAGATGATTGGATAATTCAACTGGGTATACGATGTATATCGGTTTTACGTTATTTCTCCGCAGTATTTTTCATCGCAGGTTTTTTCATCGGGTTTTTATTTTCAAAAAACTCATCGTTTTTTTGGGGGTGGTTGGAGGGGGGTTACCCCCCAAAGCCCCCGTTTTTTTTTTTATTCCCTTACACCCACAACCATATATTTAATTTTTTAACGCCCCCAAAAAAAAATCAACGATGATTTTTTTTTCAAAATAAAAACGGCAATGAAAAAACACGCAATGAAAAATACTGCGGTGAAATGCATGTATACCTGTATATCCTATTGCCTGTTAATAAGGGAATTGAAAATATCCCATAAATCAATTTTGGTGAAGTACCTAAATCCGAAAAGTCTCACAATAATGTCACTAAATATTATTTATGTTATCCATAACAAGATGATCAATAAATAGATAATCAATGAGATTGATTATATCTACTAATGATAAACTAATGTGCAGAACTGATGAAAAGGTAAGTATAATACCAAAGTGTTTTTCCAAACGACATGTCACTAATTGTATGATTTCTTGGAACTGGCAATGCACTACTACTGATACTAGCACAGTGATCCTAGTTACAAAAAAATCCCCATCTCATGTTCTGTGTTAAGCCCCATCAGAACACATTGCAAATTGCAAATATATTTGACTTCCATTTGTCTCAGCTTAATTTGCTGATCGCCTCCACGTTTGCCAAGTTGAACCTTCTTTAATCCAATAAACCTGATATCTTTTACATTGTCCAATTGGTGGCATGTTTGCCAATGATTTGTTCAAGGTAAATTATGATCTAATTTATTCAAAGAGGAAATGTGTTCCTTAATTCTTGTGTGCAGTTCCCTAATGATGCTACCAACATAGATCTTCTGGCACACACCCACAATTGCATAAATCACAAATTTACTGCGACAATTGATAAACTTGTCAATGCGGACTTGAATGCATTGTTCATTAGGAAATTCACGACAATCTTGATGCGCATAACAGCACATGCTGCATGTACCACATTCGGAGAAATGTCATGATGCCTACCCCCGGGCATCCGGATCAAGCCGATCAGCCCCGGGAGCAGGCATCCAGACATTTACAAAAATCCCAGCAGCCCCAGCTAGGGGCTGTCTGGGTTCAGTCCTGGCGCCGTAGGCACCAGGCTCATAATAAAAATCAGTCCTGGCGCCATAGGCGCCAGGCTCATAGACATTCCTTACCTCATGCAGACCATGCTGCAAATAAATCCAAGCCAACGTGAGGCCTGGATGGGACTATTTTACTACAGGGACTATTTTTTACTCGGGTGTGGTCCTGGGGAACTTCTTTCCTGGGACTACTTTGGAGGCTATTTAAACCACGCCCGAACAGCAGCACATGCTTCGTGTTATTCTGCATCCAGCAGCGTGACTCTCACCGTGCCTGCAGCCAGCATCCAGTCTTCTGCCACGCCCACGTGCCTGCAGCCAGCATCCAGTCTTCTGCCACGCCTGCCTCGAATCCAGAGCTCCTAGAATAAAGAGGAAGAAAAGGACAAGGTTAGAAAACGAACTTATTTCAAATTCCTCACCTGATTCCGGATCCATTTCTTCTCCCGACCTGGAAAGTACATCAGTCCTGCACGCGTCGCTTCGCCAGCTCCAGCACGGCGCCATACTCACCAGTTCTCACAGCATCTTTTGATCCGGCACTGTCTCCATCATTTCTTCGCCGTACTCCGGCACCTAGGGGCACAAGAATAACAAGGTGAGCCAAGGGAATCAACAAATACCTCTTACCACCATAGATTTACCTGATTTACCACCGGCGGTATTATTCTCCATATCTTCATATGCCGCATCTGTAAAGAGGGAGAATAACAACACGTTAACGCATGCAGTAGTTACCGGACAGCGTTGGGTAACACAGACACTTACCTGAACGCCAGCAGCAGCTACGAGACCTTCTTCTCATGAACTCAGTTGCAACTTAAGGAAGGAAGGGGACAAGAGTGAACATCGGGCACATTGAACTCTTTGAACTTGATACTTACCAATCCCGCCTGGGACTTCAGAGTCAATGCTTACCGGAACTCTCCCAACGCCTTCAAACCAGTGAAGTAACTGGTATCTACGCGCCCCTGCAAGACACGCAGGATGGAGAGCTCATCTTTTACAAACATAAGGTGAGGTTACTAAGGGGATATCGGAGGTGATTAGTGGGGGAGAGCGAGAACTGTTGGGAGGCCATCCCTAAAGCCCCCAGGTGGCTAATCCCTGTCTCCACTTGCAGGAAAATACTTCTTTGGGTCCAACAGACAAGACTAGGCGGGCCGGTCCAGACAGTCATCTCTGCACTACGCATCACGTTGACGGAGACCGCAGCTGTCTGGGTCCGATCGACACCCCTGTGGGGTCCAGGTGAGCGTAACAGAACACAAAGCCTTTCTAAAAATACCCACCCGGGTGTTATGGAAACCTCGGAAACCAACCAACTGGCCCAATTATTGGGGGAACTTAGGGCGGAAGTACATGCCGCTCACCAAGAGACTAATGCCCTCAGGAGAGAACTGATTGTCTCAAAGGAGCGCACGGATGATCTGGCTAGGCAACTACTGCAAAACCAAGCTGGGCAAACGCCCCTACCTGAATATGGGGGAAACCAACCTCCGTTTCATCAAGCAATCCTGTGCAAGTGGTTTTACCAGGAAATATTCCGTTAGCTCCACCCGAACGCTTTGCTGGGGACCCCAAAAGGTTTGCCGTGTTTATGAACCAATGCCGCTTGCACTTTTTATGCAGACCGGGAGCCTTTCCAAATGACCAAGCCAAAGTAGCCTTTGTATTGTCATATCTTAGTGGCAGCGCAGCGGATTGGTCCATTCCATTAGTCAACCAGGATGATCCTCGTCTCCGGGATTTTCAGGGTTTTCAAAGGAGCATGGAAAAACTATTCGCCAGACACTCAGAGGGTCAGCCCTGGACAACAAACTTTTATCCTTACGACAGGGTAACCAGGATCTGATAACCTATATTGCAACCTTCGATAGGTTGGTGGTGGAAACCGGGTGGCCGGAGGAAAAACGAATTACATTGTTTCATCGTGAACTTCGGGGAGAACTCAAAGACGTCTTGGCTCAAGTTGTGAACCCACCTCAGGATTGCACAGAATTTATAGACTTAGTGGTCCAGCTAGACCACCGACTTCAGAACCGAAAGACTGATCGAGCTAAGTTTGAGAATCGGGTATTGGTTAAACCCAACATTGCCCCCAAATGAACAGATGCATCTGAACCTATGCAGATCGGGGGGGTTAAAGGACCCTTAACTCAAAAGGAAAGAGAAAGAAGACGACAGATGCAGTTGTGTCTGTACTGTGGAACCTCAGGACATTTTCTACGGATTGCCCTACAAAACCACCCAACAAGGTGGTAGGAGTTGCTGATAAAAGCCACATAGAGCCTGATTCCGGAAATGACCACGCCCGACAAGCGTAGAGGTCCGCTTGCCGAGCTTAAAGAAGGAGACTCAGACCTTGCATCTGATCATCCCAATGGTCCTACTTGATCCCAGGCAGCCATCACGTATGCATGCAGTAAGGGCATACATAGATAGCGGAGCCGTAGGAAACTATATGGACCACGAATTGGTGTCAAGGATGAATCTACCTCTTTGCAAAAAGACCACTTCGGATGTCATTACCTGAGTTGATGGAACTGAGATTGCCTCGGGGCCTGTAACTCATTCCACTACAGAGATGACACTGTTGAGTCAAGAAGGGCATTGAGAGACTATTGTGTTTGATCTAATCAAAGCCCCACAGTTCCAGATAATACTGCGGATGCCATGGTTGGAAACACATAATCCTTGTATAGAGTGGCGAGAGAAGAGAATAACCTTCACGGATTGTGCACACACCTGTTACCCGGAGAAAACTTTGAACAAAGGCCTGGCTACAGTCGTTAACCCAATCGTGCAGTTACCTCAGGAATACCAAGAATTTCAGGATGTTTTTCAAAAAGAACAGGCCAATACATTACCTCCTCACAGATCATACGATTGTCAAATCGATCCCTACCCGGTGCACAACCCCCATGCAGTAGAATCTACGCCCTCACGGAACCTGAAAATCTTCACCTACGGCAATACTTGGACCAATACCTTGCTAATGCCTTTATTCGTCCTTCCAAGAATCCTGCATCCTCAGCTTTATTCTTCGTGCCAAAAAAGGAAGGTGACCTTAGAACGTGCATAGATTACCACGCATGAAATCAGATTATGGTAAAAAACCGATACCCATTGCCTCTGATCCCCGAATTACTAGACCAAGTAAAGGATGCTTGTATCTACACTAAGTTAGATCTCCGAGGGGCATATCATCTGGTATGTGTCAAGAAAGGCAACGAATGGAAGACTGCCTTTCGCACCAAGTACGGATTATTCGAATATCAGGTGATGCCCTTCGGGTTGTGCAATGCACCAGCAGCCTTCCAGTATTTTATGAACGATGTCCTTCGTGAACTCATTGACGTCTGTGTCGTCGTATACATAGATGATATTCTAGTGTACTCCTCCTCAGAATCAGACCATGTTAAGCACATGCGTGCAGTCCTTGAGAAACTACGCCAGCACAAGTTATATGCAAAATTGGAAAAATGTGATTTTCATGCTACGGAAGTTGAATTTCTTGGATTTATCCTGACTCCAAAGGGAGTCCGAATGGACTCTCGAAAGGTGGACGCAATTCCCAAGTGGCCATCACCCAGTTCAGTCAAAGGGGTACAAAGCATGCTCGGATTTGCTAATTTCTACCGCAGATTAATTCCGGATTTCTCCCATGTAGTACACCCCATCACAGCACGTTTGCGAAAAAACAAACGCTTCTTGTGGACCGAAGAGGCTGAAAAGGCCTTCCAAGAGCTGAAAGCGAAATTCACATCAGCACCTGTCTTAAAGCATCGACGCCCTGAGCTTCCATACATAGTAGAAACTGATGCATCCAGTTTAGCCATGGGAGCTGTCCTGTCCCAGAAGGATCCTGAAACTGGTCAACTTCACCCAGTAGCGTTTTGGTCCAGAAAGTTCTCAGCACCTGAGTTAAACTATGTGATTACCGATAAAGAGCTATTAGCTATCAAATCTGCCTTTAAGGCTTGACGGCACTACCTTCTTGGTGCCAGGCATACCATTACCATAATCACTGATCACCGGAACCTGCAGTATTTAAAAACAGCCAAAGCCCAATCATCGCGACAACTTCGATGGGCATTGTTCTTTGCCGAATTTGATTTCGTGATCACTTATCGACCAGGCCGCAAAAATGGCAAAGCAGATGCCTTATCCCGAATACGGATGGGAGAAGCATATGTGTCATGATCCCTGCTTCCAAGGGGTCAGGACTTGCCCCACGACCTTGGAAGCAGGCCCATGACTCTGATCCCAGGAACCAGCCAGTCCCTATAGGGACCCTCTGGACCTTGTCCTGGCGCCAGTGGCGCCAGGCTCATGATGATGACTGGTCCCGGCACAGGAAGCGCCGGGCTCATATTAGATAAGAGTGCTTGGTGGACCTACCTGTAGCAGACCATGCTGCTTACTTACCAGCTAACTGGTCTCCTGATCCTTCTCTGCCTGGAACTACTTTTTCTGTCTGGGTGGAGCAGGAGCCACTCCCTGGAAGCAGAACACAGGAACTCTTCTAGAAATCTGGAACTCTTTTCTTACCTGGGTGAGGCCGTGGAAGGAGACGCCTAAGCACTACAGAAGGCTATTTAAACCACACCCGATTGGTTTCACGTGCTTCGCGTTATTCTGCATCTGCAGCAGGACGCTCACCGTGTCAGCTCCAGGAAACCTCCAGCTCCAGATCCTGTGAACACGAAATAACCTGCTGGAATCCAATCTTCAGTCTTCTTCAGTCTTCTGCAGCTCCTGCAAAACAAAGGCACAGGTTAGGTTAAAGTAAAGGCAGTGAATCTACTTACCTAATCCAACGGCAGCATCCAAGGCGCCTTTTTCTGCCGTTCTCTTCCGGCATCCGACATCTGCAAAGAGAGAGAACATCGGTCAGTAATATTCAACTACAAGTTCTGCTTACCTGTGTTACGCCCGTTCCAACTCAGCTCGCGTTGCATTCCGGCACCTGCAAGGCAAGATACATCGGTTAGTAACGCTTAGGTACAAGACTGCTTACCTGTGTTACGTTCGCTTTCAATCTGTTTGCGCTGCACCTCAGTACCTGCAAAGACAAAAGAGAAATTACGGAGCATTCTCCAGCGCTATTGCAGCCTTTCTACTCACGTGCCATTAGAAGGATAATCTTCATCGTCACAGCATCTGAAAAGGGAAAGACATAGACTTTACAGACTTAAGACTTTTGAAAGAGAAGAGAACAATGCAAAAGGAACTTTAATACTTACAAGGCACGCTCGTGCATTAACGGCGTCTTCGCTCTCAGCAAATCCTCTGCTATCAAGAGGCAGAGCTTGCATCCAGTGAAGCAACTGGACCCAGCGCCCCTGCACGAGACGCAGGATGGAGAGCCCGGCATTTACCTATATAAGGTAAGCGCAATATCAACCCAGTTCCATGGGGAAAGAAAGGGCGAGAGGGGCTAGGAACTTTCCGAACCTTCCAAACACTAATACCTTGGTTTACCCTTGCAGACATCTCACTCTTCAGCTTAAACTGTCGGTGGGAAGGGGGCCCAGTCCGGGAGCAAAACGAACCCTGCGCCTAACACTGAAGACAGTATCCTCGCCAGATCAAGACCTGCGCCTCCGGGGGAACCAGGTGAGCGTTACAGAACGCGAAGCCTTACCACAAAATTCCCGCCCAGGCGCAATGGAAACCTCAGAAACAGACCAGTTGGCCCAATTACTCGGGGAGTTGAGGGCGGAAGTACACGCTGCACGTCAGGAAACAAATGCCCTAAGGAGGGAGTTAGTGGTCTCCAAAGAGCGAACAGACGATTTGGCTAGACAATTGCTGCAAGCCCAAGCTGGACAAACTCCTCTACCAACCCCAAGTGGGGGCCACGCTCCTCCAGCTTCCTCGAATCCGGTACAAATCAATCTACCAGGAAATATACCTTTGGCTCCGCCCGAACGCTTTTCAGGTGACCCAAAAAGGTTTGCTGTGTTCTTCAATCAATGTCGCTTGCACTTTTTGTGCAGACCCGCCGCTTTTCCAACGGACCAGGCTAAAGTGGCCTTCGTGCTCTCTTATCTCAGTGGCAGTGCCGCAGATTGGTCTGTTCCTTTAGTGTCTCAAGATGACCCCATTCTCCATAACTTCCAGGACTTCCAAGCCAGTATGGAGAAACTGTTCGCAAGGCACTATCAGGGACAGACCTTGGACAATGAACTTCTTTCACTACGACAGGGCAATCAAGATCTTCTGACTTATATTGCATCATTTAACAGACTAGTGGTGGAAACCGGACGGCCGGAGGATAAGAGGATCACACTGTTTTACAGAGGTCTGCGTGGGGAATTAAAAGACGTTCTGGCTCAAGTGGTAAATCCTCCACAAGACTGTTCCGAATATATCGATCTGGTAGTGCAATTGGATCATCGACTACAGAATCGGAAAGCCGATCGATCCAGATTTGAAACCCGACTTTTTTCAAGGCCACAAAGTTCTACGAAAGGATCTGATTCCGTGGAACCCTTGCAAATAGGGGGTGTAAAAGGACCTTTAACCCAAAAGGAGAGGGAAAGGAGGAGACAACTGCAATTATGCCTCTATTGCGGAAACTCAGGGCACTTTCTTCGAGATTGTCCAGTGAAGCCCAAGAAGAAGATAGTAGGGGCGTCTGATAAAGGTACCGAGAATTCTGAGCCGGGAAACGACCTCGCCCGGCAAGTGTAGAGGTCCGCTTGCCGAGCGTTAAAACCAGTTCTTTGACCTCGCATTTCATCATGCCCATGGTCCTCGTGAGTCCTGAACAACCTAATCGTATGCATGCCATTAAAGCATACATCGATAGTGGCGCAATCGGGAATTACTTGGACTGTGAGCTGGCCGCCAGGATGAATCTATCTCTTTGTCCAAAGACGGTGAAAGACGTCATTACCACCGTGGATGGGACGGAAATAGCTTCCGGACCCGTAACTCACACCACCATGGAAGTAACGTTAGTAAGCCAAGATGGGCATCAAGAGAAGATCGTGTTTGATGTGATCAAGGCCCCTCAGTTTCAAGTCATCTTGGGAGTTCCTTGGTTGGAGAAACACAATCCTCAAATTGATTGGCTAGCAAAGACAATCCGGTTTCCAGAATGCGCTTCTACCTGTTACCCTCAGCTCTCCACCAAACTAGCTGCAACTGTTTCTGAGAGTCCGCAACTGCCTCCTGAATACCAGGAATTCCAAGATGTCTTTCGGAAAGACCAAGCTAATTCTTTGCCTCCCCACAGATCATACGACTGTCAGATAGACCTGATTCCCGGATCCACTCCTCCGTGCAGTCGGATTTATGCCCTTACTGAACCTGAAAATCTCCACCTAAAGCAATATTTGGACCAGTACCTGGCTAACGGATTCATCCGTCCTTCGAAGTCCCCGGCCTCCTCAGCTCTGTTCTTCGTGCCAAAAAAGGAGGGAGACTTAAGAACGTGTATAGACTACCGTGCCCTGAACCAGATTACAATTAAGAACAGGTATCCATTGCCATTGATCCCAGAACTACTTGACCAAGTCAAAAACGCCTGCATATATACTAAGTTAGACCTCAGAGGAGCCTACCATTTGGTGCGAATAAAGGAGGGCGATGAATGGAAGACGGCCTTTCGTACCAAGTATGGACTGTTCGAGTATCAAGTGATGCCCTTCGGGTTGTGTAACGCACCGGCCGCATTCCAGTTCTTTATGAATGACGTGCTCCGTGAACTCATTGATGTGTGTGTAGTTGTATACATTGACGACATTCTGGTTTATTCGTCCTCTGAGGCAGAACACCGAAAACATGTAACCGCAGTACTGGAGAGGCTCCGCAAACACAAACTTTTTGCAAAATTAGAGAAGTGCATCTTTCATGTTACTGAGGTCGAATTTCTGGGATTTATTTTGTCACCTAACGGAGTTCACATGGACTCGAGGAAAGTAGATGCAATAATCAAGTGGCCCTCACCATCATCTGTAAAAGGGGTTCAAAGTATGTTGGGCTTCGCCAACTTCTATCGCAGGTTTATTCCAGACTTTTCTCGGGTAGTCCAACCCATTACAGCTCTCCTCAAAAAAAAAACAAACGTTTTGAATGGTCTACCGAGGCAGAACAAGCCTTTCAGGAGCTAAAGACTAAATTTACCTCTGCCCCGATTTTAAAACATCCCCGCCCGGAACTACCTTACATCGTCGAGACCGATGCCTCCAGCCTTGCTATGGGAGCAGTGCTTTCACAAAGAGATCCAGAAACCAACCAGTTGCACCCCGTGGCGTTTTGGTCTCGCAAATTATCAGCCCCAGAAATCAATGACACCATTACCGATAAGGAACTGTTGGCTATTAAGTCCGCCTTTAAGGCCTGGCGGCATTATCTCTTAGGAGCCCGACACACAGTCACTGTCATTACTGACCATGGTAATCTACAGTATCTTAAATCAGCCAAAGCTCAATCCTCCAGACAACTTCGCTGGGCATTATTTTTTGCCGAATTTGATTTTATAATCACTTACCGACCAGGCAATAAGAATGGTAAAGCGGATGCCCTCTCTCGAATCGGAGTAGAGGAACACATGGTTAACCCTGAGCTCGTACCTATTATTCCTGAACAAAGAATCCTGGGTTTGATCAGCATGCAATCCATTGAAGAAATTGAAACCCAGGTTAAACAACTTGTAACTCCAACGGACATACAAAAATGGCAGCTTCAGGGGGAAGACTTCACAGTAAAGAACGACTTATTATACTTCAAGGAACGACTTTATCTACCCTGTACCAGTTTACAAAATCAAGTCATCTCTTGTTATCACGACTCCTTAATGGAAGGACACCCGGGTATGGCCAAGACCTCGGAAAAGGTCAAGCGTCACTTTTGGTGGCCATCTTGGAGAAAAGACATCAGAAACTTTGTCATGTCCTGTGGAGTGTGCGCCCAGAACAAGAGTCCTAAGGAAAAACCAGCAGGCCTCTTACAACCACTTGAAATCCCACCTCATCCCTGGCATACCCTTTCCATGGACTTTATCACTGACTTACCTCCCTGTTCCGGATACAATACAATCCTGGTAATCGTAGACTTATTTTCAAAAATGGCACATTTCATCCCACTAAAGGGGTTACTGTCAGCAGCAATCGTGGCTCGAGAATTTCTTGAAAACATTGTTCGGTTGCACGGCTTTCCTTCAGTTTTAATCTCAGACAGAGGAAGTCAATTCATCTCCCACTTCTGGCGGAGTTGCTGTCGGTTAGCTCAAATTGATGTGAGGCTTTCCACCAGTCACCACCCACAAACCGATGGTCAGACCGAAAGGACCAATCAGACTTTGGAACAGTACCTACGCTGCATGCTGCAACAGACAGGAGGAACTTGGAAGGACATCCTTTGGATAGCCGAGTACGCTTACAATAACTCAGCCCACTCTGGAACCGGAAAGACCCCGTTTTTTCTTTTGTATGGTAATCATCCTCGAACCTCTAACCTGGATCCACCTCAGGATCTTGGAACACCAGCAGTTGACCACCTACATTCAACCATCACCCAAGCCTTCAAGGAAGCTACTACCCACCTTCAAAGGGCCAAGGAACAATACAAGAAAGGAGCAGATCAACATCGAAAGGAAGCCCCTCAATACCAAATAGGATATCAAGTCTGGTTATCCACCAAATATTTACCCCTAAAGGGACCACGCACCTTTAACCCAAGATACCTGGGACCCTACTCTGTTACTGCCATAATAAATCCAGTAGCGGTCAAGTTGGAGTTACCCCCTCGCATGAAAATGCACCCAGTCTTCCATGTCTCACTACTAAAACCTGTTCAACCAGAAACCCGATTGACTAAATCTCCTGAACCTATCCTAGTTGACGGAGAACTTGAGTTTGAAATCAAAAATATCCTGGATTCCAAGATCTCCAAATCAAAACTACACTACCTGATTGACTGGAAAGGCTACGGCCCCCAAGAAAGATCTTGGGAACCTGCAGAACATGTACACGCACCCCGACTAATCAAGAAATTTCATCGGACATTTCCTAACAAGATCTCCGGAGAAGTCAACCTTGGGAGGGGCCTTGAGGGGGGGTGCTGTCATGATCCCTGCTTCCAAGGGGTCAGGACTTGCCCCACGACCTTGGAAGCAGGCCCATGACTCTGATCCCAGGAACCAGCCAGTCCCTATAGGGACCCTCTGGACCTTGTCCTGGCGCCAGTGGCGCCAGGCTCATGATGATGACTGGTCCCGACACAGGAAGCGCCGGGCTCATATTAGATAAGAGTGCTTGGTGGACCTACCTGTAGCAGACCATGCTGCTTACTTACCAGCTAACTGGTCTCCTGACCCTTCTCTGCCTGGAACTACTTTTTCTGTCTGGGTGGAGCAGGAGCCACTCCCTGGAAGCAGAACACAGGAACTCTTCTAGAAATCTGGAACTCTTTTCTTACCTGGGTGAGGCCGTGGAAGGAGACGCCTAAGCACTACAGAAGGCTATTTAAACCACACCCGATTGGTTTCACGTGCTTCGCGTTATTCTGCATCTGCAGCAGGACGCTCACCGTGTCAGCTCCAGGAAACCTCCAGCTCCAGATCCTGTGAACACGAAATAACCTGCTGGAATCCAATCTTCAGTCTTCTTCAGTCTTCTGCAGCTCCTGCAAAACAAAGGCACAGGTTAGGTTAAAGTAAAGGCAGTGAATCTACTTACCTAATCCAACGGCAGCATCCAAGGCGCCTTTTTCTGCCTTTCTCTTCCGGCATCCGACATCTGCAAAGAGAGAGAACATCGGTCAGTAATATTCAACTACAAGTTCTGCTTACCTGTGTTACGCCCGTTCCAACTCAGCTCGCGCTGCATTCCGGCACCTGCAAGGCAAGATACATCGGTTAGTAACGCTTAGGTACAAGACTGCTTACCTGTGTTATGTTCGCTTTCAATCTGTTCGCGCTGCACCTCAGTACCTGCAAAGACAAAAGAGACATTACGGAGCATTCTCCAGCGCTAGTGCAGTCTTTCTACTCACGTGCCATTAGAAGGATAATCTTCATCGTCACAGCATCTGAAAAGGGAAAGACATAGACTTTACAGACTTAAGACTTTTGAAAGAGAAGAGAACAATGCAAAAGGAACTTTAATACTTACAAGGCACGCTCGTGCATTAACGGCGTCTTCGCTCTCAGCAAACCCTCTGCTATCAAGAGGCAGAGCTCGCATCCAGTGAAGCAACTGGACCCAGCGCCCCTGCACAAGACGCAGGATGGAGAGCCCGGCATTTACCTATATAAGGTAAGCGCAATATCAACCCAGTTCCACGGGGAAAGAAAGGGCGAGAGGGGCTAGGAACTTTCCGAACCTTCCAAACACTAATACCTTGGTTTACCCTTGCAGACATCTCACTCTTCAGCTTAAACTGTCGGTGGGAAGGGGGCCCAGTCCGGGAGCAAAACGAACCGTGCGCCTAACACTGAAGACAGTATCCTCGCCAGATCAAGACCTGCGCCTCCGGGGGAACCAGGTGAGCGTTACAATATGCAAACCCGGAACCGGTGCCAATAATTCCCGAGCAAAGAATTCTTGGCATAACTACTTAACAGACACTAGAAGATATTCATTCAAAAATCCAAAAACTCTTCGATCCAGCAACCCTGCAGGACTGAGTAAAGAAAGGCCTGGACTACTCAGTCGTCAATGACCTACCTTACTATCAAGGACGACTATTTCTACCACACAAGGAAATACAAAAACTAGTCATCTCCAATTACCATAACACCCTGATGGAAGGGCACCCAGGTATCGCAAAAACTGAAGCGAAAATTAAGAGACAGTTCTGGTGGCCCACTTGGCGAAAAGACGTAAAGTCATTTGTGATGGTTTGTGGCATTTGCGCCCAAAACAAAAGCCATAAGAAAAAACCTGCTGGCCTTTTACAACCTTTGGATATTCCACCTACACCATGGCACACCTTGTCTTTAGACTTTATTACAGATCTACCTCCATGTAATGGATTTAACACCATCCTAGTTATTGTGGATCTTTTTTCCAAGATGGCCCACTTTATTCCTTTAAAAGGATTACCTTCCGCTTCAATTTTGCCCAAGGAGTTCCTCGAAAACATTGTTCGAATACACGGATTTCCTTCCGTATTGGTCTCTGACTGAGGCAGTCAATTCATTTCACAATTTTGGAAGAAATGTTGTTAATTGGTGCAAATCGACGTGAGGTTATCAACCAGTCACCATCCCCAGACCGATGGTCAGACGGAGAGGACCAACCAGACCCTTGAACAGTACCTACGTTGCATGCTGCACCAGACCGAAAGCAATTGGAAGGATATTTTATGGATTTCCGAATATGCATACAATAACTCAGTACATTCTGGAACCGGACAAAGCCCCTTCTATACCATATACAGACATCACCCTCGAACCTCAGAACTCGATTCGCCTCAGCACTTAGAAATGCCTGCAGTTTGTCATTTACACTCTACTATTACACAAGCCTTTAAGGAGTCAACAGAACATTTGAAACAAGCGAAAGAGAAATATAAGAAAAATGCTGATCAACATAGAAGCGATGCTCCACGATATCAGATTGGGGATCAAGTTTGGCTGGCTACAAAACACATACCTCTAAAAGGAACTTGGACTTTTAATCCTAGGTATTTGGGACCTTACACTATTAAGGCCATTATCAACCCGGTGGCCGTCAAGTTGGAATTACCCTCTAATATGCGGATCCATCCTGCCTTTCATGTTTCACTTCTGAAACCAGTTCAACCCGGGACAAGACTTGCCAAACCACCTGACCCCATCCTAATAGATGGAGAACCTGAATTTGAGGTAAAGAATATCCTGGACTCTAAGTTGGTTAAATCAAGACTTTTTTATTTAATCCACTGGAAAGGTTACGGACCACAGGAAATATCATGGGAGCCTAGTGACCACGTTCATGCACCTCGGTTGGTGAAGAAATTCCATCGGAACTTCCCAGACAAACCAGGGCCAAGGGGAAGAACAACTTTAGGAGGGGCCTTGGGGGGGAGTGCTGTCATGATGCCTACCCCCGGGCATCCGGATCAAGCCCATCAGCCCCGGGAGCAGGCATCCAGACATTTACAAAAACCCCAGCAGCCCCAGCTAGGGGCTGTCTGGGTTCAGTCCTGGCGCCGTAGGCACCAGGCTCATAATAAAGATCAGTCCTGGCCCCATAGGCGCCAGGCTCATAGACATTACTTACCTCATGCAGACCATGCTGCAAATAAATCCAAGCCAACGTGAGGCCTGGATGGGACTATTTTATTAAAGGGACTATTTTTTACTCGGGTGTGGTCCTGGGGATCTTCTTTCCTGGGACTACTTTGGAGGCTATTTAAACCACGCCCGAACAGCAGCACATGCTTCGTGTTATTCTGCATCCAGCAGCATGACTCTCACCGTGCCTGCAGCCAGCATCCAGTCTTCTGCCAAACCCGCCTCGAATCCGGAGCTCCTAGAATAAAGAGGAAGAAAAGGACAAGGTTATAAAACAAACTTCAAATTCCTCACCTGATTCCAGATCCATTTCATCTCCCGACCTGGAAAGTACATCAGTCCTGCATGCGTCGCTTCGCCAGCTCCAGCACGGCGCCATACTCACCAGTTCTCACAGCATCTTTTGATCCGGCACTGTATCATCATTTCTTCGCCGTATTCCGGCACCTAGGGGCACAAGAATAACAAGGTGAGCCAAGGGAATCAACAAATACCTCTTACCACCATAGACTTACCTGATTTACCACCAGCGGCATTATTCTCCATATCTTCATATGCCGCATCTGTAAAGAGGGAGAAAAACAACACATTAACGCATGCAGTAGTTACCGGACAGTGTTGGGTAACACAGACTCTTACCTAAACGCCAGCAGCAGCTGCGAGACCTTCTTCTCACAAACTCAGTTGCAACTTAAGGAAGGAAGGAGACAAAAGTGAACATCGGGCACATTGAACTCTTTGAACTTGATACTTACCAATCCTGCTTGGGACTTCAGAGTCAATGCTTACCGGAACTCTCCCAACACCTTCAAACCAGTGAAGTAACTGGTATCTACGCGCCCCTGTAAGACACGCAGGATGGAGAGCTCATCTTTTACAAACATAAGGTGAGGTTACTAAGGGGATATCGGAGGTGATTAGTGGGGGAGAGCGAGAACAGTTGGGAGGCCATCCCTAAAACCCACAAGTGGCTAATCCCTGTCTCCACTTGCAGGAAAATACTTCTTTGGGTCCAACAGACAAGACTAGGCGGGCCGGTCCAGACAGTCATCTCTGCACTACGCATCACGTTGACGGAGACTGCAGCTGTCCGGGTCCGATCGACACCCCTGTGGGGTCCAGGTGAGCGTAACAAGAAACCCCTCAAGGGTTTCAACTAGTCTGTGCCTCTGGGACTCACGTCTCTCACTAAAGATGATCAGAGTTTATTCTTTAAATTCGGGGCTTTTGTATAAATGAAAGATGGTTTATCATTTTGGAATGGAGAAATGTCTCTGTCCAAATGCAAAATTCCCCAATGTCTATACACCATGTTATACATCAAACTTGCTTCCTTTGTATATTGTGTTATGCTACCAACATTTCTTGGAATTCTCGTAGTCTCATTCTTAATCTTCTTGTTCAACATCTCCGACCTGGATTTGGTCTTAATCTTGTTGTTTAACATCTCCTACCTGGATTTGGTCTCTTCATTAGGGATAGTACTCACGTTTTACAGATGCTTCTAGACTTAGAGTGGCATGATGATTTTCTTTTGGTTACCATGGATGTCATTGCTTTATATACTTCCATCAGCCACGACTTAGCCCTACAGAATATTGATTTTGTTTTTCAAGACTTGTCAGCGTCTTATACACTTCAGATTGATATGTTGAAAGAGTTTCTGAGATTTACATTAAATAACAATGTTTTCTTGTTCAATTAAACTTATTACTCCCAAATGAAGGGGGGTGCAATGGGGGCCAAGTATGCACCTTCTTTGGCAAACCTCTTTATGAGTAATTTTGAAAAGAAGCATGCGCTAGGCAAACAAAAATGCAAAGACAATGTGGTATTATGGAGAAGGTTCATAGATGATATCTTGTTGATTTGGAGGGGGACTGAAGAAGAGTTATCAATTTATATAGAATATTTGAACAGTAATAACTTTGGGATCAAGCTAACAGGAGAGTCCAGCAATACCTAAATTAACTTTCTCGACCCGACTATTTATATTGAGCATGGCAAAATGGAAACTAGAACATTCAGGAAACCAACTGAGGTAAATTCTACATTACATGCGGAAAGCTGCCACAGAAAAACTATAATCACTAATATACGTGTGGGCGAATACTTTAGGGCACGTCGCAATTGCTCCAATGATGAGATATTTATGCAAGATTGTGATCTCTTGTCTATAAGCTTTGCTGACAGAGGATACAAAACTTCGATAATATCCAACGCATGCCAGAAGGTCAAGACCAAATCCAGGTCAGAGATGTTGAACAAGAAGATTAAGAATGAGACTACGAGAATTCCAAGAAATGTTGGTATCACAACACAATATATGAAGGAAGCAAGTTTGATGTATAACATGATGTATATTGCATTTGGACAGAGACATTTCTCCATTCCTAAATGATAAACCATCTTTCATTTACACAAAAGCCCCGAATTTAAAGAATAAACTCTGTCCATCTTTTGTGAGAGACATGAGTCTCAGAGGCACAGACTGGTTGAAACCCTTGAGGGGTTTCTCCAAATGTGGTACATGGATCATGTGCTGTTATGCGCATCCAGATTGTTGTGAATTTTCTAATGAACAAGGCATTCAAGTCCGCATTGACGAGTTTATCAATTGTTGCAGTAAATTTGTGATTTATGCAATTGTGGGTGTGTGCCGGAACATCTTTGTTGGTCGCACCATTAGGGAACTGCGCACAAGAATTAAGGAACACATTTTCTGTTTGAATAAATTAGATCATAAGTTACCTTTAACAAATCATTGGCAAACATGCCACCAATTGGAGAATGTAAAAGATATCAGGTTTTTTGGATTAAAGAAGGTTCAACTTGGCAAAAGTGGAGGCGATCAGCAAATTAAGCTGAGACAAATCGAGGCCAAACATATTTGCAATTTGTGGTGTGTTCTGATGGGGGTTAGCACAGAACATGAGATGGGAATTGTTTTGTAGTTTCACTGTGCTAGTGCCAGTAGTAGTGCATTGTCAGTTCCAAGAAATCATACAATTAGTGACATGTCGTTTGGAAAAACACTTTGGTATTATACTTACTTTTTCATCAGTTCCGCACATTGGTTTATCATTAGTAGATATAATCAATCTCATTGATTATCTATTTATTGATCATCTTGTTATAGATAACATAAATAATATTTAGTGACATTATTGTGAGACTTTTCGGATTTAGGTACTTCGCCAAAATTGATTTATGGGATATTTTCAATTCCCTAATTAACAGGCAATAGGATATACATCGTATACCCAGTTGAATTATCCAATCATCTTTCACTCGTATCTTCGAGTATTTCCAGCTTAATTGTCTGTCACCTCTTTATTCATATCATTGAACACAAAGCACCGGCACTAGTCATAATATATAATACAGCGTTGTGCCATACCTTTGGACCACTTATCCCATGGATCATCGTGCATTAACTTTAGTTTCTTTGATCGCGTGAGGTTCGTGCGCGGGACTTCATGCCGTACGAATGACGTCACGCGTTTGTTTACAATGTATATTTGAATCAAGATGGCGCAATTCATGAGCGCCACTATGGAGACACATGGGATTTGTCCCGTTTGATTATACAATGGGGTAAGTGGCAGCGCTGCCTATCTTCTCCCATCCATCCATATTTTCAATGGGGGTCATTATTCATTATTTAAAGATGCACATTTGTTCAGATTAACGGCATGCATTTTCTTTGCATCTATTTTGCATCATTACGACAGGGAATTTCTCAATCAACTCATGCCAATATTTGGAAGAAAACTTGTCATACCTGCTTGTTTTAGAGTACTCTTTCAGTGCATAATGACAGCACACAAATCAATAACGTCAGTCTCACACGTATTTATTTAATTTGTTGCGTTCCCCTACCTAGCTGGAAGGGTTCGGAAGTATACCCATTCACTCTTGTTACTGCTACTGGAAGGTGGTATAGTAGTTTAACCCAACTCATGAAGTAAGGGCCTATGCCCATTCGTCGCATAATTTCCCAAATTGCCTCCCATTGCACAGAGTCGAAAGCCTTTTCGAAATCTATGGACAGTAGGGCTAGGGGGTTTGGTAGCTTAGGTGTTTTTTCTAGTGATGTGTGTAATCTATATATATTTTGCCTGGTGGATCTTTGTGGCATAAATCCGCATTGGTCCGGGTGCATTAGTGTGTGTATGACGCGCTGCAGCCGATTGGCCAGTACTTTCGCCAGTATTTTGGCCTCGCAGTTTATAAGAGAGATGGGTCTGTAGGAACTGCACTTGTCAGGTGGCTTATCTGTTTTGGGCAAAACTATTATTGTAGCTTTTCTGAGGTCTGGGGGGAGGCAACCCTGCGAGTGCGAGTGTTGAAAGAGGCGCAGTAGTTGTGGAGAGATTATGTTTGCACCTATTTTCTTCCATATTTCGACAGGAAAACCGTTCGGGCCTGGGGTCTTCCCTGACTGAGGTTCTGACTGCACAGGTTACTTCTTCCTCTGTGATTTCTTGTTCTAGTACGACCGCCTGTTGCTCGTCTAGGGTAGGAAGGGTAATTTCTTCTAATATATCAGTCGGTGGGAGTGCAAGTGGTGCACTGTACAGTTCAGCGTAATATTTAGCAAATCCCTCCGCTATGTCCTGCTCTGTTACTAGTGGGTCTGGTTCTTCTGTCGTTAGTTTCCTAACTTGAGTGAGGCCTAAATCCCTGTGCTCCAACCATGCCAGAATTTTCCCCGCCTTGTCCCCAGTTTCATATATTTTCGCTCGCATTGATGCATGCGCTTGTTTTGCATTGTCTAAGGCTATGTGCTGTAACTGTTTCTGTGCTAACTGCAGTGCACGTTGTGTCTCGGGTAGATCATGGACCAGGTGAGCAGATTCTGCATTCCGTACCTTGGCTTCAGCTGCATGTATCGCTTCAAGGTGTTTTTTCTTAGTGCCTCCCATAGCGTTGTTGGGCTGTCCACAGAGTCAGTATTTATTTCAAAGTATGTTTCAGTAACTTTGTATGTGTTCCACCAATTCGGGAAACCCCAGGTAATAACCATTCAGTCTCCAACTGGGTGGGGGGAGTGGCCTGCTGGTCTTAATCGTTAACATGAGTGGGGAATGATCTGAAATACCTCTGGGGAGCAGTTGTGCGTCACACGCCTCATGTATGTTACACATAGGTAGGAAGAAGTAATCCAACCTGGATAGCGAAGCATGTGCACTGGAGTGGTACGAATATTCTCTTGTATTGGGATGTAGGGATCTCCATGCATCATGTAACCCCAGTGCATTGGTAAATGTGGCGAGTTTAGTGCATGTATCTGGGTTTCTGGATCGTACATGTGTCCTATCCAACTCTGTGTTCATGACTTCGTTAAAGTCTCCTCCAATCAACGTGAGGCCTTCAGTGTTGTCAACAATTAGGGGTGTAATATCGTTAGTCAGGGGGGTTAGGAGGGTAGGTGGTGCATATATAGCGATCATAGAGATGGTGCGTTCCCACAGGATTCCTGTTGTGTGTACATATCTACCTCCCTGGTCCTGGGTGACTGCAGTGGGGCCATAGGGGAGTCTTTTGTGTATTAGGATCAATACCCCACGTGATCCCATGGTGAATCCGGCATGAAAGGCTTGTCGGTAGTTTGTGTGACTAAACAGTGTGCATCTTGTGCCCGTCAGATGTGTCTCTGTTAAGAAGGCCAGATCTGGTGAGTGACGGTTCAGTGCTTGTAGGAGTAGGCGTCTATTAATACTATTTCCGAGCCCGTTAACGTTCCATGTCATCACCTGGATGGCTCTGCTTTTATCTACATTGGTGTTCTGCGCCATGTAACTTGTGCATGTGTGGTGTCAGTATATTGTATATCTAAGAGTGTTCCATGATCCACCAACCCGGGCAGGGATTGAGCTGGATCGTACATTTGTTGGTTCAATGTCAGGACTCGTTTGCTCTTTCGTTCCATGCGGGTCAAACGCGAGGGAGTTATTGCCATGTACTTCTTGAACTTGGTGTAACTTTTAACATAACAACTCCCACCCCCACCCTATACTCCACCCACCCTGAAGCATCTGTCGCCAAATACAACAATCAAACGGACAGATAACCCATTGACTAATAACCATTACCCAAGTCTTTGTGCTTCTGCTTTAACCAATCTCCAACTGTCTTACTTTGGTTGTTCCGTTGCCAAACTGACTGTTCGTGGTCGCAGTCTAAATTTAAGTTCAAGTTCCTGGGAGGTGGCCTCGGGCAGCCGCCGTGCTATGTTGTTTTCGTGATGTTATTTATGGTTCGTAGTAAGAGTGCATCATCCTGGCTGGTGCTCGACGGGCTCCACTGCTTGTTCTAGAGCCACTGGTTCCATGTCCACCGGGGTTCTCCCCCGGGGGGCCCGATGCAGGCGGAGCCGGGGTCTATCTTTCTGTCTCCTTGGTCGCGCCGACCAGTCGCCCTCAATGTGGGTCTCCGCCCATTTCCAGGCCTCCTGAGGGTCAGTGAAGTGTGTGGTCGTACCTTTATGATAAATCTTAAACTGAGCTGGAAATAGCAGTCCGAATTTAACTTTAATGAGAGATAGCTGCCGCTTCAGTGGTTCGAATGATTGTCTTACGCGTTGCACTTCTTTCGTGTAATAAGAGAAGAAGGCTATCCGGGAGCCATTATAAGTAATCGTTCCCTTCACATAGGCCATCTGGAGCAGCACATCCCTATCACGATAATTAAGGAGCTTAGCAATTACAGTCCTGGGCGGCATTCCTGGGGTGGGCTTGCCAGAAGGTATCCTGTGGGAGCGTTCTACTGAAAAATATTTGGAGAAGGAATGAGGGTCATAAATGTCCGCTAGCCACTGTTCCAAGAACAGTTCCATGCTCAGTCCCTCCGTCCCCTCCGGAATTCCGAGGATACGCACGTTGTTGCGGCGAGACCTGCCCTCGCCCTCATCCACTCTGGCCTCCAGGGTCTTCAACCGGTGCAGTTTCTGTGACAATTGTTGGTTGATATTGCTAATGTTGTCCTCTGTACCTGAGATGCGTTGTTCCGCTTCCCCCATGCCAGAGGTGAGTTTTTGCAGGTTGTGGCGGAGGAAGGACACATCCGCCGCTATACTGTCTATTTTCATTTCCATGGAGGTCCAGGAACTCGTAATGGCCGTCATTACATCTTTCAGAGAGAGGGTGTCCTCCGTGTCTGGAGAGTTTGCCAGCGGTGCTTGATCCGTCGGTTGAGATGTCGTGGCGAAAGCATATTGGTCCATTCTGCTTTGTATGCTCGATTTCCGCGGTTTGTCTTTCCCCATTCTGTAGCGTGGGAGGTGGCGGTATAGTGTGTGGATGCTTGCTCTACTAAACTCTTTAACTGATTCCACAGGTATCACTTAGAAATGCGATATGCTTTGCTTGTTGAAATGTGCCGCCGCGCCCCCGCAAAGGGCCTCCTGTGAGTCCGCTTTGGTGGTGTCTGGTCCGGGCGCTGTGTAACCACTTCTTCCTAATGGGAGGTGTCACCTGCACTACCCCTGTGCCTGCACACCCTGACCGGGGTGAAGTGAGTTTACTGCTTCGTGCTTTCTGGTGCGCTTCCGTGCCTGTTTCGCCTCTCGGTAACTGCCGGGGTAGGAGTTGTGTTTGAGTGCTTTCAGGAGTGTCCCTGCAGGCGCCGGTTCTGGATCTATTGTTGCCTCTCTCCCCGATCCGCGGAATGCAGATTTTCTCCAGTTCCCCTCGTGGTGGTGGGAGGCAAGGATAGGATCGGCCGTGGGCCGCAAAGCAAGTGCCACTCACGGGGGGAGGCCGCTTCACACCAACTTGAGTCTCTTGCCTCGTCCCCAGAGCGCAGTCCCAGCTTCACCGCCAATCCAACGGTGAGCCATTACTCCAACGAGGTTGGGGGGGAGGGGAGAGAAGTTGAAAGGATGTTCTCCGGTCAGGAAGATCGCGCACTCCAGCTGGGGGGAGGGGGGATCCGTCCGCTCCCTTTCGGAACAGCGTCCCTTCCTACCTTCTTTCCGGGAGGCACATGCAGCGCTGTGCCTTCCACTCCGCGTATCATCCGCCACTCCCGCTGCTCCCTGCGTCTCTCCCTCCGTCCTGCACTGCAGCTCCGCACACGTTGCCTGCCTCCTCGGTGTTGGGCACACTAACCGGGCGACAGCACAGCCACGTTCCCAGCCCCTTCGTGGATGACACAGCTCTCTTCTGCAGCTCCACTAAGTCACAGCGGCCATCTTGGTTTCATGCTTTCACGCCCGATCGGGTTTCGTTATCGTCAAATATCTCGGTAAGAGGCTGGCTTTCTGCTTTCCAGCTCTGTGTACCTGTGCCGCACCTTATCCTCTTCGCCACAGATGTGTTTGGAGCCAAATATGTTCCATTGAAAAGGATGTTTAAACAGGATTTTGTCGGCGGCCGCCAGAGCTCCACGGACTCACGTCCTGCCTGCTCGCATGCTGGCCACGCCACCTGCGTGTCCTATATTGATTTAGATAATGCCTTTTATATCTCACCCGCACTTAATCTTGGTCTCATTCCCTGCTGAGGTGTGTCTGTTACTGACTCCCATTGTAGAGTGTAACAGCCTTTTTGGGGGACTCTCACTTTCAAGTGGTGACCCCGACGCGATAGCGTTCTATTTGTCCCTTTTTGGCACGATACGTCCCCGGCCACAGCAGAGACGCACGGCGCGCCCCTCAAGAGAGCTACCTGTCTACGGCAACTGGTACGCTTAGTCGTGCGCACGCAGTAGGGCGATTGGGTACGGGTCCCACTTCAAAAAATCCATAGTACCGCTCGCCAGAGCCGGGGATGGCCATTGAGTGTGGGGCAGCGCCTCCTGGACGGACCGAGTCCGGAGGGTCTCGGATCAATATGGGCACGTGAGTATTAAGTGCGAGCAACATTAAAAGGAGTCGGATATAGATAAGAGTATACGAGGTCAAGCTAAGTTAAAAAGGGGGCTCTTTCTAGGGTAAACTAATTGGTGCTTTAATACTTTTCTCTTTCTGTTGCATATGGCCATTAGGATAAGTTAAGGAGATTACAAGGTGAAAAGGGAAGACGGAAACCTAGCTCTGCAAGGGGGTAGAAGGCTGCGCCGCATAGTGCTATCTTGACTAGTACTGGAAACAAGTGAAACAAAGAAAATTATAAGTAAGAGTCTCAGATGAGTAGAAGACTCGGAGTAAAATTTAGAAAACGCTTTTTTCTTTCTCATCTTTTCTAAAAAACTATGAGGGGATATTCCGACAACTTAAGGGTTAGAGGGTGTAACGGGTTAGAGTAAAAGGGATCCTTCGAATAAAGAACAGTGAAGGAAGGAAAGGGAGGTCTATGTTATATGTTGTAAGTAAAACGTTTGTCAAATTGACGTCATGTATTGAATATGTTATGCCCCTTTTGTGACTACAATGTTGTGATAAAGTGATACATTGGTTTTATCAGGCTTTGGTGAAAAGTGGTCATTGTAAGTGTGACCTTTTGAGATTTATTACATAGGTTATACCAGAGATACATTAGTGTTTGAGAACTGCCATCACTAGGAGTGCGTACACAAAGTACCCCGATTAACGCAGGGTGACACATGAGGGTGAAAGACAGGGGAGCAGCATGGGGGTGGAAACACCCCTGGCCCATATTTGTCAAAATTTACCAGGCTACATGGAGCGCATAACAAAATACCATGACCAGTGGGTCACAGAATTATAAGGGTTGATGGACTCCCCTAGGTACGGCCTGCAGGAGGATCGTTTGACAAAAGCGTGCTGGACATAGTGGCCACATGCTTGTTTGTGAAGTACAAAGGAAAACAATTGCACAATACAAGGGCAATATTAGACTTGTGGAGGCCGTTTGAAGAAGTGCCCCCAATTAAAAGAAAGGAAATAGCACAAGAACAGATTACCTCAACCCTGGCAACAGAAGGACGTGAAAAGAAGGGTGAAGGGAAGGGAGGGCCAGTAGAGGTAACACAATTGTATCCCCTTTTGAATAAACCAGTGCCCTCTGAGGGATCCATGACCCAGTGTATGTGTCTACACCCGCACCCGTAATTGCACCCCCGCCATATGAGTGCCCAAGAACAAGTGGACAGGTGAGTACTCCGACAACAGATGTCGAAAAATTCACAGAAGACTTAGATTCCAGATTATCAATGGCCCGAAATGAATTGTCTAGGCTATGAGATATATGTGAACAAAGTGGATCAGGCACATCTAGGACGAGCAAACACAGAGGGCGCAGATATCTGACAGGTCCATAGAAGAAGGGTGGAAAAAGAGGGGGATACTATTCCGAATACAGGAAGTGCCGACCAGAATAATAGAGCTAGAACAACACACACCTGAGGGAAATACAGGGGGAGAAGGAATGGACACTGGAGGGTGGAGGAGTTGTGGTGTGACATAGAGGAAAATTAGTTAGAAGGAAGAAGACTTGGGTTCACGGCAGGAGGGGTGCCAATGAGGTTAGATGAAACACCTCTGGGGAGGGCTATGGAGGAAGAATGGAATGGGAGACTAAGAAGTAGAGTGGGAAGAATGGCAGTATTGGGAAAGAAAGGATCAAAGGCGAGTACTGGGAAAGGAATAAAGAGTAGGTTACAACTGCCCTTGATACACAGATGAGGAGGGAGGCCATATTATTTACCCTGGGCTCAGATGGATAAGGCCAACTTGTAAAAATTGTTGCCGTCGCTGTCGGGAGGAGCAAGCAAATGGATATATGTATTTGAGAAGCACACAGCAGGGGTTCCATTAGCTGTTGGTGATGTTAAGGGTTTGTTGGTATCCGCAGTGGATGATCAAGCTGACAGGGTCTGGGCAAAGGCCAGATTCCCAGGAATAACCTTAGATTGTGACCGGCATGATGGCGCCTCTTTCAAAACAGTACACGCAAGAATCTAGGATGCCTTGAGAGACACTTTCCCAGATACACCCGATTTGCAGTCAGTAATGCAATGTACAATGAATGAGGGGGAAGATGCTATGGGTTTCATTCTTTGGGTGTAGGAGATGTGGAGAGCGGAAACGGGTACGGCTAGGGATCAATCAACATCTTTGTTTTACTTTATAATAAAGAGAGGGCTCCCAAAAGAAGTTCAGAAGGCACTCGACAAAATAGCAGGGATTGAAGCAAAAGGCTGGCCTGAAATACAAAGCACAATAGTACACCACTGCAAAAGGATCAAGGAAAGGGAGATGGAGATAGCACAGAAAAGTTTGGCAGACGAGGCAAAATTAATACAAACGAAAATGATGAAGGTCGCAGCAGCTGTAGCTGCACTCACCACAGGTAGAGAAGCAGAGGAGGAGGAGGGGTCAGTGGCAATACAAGGGAGAATGGCAGCCAATTGGGCAGGAAATGGGCAATCACAGTGGAATGGACAGGAGCGGTACAGAGGACCACAGTGGCAAGCGTGGAGCGCCCGGGGAGGAAGAGGTGGGTACAGAGCGAACAGAGGTGGTGGTCCAAGGTACGGAGGGAATGGTAGGTACGGAGGTCCAGGTCCGAGAGGGGGACAAGGGAATTGTTGGACTTGCGGGAGGTGGCAGCATTTTTCATGGGAGTGTAGGAGCAGACCAATGAATACTTATCAAAATGAATAGCAGTATGGCCACCCCCACCCAGGAAGCCCATATGGGCTGCCAATGGGCGGTGGAAGGGGAAGAGGACAACAAGATCAGAGGTGCCCAGAGGAACATAGGGCACAAACGCATAATGTTCAGCAACACCCACAAAGCCGAGAGCACATGACAAACACCCAAGGCAACCCCTTCGCCACAACAGCAATTGGTGCACCTGCACCCTTTGGCGGGGTGGCCGTGGTATCGGGAAATGTTTTCGACCATGGGGGTACCACGAGGCATCCAGCATAGGACAGCCCACAGAGAGCACTTGCGTATCCAGTACTATCAACGACCCTCAATGCAGCAGAGGAACCATTGGTGGGGGTGGAGATAGGGAACAAACAATTCATCTTTATTATAGATTCGGGAGCTGAAAAGTCATGCCTACAAGAAGGCAGGTTTCCGCTATCTAATCGTAAAATGGAGACGCAGGGTTTCTCTGGGGCGGTGGTCGAAGTTCCTTACACAGAAGATTTGGATGTAACAGTGGGGGGGGGGAACAGTACGAGCTCCTCTACTGTACTATGAAGAATCTCCAATCAACTTGCTGGGGAGGGTATCAGGTAATAATATCCCCAACAAAAATATCGCCGTAAATATGGCCGTTTGGTTCGCCATAGGCAATATTTTTATTGGGGATATTATGTGGGTGCGGGTGTTGCGGGTGTGTCCCCCGCACACTAAAAAGTGATACGGAGGTTGCGGGGGTGTCCCCCGCAGTGTCCATTGTGAATTTTGCCGCAAAAATATGGCGATATTTTGGTATGGCAATATTTTTGCGGCAAAATTATCACATGGAACCCTGGGGAGGGACCTCCTCAGCAAACTCAACATGACTATTTCCTTTACCAAAAGGGGAATAGTTTGCTCGACCCCGGGAATCTGCCCATTGAGAGTCATGTTGGTATTACAAACACGAGCAACAGCGCCAGAAATACGTGGCATACCAGTGGACCCTGATATGTTTATCCAGGGTTGAAAACACTAGCACCAGTGGTTCCAGAGTTGAAGCACCAGGAATGGAGGGTGCCTGCAGAGTTTGTTTTTCACCCTGTAGCACGTCCAGAGATAGTGCCAGGAACAGTGATGTCATTAGATTTGCATGCAGTACAGGTATCAGCGCAAAGGATAGCGGTTATTTGAATCAACATACATGGCTGCCAGTGGCGCACAGTATTATGCATCAATGCTAACATCGCATTGCGAGATTTATCAGACGAAGACCTCTTCACAGATTCAGACAGCGACGGGGAAATTATAATGGAAATAGCAATCCCCTGTGATAGCATGATACAGACAAGACAGGTACAAGTGCAACTGATGGCAGTGGTAGGAGCGCCACCTTCATTTTTTGACAATTACATGCAATCAGTGCCGGATGACCTGTGGACCACCGGTCCACATGATGTGGGACTTTTGCATGAAGTGACACCAGTTAAGATAAAACTCAAACATGGAGCATTATTGCCCAGAGTAAAGCAGTACCCCCTGTCCCGGGAAGTAGAGGAAGGGATAAAAGAAACTATTACTACACTGTTAGCACAGGGAATAATAGTGCCATCAAATTCACCATGCAATACTTGCATTTACCCCATCAAGAAAGCAGAGAGCGGGGCTTGGAGGATGATCCAGGAGCTACGCCCACTTAATGACATCATACAGAAGGAATTCCCATTAGTTCCTAACCCTGCATCAATCCTGTGCAGTATACCGAAATACGCATCTTGTTTCACAGTGGTGGACTTGAAGAACGCATTTTTCTCAGTACCACTAGATCCAGAGTCTCGATATTTGACAGCAATCATATTAGGTGGGAAGAGATGCGAACATTGTAGGTTACCCCAAGGATACTGTGAAAGCCCAAGTATATTCAACAGAATATTGCAAGAAGATCTAGGAAATGTTGTCACAGAAAGCACAATCATTCAGTATGTGGATGATTTACTGATTTGTGGAAAAACTGAGGACGAGTGCAGGAAGGATTCTATTACCCTCTTGACATTGTTGGCCAACAAAGGTTACTAAGTAGACAAAGAGAAATTAATGTACTGTCAGAAAGAAGTGTTGTATTTGGGACATCTGATCTCAAAGGATGGTAAAAGAATCATACCAGACAGGGTAGCCGCCATCAAGGGAGTAAGCAAACCAAAAACAGTGAAAGAGATGCACAAATTCCTCGGCATGTGTAACTACTGCCGAGCCTAAATATCAGAATATGCAGGATATACAAAGCCATTACTGCAGGGACTCGAGCCACAGCATATGAAGTTATTCTGTCCAGCGCCAACATACACATAGTGAGATGCAAAACAGTCAACCCTGCAACATTCATCACAGAAGCATGCGCAGTGGAAGACATGCAAACACATGATTGTACAACATACAGAGAAGAGGATGGGGATACGCCCACAGTAAGTGAAAATGCACTGGCTGAAGGAGAAATATACTTCATAGATGGGTCAGCGTCAATAAACTCAGAAACAGGAGAAAAACATGTGGGAATAGCTGTTGTGAGATTAGAGGAAGGTGAATATGAAGTACTCATCCAGCAACGATTACTGGCCCATTACTCAGCACAAGCAGTAGAGCTGGTAGCACTCATTGAAGCCTTGCATGCAGCCAAGGGTTGTGCTGTCACAATCTATACAGACTCAGCCTACATGACTACTACAGTACACGGGGGGTTAGCTAGATGGGGGAGAAGAGGATTTCACAGAGCAGATGGGTCCCCTGTGCAACACGCAGAGTTATACTGACGTCATCTTTTTGGGGAAGGCGGCAGCAGATGCTGCCGCGAAGGAAGCGTCATACTTTCTTTTCTTTCTTTCAAATTATCCAATGCGTGGGTGGACCCACGCAGGCGCTTCCCCATCCAAAAGGATGATATGCACCTACCCCAGCAATCTTACACAACAGAAAACAGGTGAGTACTTGATAAAGAAAAATGTGGAAGAGTATCGCCCAGAAGGATATAACGCAATGCCCATATCCCAAATATTAGAACTACAAGACGGGGCGTTAAATGAGGAAAAGGAGTTATTGGAAAAGAGAGGGTGCAGCCCGTCATCCACTGACCTCCTTTGGGGCCAGAACAATACAGGTAAAGTGGTAATGCACCGCAAACTACTAGATATAGCTTTCCAACAGCTTCACTTTCCAGCTCACCATGCAAAACAGCACATTGCCGCAGAAATACAAGAAAATTGGTTCATCCCAGGGTTGCAGGAACAACTCTCAAAACTTGCAATGGAGAGTACAACATGTCAAATATATAATTTGAATGACATTGAGAACATTGCGAGGGACATTGCCCAAACCAACAGGCCCCTTCATAGAGCTGCATATTGATTATGCAGACATGGGAGAAAGGTGCAATGGGTCACGCTACATGATAGTGGTGGTCTGTCCATTTTCAAGATGGGTAGAGGCAGGACCATGCGCCCCCCCGGATGCGAAGTGCGCTGCAAAGTTCTTAGTGTGGGAAGTGTTCCCGCGCTGGGCAATTTGTGACGTAATTCGCTCCGACAACAGCACACACTTTGCCAATGATCTGTTCAAGGAGGTTACAGCCCTGCTAGGTATAAAACATAAACTGTGCACTATTTATCACCCACAAAGTAATGGCGTGGTTGAGAAGATCAACAACCTCCTTAATGGGAGGTTGTCGAAGTTGTGTTTCACACTCAATAAAGATTGGGTGTACTGTTTGCCTCTGGCCTTGTTTGAGTTGAGAAATCAACCCAGCAAGGACCATCACTTGTCCCCACATGAGATTGTAACAGGAAGGTGCATGCACACTGCAAATTCTCCACTCCGCAGACATTCAGATGCCCACAGAAGTGCTACAGTGCTAGGGGAAGAATTTAACGAATACTTGACAAAACTCACAAAAGCCGCCTGTATGATAGCAAGGCAGCTAGCACCCCCATTTACACACAAAGTATTCAGTGAGATAATAACACCTACAGTAGAAAGCCCAGCAGGCCAGCTAATGCCAGGGGAGAAGGTGTACGTGAGGAGTTTCGTTCGTAGCTGGAATGCTCCAAGATTTCATGGCCCATACGAGGTAGTGTATTGCACACCAACTGCAGTCAAAGTGAATGGCCTGAGATACTGGATACATTTGACAGACATTCAAAAAGGTTACGATAACGTCAGGCAAGCACAAGAAGGGAGAGTGGACGAGGAAGAAACACAGACGTGATAATGAAAGGGAAAACATTTCCATTTCCTTACCAGTATCCGTGTGACAAATGTGTAAATGAATTACTACTGTGATGTACATAATGTTGATAATGAACTGAAGAAATGTTATTCTCTCTCTCTCTCTCTCTCTCTCTCTCTCTCTATCCCCCTGTTCATGGTCTTCCTGCTACTTCTTTCTCTCAGGTTGACAAATGAACATGTTAAAGTAAATGTATTTGGATGTTTTGGGATGCTAAATGCACTTTTATGTTTCAACATGTCGGAGAAACCATGGCAACAGACGGGGCCCCCGCCACGAACGTTGTTAGAACAGATAGCAATGGGAATAGTAATTTTGACTTGCGTAGATATTCGTATGAGTGTGGCCTGTTTGTATGTGCTGTAATATTTTTTACACTGATGTTTCGCCTCGTTTTATACTGGGCAGTTACATTTATATCTATTGATATAAATGAGGGGCGAGGGAATGCAACAAGTATGATCAAACAAGGGACCTATCTTATATGGGACGGCTTCCAGCTCATATGGGGGCATGACACCCACCATGATGGTACACAACACTTAAATGATACAGACAATAAGCGAATAACCGCACGTCCTAATTACCGGCACAATGCCTCTGAATATAGTGTTTATGGGTTGAATGATCAAAATCCTTCTGAATTATCCTGGTTGTATGATGTCACCACCATCGCTGTAACACATACATTTGAAACATCTATAGGGTATGAATCCCCCACAGGTATAAAGGAAGGTAATGAGGAAATGACCGAGAGGTTTCTTGCCCTGTATGACGAGTGGGAAAAGGAGGGTGTGGGGAAGACACCTCCAATACGACATGCATGAGAAATTAAGAAAGTACACCCCAGAAGCAATCGGAGAAGGAGGGAGATTGGGAGGAGAAAATACGATGAATACTCTGGGCTGGGGCTAGACACGATAGAAGATCCTAGACACCCAGACCAGTCAAACAAATGGTATGCAGACATGAGTTCTACTGCCAAACAAACCACCAACGAGAGCTGCTATGTATTCCCACTAATACCCCACGCCTCAGGCATCCCTAAGGTGCTCCTACCACAAGAGCTGCCTCTTGCAAACGCCCAGTGTCTCCTTCATCTCACCCTATGTAGAATAAAGAACATCTTCCAGGCACACACAGTTTCTTTTGAAATGCTGCAGAATGAAAAAGCGTGCTACTCGAGACCTAAAGGAGTTATATGCTTGAAGGAACCGTTTCTGGTAATTAAAGGAACACTGTTTTCGGACAACAAATGGAAAGAGGAACAAGTGACATGTAAAGCAGAAGCACTACGAGGATTGGCAGCAGAAAAATTGCAATGGGTCTTGAAAACATGCACTCCAGTATGGGCCGAACACATCGCAAAGCTGACCTGGGTCACAGCCCTACGAAAAGAAATTACATACAAACTGTGCTTCCTCTGTGAAGGGAAGAATAACATGGGCACAAACAAGAACTGTAACAAGACGCTCATCATTCCAGATATGAAGAAATGGACAGCCGCCCTGATGGACACTTACTGGGTCTGCGGTAAACAGGCATACTTGCACCTTCCACAATCCTGGAAGAGCACGTGTTCTTTGGCAACACTGCACTCCGCCCTGATATGGTGGTTCCAGAGAGTCATATCGAAGGGGGAAAGGGACTGCAAGCTGTCCAAGTTCCAGAACACACACAACCAGCGGATGAGACGCAAATGTATGCCCTATCCGCGGACAACATGCAAAGCCCAGTATCCACAAAACGGGGGTCATCCAACTACATATCAAAAGCATCCAGAGAACTTTTGGCGCAAATTCCAAACAGGTTCTGGCTGTTTAACTCTGCTGAAACATTCTTCGCCTCCCTTGTTCCCAGTATCCAAGCGCGAGCCAACGCAAAATGGCTTCAAATAACGCGCTGGGAGCAGATCCAACTGGCCAACGACACTGAAGAAGGGTTCAACATGATCAAGGTGGAGCTAAGGACCCTGAGGCTAATTACAATGAAGAACAGGTATGTCCTAGACCTGTTAACGGCGATGGATGGAGGTGTTTGCCGAAAAATCGGGAGCGCATGTTGCACGTTTGTGCCTTCTGCGGACGTGGACAATGGAACACAGTCTCACGTTATCACAGCAGTGCACAACCTGGGCGAGCGGATGAAGAAGGAAGGAGGTGTGGATCTGAGCTCATGGTTTGATGAAATATTTTCATGGGCACCCTCCTGGCTCGGAATGACTATTAAAATGCTGATACCCATCATCGTGTTTTTGCTCCTGATTTTTTGTGTGTGCCAGCTAGGTCTTTGGTGCTGCGCAAACGCATTTCCTAATGGTACAATGATGATGGTGACAATGGGCAATGCTAGAGGAGTGACGCAGACGACACAAGAGGTGGAAGTACAAACAGGTGAGGAACATGAACCCAAATATAGAATGGTAGCATTGTACTACGACAGGGACATAGTGGACAGATTTATCAAACCACAATAAGGGATCCACTGGAACTAGGATGGTATAAAGAGGTATGGGTGGACTTGGAGGGGGATCAGGGATATATATATGACCTGCACCTCTGATGAATATGCCAGAGCAGGACAGAGCCTCCGGGGAGTATGCAGGGCCTGGATGCCAATAGAGGGGACGCCAGCTTGGGATGAAGCAGTAGCTGATGAAAAGGAACGAAGAAGGTTGGGTGAGTTACAATATTCGTTACTTAAGTAACGAAAGGGGGAATGTATGGGAGGAAAGGTCTTTATGGCCCCCCTCCCCATACACTCCTCACCTACGTGGGGCTTATGACTCACCGACAGCCATCTATGCGCCTGGGCCCGGGATGCAGGATGGCTGCAGGCCGACGCATGAGACTGCATGGCTCACCTTGTAACATGATACAGACTCCATTTTGTAATACACCTAGACTCCATTTTTAGTACATCCACTTGGGCCTCCGTGGAACAAGCAGCCAATAGAGCTGCAGCTCTCCCCACTTGACCGCGCACAGCAAGCTCGCACTCCCCCCAGCAACCTCCCCATGATGGCTTCGCTGAAGGCCTGTTCTCACGAGCAACTAGGCGCGAACAAGTAACTGAACAAACACTGTATCATTTACCTTCCGCAGTACATCATTGCCCTGGCGGTGACCGGACCTTAAGCTGGGGTTGGAGAAAAGACAAAGTGGTCCCTATCAAACATGCCTCGACCCCCCGCAGACCCCCACATCCATGATATATGTTGTTCATAACCCCCCAACCCTGTTCCCCGTTTGAAGTGTCAGACATGAATGTTAAGCCCGTGTGCCACCCAGGTTTATCCATGCTACTAAGCCATTTGTGAGGAAGATGAAATAGTCTCAAAATCCATAATGTTAATTGTTCATATTGAAATGGGACGTCCCTTGCCCATCCCAGAATACCTACATGTAAAGTTATCAAACATATGTATATTCTAATCTGTCATCACTGACCAAAGGTCATTGTTACTGCACAATATTTAAAAAGCAATGTACAACATCCCCATGTACAATATGATTTTCCATGACACACACATGTGCACCTAGGTAATTACGTGTTGCAACATATGCAAGCCATCTAAAGCACTAAGCACCACCTTTTGTCAATGAAATGTTGTTTGAAGCAATTGTTTTAACTCTTGAGCATGTAGATCAGTCTGATCATAAGTATAACGTTGTAACCTGTCACTGATGTTGATCTATACACCAACCTGGTTCTACCTCACGTTCTATGTTAGCTTTCCCCATGTGCCCCCGTAACAAAATGAAGAACTGTGAATGATGCGCATGCTGCTTGATAATGTAGACATGCGAAAAAGTTACAAGGCCATCTCCCCCTTCCTCTAGAGAGCCACATATTCAACTGTCACCCTCCTCTCTCCAAGGCCCAGCTGGGGCTTGAAGGTCCTTGGTTTACTGATATTAGAATAATACAGCTACACCTCCCTGCATTCCTGTTGGACCCGCATTGGGTATTTACCTTCCCCCATACCCCCCTGACACCCGATGCCACTGTGCACTGCCATGCCCTGGTTAAGAAGAATTATAAGCAACAGGGCCCCACATCCCGCCACCTCTTGATGTGCCAGCTATGTGCCCCACTGACCCAATGGTAATTCAGTTCACCCTAACCTCGACAGGCCATGGAGATGGTTATTCTCTCTTGTACTAACATACCGTAAAAATCTCTCTTACTACATCTAACAGAGTAGGATGATAAAGGTACCCTAACCTGTGCCCCCTGATAAAACACCTGCACTCATGATACTGGGCCCTTTGTTAACAGCGATTTTATGATGATGTATTAAGGAAGCCCTGAGTTGTATACTGTTTCTCTCTGTCTCTTTTATGGTATTAGATTAATGAGTTGTAGGATTTATATGATAGACTGAAATAAAAGTTAGTAATGGATGTGTATGTGTGGCCACAAGGGCAAAATGTTAGTGCAGCCGCAATGTATCCACACGGACAGCTCGTGACCTGATACTCCACCCCGATGATCCCAGCTGATCCAAGCACTCAGCAATGCCACCACGTGGATCTCCGCCAATCATGGAGCACCGCGCCTAAAGTATACATAGTAACTAGTCGTTACCACCCAATCCCCATGACTATGTGCCCCCTATAGCTTACCTCATCCATGACGTATTTTTTGTAATAAATATGAATGTTTTTCTATTGTCGGGAAGAGTGCTCTCGGAGTTTGCAGAGTCCTCTGCATGCCCTATATTGATTTAGATAACGCCTTTTACATCTCACCCACACTTGGTCTTGGTCTCATTCCCTGCTGAGGTGTGTCCGTTACTGACTCCCATTGTAGAGTGTAACAGCCTTTTTGGGGGACTCTCACTTTCAAGTGGTGACCCCGATGCGATAGCGTTCTTTTGTCCCTTTTTGGGACGAGATGTCCCCGGCCACAGCGCAGACTCACGGCGCGCCGCCTCAGAAGAGCTACCTGCCTACGGCAACTGGTACGCTTAGACATGCGCACGCAGTAGGGCGATTGGGTATGGGTCTGCTTAAAAAAACATAGTACCGCTCGCCGGAGCCGGGTGCGGCCATTGAGTGTGGGGCAGCGCCGCCTGGACGGACCGAGTCCGGAGGGTCTCGAATCAAGATGGGCACGTGAGTATTAAGTGCGAGCGACATTAAAAGGAGTCAGATATAGATAAGAGTATACAAGGTCAAGCTAAGTTAAAAAGCGGGCTCTTTCTAGGGTAAACTAATTGGTGCTTTCATACTTTTCCCTTTCTGTTGCATATGGCCATTTGGATACGTTAAAGAGATTACAAGGTGAAAAAGTAAGACGGAAACCTAGCTCTGCAAGCGGGTAGAAGGTGGCGCCGCATAGTGCTATCTTGACTAGTACTGGGAACAAGTCAAACAATGAAAACTATAAGTAAGAGTCTCAGATGAGTAGAAGACTCGGAGTAAAATTTAGAAAACGCTTTTTTCTTTCTCATCTTTTCTAAAAATCTATGAGGGGATATTCCGACAACATAAGGGTTAGAGGGTGTAATGGGTTAGAGTAAAAGAGATCCTTCGAATAAAGAACAGTGAAGGAAGGAAAGCGAGGTCTATGTTATATGTTGTAAGTAAAACGTTTGTCAAATTGACGTCATGTATTGAATATGTTATGCCCTCTTTGTGACTACAATGTTGTGATAAAGTGATAAATTGGTTTTATCAGGCTTTGGTGAAAAGTGGTCATTGTAAGTGTGACCTTTTGAGATTTATTACACAGGTTATAACAGAGATACATTAGTGTTTGAGAACTGCCATCACTAGGAGTGTTTACACAAAGTACCCCGATTAAAGCAGGGTGACACAGGAGGGTGAAAGACGGGGAGCAGCATGGGGGCGGAAACACTCCTGGCCCATATTTGCCAAAATTTACCAGGCTACACGGAGCGCATAACAAAATACCATGACCAGTGGGTCACGGAATTAAAAGCGAAAGGACTACCCCAGGTATGGCCTGCAGGAGGATCGTTTGACAAAAGCGTGCTGGACATGGTGGCCACATGCTTGTTTGTGAAGTACAAAGGAAAACAATTGCAGATAGAAGGGAAATATTAGACTTGTGGAGGCTGTTTGAAGAAGTGCCCCCAATTAAAAGAAAGGAAATAGCACAAGAACAGATTACCTCTCCCCTGGCAACAGAAGGAAGTGAAAAGAAGGGTGAAGGGAGTAGTAGAGGTAACACAATTGTATCCTTTTTTGAATAAACCAGTGCCCGCTGAGGAATACAGTGACCCAGTGTATGTGTCTACACCTACTCCCGTAATTGCAGCCCGCCATATGAGTGCCCAAGAACAAGTCGACAGGTGAGTACTCCGACAATAGATATCGAAAAAATTCACAGAAGACTTAGATTCCAGGCTATCAATGGCCCAAAATGAATCATCTAGGCTATGAGATATATGTGAACAAATTGGGTCAGGCACATCTTGGATCGAGCAAACACAGAGGGTGCAGACACCTGACTGGTCCATAGAAGAAGGGTGGAAAAAGGGGGAGATACTATTCAGAATGCAGGAAGAGCCAACCAGAATAATAGAGCTAGAACAACAAACGCCTGAGGGAAATACAGGGGGAGAAGGAATAGCCACTGGAGGGGTGGAGGAGTTGTGGTGTGACATAGAGGACGATGAGTTAGAAGGAAGAAGACTTGGGTTTTTGGCAGGAGGGGCGCCAGTGAGGTTACTGTTGCCCTCGCTGTCGGTAGGAGCACGTAAATGGATATATGCATTTCAGAAGCACACAGCAGGGGTTCCATTAGCTGTTGTTGATGTTAAGAGTTTGTTGGTATCCGCAGTGGGTGATCAAGCTGACAGGGTCTAGGCAAAGGCCAGATTCCCAGGAATAACATTAGATTGTGACCGGCATGATGGCGCCTCTTTCACTACAGTACGCACAAGAATCTGGGATGCCTTGAGAGACACCTTCCCAGATACACCAGATTTGCACTCAGTAATGCAATGTTCAATGAATGAGGGGTAAAATGCTACGGGTTTCATTCTTCGGGTGCAGGAGATGTGGAGAGGGGAAACGGGTACGGCCTGGGATCAATCAACATCTTTGTTTCACTTTATAATAAAGAGAGGGCTCCCAAAAGAAGTTCAGAAAGCCCTCGACAAAATAGCAGGGATTTAAGCAAAAGGCTGGCCTGAAATACAAAGCATAATAGTACGCCACTGCAAAAGGATCAAGGAAAGGGAGAAGGAGATAGCACAGAAAAGGTTGGCAGATGAGGCAAAATTAATACAAACGAAACTGGTGAAGGTCGCAGCAGCTGTAGCTGCACTCCCCACAGATAGAGAAGCAGAGGAGGAGGAGGGGTCAGTGGCAATACAAGGGAGAATGGCAGCCAAATGGGCTGGAAATAGGCAATCATAGTGGAACAGACAGGAGCAGTACGGAGGACCGCAGTGGCAAGCGTGGAGCGCCCGGGGAGGAAGAGGTGGGTACAGAGGGAACAGAGGTGGTGGTCTGCGGTACGGAGGGAATGGCGGGTACGAAGGTCCAGGTCCGAGAGGGGGACAATGGAATTGTTGGAGATGTGGGGGCGTTTTTCACAGGAGTGTAGGAGCAGACCATGGCTCTTGGAATAATAAGATATCATATGCCCGAAGACCCATATCATCCCTATTAATGAGATGCATGAATCCTCTCGTATTCCAAGAGGTCAGCTGAAGAAGCGCAGGATCTTTCTTCTTGCACAGTTATTTGTCACCAGATGCTGCCATAGAAGCCGCTAACCATGACCAATCTTGATTCTTATCTTGGGTGTTGCCATTAAACCTTTACTCCAACACTTCCGTATCTTGGGAATTTGCCGATTTAAAGGTCACTTTTAGGTTGGCCACAAATTTCTCTAGGGGCCATGCTCGTCCTTTGTCGTTATCGCATATCTCCTTATTTGAAGTTTGATTTTGATCAAGTTTCCCTCCATTTCAGCTCGCATCGCCAAACATTTATTTAATTTAAGCGAGCCTCTTCTGTTACTTCAAAGCTCAACGTGCAGGATAACCCGATTAAAGGATTCCTCATTTAAAAACTGTACTATATTTATATCTTCGACCAGCACAGTTATTCTTGTTGTAAATCCCACATGAATATCCCCTGCTGCTTTTCTCTCTCTGGCCATCCATCACTCCCTTGGAGCTTCATGTATTCATAGAGAGTTTTTGGGCTCTATTTATTAATGCTTGTCGCTTTTGTTCCATAGTTTGAAATAGAGCCCCCCTCTTTTTAGGATTATCTCAAGCAATTCTTCTTTTAGCTGGTTCTGGTGAACTCCTATCACTGTTATCCATAAGCAATTGTTTGTTGTCACTGTTTCCATCTTCTCAGGTCAAAGAGATGTCCACTCAGTTCTCGTACTCTAGCTGTGAAGTGCATTCCAGTAACAATGATATCCCTAAGTCACCCTCCACAACTGCAAATCGGCTCGTTCCTTGTTTACTTCCTCTTTTTGAGGGGCGAGTTTCTCCTTGATGTTATTCAACCTCACACAATCACTATTTTGTAGGTTGAATTTGCTTGTCGTGGGCTTTGGGGGCGTTTTCGGGTACCTCAAAAATGCCTGTGATCCATTAGATTTTGTCTTATTTGTTCCATGCATGTTTTTGGGCTTTTTTTGTTGTAATTGCATAGGGTGGTCTAGAGGCTGCTGATATTTTTTGGCGTTTACAAACACAGAATAGGATTTCAGAATTTGTCACTTCATCCCTGATTGTGGTTGGTTATCTGCTTGCATAATCTGCAACTATTTGGAGGTTTCTGGTATCACCAGTTGATCCTACCCAATTATAGTGCTTTTCCTTCCCTGTCATTGTGCTGGAGTAGACATCACAGCCATCAGTGGAGAGCCCACATCACTAATACCGGGGGACCCCAGAGCGACCACTTCTCGTAGGTCTATAGCAATCTCCTCAATGTTATGGTCTTGTGGAGTCCTGCCAGCCACTCTCAGCACTTTTTTAAGACTTGGCTGACATAATCCATTCCTCCAAGGCAGTGGCCATTAAAGATACTGTTCCGCTGCCTTGTTGTGACAGCTTTGGAGGTGCAATAGATTTCCCTTGGTTAAATCTCCTCCATTTCATAGTTTCCAGAATTGCGTCCATCATTATATTTTTATCAGATTCTTCAACTCGTGCCATATCATAGAGCCTTCCTTGCCATTGGGCTGATAATTTCGCCTCTTTGTCCAGACTTACTTGTGTGGCTGTTGCAAAGGACTCTGGATATATTAATTTGGTATGCATCATTGCCAATAATGTAGCTTGATCTTTTGTAGTATTATTCATTGCTTCAAACAGTTTCATAAAAGGGTTTAGAACAATTGTTAGTGCTGACATTATGTTAGATTGAAGATGCCCCATTTCTGCCTCAAACAGTTGTTGCACGACTAAGAAGAGGTTCTCCTTCTCTGTGTCTATCCTTGGATGGTTAGTTGACAAGCGTAATGATGTTTACATGCCCTGTACATCATACCCCCTCTGCGCCTCAGTTTCCTGCTTGGGTTCTCTATTCAGCATATTTCATTGTTGAGTCACAACATCACTGCAAAGACTGGAGGGGAGCGCGTCTGTGAATCAAATGTCTTAATCAATGGAGCGTGCGGCTCCACTCATCGATGGCCCGGCACTAAGCGGCCCCCGCTTCTGGGCAACTCAGCTTCAGCAGGCGGTTATAGCAAACCTGCGAACCTTGGTCGATGATGGTGGACAGAATGTCTGGTGCTTCTCTTCATTCTCCTCGGTGGTCCCCGTCCCTGGTCCGCAGCCTGTCAATGGTCTGACTTCCAGGGAGCTTTGATGAAGGTTAGCGGTGCTCGATGGTCCCTCGGAGCTTGGGAAGAGGGCGCCTAACCAGGTCCTCTCTTGGATCAGTCTCAATGTCACAGCGGCATTTAGATTACGGTGAAGGTAACAGCCGTTAACCTTCTTCTTCGAGTTCGGTGGTCGAGATCAAGCATCAGATTCGACTTCAGCTTCTGAACAAATTCTAGCAGTGAGAGGCCCCCAGATATACTATTCTGTCTCTCATTCATTCTACTGGGTTCGACTCAGGCAACCAATCACTCAGAAGTGCATTCAGCAGTCAGGCAGCCAATCAGGTATACAGTGCATTCATTATCCTCCCTCTCAGACACTCAGAACAAGGAATGTGTATTGGGAAAAGTTCCCAGCCATTCAACACTACACACTGCATTCATACCAGTTTCGGGCAGGGCTGTCTTAGTCATTGTGTTTCATACCAGAAACCAGACATCCACAACAAGAAGTGCATATTGGTCACACACTCCATTCACCCAGGTCCCACCCACAGGGTGTACCCTTAATTTACAGTCACTGGGAAGGCTCCAGCCAGTCTGGCCTGGACTCCACTACAATACCATATATGGAACATCCACCCAACAGCCAGTCAGGGGGAAGGGACAGAGTCAGGGCTTCCCAGGTCTTTGGGAAAACAGGGTAACAGGCAATAGAAAGCAAGAGGCCACAGGGGCCATCTTGTTTCCTATTAGGAATCAACTGACCCCAATGGCAGGGCCTGGGTATCCCAAAATGGGGGATACTCAGAGCACCTGCCAAGTTCAGCATGGAGGTGCCACCAGCCAATACTCTGCTCTGTGGGCCACACACAGGTGCCCAAAAACATACACTAGGGGCACAGGGTTGTACCCACCCACCTATGGGTGCCATAAGGGTATCCAATGGGTCTGTACACCAAACCAAAAATAGGAAGAGCTGCACTGCCAGGAGTCCCACATGGTCTACTGTGCAGAAAACAATACAGAACACAAATGAAAAATGACTACAGGACAAGGACAGGGAGGCCCCGTCCCTCCAATCCATTTCCAGCATCACAGTCGCCACCCCCAGACTGAGGTCAGGGTGCCTAATATCCCACGAGATAGACCCCCTCATCCAGACAGTCAACATAACTACTGGAAAGGACATCTGCATTATCGTGACTCTTCCCTGGTCTATGCTCTATGGTGAAGTATAGCCCTTGTAGGCTAATGCACCACCTGAGCAGTTTTGGGTTGTCACCCTTCATCTGCATAAGCCACTTCAGGGGCTTATGATCTGTTTGGACCTTGAAGGTAGACCCCGGTAAGGTAGGGCATACAATCCCTAAGTCTCCAAACTATGCTAAAATATTCCTTTCAACAGTAGCCCACCTAAGTTCTCTACCCTTGAGTTGTCTACTGATGAATATGATCAGATGTTCCCTCCCTTTGTCATCTAACTGGGACAAGACAGCTCCAATTCTGGTGTTGCAGGCATCCCTCTGGATGATAAAGGGTTTGCTGTCAGGCACACTCAACACAGGTGCCCTAAACAGACTTTATTTCAAGCCATCAAAGGCCCTCTGACAGTCTTCAGTCCAATTAAACTTCCTAGGTTGTTTGGATGAAGTCAGAGCTGTCAGAGGGGCAGCTATGGTTCCATAGTCTGCCATGAAATTGCGATAATACCCAGTGAGGCCCAAAAAGGCTCTCACCTGGCTTTGAGTAGTGGGAGTCTCCCAGTCATGTACATCCTTTTCTTTACTGGGGAGAGGTTGGATTTGACCCCCTCCTACCTTATGACCAAGATACGTGACTTTCCCCTGAGCTATCAGGCACTTGGTGGCCTTGATAGTGAGATTAGCCCCTTTCAAGGCCTGCAACACTCTATCCAGATGTGTCAAATGGTCTTTCCAGGTGGAACTGTAGATGGCAATGTCGTCTAAGTAGGCCACAGAAAAGGCCTCCGGCCCACTGAGCGCATGATTAACCAAACTCTGGAAGGTGGCAGGGGCATTCTTCAACCCAAAAGGCATGAACCTAAACTGGTAGAGAACCTCAGGTGTTGAGAATGCAGTCTTTTCCTTGGCATGGTCCGTCAGATCTATTTGCCAATAGCCTGAGGTAAGGTCAAAGGTGCTCACAAATTTGGCAGCAACTATGGTGTCCAGAGCTCATGAGCCCTGGGCATTGGGTGCATGTCAGTTTTGGTGACAGCATTGACTCCTCGATACTCCACACAGAACCTCCAATCCTTGATACCTGCCTGGAAACTTGCCTTGGGGAGAAGGACCACGGGACTGGACCAGGGACTGGTTGAGGTTTCAATAACACCCAGATCCAACATTTTGGCAACCTCAGCCTGGATGTGGTTCTTAACAGTATCTGACATACGGTAGCACCTGCTTTTGACAGGCACACTGTCATCACTGTCAATTTTGTGCCTACACCACGGTGTAAGGCCTGGTGTCAGTGAGAACAGAGAGGCATACTGCCAGAGCAAAGCCCTGCAGGCCCTCTGCTGCTCTGTCGTCAGATCTGGAGAGAGATGTACTCCCTCCACTGAGCAATCCTGAGGGTTGCTATGCAGCAAATCAGGAAGGGGCTCCCTCTCATCCTCTTCTTGCTCTGGAGCTAGCAAGAGGCATGAGACCTCCGCTTGCCTATGGAAAGGCTTGAGCCTGTTGACATGGAATACTTGAGGGGCTACCCCAGAGACTCCGATGTCAACCAGATAATTGACCTCTCCCTTCGTGGAGATTATCCAGAAGGGTCCAGTCTGTTTGTCTGCCAAAGCTCGAGGCTTGGTAGGCTCCATCACAAGGATCTCCTGGCCTGGGGTCCAATCTACTTGCGAGGCTTTAAGGTCATGCCAGTACTTATTCAATTCCTGGCTGGCCTTGAGATTGGCTGTCACCTGACCCATCATCTGTGTCATCCTCCGCCTGAGGCTTAACACATAGTCCCCCATTTTATTGGCAGGACCTGGAGGGGCGTCTTCCAAACCTTCTCTGATCAAGGCAAGGGGCCCTCTCATGGGATGTCCAAAGAGTAACTCAAAGGGGCTGAAACCAATACCCTCTTGAGGTACCTCTATCTAAGTGAACAGCAGGCATGGCAGGAGGAGATCCCTTTCCTCCTTAGGGGCTCTTCAAAGCGCCTAGCATGCCCTTGAGAGTTTTATTAAATCTCTCAAACAGACCGTTGGTCTGGTGATGGTAAGAGGTGGAGAACTTGGGGGTTACCCTGCACTCTTTCCACATGGTTTTCATGTAACTAGACATGAAGTTTGATCCTCTGTCAGAGACAACCTCCTTAAGGAATCTAACATGGGTGAAAATGCCCAGGAGAGCTTTGGCAACCACCTTTGCAGTTACAGTCCGAAGGGGTATAGCCTCAGGGTACCTGGTGGCATGATCAACCAAGACCAGGGTGAACCGATGTCCACCAGAAGTGGGAGGGTCAAGGGGACTGACAATGTCGATGCCCACCCTCTCAAACGGTGTGACAATCACTGGCAATGGCTGCAGTGGGGCAATGACACTGCCTCCAGTCTTGCCAGACAACTGACAAGTTGGGCAGGTCCTGCAGTGGGACTCCACTTCTACTCCCATCCGGGGGCCAGTAAAAATGGGCAGAGAGCCTCTGCTTAGTCTTCTTGGTACCAAGATGACCAGCTAAGGGCACCTCATGCGCCAACTGTAGCAGGAAGGGTCTGTAAACCTGGGGTACCACCAACCTCTTGAGGGCACCAGGTTCAGGCTTAGTGGGCTCACTAACAAGGAGCTCACCCTCCCAAAAGATTTGGAATGTCCTAGGCACTCCTCCTTATGCCTGGGACAGGGCCTGTTTCCTCAGACCCCTGAGAGAGTGGCACTCACTCTGACCCTTACAGAGGTCCGCCTGGGGCGGTCCCCCTTCAGCCAACAGGCATTGAAGATCGGGGTGGTCCTCTGGGTTGAGCACCTCTCCCGCAGTAGGGTCTTCTGCCTCTTCTCCCTCAGGAGTTGAGTTTGGGTTTTCCACTGGACCCAGCCCGTCTGGAGCATGGATCCCAATGGGTACTGTAGGAACAGCAGGAAGAGAAGGAGCCTTCTACACAGAGGTGGCCATCTTGTGCTTCTTACCTTAGGCCTCAGCCTTTGGCTCAGTACCTGACTCAGCAGCAGTCATGGGTAGACCATCCGAGATCAACCCCAACTCTACTAGATCATTTCCTAACAGAATGTTAGCAGGGATATGGGGCCTCATTACGAGTATGGTGGTAAGGCAACAACAGCACCGTTATCGCTACCAGCACTGTTGATACCGTACCACCATACTATGAGTTCTGCTAGCGGGTGCCCTTGCAGCCACCAGGTTTTACCGGGTGGCTGTACCGGCATCCGTGAGCAGGACTTGATGGTACCAACGGTACGGTTATTAACAGTACCGTTGCTACCACACTCCCCATTCCCATTGACGCCTATGCGGCTCAAATGGGAATGGGGAATAATTTTTACCGGCGCCCAGAAAAGGGCAATTACCGGGTCCGGCAAGGCTGTCATGACCCAGTAATTGCCCTTTTCTGGGCGCCGGATAAAAATCAATACCGGCGGCAGCCAGCCTCGTAAAGAGGTCCATTGTCCTGAACCTGTACAGAAAGCTTTTCTGTCTTGTCTCCAATCATGAGTATGACTAAAGCTACAGGTGATCATTTGGGAGGCCCACCAGCTAACCTAGGGGTTCTCAGAGGAGCACCTACATAGTCGTCTGGCTTGAGCAGGGTCCTGTCCACCACTGTCATGCTTGCCCCAGTGTCTCTCAAACCAGTAGAACGCAGGCCATTCAAGAGGACACTTCTCAAAAACCTATGGGTGTTCTGTGGGATAGTCGCCAGTACTTCTGCATACTAGTCTCAGGCCCCAAGAGACACTAGGGAAATCTCTACAGGAGCACCAAATGTGATCCCTGTAGAGGAGGGGAGGATAGTGGCCTCCACCTCAGGCATGGGGTAAGGGTAGCTCAGGCTGACAGCCTGCACTCCAAGTGCCTTACCTTTACACTTGGGGTCCCCCTTCCTGTGATCCAGAGCCCCACATTCCCAACAAGTGCCAGGAGTGCGGGGTACGGTACTGGAACCACTGGGAGCCTGCTTTGCAGCATGTGGACCACTACTCTTATTCCCACACACAGTGGATTTATCCCCACTAGACCTTTGGGTCTTAGGAGAGGAAGGTTTTGGTTTACCCGACTGTGATTGCTTTTGGGACTCCTCAGATTTCTGAGAGGTCCCCTTTTCTTTGTCCTTGTCCTTCCCATTGGAGTCCTTAGGGGACACCCGGTGGGAGACCCACTTCTCAGCCAGCGTAGCCAGCTTAAAGGGATCCAAAATGTTCTGGTCAGCACCATACTGACGCAGCTCTGGTGAACAGGCTTCAGAAAAATGCTCAAAAAACAAAAGGTGGGACAATTCAACAAAAGTTTTACCTTGTATCCATCAATCCACCCCATCATGTTCATATGTGTACCACTCACCCAGTCAACCCAAGACACTGGGCCTCATTCCGAGTTGGGTGGTAAGGGTTAACGGTCACCGGTAAGGAACCCGGTGCCGGTAAACCCTTACCGCCCAATTCTGAGTTCCCTTAGCGGGACCCGCAAAGGACATGTGGTCTGACCACACGTCCATTTCGGGTTCCGCTAAGGGACCTGAGCGCTAATAACGAGCCTGCTATAAGCGGGCCCGTAATTAGCACCTTCCCCATTCCCATTGAGCCCTATGTGGGCTCAAATGGGAATGGGGAATGGTTGGTTGAATGGGGACTTACCGGGTTCGCACAGGTCAGAATGTCCCGTTAAGTCCTCATTCAACGAGACCGGACCTGGACCCGGGTTTGGAGGCAGCCATGGCGCTAATCTTGCCATGGCTACCTCCAACCTCGTAATGACCACCACATTCTCTCTTTTATTGAAATCCCTGAACCTTTTAAGGTATTGGGTAGGTGTCTTGCCAAACTTGGCAATCAAAGCAGACTTCATGCACTCATATTGACCCCTTTCTTCCACACTCAGTTTCAGAATACAATCATATCCAGTCTGAGGAACTCTGCTTAACAAACACTTAGCCCAATCTCTCCTATCAACATCATGAATTGCACACACCATTTGAAACGCTTCAATCCACTGGAGGACATCAGAACCCTCCACATACACACCAACCAAATCTTTCATAAACTTGGTGGCTGAGTACCTGACACTATCAACTGGTTTAGCTGAAGTCTCCACTCTAGCTTTCTCTAGCTGGATATTCTGACATTCAGTGTCCCTGTTCTTAAGTTCCTGGTCCTTATCCTTTAGTTCCAGATCCCTGGCTTTAAGGATCACTTGTTGTGCCAACTCCTCTTTTTAAAGTTCAGCTTCTATTTCCAACTTTTTGTATTCAAACATCATCCTTAATAACTCAAGTTCCACAGAATTGCTGGAGGTCGGAACAGAGGCAGCAGGAATGGTGGCATTCCCAGAATCAGATTCAACAACAACCCCACGGGTAGGGGCCTCAATGATTACATCCTCCCCTCAAGAGTTTCACAAATTTCACTGATTCTTAAAACCATAAGCATCCCACCGCTGCCACCAGTGTAAAGATTGGAGGGGGTGTCTGTATCCCTGCTCTCTATATGGTAGAGGAGAGGCACAGAAGACCCCAGCCAAGATTCTCTATTGTTGGTAGCAATGGACGAGCAATCAAGGCTTAGCTTCTCAGGAGGTGACGCAAGCTGGTTCTTAAATGCAGTGTAGTCCCCAAGCACCCACAAAGGAATGTCCACACACTGTATTAGTTCAAACACTGTCTTTATATAATTAAGGTTCAAGGTTATATACACAATCACAATAACTCACTTTGTGCTCAGTTACTCTACAATGGCAAATACATACAGTTCTAAGTGGTACCACAATTATTATCAGATTTCATTAAAGTGCATCAACTGTACTCTGGTTAAATGTCACACAAATCAATTAATAAAGGTAACCAACAATAGACATAGGAGGAAAAGCAGTTGGTTAAATAATTGGCAGAATAATACTTTAGCTACTAAGTCACAATTCTGTGTGGAGATACCCCCACCTGGGCAACCTGTAAAATAAAAGCTATACTACAAGCCCAGTCCATATATTGTTCAATGAGTCTTATTTATTTTTATTTTTTATTATTTTATTTATATTTAATCAAAAATAGATTTTTACAAAAGTAGAAAATACAATCTGTTACTTGGTCCTTGTATTACAATAAAGTAAATTGCAAGGTTTATTATATCTTCGTCATGTTAACAAAGGACCAAAGTTCATCTTGAAGTGGCAAATATCAAGTCTGTTAAATCAAACGAGTTGACATTGGTATGATCTTGATGAGAGTCAGTTCAAGATGGCTTGACTCAAAGGAAATTTTACGTGCTGGAGAATTTTGAAAGTCGCAAGTAACTACTTTGTTGAATCGCCACTGATCAGTCTGGACCAACATGTGGGCTCGTCCATCAACACAAAGTTCGAGAAGGTGTATTTCTAGTAGCGTGATCTAATCTGTTGGTTGGCTGGACACTGAAGGAGCAGGTGTCGAACGGTTTCTTTTTCAGTGGTTGTGTTACAGACGCGACAAAGTTTAGTTGCTGTGAGGCCTCTAATGGCCAAAAATTTAATTTGTAGGAAGCAAGTTTAGCCGGGCTCACAGGGGAAAGTCACGTACATGTTTGCTCGGAAATTTCTTGATGAAACCCTGGAGCTCACTCAATTTTTTTATATCAGGTGGGAGGTGGGACATAAGTTTGTTTTTGGCTGCTGCTTCAAGCGTGGATATCCAATATTGCTCCTTTAGTTTTTTTGGATTCTACCGGGTTTATTAAACAGTGTCTCTTCCTCACACTCAATTGACTCAAGTACGGCGACATTTGCATTTCGCCAGGAAAGGAGCTTTTTACAGCACGAGGCCTCTAGTTCTTTGTTAATCAAGTTGTAGATGGAAGGAGCAGATGCCATCCGACACTTTCGATAAAGCATCAACCTACTGGATCTAACAGTTCCTTGGAGAGAGAACAAGCTTAGTTCACGGCAAATAGAAGCCACCGTAGTGGAGTTGGGCAAGCCGAGAACTTTTCTCCAGAATAGAGCTTCAGGTTTGGGCCAAATTTCTGTTGATATATTTGGCATCGCATCTGCCCAATAGGTCAGTGTTGGGACCACCTTCTTTTTGTAAAACTCCAACATTGGAACCATAGAGAAGCGGTCACATTTTTTATATATGGGTTTTCCTTGTGCTGCCAGTTTGATTGTTTTGGATCGTAGAGCCTCTTGCATAGCAGATTCATGCTGTGTACTATCGAGCATGACCTCCAGATATTTGAATTCTCATACTTTCTCAATACAATTACCGTCGAGGCTAAGACACATTTTTTATGTTTTCTGTTTCGTAATTCTAGTGTCATAAACTTGGTCTTTTTCTCATTTATTTCTAGGTTGTTTGTTTGTATATATTGGTGTAAGTTGTTGAGCTGACGTTGTAAGCTGAGCGGGGTATGATTGAGGAGGATGAGGTCGTCGGCAAACAGTAGACGGAACATGTGTGTTTTGTACAGCTTTGGTGGAAACACTCGGACTGCTGCTTCTGACTCCTTAAGATCTCCTAGGTATGCCAAGAAGAGTGCTGTGGAAAGTGGACACCCTTGCTTCACACCTCTTGCAGTTGGGATCATCGATGATAGAACCCCCTGTTGATCTAAACAGACTCTCATGGTGGTATCAGTGTGAAGGATGGGATCTAAGAGAGAAGGAGGGCAGTCCCAAGTTTTGTGTTTTTTCCAAAGGCGAGATCTATCTACTCTGTCAAATGCCTGGGTTAGGTCTATGAAGGCGATGAATACTTGAGGTCCTCCCTCTAACACCTTATTCTTTAAGACATTTAACAAGAGGATGTTGGCTGCTGTTCCCAGGTTCTTCTTGAAGCCAGTTTGAAGATAGTGATTGCATGGCGCTTGTCTAGCCCAGTCTTTGAATTTTCTCAGTAACAGTGTACCAAAAACCTTCCCTAGCGAATCTAACAAGGCAATTGGCCGATAGTTCGCCGCGTCGCTCTTGTCTCCTTTCTTGAAAATCGGTACAACTATTGCTGACTTCCATGAGGGCGGGATAGATTTGAATTCCGCACATCTCTGGAAGATTTTGCTGAGAAGCCTTGACCATTCTTTCGGGCAGGATTTCAAGTCTACATTTGTGACCCCATCCGGTCCTGAGTCTCTAGAGTTCTTTAAGATTTTGATCCGTTCTGTGATCTCTTTTTGGTCGTCTAGCCTTACCCAATGCGAGGTCTCTGTGCTTGGGTTGGATGTGTTACAGGTGGTTGGACATTGAAACAAGTTCTTGAAATGTGATGTCCGAGTTTGCTTGCCTGTACAGGTCAGCACTGAATTTTCTATGGTTGGCTATGTAGAGAAGAGTCCAGAATTCTCGAGCCTTATGGCCACTTATTGCCTTTAAGATGTTTTCAGCATCTTGCTGGTAAAGGGGAAGCCGGTAGCTTCTGAGCCAGTTTTTGTAGCATTTTGTAGCTGTAACGGCCTCAATGATTGAGGGCGTTGTTAGCGATGTTCTTACTTTCCGTTTAATTCTCCTCAGTTCACGTCTTTTCACCACTAGGATTTTATCATAGGTGTGAATAGTTTGCACGCCTGGACGGTGTATACTGCAGGAGACTTATTTGTACATTGTCAGAAGCGAGATGTAATCAATTTGTTTTAATCAGTTAGGGTAGGTCCTTACGTTGTATCTGTGCTCTAAGTCTGTATATTGAACTGGCCTTCAATTTTAACCTCGTCCCTTGTGAGTTAGTTTCCAAGTGGGTGCTCGTCTTTAAAATAGGAGGTGCTGTTGAGGACCATGTCATGGATAGCAGGTTATGGTCACTGGCGTTAACTCGCGTGACCTCGAAGGCGGTCGTGACTTGTAGGAGAGATCTTGAGACAAAATGTAGTCTATATTAGCTTTTGAAGCTTCACGCTCCCACCATAGTGATCTTTGGGGGCCAGGGAACACCTCATCTCAATTATATAGGTCTCTTGACTTCATTAGTTGCGTCCATAGAGAGCCGCGATGAACGGTGGCCGATGAGTTGGGAATTGGAGCCAGTTGTATGTGATTGACATAACGCATTGAGGTCCCCACATATCAAAATGTGCGACGCCTAGTGCACAGCCATGGCCTCGTCTATTGCTCCTTCAATCATATCTATATAAGTTGAAGGGTCCATAGAAGCCGGGTTCCAGTATGTATTTGCGATGATGATCGTCGATTGATGGAAAATGTTCTTGCTGTGATCTAGATTTGTCCATCTTGCCTTCACCATTAAGAGGGCTTGATTACTGGTAACCGTTCCTGCAAGCAATCAGAAGGACCGATGAGGGCTGTCCTAATGGACCCTTTTTTGCTGGTGCCAGAACTGTTTCATATCCTTCGAAGGTCGGTTGCTGTGTTAACCAAGTCTCCTGTAGGCAGACTAGGTCATATTCTCCGAGGTTTATGTCGCCTGGCCCTTTCAAATGAGCATGAGAACAGTCTTATTATTTTATTGGGAGCATTTGGTTGATGGTGTTCCTGTTGAGTGTGCTCCGAGACGATTAATTGCTAATCATTCCTCTGTGCGGTTAGGACTTTCGGCAACCACGACCACAGACATTGCAATGAAACTCCCTTATCTGATGGTTTCGCCGTTACTTGAATGGCAGGCACTTTCTGTGAAATAGATCTCACGATGGGTGTGTCATTTGATTTCTGAGATCTCTTATTAGATTCCGTAGGAGTGGCAGTAACTAGTTTGTTGTTTTTGCCGTATCGTAAAGCTTTTACAGATTTTGTATCGTCGGCTTCCTGCTTTTTGCTTTTGCTGTTTATTAAAGAGGAGCTGTTAATCCCCTCTGCTGCATGACCTCTGGACTTTGTCTCTATAGCTTTGTATGTTTTGTGCGTCGGATCTCTCGAGTGCGTATGTCGCGACTTGCGCTGGGAGAAGTGGGAGGTATTTTGTGAGTCAAATCGGACTTGTTCTTCATGTGTTGTGGTTCCAATAGGTAAATGGGTTCTGGAGGAATCGCTAAGTTCATAACCCATTTTGAGGAGTTCAGGAGCTTCAGCTCTTAATGTCTTCTTGACCCTAGAAGAAACAACGTGTAAGTGTGCTCTTGCTTTCTGGGACTTATGACTGGGCTCGACTTTTAGAAGATCGTCTGATTTGATTTGACAGAGTTTCGGAATGTGATTGAAGAGTGATAACACTGAGTCTTATTTCCTTCTAAAATGTTTCTACCACCCCAATGTACCTGGAATAGCAGAGTTCCTTGAGGTGGAGTTGATGGATCCTTATTGAGTGACTCCCTTTAAAGCAGGAGCCACGGGTCGTCGATGGGCCTCGAAGAAAGCGAACTTGGCGTCGAGGATCATCAATGGAAAGTTCGGTGGCGTCGAGGCAGTAGCTTCGGTCCAGCGGTGCTCGTGGACGACCAGTCGAAGATGTCCTGCAGGGATGAGGCGTGCGGGAGCATCGAGATCAATAGTCCAGGACTGCAAAGAGTTTGTGAAGAACTTTGGGCCAGCAAGGGCGTTGAGTCGTCCGGCGTCTCTGCGGTCTTTGGGTGGCGAGAACCCCACTGGCGGATGCTCCTCAGCGTGTCAACGGCCTGGCCTTCTCCGGAGGGATAAGGCGGTCGGTGGTGCAGACCAGCGTGTCCGTGAATCACATTACTTAATCAATGGAGCGTACAGCTTCGATCGTCGAGTGTCAAGCGGTCCCCGTTTCTGGGCAACTCAGCTTCGACGGGCCTCCAGCGGTTATAGCAAACCTACAAACCCTGGTCAACGACAGTGGACGGAATGTCCTGTGCTTCTTTTCATTCTCCTCGGCGGACCCAGTCTCCAGTCGGCAGCCTGTCGAGGGTCTGACTTCCAGGGAGTTTCGGCGAAGGTTAGCGGTGCTCAATGGTCCCTCGGAGCTCAGGAAGATGGCGCCTTCCCAGGTCCTCTCTTGGATCAGTCTCGACGTCACAGCGGCTTTTAGATTGCAGTGAAGGTAACAGCGGTTAACCTTCTTCTTCAAGTTCGGTGGTCGAGATCAAGCATCAGTTTCGACTTCAGCTTCTGAAGGAATTCTATCAGTGAGAGGCCCCCAGATACACTGTTCTGTCTCTCATTCATTCTGCTGGGTCACACTCAGGCAATCAATCACTCAGAAGGACATTCAGCAGTCAGTCAGCCAATCAGGGAAACAGTGCATTCAGGCCATTTTCCTCCCTCTCAGACACTCACAACAAGGAATGTTTATTGGGACAAGTACCCAGCCATTCAACACTACACACTGCATTCATACCAGTTTCGGGCAGGGCTGCCTCAGTCATTGTGTTTCATACTAGAAACCAGACATCCACAACAAGAAGTGCATATTGGTCACACACTCCATTCACCCAGGTCCCACCCACAGGGTGTACCCACAACATACAGTCACTGGAAAGGCTCCAGCCAGTCTGGCCTGGACTTCACTACAATACCATATCTGGAACTTCCACCCAACTGCCAGTCTGGGGGAAAGGACAGAGTCAGGGCTTCCCAGAACTTTGGGAAAACAAGGTAACAGGCAATAGAAAGCAAGAAGCCACAAGGGCCATCTTGTTTCCTATCCGGAATCAACTGATCCCAATGGCAGGGCCTGAGTATCCCAAAATGGATGATACTCAGAGCACCTGCCAAGTTCAGCATGGAGCTGCCACCAGCCCATACCTTGCTCTGCGGGCCACACACAGGTGCCCAGAAATATACACTAGGGGCACAGGGTTGTAAATGGGTACCATAAGGGTATCCAATGGAGCTATACTGTTAGAGAGAATTCTCCAGAATGGCTAATTTCCCTTACCTACTGAGTGCCTCAGCAGTTTTGCTGGATTTCTAGGATTTATTTCTTTCACCTGGTAAGAGTGTGAGCCTTTTTTCCCACTCTTACATGTGTTTTTCTGTGTGTGTTTAACATTTTCTTGCGTTAATAGACTGTGGAGCATCACCTACTCCACATGCATCATCTTTTTACTGTGTGTTACATAGCACCTTCAGTGCAGTGACACAGGGTTGTCTTTTAGACTTCCCAACTCAGACTCAATTTTTTGGGACTGACTACTGTCTCCTAGAACATGTAAAGTTGCCATTAACTTTATTAGTCTTTTAAAATCCATAGACCCAGTACAAACTATCTCACATAGAGTGCTGGAAAGGGTTAATACTTATCCCTTTTTGTCTGTTTCCCTTGGAGCATTGTTTCTCTCCCTTTTCTTCAAGACTTGGCTGGTGGCAGTGGTAACTACCTTATTTTATCTACCGCGGTTATCTGAAATAAACTTCCTATTGTTTTAGGCTATCTTGGTAGCCTCGAACTTAACCCATTTAGACCATATACGTTTTTATGCAGTTCTGGCTGGGTTTATTCGCCATTTCTTTTTGAAAATGTATTTCTTGTGTTTTACTCAGCGCGCCAAGCCAGGTTTGGTTCCTTTGTTCACCATCTTTTCGCGGGCTTCTACACAGAAGCCCTCCTTAGTTGCCTGAAAGTCTGGGTAGGGAGGATGTGAGGGAGGGGTTTTAGGACCCCTGCCATGGGTTCCCTTGGTAACACAAGTCGCACTCCTGTTTGTTTGGCTAGGTGACTGTCCCGCCAGGACAGCCACCCTGCTGTGTGATTGACAGCCACGCTGTGTGAATGGGGGAAAACTGCATAAAAAGCAGGTCACTGGGATTGGAAAGGCAGAGTCGCCACTGGAATGAAAGAACCAATAAGGAAATGACAGAAGAGGACCTCTACAACGACTGAACCGCCCAGTGAAGCCCTGCTGCAGGTCCGAATCTTCAGACTCCAACGACAGAGAAGATCTACCAGGAATCTTCTTCCCCTGGGCTGGTGGCAGCAACCACTTCGCCCAAACTGCAAGCCAGGACTCCCTCCTCTGGTCGAATTTGCTGTACAGAGCTACAGTGAACTGGATAGCCAGGAAGGTCGGACCCTGCTTGTGTTTTAAGGAGCGCACCTTTTATTCGTTGCTTTGCTCTGCTGCTGGTTTCTTCCCTGGGCAGTGCAGGACCCTCCAGTCTTCCTACTTCATGTCAGTCCTACAGTTGCTTCAGGAACCATGAGCCTGCAGGAACTGCCAGGAACGTCTGCCTCAGCTACAGCTTCCTCTTCATTTAAAGGTACTGTGCAAATACGGTTGTTCGTTTCGTCCAGCCGCGGTGAAGGTGTGTGAAACACTTTGCCAATCCGAGGGCTTGTCCTTCTCTACTCTTTAAATTAACTTTTCTGCCGACCAACTTCGTCCGGAACTCTTGGCAAAGACTTAACCGCGAACTACCCTGAACTGTGTGATCTTGAGCAAAAGACTTTGGTCCTATTGACTTTGGCCCTAAGCCTTTCTGATTTGATTTCCATCACTTTAGTTCCTCTTTCTAAATTGCCCTGCCTACTTACCTGTTTGTGCTGCCCAATCTGGGTCTAACTTTGTTTTTCCCTCCCTTTTTAAATTGCTGGAGTGCCATTTCTCTCATACTTCATTGTGAGTTTAACTTGTCCATAATCTATTGGGAGTGGTGTGGTGTATTAAGAGTGTGATTTTTCAACTGCTTTACTTTAGTGAAATGTTATACAACTGATGTGTAAATAAATGTATATTCTTTAACTCAGAAACCTTGAGTCAGTGTTTTTGTTACTTGTAGTCTTAATTGCGTGTGGTGTTCCCAAATGGTACTGCATATAATTCCGTCTAACATACACCAAACCAAAAATAGGAAGAGCTGCACTACTCGGAGCCCCCCATGGACTCCTGGGCAGAAAATAATACAGAACTCAAATGAAAAAGGTCTACGGGACAGGGACAGGGCCCTGTCCCTCCAATGCATTTCCAGCATCACAATCACCCATAGGGACAGCTGTTGAGTCGTCTTCAAGGGTAGAATCATCAGTGAAAGTTTGGCCTTTATTTACCTTTCTACCAGCCTTGAATGATATATTGGACTTCGCAGACATAAAATTCAATGTGACAGTTTGTCGCCCTTGCCGTGCTATCGTGTGTTTTTCATCTTTACTATGTCCCATGCAAGACAGGGCGCCAGGGCTGAGGACTGAGTAGTCAGCATATTTCCATCCTTATTTGGGTCATGAGGAGTACTTGTCTGCTTCTTCTCTTTTCCAAAAGTGTTAAATCGTTAATATTCAGGCAAATCGGGACGAATGACTAGTTCATCTAAAAACATGCAGTCCTAATCGGTGTATAAGGAGTGGTTCAATGCAGGCGATATCAGTTCAGAGGCTGTCTCTATCTGTCCTACTCCAAGGGTTGACAGCCGCTTAGAAGATAGTCTCGACCCAGGCACTAGAGTCTCACCCACTAGCCTGGGGCTAGTCATTATTCCTGCATCTTTATCCTGATGGAATTTAGCAACCTCTGACCCCCCAACTCTCTCGTTCTCCCCAGGGATATATGGTCCTTAGGGGTCCAGCGAACATCTGGAGTAGCCGTTTCCATATGTTTTTGATGGTTTATAGGCAAGATGGGTGGGTCCGCCCCCTCCCTCTCCACAAACAAGAAGCGTCTCAGTGTCTCTCTTAATTCCAAGTTATTGGCAGCGTGTCCACTATCAGAGTCAGGAATATTGTTAGGGTCAATAGGATGAGGGGAGCTCACCTCCAGCATAGTCGCTGAGCCCTCGTGAAGTTTTCCTGGACGGAAGGTACATGGGCCGCTTGCCGCCCTGGGTCTCTCCAAGTAAGTTTGTTGACTAAACTCTGCTAACGGTCAGGGAGAATCAGAGCCTCGACTCACAAATGACCAGCTTTCAGCCAAGCACCAAATGCTCCAATATTGATACCGCTCAACTGCTGCAGACTGCTGTAGACTGAAAGGCTCAGCTGGACTCTGGGGCGCTCTGCAAGGGTTTAAGAGTAGGCACACCCCTTATCTCCTTCTCTCCACCAACATCGTAGACAGAGTCCAAGCACAAGTGACTGCTGCAGACTGAAAAACTCAGCTGCACTCCAAAATTCAGCCTAAAGAGGTTACTAGGGAGGAATAAGATAAAAATACCTCAGTTTGTGGAGACTACCAAGAAGGTAGGGGTGGATGAATAAAATGCACTATACACTGGAGGATCAATGGGCACCAAGTACCATACTAAGACAATAACAATTAAGGAAATTCAAACTGGGAATGGCAGCCCCTTTTTTAAATAGAAGCAGCGTCATAGCCATACTTCATAGTTGTATTGATTTGCGTGTAATTACCTCCACAGCCATTGGCTTGGTAGAATTACCTTGGTCCGCGGAAGAAGAGAATTGGGCAATAGTTCATTTAATTTCACCTATCATTGTGGAACTGATCATTATGCACAAGTCAAGGTTGGAGGAAAAGGGATTTATAGTGGAATGCGTGTTTAAGTTGGAGGAAAGGACCACAAACCCAGAGACTTTAAGAGGGGAAGGCACTCCAACACAAGATATACAGAATTTGAACAATTTAGCGCAAACAATTCTTGTTGCAATAAATCAGCACACTCTGACAAATACAGCTTGCCAGATAACCAAGAACATGAGTGGATGACACAAGGAAGGCAGTACTACTGCCATCCAGGTCATGTCATTGAATACGAGAGGGTTTAGGTCTTTTACCACTAATAGTGACGGGCAGGCTTATGTTTTGTCAGCAGGCATATTCCTTTTACAGGAGACCTGGGTGTTGAATCGTTATTCGCTTGATGGTTATCAAATCACTGAAAGGTTTGCGACATGCCTTAATAAGGGTAGGGCCACAGGGGGTCTGGTGATAGGAGTAAAAAATCATCTCCATATGAAAGAATATGAATTGTCGAACACAAACCCAAATAGCTTTGCTGTTTTTGTGGACCTTTCGAAGTCTAATAAACATGATCATCTCCTTTTTACTAATGTGTATAACCCCTCTGGCCATGATGATTTGAAGGTGATAATAGACGTGTTGGAGGCAACTATGACTGAGCGGTAAATGCAATGGCCACAAGGCTTTTGCATTATTGCTGGTTATATTAATTATCAGCTGTTACACTGTTATTCTGCAGAAATAAGAGTATACTCGCCGGGCATTCCCCTTTAATAAATCAGAATAAGGTGAATGGTATAGATCACGTATGGGAAATTTCATCTTGTCGGGAGGGACAATGGCATGAATTTTCCGCAATACTAGATTTGATTTTCCTTATGGATACTGCACAAATTCAAGCAAACATTCCATTGCATGGACTAATGGGCGTACATTCTCACTGATAGACTATATATTGATATCCCAAAACCTATTTGAGAACATTACAAGGTTTCAGTTATTAGATACGGTGCTTAGTGACCACAAGATATTATGGTTTCAAAAGGATTTGAAGAGGAATAAAGAATGTGAGAAGTTGGGAGGTGACATTCAGGTAAATAATGCAGGTAACCGAGTGACATGGTCAGAAAAGAATGTTTCTACATTTAATACATGTTGTTTTGGAAACTCCAATGAAGAGAAGCTTTTGTCTTTTGTTATTGTCCCTGAATACGAAGGGGTAATTAGTGATATTGCCTATACTATGATCTCTCTATTGGGGAACAATCATTATCAAAGTTCTCGTGATGAAGACATTAATGACATGGCGAAAGTCTGCAGGAAAAACAAAAAAATTATATTAAAGATATAGACAGAAGCCATCTAAGTTGGAAAGGAATAGTGAGGTTGCACATTTAAAGATGGTCTATAAGAACTGGATCTTTGTGCATAAGAGTACTATGATGTCGGTTCACTGGATGATTATGTTTAAGGCACTTAGAAGTTGGGATCCAGAGAATTGTGGTATACCTCCCTGGTTGTTACTAAAAGGGAAATGAATCCTATACAGGAAACCACTTGGGTTACTTGAACACGAGCTATGTATTTTAGAGTGACAAATAGATATTTCTCTCTATGATGATAAACTGGCAGGTGAAGGTCCCTTGGACATCACAGTGGAGGATTAAGAACATAAAATCGTCTTGGGCCCCTGGACTGGATGGTTTGGTGAATGTTGTCATGAAGAAAGATCCTCAAAAATGGGCAATAGTCCTAGATTTTAAAAAAAATCATTTTGGTGACCAAGACAGGAATCATACCTCAGAGCTGGAGGAAGTATATCTTTATTGTGGTCCATAAGAATGAGGCCAGGGATAACACAGAAAACTATTGTATATTAGCCATGGTAGATTCCATGGCCAAGATATTCTCCTCCTTTTTGCTTGATTACCTTAATAGTTGGGTTAAAGAATACAAGATTCTAAGTATACAGCAGGTGGGTTTCGACAAGGGAGTGGGTACCTTTGCTGGGCTATGGACACTGACGTACCTGGTACATAAGGGCAAGGAAGAAAGATCGACCTTGTTGTACATATTTTGCATAGACAACAGCATGGCCTTCGATTCTGTGGATGGAAAAATGTTGTGGCATACATTGGCTAGTTTGGGTATTCATCCCCAGGTACTGTATTTGTTTTACAAATGTTGTATACCAAGACTACTGCCAAGAGTCTTGGTATTCTTAGCCAAAGCATTATTGCTAATCATGGTTTTAAGCAGGAGTGCACCCCAGCACCCAGGCTATTTAATTAGTATATATCAGACCTTGATATTGCCTTGGCTAAATTTAGGAATTTTCCACCCTGGCATTAAAACCAATCCCATAGCTTGGTTAGCCTACACGGATGACTTGGTTATATTTGACACCACTCCCATAGGTCTACAGAGGAGCAAAACAACTATAAAGGAACACACAAAGCCAACAACATAGTCATCAATCTTAAAAAGATCAAAATAATGATCATTAATGCAAAAAGAAAGTACAATAATTTCAGGTGGAAAATGTATGATGAAACTATTGAAAAGGTTGAGAAATATACATATCTGTGCATTCCACTTACAGATTCTCTCAGCATTAATAAATTGGCATCTGACATCACCAGTAAGTAAGTAGTAAAAAAGTGTAATGTTATAAGAAGATTTGCTGACTATAGGGGAACCATTTCTATGGAGATCATGGTTAGAGGATATAAAAGCTGCACCATACCAAATACCCTCTATGCAATGGAGGTATTATGTACCAACAAGGTTAAGTGGCTTTCGAAACTGGAAAGTAGAATTTGGCACGTTACTTTAGGCCATTCCTCCTTGACTCTCATTGAAGCTATTCGATGTGAGGTAGGGCTCACATCACATGTTACTTTGAAAAAGATAGCCACAAGCATCTTTTATGTAAAGATAGTTGAACCGAGTATTCAACATATCTCGATATATAACCTTTTTGATAAATTACTCTATTTAAAGTCTCAGCTCAAGACCTTAAAGAAATGGCTGGAGGACATTAAGTCTTTTCTTGATATGATTGGCTTTGAAATTGAATATCCAATAAATATTGGGATTGCAGCCAGAGAAATAAAAAGGAGAGCTGAAATTTGGGAGTGAGATAGTAACTTGCGAGAACTGGGGAAACAAATCAACAAAGTTTTATTATTGATGGACCATCCAATTATATTGTGAATATCAGGGAGTCTAAGGTGAGAAGAATAATTTTACAGCTGCGAGTGGAGCAGCTGCCAACCTGGTCTTGACTTGGTGCCTGATTCGCCATTCCTAGACAGGAAAGACTTTGTCGTTTATGCAATATTGAAATACAGAGTGCTAGACATTTGTTAACAGGTTGTCCAACATTGATGGATATTTATCCTAAATCTTATGGACATTTTAAGAGCATTAATAACATAAGGGAAGATGAAACGTGGGCATATATTTACTCAGGTCAAAATATACATATATATTATAATCTGTATTATATGAGGCAGCCCATGATTAAGGGAATTGAAAAGGTGGATAGATTATTTTAATAAGTTTAAGTATTTTAAACATATATACAATATTTAGGTATTAGATAAAAGTATAATGAATTGTTAAGAATTAAAGTTTAATGTATTATGCGATGATGTGAATAGATATCATGTGTATTGTTTAATTGTATGTAGTGTTTAAGGTTTTTGCTTTTTAACCACAAACACTTTAATAAAAATAAAGAAAAATGAGTGGAATTCTAATGATAGTTTGAAATAATGATGAAATTATTTTGAATATATTGAATTACTTTTATTTTGTCAATAGTGATCTTGTATATGAATTAGGTAGATTGCATTGAATTGTTGTAAATGTTATATGTTAATTGTGGAAGTAATTTGGTGACTACTTTGCACCAAAGAAAGCATGTTCACTACCTACAACTCAGAATCATTTCCAAGGCTTCCCAACTTTGATAGCTAAAGTGGGGTAAAATTAGTTGCCCAGGATCACACACTTTGGTCAAGTGGTGAATTCGAGATGTGAGCTCACCTTGCAATTTTGGCACTTGACCATACAGCTTCCCAGCTTGTTTGTACAAATATGTGGTAACAATATCGTACAAACAAGGGGGGTCCTGAGGAAAGGCTGCCAGTAAAGGCTCTGAACTTGCGACATAGTTAATCAACTTTATACTATTTTTGCTTTGAATTTGTTATGGCTGGAAAACCCCAAAACTACTTAATATGCAAAAATAAGGGGGATCGTAGGAGTGTCTCTCTACCAGCCTATATCCCGGATTAGAGCCTCAACCAGAGTCTTTAGCTCACCATCCTTTCACAGAAGAGAAATGTCCACAACATGTCAGTCTTTGTCCTGCCCAAGGGCAGTCCAGCACTGAAATGCCAGGCAATCCTCTACTGAACAAGTGTACCAACAGCAACCCCAGACACGTGTTTCGGCCTGGTTGGACCTCGTCAGTGAGGGGGAGCAGTGCCTCTTTAAGAACAGTGAGCAACGGTTCCACGTGTGGATTACCCTACTAACTTAGGGTGAAAACCCAAAGCTACTTAATATGCACAAACAAGGAGGGTCCTGGCCAGGACAAAGACTGATATCTAGTGGACATTTCTCTTCTGTGAAAGGATGATGAGCTAAAGACTCTGGTTGAGACCCTAACTCGGGATATCGGCCGATAGAGAGACACTTCCAGGATCCCCGTTGTTTGTGCATATTAAGTAGCTTTGGGGTTTTCCTGCCATAACAAATTCAAAGCAAAAATAGTATAAAGTTGATGAACTATGTCACAAGTTCAGAGCCTTTACTGGCAGCCTTTCCTCACAGGGATGCTTAAAGAAAGCACACCGTCAAAATTATTAATGTCTTGCACATGTCTCTTTCTTTAATACTGAAACCTACTCAAATCTAACAAGGAGATGCGTGGAAGACCACAGATCACTTTTGAGAAGCTTCGGCCAGCCAGGCTTACTCATAACACATAACTCATAACACAGGCCCTAGTACCTGTACCTGCTTGGTTATGTTCAGTCTGAGTTCTGGACTAAGTATGGAGTGTGTATACCTCTTTCGAATAAATAATCCGGCACTGCGAATGCCCCAACACTAGCGACATAGCGCCAACAATGTACAAATGACCAGCCATGTCCTAACACTGCAAAAGGCAGACAATACATCTTGCAAACAGTCAGCAGTATGAATTTCCAAAAGTTCAAATGCAGATCCCATGTTTTACAAATAGCACTGCAAATGCCAGACATTACAACATGCAGACCCTACTCCTTACAACTTCACCAGCACTGCAAATGCCAGACACTACAAATTAAACTCCTACAACACACATATTATGGATAAAACATTTAAAACTAATATACTCACGGGCTTGAGTATTCGCAACACTTCTTTAAGTGCCTTTTCCACGCTGTTCACCGAGTACAACACATCCGTGGAGACCACCACGTCAACCGAGACATCGTCCACCTCAGACAAATTCTCAGCAGCTGCCACCAAATTGGGCTCGAAGTGCAGGTGATCATTTTCAGCCTGGCTCTTTCTCAAAAACTCCTGGAAATGGGGGTTTGCATCAGTAGTGCAGGTGACTTTGGCTCCTCGTGGATAAAACGGGAAGTTGCAGCCTGTTCCGCATCCGATCTCCAGCACTTTTAGCGGCCCGAGGGACCTGCGAAATCAGACAGGCGGCTAAAGAGCTCCTTCTTACGGGAGTGCAACGCTGCATGGTAATCTACTGCGAACTTGGCATAGAGGTGTGGGAAGAGACGCACAGCCAGTGGCTTCCACATTCACAGGAAGTGCAGAAGGTGTGCTGGCAAAGCCAGGAGCCACATAGAGAGGTGGATGGCCAAGTCACTGAAGAACCCCATTCCCAGAAACATGATTGTGGCTTTCTGTTTCTGAGCACTGAGAGTTCAGCAGCTTTATATTCGATGGGAGGTCATGTGATATGTGGTTGTTTACCACATACCAGTGGCCGCTCTGTGACCTTTGCTGGCTCTTTGCTACATTTTACTTTCTCTGACTTTCTTTTTTCACTTTTCTATTTGGATCCACAATAACCAAGAGCTTTGTGTATCACCACAGAGGTTTCAATGCTATTTTCTGTCTCTCTTGAATCATAACCAGCTTTGCGTTTTTAGTTTGGGCTAATAGTTGTCCTGTGCAACACCTACAAAGCCCAAACTATTTTGAGTACTGATTCAAGTACAATCAGGAATGATTGGCATATGAGGAGGGACACAGATGAATGGCATTTGAGGAGGGACACACATTCTATGACAAGACAGGAGGCTCATATTATGCATTACAATCTTTACTCTAAAACCACAGCAGCAAAGAAAAAACTTTTACAAACAAAAAAGTTGTAAGAAACAGAACTAAATAGAGTTCAATGTCAATGTAAGGGAGCTCCCCAATCCATCATGGAGGACAGGTCTTGCCCTGCAGGAGACCAATGAGCAGGGATCCTTCCTTATATAAGTCCATTACTCTGAACCCAACTCCTCTTTCTTTGCTGTTGACACCACAGCTAAGTACACTCCTTTCAGTTGTGTCTTGCATGTTGTCAGTAGAAGTTAAACCTTAATTGGTTATATTATGGGAAAAAATATTCTATTCTTGTAGCATTTCTTGGTGAAACATTTAAGATATATTAGTCTTTTATATTTTAAGGTACTGTTTATTTGACTTTCCAATGCTCGCGCTGGTTTGCCTCTGGGCATTATGTTTAAGTGTGTACTGTTTTTCTTTTATCCCGTGCGCGCCGGTCTGAATGGAAGCTTTTCTTCAGACCCGCGCACAGCAGGTCTTTTTATATAAAGATTTATGGGCTTACAGAAGCTTATGCTTCGTGCCGGTTTGCGCGCAAGCATTCTTCTGTTTATTTTTGGTTTACGGCCGTCGTGCATATCTGTCTGAAGCTGATAAGCTTCAAGGCCAGCGCACGCGAGCCTCTCTTTGTTTGTTTAAGCCCTCCGTGCTTGTTACAACAGCTTATTCGGGGCCTGCACTGCTGGCGACCCATGTACAAAGCCCTTTGGTGGGCTGCAGTGTTCATTTGGATAACACAGCCTCCAGTGGTTCAACGGCTAAGGGCTTGGTGTTGGAAGGCTGGGTACCTGAGTTCTTATACAATGGCCGAACATCATGGGTATTTTAAAAAAAAAATGTATATTGTTTAAGTTTACGTCTGTTTTCTTTTGAATTACACCTAGGACTGCCAGGTGCTGCGGGTGCGCTCGGTCCGCTATGTTTCCTTCTTTTCTGTTATTTTGAAGACATTCTCAGTAGCGCAATCAGTAGGGGTTGTCACTGGTGCCTGGAAGGTTCGAGGTCGAACCAGTCCTCCAACTTAAAAATTCTGAATGTGTTGGGTAGAAAATATTTACAATTTTAATTACCATACCGCCCAACCATGCAAAACCCTGAGGGGGTTTCTAAAATGAAATACGGGTCGTCTGGTCATCCTAGTTATGCGAGACAACTTGAGGCAGCCCAGTCCGCATTTTTTCACTTTAACAGGATTATATATATAATTTTAATTACTTTTTAAATAAGAATATTTTGTAATTTATATGTTTGGAACCTGACCGCTCCAGTGCCTGATGCGCTACTAGTCTGCAGCTTTGTTTAAGCGCGGCATATGGCATAGAGGATTACCTGCACTGTAGGTGCCAAAAACCTGCTCGGTGCAGCCTTTGCCTGTGTTTTTCTGCGAGGTAAACCCCTCATGTACTGCTGGTTCCAGACCCTGCTCGGGTGAGCAGTTTGAGGTGCACTTGCTCACTGTATTCCTCCCTTAAGTTCGGCAGCTTTGTTTAGGCGCTGCATATGGCATTGGTGATTACTTTCACGGTATGTGAGCCATAAACCTGCTCAGTGGCAGTTTTTTGCCTGTGTTTTTCTGCGAGGTAAACCCCTCATGTACTGCTGGTTCCACACCCTGCTCGGGTGAGCAGTTTGAGGTGCACTTGCTCAGTGTATTCCTCCCTTAAGGTCAGCAGCTTTATTTAGGTGCTGCATATGACATTGGTGATTTTTTTTTTCACTGTATGGGCGCCATAATTTATAATTTAATAATAATAATTTAGCATTTATATAGAACTACGAACCCTCAGGTATCTGAGCGCTGCTTGTTAATAACCACGGTGTGTAGTGCTCATTTATCGACCTCGGAAGGATGAAAGGCTGAGTTTGGCCCTGCCGGGATTCGAACCTGCATAAGCAGGCTCTGCATGGATGTCAAAACAAGCTCTCTACTCGCTGTGCCACTTGACCGATCACCTGCTCGGTTTCAGGTTCTGCCTGAGCTCTAATGCGAGGTTACCCCCTTGTGTACTGCTGGTTCCACACCCTGCTCGGGTGAGCAGTTGAGGTGCTCTTGCTCAGCGTATTCCTCCCTTATAGTCGGCATCTTGGTTTGTTTAGGTGCTGCATGTGTCAGGTGTCATTATCTTCCATGTAGGTGTGCTGTCACCTACTCGGGGGCAGGCTTGGTCTGTGTTCTTCTGCGAGGTGAACCCCTCGTATGCTGCTGGTTGCACACCCTGATAGGGTGAGCGGTTGTGGTGCTCTTGCTCAGTGCACTCTTTGCTAAACAATATGTTTAAGTGATGCCTGGAACACATTTGCGTTTTCAGTATTGTCAGTAGCCCTGATAGCTAAGTTGGTAGCAGCTACTATAAGGCCAGGGTTCGGACCCCTGTGAGGGCGTAACCCCTCTTTCTTGGATATTGTTTTATATTATTTTATATTGTTTTATTTATTTGTTAAATACTTTAAAGAAAAGAGTGTTTGGAGGTAGTGGTAAAAAGACCCATGTGGGGGATTGTACCTTCCTCTCTAGCCATCACTCTGGTTTTAACCTTTGTCTTTTAATTAAAATTCTGTCGCCCTTTAACTTAGTTAGTTTCAGGACAACTCAGTCCTTTCCTTAGGTTTTGCTTGCCCCAATAACAGTTGCTCCACCCAATACCTGTACTGTTTAAGCCGCAGAATTTTCTCTCGGCATGAGGAAGAAAAGAATGATGCGTTAGGCCCCTATTGAGGTCGGTAGGGCTTGATGCTCTCTTTAGTGGTGGCGTGATTCCCTTACTATTTGTCCCATTATGACTTTCATTATACTATTTGGACTATGGGTGGAGACAAGGTCAGCTCTGGGGTATCTGTTCAGTTTTGTTGCAAGGGCAGGTTGGGCAACCAGGTTCTAATTGGATGAAGTGTTCGGAAGCACTTGTTGGTATCAGAAGGACAAGTTGCCAAATAATATCCTCCTGACGCCTGCCCATGGTTTTCCTCCCAAGGCTTGGCCTGTTTTCAGCTATTCGTCTAGCAGTGTGTTACAATTTCTTCTCTGCTCGAGGAGTACAAGCAGGTTTCTGTACCCTCAAGAGAGTTGTTTAGCCTATATATATATATATATATATATATATATATATATATATATATATATATATATATATATTTTTCTACAGTGCAGCAAATAGAGGGCTGGCTTTCAGATCGGTGCTGAGCTTACTGATGCAGGTGCCTAATTTGGGAGGGTCTAAATCAGTCTTTCATCCTGCCGAGATCGATAGGTGAACACTTCACATCACACACCGTTGGTAGTAGTGATGAGCAACACTCGTATACCTGAGGGTTCGTAGCGCTATATAAGGGCTATTTTGCTATGGGCAATGTGCTTAATTCTTCCTTCCCCTGATCCCCATAGTGGCCAGTCAGACTCACATGCATACAGAGACTCAGACCTCAGTGTTTGAGGGGACAGTGGTCCCAGTATTCCTTCACAACCTTTCATTTACGGGGCATGATAATTATCCCAAAGTCCTTTTACCCTCATTCCCTTCCCGCCATCCTTGGGGGAGATTGCATCATAACATTACACCTCTTGATGTATCACCTGATGGTTTCCGTTTTTCCTTTTACAGGAGTTCTGGCTCAGGACCAGTGCAGACTCGCACTGTGCATTTCCCTCCCGTCAGTTTACTTTCCTTTGCACTACTTCCTTGTATTGCACTACGTTAAGCGGACCCCCCCTTCCACTGTCAGTGGGTTGGTTAGAAGTGTAAGAGTGTATTTGTTTCAAGGGTGTAAAGCGGGGCTTTAGTGGGGTTCTCAAGGTTGCCTTCTTCTGGGTTGCAAGGTTTTCCTTAGATAAGTGAGGGAGGTTTTTTCTCCTCATTTGGGAAGGCACAATATCCCTGGAGGGGATAGAGGGGTCTGGGAGTGCTACTCATCTTCCATCCAAGTTATTACGGCCCTCTGTCACAAGGCGTTCCAACGTCTCTATGCTATCTATCTCTGAAGGTGTCTGTCAGTGCAATCTCAAGAGGGCTGGGATATATATATATATATATATATATATATTTAGTTATTGACTTGTTTCTCTTAGTCACCTGATTGACCTTTTGGGGTTTCACAGGAGATTGTTTTGCAATAAGGTGCCAGCACAGGGTGCTGAGGGGCTTCAAGGTTCTTCAGATTGGCTAAGTTAGAGGTTAGTTTTTGTTCTGGTGAGCAGCTTCATTTTAACTGTTTAAGTGATAATTTCTTTGCAGTTTAGAGTCTTTGCTAAGACTATGGAATTTAGTGGTCCTCCTTCGTTTAGTTTATGATCCTCTAGGGTATTTATCAACCATGGAGGAGGGAACAAGGTCCAAACACCTGGCACATCTACAAAGGGATTGAGATATCACTATGATGGTAGCGATTGGATGAAAGATACATTTCTTCTCCTTACCAAGTTCGGTCTCTTAAGAGTCAAGTTTGTTGTAAATATCTTCTTTTTGTCAGGGTAGCAGAGTCCTTCTTCAACAGCTCGGGAGATCTGTTGGTCTCTGTCTTGGCGGTTTGGCAGGTTTAACTATTCAAATTGGGCCCTCTCTTCCCTTCTGCTCCTACCTCCATAGGACATACCTTGTTTTAGTATACACATATGTTTGGGGACAATTGTGTGTTAAGTCTATTGCTTCAGCTCCGCTCAGGATAGGTCGTCCTATCACAAATTAATAAAATGACCTTTTACTCCCATTTTACCTTTTGTGAAGATTTCCCTTTCCCACTTGGTTCCCCAGTGTAGTTATGTTATAGGTCCTGTTTCTAATATGATATCTTCCTTTAACGCATGTGATGGAACCTACAAAGCTTTCACCCCCTAAGGGGTATTTTTCTTTGTCTCCAGGAGCGCTAAGTGTTTATCTTCTTTTTGTTTGCTATCTAGGTTCCCAAAGATGGTATGAATTTAAGTGTTCTACATGTTTGATTGGACAACAGAGGGGTTTATTACTCCGATGGGTTTTTCCTAACCTATTAGTATAGGAAAACTTGGCTTAGTGTTTCCCCCCTCTTTTAACCAGTTGGTTTTGGTGACCTGTAAGGAACGCTGGAATTGGCACATCTTCCAGTTGTTTTTTGCCTTGCAGAGTGTTTGGCTATGCCTTATAAAACAGTTATTCGGCCAGCCTAGCCTTGGGCAATACTCTTGCGGTCAGCTGATTGTTCAAATGGAAGCATTTTAAAACATTCTTCTCCTATTACTTTATTATATTGTCACTATTGTATGGGTCTTGTTGTACTAATGGGATGCGGGGGCTTCAAACTTGCATAATATGAGCCTCCTGTCTTGTCATAGAATGGCTAATCCCCCACACTAACGTGAGATGGGGGTTTCGACTCTATTAAAGACAAGGAGGCGAGTATTATCCCACCCTTCCACCCTTGATATGATATGATATGATATGGCAGTTATGACACACATATACACAGGTGTTTCAGGAGAGAACATTCTTTGGTTTGTTGTTCTTCCCATCCACCCACCCTTCTTGCTTGTTCTTACAGCTACGAGTTGAGGTTCTGATCAGGAGTGTGGATCACAGTTACAAGATTGGAGTGCGTGGTACGAGAGCTTCGCTGGATTTGTCGTCACCATTTGTCATCTGATCTGTGCAGTGGACGTCTGATTCAAGACAGCTACAGAAAGAGGAGTTGGGTTCAGAGTAATGGACTTATATAAGGAAGTGTCCCTACTCATTGGTCTCCTGCAGGGCATGACCTGTCCTCCATGATGGATTGGGGAGCTCCCTTACATTGACATTGAACTCTATTTAGTTCTGTTTCTTACAACTTTTTTGTTTGTAAAAGTTTTTTCTTTGCTGCTAATACAATCTTAAGTGAAATGTTCGGAGTGGTGCCAGCCGAGAGGAGACCAGCCAGGTAAGCCTTTTGAGCAGTTCGTAATTTGTAAATGTCTCTACTGCTTTCTTTAATGTTGCCTCTATCTTCCTCTTTCAGGTTGTTCTGTCTGGGAGGTGTGCAGATTCGAGGAAGCTGTTCTCAGTAGCTGCAAGTGTTTAAAGATGAAGACTGCAGGTAAGATGCTGCTGCTAATGATGTTCCGTTTGTCTCCTTGCAGGTTCTGCTTCTCCGAGGTTCGAGGGGTAGCTGGACAAGGTGAGCGTCACATAGCAAGCTGCAAAGTAACGCGAAGCGTGTTGTCTTGCTCGGGTGTGGTTTAAATAGCCCCAACAAAATAGTCCAGGTAAAGTAGTCCCTAGGCTACCACACCCAAAACACTAGACCGCATAGCTTGGTTCTTAGCAACCAAGCTATGTGGATGCCTCCATGTTGGCTGACAATACAATAAAGTAGTTCCCAAACACATTTTTTTTCATGGTGTATGAGCCTGGCGCCATAGGCGCCAGGACTGGCCCCATGAGGGCTTTTGAAGAGGATGCCAGGCTCTAGAGGCCCGAGTCCTGACTCCACCTGGCCAATGGGTTTGCCAGAAGGGGTTTTGGGCGAGGGTTGTGACAGTAAATTAACTTCTATAATCTTGCAGCTCAGCAGATTCCTGTTTCACACACCAATTTAACCATTACCTTATAGTTCCTAGTAGGACTCAGAAAACCTCCAGGAAGGCCGTACTGGGGTTTCTACCCCCAAGGAAGCTGTGGTCGAAATCCCACCCTCAGTGAAATGTGCCCCTGTTTCCTACCAGCTTTCCCATCTACAGAACCCATCTAAAGAAACTTGCCGTTCTTGGTTTAGGGGAGTAGCAGAGGGGCTTTGCACGCTGTGTTTTCTTGAGCATGGTTTCTACATGTCTTGGCTCACATGACACTGTGGAAGACTCAGAAGTCTGAACATGGCTAAGTCATAGACAGACTGTGTCCCTAAGCACTTTGCACACAAGCACAAGCCTTGAGTTTGGTAACCATGACATAAATGAGGAACCAGAAAAGTTAGTTTTTTTTTACTTGCTTTTCCGGGAGCTGTTGCAAACTTGACACATTCGGATTTCTGACATACAACCCATCTCAAAATGTGTTGGGGGGCCTCTGGAAGTAAGTAGTAGGTCTTTGCTGTCTGTGTTTTCATGGGCATGGCTTCAACATGCCCAGGAGCAACATGCAGTGAGTACATTCAGACATAACCCTTGGCACAGCGAACACCTTGTTTCCAGCTATCGCTACTTTCGGCGCTGCACCCCATAGAATACAGTTGAGTCCCATGATAAGTTAGATCCAATTGTACACATAACTCTTTTACTTTTTTCTTCTCATGACTTTCTAAGTATCTTGTCTATCCTTCACTCTCATCCTAACTATCTACCCCACTTTACTCCTCCCTACTACTACTGAATGTTCTATCATACTCCTCCTTTGTCTCTCTGATGGGCAAAAGCACTTCGACACCATAAATGATGGCAGGAGGCGCTATTCAAACGCAAGATACAAAATAACATAAGCACAAGCACCGGACCCCATTACTCGGGAGGGCTACAAAACTGTCCATTTGCATGCCTGACACCCACACAAAGTGTAAGGGCCCCATCTCTTTTTCATTTGTAACCGTCCTCCACTTTTGGTGGGGGCCGCTGACTCCAAGGATGAAAACGTAATAGTTTTTCTTAAGTGGTAATTCAGGTGTTCCATGCCCCGGCCATCTGCCTTTCTTTGTTCTGCTGTGAAAAATCCAATAAAGCTGTCTGTAATAATCTGCCACTATTAACGCCCTCCCTCCACTGCATTATCTAGGATTATGCCACAAAAAGAAGCAACAAGGTGGGGCTAATGGTATGCACATATTCCCCAAAGAAGCACCAGCATTCACAACGGGAAGGCTGTGCCACAATGAATGTGCATTTGCTGGCCAAAGACAGGCCTCTCCAAAAAGTGTTTAATAATCATAGATGTGTTTCACCTTGCTTTCAGCTCATTGGTGTAGAGCAGTGAATATGCTTGGAGATGAATGCATGTGACTGGAGGGGGGGGGGGGTCTTATGTTATTCAACCTCACGAATAAAACCAAAAGAAATGTGCATTAGGACACACTTTTCACTAGAATCTACCACCACACTGCTGCCCGAAATCCTTTCCTTACGTTCATTCTTCCCATACCTAATAATATATTGATAGTGTGATCAGATATATGCTGAACGAGGAGCACAATAATGCACCAATGGAAACTGCTTTGTGCCCCAAAAAATGTATTTACCTTTTTCCACTGTCTAACATGTAAAGCCACATGTACACATTTACTATCCCTTTGTTTTAGCAAGATATTAAACTACACCACATCAATGCGTTTTTGTTATTAATGTATGCAGGCAGATGTTCCCAGCTGCAGGCACGGGGACCCCCTTAGTATTTGTATTTGTATTTGTATTTACAATCTGATTTGTATTTAATATCAATCTGAAATTCTCCCGGACCCCCTCACAACTTTTCAGCCAGCCGTGGGACTCTGCTCTAGTACACGTCCCAGTATATAATGTGAAAACCTGGGACTGATTCCTGGGAGCTCCACTCCAACTCTTCTCTAAGTACGTGACATGAGGCCGTGTGTCAGCTATGCAGTTACTCACCCAAGTAGAATATGATGTGCAGGGTGTAAAAGAAAACAAGCATTGGCAATGCCAACAGTTTGGGCTTTTGTGTAGGCATGGCAAAGGCACCTGCCAGGTACTCTCAAAATCACAGAAACTTTAACTCGAGCTGATCAAGAAATGCAACGCTGCAGCTGCACTCTTCCATAATACACCACTCCTTCCTCCCCAAACCTGGAGAAAGAAAAAATACGGGTAGCCTGCACCTCATGTCAGCATGTCAGCACGCTGCACCAACAACTATCAAGGAATCTAAAGCCTTCCTTAAAGAAAACTCAAAAAATTCCCACGAGGAGTAGTTGAGGTAGGGGGAGGGAATGGCAATAGGGATTAGCATGGCTGTGGGCAGGCAATCGGTGCTCATAACTAAACAACACCTATACACTGGTTAATCCCCCGCACTAACGTGAGATGGGGGTTTAGATTCTATTAAAGACAAGGAGGCGAGTATTATGCATTACAATCTTTACTCTTTGCTAAGAACCAAGCTATGCGGTCTAGTGTTTTGGGTGTGGTAGCCTAGGGACTACTTTACCTGGACTATTTTGTTGGGGCTATTTAAACCACACCCGAGCAAGACAACACGCTTCGCGTTACTTTGCAGCTTGCTATGTGACGCTCACCTTGTCCAGCTACCCCTCGAACCTCGGAGAAGCAGAACCTGCAAGGAGACAAACGGAACATCATTAGCAGCAGCATCTTACCTGCAGTCTTCATCTTTAAACACTTGCAGCTACTGAGAACAGCTTCCTCGAATCTGCACACCTCCCAGACAGAACAACCTGAAAGAGGAAGATAGAGGCAACATTAAAGAAAGCAGTAGAGACATTTACAAATTACGAACTGCTCAAAAGGCTTACCTGGCTGGTCTCCTCTCGGCTGGCACCACTCCGAACATTTCACTCGCGCTGAAGAACACCGCAACCTACAAGGAAGGAAAACACAGGTTACCAAAGGCAAGACTTCGCAGCGCTGCGCATAGCGCTTACTTACCGCATCATAGCGCTCTTGATGCGCCATCATTTACCAGCGGGCTCAACCAAGCCAGTTCACCGCGCTGAAGCTCTGCATACCTAAGGGAGAAAAAAAGAGACATTTTAAACAAAGAAAAGCATGCTGGATAGTAACAAAACTAAAGAACAGCAATAAGACCTACCTGAACAATATCAAATGGGCCGGCGTCAGTGAAATAACTGGACCGCACTCGCCCATGAAAGACAAGGTGCCCCTGCAAAGAAGGCAGGACGGAGACCACGCCTAATTCTACCACAACGTGAGGAGAGGGCACCAGAGGGACTGAAATCATACGGGGTTGGAGGGAGGATACTTACCCCAGTCGGTCAGTCTTGAACACAGTCCTCCTGTATTTTCAGGCAGAACCTTCCCCGCAGACCACATCACGGCAAAGCTGAGAAGCATACCAGCGAGTAACCCGGCTGGGTGGCGTCCTTGTGGATACCAGGTGAGCGTAACAGAACGGGAAGCCTACCATAACAAATCCACCTGGGCGCCATGGAGATATCAGAAATGGACCAATTGGCCTAATTACTAGGACAGCTTCTTGCTGAGGTTCATTCTGCCCGACAAGAGACTAATGCCCTCCGGAGAGACCTAATAGTGACCAAAGAACACCCTGAATAGATTAGCAGACAATACTTGCAATCACAGGCAGGACAGACGCCTCTACCTGGGAGCAATCCAACGATGCAAAACCCCGCCATACCACCCACTCCGGTACAGATCATGTTACCTGGAACAGTGCCCCAGGCACCACCAGAAAGGTTCTCAGGCGACCCATGGAAGTATGCGGCATTCATCAATCAGTGCCGCCTTCATTTTCTTTGTAGGCCTGGAGCATTTCCAAATGACCAAGCTCGGGTAGCTTTTGTTTTATCATGCCAGAGTGATAGTGATGCAGATTGGTCGGTGCCATTGGTAACCCATGACGATCCTCTATTACATGACTTTGGGGGTTCCAAAGAGAAATGGAAAAACTTTTTGCTCGTCATACCCAGGAGCAAGAAGTAGACAATGAACTCTTGTCCCTCCGACAGGGGAATCAGGACTTGTTAACATAGATTGCTACCTTCAACAGACTGGTTGCTGAAGCTAGGTGGCCAGAAAACAAAAGAACCACGTTATTCCATCGAGGCTTACGAGGCGAATTAAAGGACGTCTTAGCCAGGTGGTTGATCCACCCAGAGACTGTGCAGAATTCATAAATCTGGTCGTGCAGCTAGACCACCGGTTGCAGGACCGAAAGGCATACCGGTCTAAGAAGGACCCTCGGACTGTGTATGTTGGACCAAGGGAAAACACACCCTGTGTACCTGAAAATGCTGTAAAACCAATGCAGATTGGAGGGATATGGCCTCCATTAACAAAACAAGAGTGGGACAAAAGAAGACAACAACATCTTTGTTTGTATTGTGGGAAAACAGGCCATTTCCTGAAGGACTGTCCAATAAAACCCCCAAGAAGAACAGTCGGGACCACAGAGAAGGATGAAGCTAAGGAATCGGAAAACTACCAAGCTCGACAAACGTAGAGGTCAGTTTGTCGAGTGAGAAGAAAGAGTTGCTGACCTCGCACTTTGCAATACCAGTGATCTTAATTAACCACCAAAAGTCGTCAAGAATGCATGCCTTTGAAGCATACATCGATAGCGGAGCAGTTGGAAATTATATTGATCAAGAACTGGCTGCAGAGATGGGGCTTCTTTTGTGTTCTAAGCCAACTATGGACAAGGTAACCACCGTGGATGGGACAGAAATCACTTCCGGACCAGTAACCCAGTGCACAGCCAGGGTAAACTTGCTGTGCAAGGACGGACATTGGGAGTCTATTTCATTCGATCTCATCACGGCACCTCAGTTCAGGCTAATACTAGGGATGCCATGGTTGGTTGCTCACAACCCTTTGATAGACTGGGGGCACGAAAATTAACCTTCCCCGGTGAATGCTCCCCTGCCTGCTATTACCATAAGGAGAAACCCGACATCTGTATCCCCATGACCCCCAGAGCGACAGTATCAACCCTAGGAGCAACTAATACTTTGCCAAGTGAATACCATGATTTCCAGGATGTTTTCCGAAAGGACAAAGCCAATACATTGCCACCGCACAGGCCCTATGATTGCCAGATCGACCTTATTCCTGGTGCACAAATCCCTTGCGGCAGGTTCTACGCTCTCACAGAACCAGAAAACCTTCATTTGAAAACCTATTTAGACCAGTACCTTGCAAACGGATTTATCCATCCTTCAAAGTCCCCCGCAGCCAGTCCTTTGTTCTTCGTACCGAAAAAGGAAGGATACTTGAGAATCTGTATTGATGACCGCGCATTGGACCAGATCACCGTGAAGAACCGCTACCCCTTGCCACTTATCCCTGAGATGCTAGACCAAGTTAAAGATGCCCATATTTATACCAAATTGGGCCTTCTAGGAGCGTACCACCTGATCCGAGTCAGAAAAGGAGATGAATGGAAAACCGCCTTCCGTACTAAGTACGGCTTGTTTGAATATTAAGTCATGCCCTTCAGGTTATGCAACGCTCCTGCGACATTCCAATATTTCATGAATGACGTTTGAAGGGAGTTAATTGATGTGTGCGCCTTAGTGTACATAGACGACATCTTAGTATACTCAGCCTCGGACAAGATCATGTCAGGCACGTTCGTTCAGTCCTCACCAAGCTCTGTCAACATCGCTTGTTTGCAAAGCTTGAAAAATGCTTTTTTCACGTCACCGAAGTAGAATTTCTTGGTTTTATCCTTACTCCAGGAGGCATCAGAATGGACGTGCACAAGTTAGATGCCATTCTGAAATGGCCTTCACCGACGTCTCTGAGAGGGGTGCAAAGCATGCTCGGCTTTGCAAACTTCTACCGCCGGTTTATCCCAGACTTCTCTCAGGTTGTGCACCCAATCACAGTACTATTACGAAAAAACAATAAAAAGTTTGCTTGGACTGAAGAAGCAGAAGAAGCCTTTCAGGAACTTAAACAAAGGTCTACCTCCGCTCCAATCCTGCGACATCCTCGTCCAGACCTCCCTTATGTCGTTGAAACTGATGCGTCCAGTCTCGCAATGGGGGCTGTCCTTTCACAGAGAGACCCGGAAACCGGCCAGCTACATCCTGTGGCCTTCTGGTTGAAAAAGTTCTCACCTCCAGAGATTAATTATGCCATCACGGACAAGGAACTCCTGGCTATCAAATCCGCCTTCAAAGCCTGGAGGCACTACCTTCTGGGGGCCAGACACACCATTGCAGTCATCACAGACCACCGAAACCTGCAATATCTCAAAACAGCCAAGGCCCAGACCTCGCGCCAATTACGGTGGGCCCTTTTCTTCACCGAATATAATTATGTAATCACATTTTGACCAGGAGTCAGAAACGGAAAGGCGGATGCCTTATCTCGCATGGGCATAGATGAAATAGTATATACAACTCCAGACCCAGTACCTTTTATACCTGAAGATAAACTCTTGGGTATCACGACAGCCTTAACACAAGCAGAACTACGAAACGAAATCCAACGGACAATGAATCCTGATGCCTACCTCGCATGGCAAACTCAAGGAGAACAATATAACATCAAGCACCATCTACCCTTTTTTAGGGATCGCCTATATGTACCCAAGAAGGAATTACAACAGCATATTATTTCAAACTATCACGATTCACTGATCGTAGGGCATCCTGGGATCATCAAAACCCTAGCGAAAGTGAAAGAGAACTTTTGGTGGCCTACCTGGGTAAGGACATCATTCAATATATTCAGTCCTGCGGTGTCTGCACACAAAATAAATCACAGAAACAAAAACCATCTGGTCTCCTACAACCATTGGACATTCCTCCAGTTCCATGGCACACTCTTTCCCTTGACTTCATCACTGATCTACCTCCAAGCCAAGGTTTCAACACCATCCTTGTAGTTGTGGACTTATTCTCGAAGATGACCCATTTTATTCCTCAGAAAGGCCTCCCAGACGCTGCCACTTTAGCAAAAGGGTTCCTGTAGGGCGTGTCGTTAAGTTAAATGGCTTCCCTTCAGTTCTGGTCTCTGATCGAGGCAGCCAGTTTGTTTCAAACTTCTGGAAAAAATCTTGTGCAATGGCGCAGATCGACGTTCGGCTATCTACCAGTCACCATCCCCAAACGGACGGCCAAACCGAGAGAACCAATCAGACACTTGAGCAATTCTTACGGTGCATGCTGCACCATGAACAATGGAATTGGAAAGACCTACTATGGATAGCCGAATATGCATATAACAATTCTTTGCTTTCAAGCAAGGAACAAACGTCCTTCTATACTCTTTATGGCAGACATCCATGTACCTCTGAACTAGACCTTCCAGCCAGCTTGGAAATGCCAGCGGTAAAGACTCTACACACAACCATTACTCAGGCTTTCAAAAGGCCAAAGGATCACCTTATTCATGCCAAAGAAAAACAAAAGCAATTCGCCGACCAACACCAGAAAAAGGCCCCTGTTTATCAAGTAGGAGACAAAGTTTGCTTATCCGCTAAATTCGTACCATCAAGGGAACCCGGACCTTTCATCCCAGATTCTTATGACCCTATAATATTAAGGCAATTATCAACCCAGCAGTCGTGAAACTGGATTTACCACCTAATCTACACATCCACTCGGTATTCCATGTGTCCCTCCTGAAACCAATGCAACCCGGCACATGGATTGGGACACCACCTAAGCCCATACTTGTTGACGGAGAAACAGAATTCGAAGTCAAAGATATCTTGGACACAAAATACTCTAGGACCAAGCTATATTATCTCGTCGATTGGAAAGGATTTGGACCACAAGATAGATCCAGGGAGCCCAGTGAGAATATCCATGCACCACGTCTAATCAGGAAATTCCTTCCCAACCAAACCTGGCCAAACAGAAGGAACACCATGTGAGGAGCCTTAGGGGGGAGTGCTGTCACGACCCTCGCCCAAAAACCCCTCTGGCAAACCCATTGGCCAGGTGGAGTCAGGACTCGGGCCTCTAGAGCCTGGCATCCTCTTCGAAAGCCCTCATGGGGCCAGTCCTGGCACCTATGGTGCCAGGCTCATACACCATGAAAAAAAATGTGCGTGGGAACTACTTTATTGTATTGTCAGCCAGCATGGAGGCATCCACGTAGCTTGGTTTCTAAGAACCAAGCTATCCGGTCTAGTGTTTTGGGTGTGGTAGCCTAGGGACTACTTTACCTGGACTATTTTGTTGGGGCTATTTAAACCACACCCGAGCAAGACAACACGCTTGGTGTTACTTTGCAGCTTGTAACGTGACGCTCACTGTGTCCAGCTATTCCCTCGAACCTCGAAGAAGCAGAACCTGCAAGGAGACAAAAGGAACATCATTAGCAGCAGCATCTTACCTGCAGTCTTCATCTTTGAACACTTGCAGCTACTGAGAACAGCTTCCTCGAATCTGCCCGCCTCCCGGACAGAACGACCTGAAACAGGAAGATAGAAGCAACATTAAAGAAAGCAGTAGAGACATTTACAAATTACGAACTGCTCAAAAGGCTTACCTGGCTGGTCGCCTCTCGGCTGGCACCACTCCGGACATTCCCCTCGTGCTGAAGAACACTGCGACCTACAAGGAAGGAAAACACAGGTTACCAAAGGCAAGACTTTGCAGCGCTCCGCATAGCACTTAATTACTGCATCATAGCGCTCTTGATGCGCCATCATTTACCAGCGGGGCTCAACCAAGCCAGTTCACCGTGCTGAAGCTCTGCATACCTAAGGGAGAAAAAAGATACATTTTAAACAAAGAAAGGCATGCAGGATAGCAACAAAACTAAAGAACAGCAATAAGACCTACCTGAACGATATCAAACGGGCCGGCGTCAGTGAAGTAACTGGAATGCACTCGCCCATGAAAGACAACGTGCCGCTGCAAAGAAGGCAGGACGGAGAGCACGCCTAATTCTACCACAAGGTGAGGAGAGGGCACCAGAGGGACTGAAATCATACGGGGGTGGAGGGAGGATACTTACCCCAGTCGGTCAGTCTTCAACACAGTCCTCCTGTATTTTCAGGCAGAACCTTCCCCGCAGACCACATCAGGGCAAAACTGAGAAGCATACCAGCGAGTAACCCGGCTGGGTGGCGTCCCTGTGGATACCAGGTGAGTGTAACATTTACATAATTACGCCTTTGACTAGACTTTTTTATTTATTTAAATTTATAAATCGCGCAAATAGTTGCATATGATGAGCTTAGTTACATGAGGCATACATCAGACATTTTATAAGTAAAGGGCTTCACATGCATTGTAGAACAGTTTCATATCAGTAGTCAGAGCAGACATAGTGGGAACAATGTGTGCGTATAGTTCATTTTTTTAAGTGAATAGACGTGCCTTGATGGCTTTCCGGAAGGCTTCTCACCCTTGGCTGCATGTATTGTGTCCCGTTAATAGAGGACATAATGCAAATGTTAGGTCAAAACAAGGATGCATGGTCTTGTTAACAGAATAAAGTTCCAAGTTTAACCTTCTTTCTTTTTTGTTGTCTATTTAGGGTGTTGCTACATGTTGTCTCATGGCTGCTTCAAAGGTGCTTGAAAATGTTACATGTAAAGCAAAACATTCTAATGAAACCTCAACATAATATAACATGACCTAACAGAGTAGTATAAAAGGAAACCAACATCATATTCTCCTCCCTCTCCCAAAAGGAGTGAAGAAGCACATGCAGTAGATTGTAGTTCACATGCATTTAGCTTTAGGAAAAGTACACATTGATCCTGGCCGAACAAGACATTATACAATATGTTTCTAGAGCTTAAAATTTGACATGGCATAGCACAACATAAAACAATGCAACATACAAAACCTAAATGAATGTAGCACTTCAAAACCGGGCAGGGCCTGGACAATATGGCTTAGTGCAGGCACATACAAGACAATAAGTAACATATGTGCACATTCAACAAAAAACAAACGGTTTTCATTGTCGTCAAGTTCCATGACAAGATAATTCAACCCAGATCTAAGAGCAAGTACCATTTCCCATAGAGCCCAAAGGTGAGGAGGAGATAGCAGCCCTAGGAAAATCATTAAGATGTCTAAACAACCAGCACATGTTTGCATCTGCGTCAACATGCACCTACCCAACAAGGCTACCACGCAAAAAAAAACAGATTATGTAAAAAGTATATCACTTCATTGCACACTTCACACTTGCGATCATCTTCTTCAAACCGGGCCGGGGAATCTGGCTGCCACTGAAGATGACAGGGATCAGAGATCCTCTATTGCCCTGCAGAGCCCGGAAGTGAAAACCGACTTGAAATGGAAAACAATAACAGGGTCAACAAATGAAGAATTGTCCACCGAAATGTCAACCCCAGGACAAGGACAATGACACCTACTGCTTGCATCGCTTGACACTCCCGGCAACATACACACCTGCACCCACACTCATCGCCGCAGTCAACGACTCATCGGACTAGAATCATAACAGGAAATACTAGCACCATGCAAACTAAATAAACTCGATTGCCTTTCTCTTTTAGCTCGATGCCTGGCTTTGTAGAGGTGCAGGAGTTGTGCTTGGCGTACTTGGATGTTTTGATCAGACTAATTTGACCAATCCAAGTCATAACTCACTGGAGATCAAGGGAATGCAGACGTTTCCCTGTCAGTGCTGATATGTAAACTCTGTTTTCTTTAATCTGGCAAACGATCTGTATACCTTGAAAAGCCCTCTGGGGGCCTGTCTGATTTTCTGAATTTCATCCCATACAATCAGGAAAAGCAGATTGTATAGATAGAATGGCTTCTGGGGCAGAGTAGGCAGAGACAGCACAATCACGGCTGTATGCCCAGCTTCCACTGCAGGGGGAGCCACAACTTCAGAAGGAGAGCCACTGTGCTCAGAGTGGGGAATCACTGCTTGAATGACAACAGTAGTGTCATAGCCTTAGAAGAACCAGGTGGTACATCCTACCAAAGATGTCTTTATGGGTGGGCAAATGGGGCATGTGCCCTGGGCCATCATGCTGGGGCCCCCCAAATGTCCCCCACCTTTTAGGGGTGCCACAAGACACCTGCTTATTTAGGTGTACATTTTGCATGGTTGCCTTGTCACTATGCTTCAACAAAATGTGTTGAATTGTTCCTAGTAATTGTTTAAACTTTACTTGGACACATAATGTGCTTGGCACCTGGGGAAGAAGAGACACATAGGTGCCTGTGTGCAGTTCAGGCAAGGGCACAGGTGAGAAGAAAAAATGCTTCATAATGGATCATGATTTAACAGGTTTCTGGCTCTTGTTGGGGGTGTGTCCAGACCCCCGGCGATTCCCGTAAGGCCCCAAGCACATGAAGAACTCACATACACAGGTCCTTCTGGCTCCGGCTTCCCGGTCGCACTGCGGCGGCCGGGAACGCCCCGTTTATTTATACTGCACGCGGCGGCGTGCAACGTCACGCCGCCGCGTGCGCGTCCCGTCATCGGGCAGCGCCACACTCCTCCTTTTTCGGGAGGACATACAACACAACATTTAAGAACTACACACTGCAAACCAACACAACAATACAACTTTAATACCCAACTTCAAGAACACCCCTTTATTCACATCCGCCCGGGTCCCCTTACTTAATTGTCCTCAACCTCGGGCCGACCAAATAAGTGTCCCAATTCGTAGTCGCTGAGGTGAGCAGGTTTCCCTCGGCCAGTCCTCTGGGGGTATCTCCCGCTCACCTCCGGCACGGGTGATCTGTCCATGGCCGTTTCCTGGGCCGGGGATCCAGGCAGGCAGGGTGCATTTCCTCCGTCCTCCGGGGCCACCAGTAAGTCATGATCGGGGGCGGGTCAGTCCTAGGGTCCCCTAGCTTCTTGAAGAAGCTCACATTGCGTGTTACTGCAGACCTTCCGTCGGAAGCAGTTACCATAGAACCCTTGACTGCAATGAAGTCCAGTGGCTCCGGCTCATATGGAAGGGACAGCTTTCCATGGGGGTGTCTGTTTCGGATGTGGACCTCATCGCCCGGCTCCAGCCGCTGCGGTCGAAGCCCTCGCCGGAGGTTTTCCTGCTCGATCCTCGCTTGCCGGCCTGCCTCGACCTGCTGGTTGTCGATCACCCCCGGCTCCTTCTCACCCACTTCTGGTAACAGTCCATGAGGGCACCACTTGAATAACGCCTCAGCTGGTGCCACCCCGGTGGAGGCATGGAGAGTGGTGCGGTATACCCTCAGGAACTGATAGAGAGCCCTTTGGAGGGACTGTCCCTGGCCTTGGGCGATTCTGAAGGTCTTGTTTAGGGTTCTCATTAGCTGCTCTGCTTCTCCGTTGGCCCTTGGCCAGAGGGGCGTGATCTTCCGGTGGATTACCCTCACGCCTCAGCCGGTGCCACCCCGGTGGAGGCATGGAGAGTGGTGCGGTATACCCTCATGAACTGATAGAGAGCCCTTTGGAGGGACTGTCCCTGGCCTTGGGCGATTCTGAAGGTCTTGTTTAGGGTTCTCATTAGCCGCTCTGCTTCTCCGTTGGCCCTCGGCCAGAGGGGCGTGATCTTCCGGTGGATTACCCCTCAGCTCTCCAACAGCTCCGAGAACCGGTCGCTTTGGAACAGTGACCCGTTGTCTGAGCACAGTGTGTGGGGGAATCCATGGGCCGCAAACACCTTATCGACGGCCACCATGACATGTTCAAACGCCACCGACTCCACAAACCCCACCTCCGGGAATCGAGAGTATTCGTCGACCAGCACCAGGAAGTGGGTGCCCATCGTGGTGGAGCCAAAGTCCGCATGAACGACTTCCCATGGTCGCGTCCCTCGAGGCATGGCTTCGATGACTGGCTCACGCTGCAGAGGAGACGCCGCCTGACACCAGACACAGGCCGCCACAAAGTCGTCCACTTTCTATTCCAATTCCGGGAACCATACTTTCAGCCTGAGGCATGCCTTGGTCTTGGCGGCACCCTGGTGACCACGGTGGTCAAGAGTAATCACATCCTTCACCTTGGCCTGAGGCACGACAATGCGGTCTCCTCAGAGCAGAAGGCTGGAGGCTGAGAAGGAGAGCTCCTCCGGGACCTTCCACAGCTGTTCCAGATGTAACGCTCACCTGATTCCCACGGAGGCGCAGGTCTTGGCAGGAAGGTGTCTGTAACACGAAACGTGATGTGCAGGATTCGGTTGGCTTCTGGGGTCGAACCTCTCCGCACTGTGTGTCGGACTCGAAGGGTGAGGTTTCTGCAGGTGAAATAATATGGGGGTTAAAGGTCTGGGTTGTGAATGTCCCTATCTCTCTCCTCTCAGCCTGACTGTTGAGCCCCCCTCCCAGGTCAACGTGCTCAACTTAGATAGGTGAATGCTGGGCTCTCCATCTGCGTCTAGTGCAGGGTGCCGTTGCCAGTTCCTTCACTGGTGAAACGTTGGCCTCTTGACTTCAGAGGATGGGTACCGTCGTTGTCTGCACGACCGGTACGTTTCTGGACACCTTTACTCTTTATAGTCTTTTTATGCGTGGCGGAGAAGCGCCTGGGATTGTGTAAGTATGGCAAGCGCTCTTACTGTCTCTTTCTTTGTCTTTGCAGGCGACGATGCAGAATGAAGAAATCCGGAATTCGCCGCGTGCCGGTAAGTGTAACACTGCTGTTTATCTTTGCAGGTGACGATGCAGCGTGAAGAATCCGGAATGCACAGCGTGCCAGTAAGTAGAATAATGCTGTTTATCTTTGCAGGTGAAGATGCAGCGTGAAGAAGCCGGAATGCACAACGTGCCAGTAAGTATGATAATGCTGTTTATCTTTGCAGGTGAAGATGCAGCGTGAAGAAGCCGGAATGCACAGCGTGCCAGTAAGTATGATAATGCTGTTTATCTTTGCAGGCGAAGGTGCAGCGTGAGACACGGCCGCTGGCGATGGATCAGGTAAGTAAACACTGCGTGTTAAAGTTCGTTCTGCTAACCTGTTGTTTCTGGTCTTTTGCAGGTGCTGATGTTGATCGGGTACAGGAATGGTAAGTATAATTCTTGCAGGTTCAGGATCCAAAGAAGAAAGGCTGGAACAGACTCGGTGACCGTTCTGCTGCAGATGCAGAATAACGCGAAGCACATTTCATCAATCGGGTGTGGTTTAAATAGCCTAGGAGTGATGAGGCGTCTCCTTCCACGGCCCCGCCTAGGTAAGAAAAGAGTTCCTGCTTCCAGAAGAGTTCCATTGCTGTATCCAGGGAGTGGAGCTGCCTCACCCAGGTAAGAAAGTAGTCCCAGTTCACCGAGGACTTCTAAGAGTCTGGTAAGTAAGCAGCATGGTCTGCCACAGGTAAGTCCACCCAAGCACCTTCACACCAATGATGAGCCCGGGGCTTCCAGTGCCGGGACCGATGCTTCTGATGAGCCTGGTACCACCGGCGCCAGGACAAGGTCCAAAAGGTCCCTGTGGGGACCGGCTGGTGCCTAGGATCAGGGTTAGGGACCTGCTTCCAAGGACGTTGGGCTGGTCCTGACTCCTTGGAAGCAGTGATCATGACAGTATCCCCCCTGAAGGCCCCTCCTAAGTGTGTCTTTCCCGGGGGCTTTGGCTTGTCGGGGTGATTCAGATGGAATCTCTTGACCAGACGAGGTGCGTGGACATGTTCTGAGGGTTCCCAAGACCTTTCCTGGGGACGATATCCTTTCCAATCAACCAGATAGTATAATTTAGACCTGGAAATTTTGGAGTCTAGGATGTTCTTCATTTCGAATTCGAGTTCTCCGTCTAGCAAAACGGGTTCTGGGAGTTTAGTCAATCAGGTTTCTGGTTGTACTGGTTTTAATAATGAGACATGGAATACTGGATGTATTTTCCTATGCGTAGGTAATTCCAATTTGGCAGCCACTGGATTAATTATGGCAGATATGAGGTAGGGCCCAAGGTATCTCGGGATGAAAGTGCGGGGTCCTTTTAAAGGCAGGTGCTTAGTGGATAGCCAGACTTGATCTCCTACAGCGTAGTGAGGGGCCTCTTTACGGTGCCGATCGGCTGCCTTTTTGAATTGAGCTTTAGCTCTTTGCAGATGGGCAGTGGATTCCTTAAAGGCACAGGTGATCTCCGAATGCAAGTGATGCACAGCAGGTGCTTCAATTTCTTGGGGAGGATCCAGGTTGGAGGTTCTAGGATGGTGTCCATATAATAGGAAAAAAGGAGTCTTCCCGGTTCCAGAATGAGCTGAATTGTTGTAAGCGTATTCAGCGATCCAAAGAATGTCCTTCCAGGGTTTTTCTGTTTGTTGGAGCATGCAGCGTAGATATTGTTCTAATGTCTGGTTTGTCCTTTTGGTTTGTCCGTCAGTTTGGGGATGGTGACTGGTCGAAAGTCTTACATCAACTTGGGCTAGACGACAGCAACTGCGCCAGAAGTGGGAGATGAATTGACTTCCCCTATCGGAGACTAAAACCGAAGGAAAACCGTGTAAGCGAACAATGTTTGCCAAGAATTCCCGGGCCAATACTGAGGCTGAAGGCAGACCCTTCAAGGGTATGAAGTGAGCCATTTTCGAGAATAGATCCACGACTACTAAGATGGTAGTATATCCCAAGTATGGAGGTAAGTCCGTGATAAAATCCATGGACAGGGTATGCCATGGACAGGGAGGAATGTCAAGTGGCTGTAATAGGCCGGCTGTTTTTTGCTTTTGACTTTTATTCTGGGCACACACACCGCAGGAGATTACAAAGTCTCTAATATCCCTTTTCCACGATGGCCACCAGAAATGTCTTTTAATCTTTTCCATGGTTTTGGTAATGCCAGGGTGCCCCTTCATTAGAGAATCATGATAACCGGAGATTACTTGTTTTTGTAGTTTCTCACAGGGCAAGTGCAATCGTCCTCAGAAATATGGTAGGTCTTGATCTACTGAGAATTCTTTTCCCTTTAATTGCCAGTCCTGCAAATCGGTCGGAGTTAGGAGCGATTTCACCGTGGTCTTGATGTCTTCAAAAGATTGAGTGCTGACCAAACCCAAAATCCTTTGTTCTGGGATTATGGTTATTGGATCTGGATTGATCAAATGTTCATCTACTCCCATCCGGGAGAGGGCATCCGCCTTTCCGTTCTTACTACCTGGTCGATAAGTAATTATAAAGTCAAATTCTGCTAGGAACAGAGCCCAGCGAAGCTGTCTGGAAGACTGAGCTTTGGCTGTCTTTAGATATTGTAAATTCCGGTGGTCAGTCATTACGGTGACTGTGTGTCTGGCTCCAAGAAGATAATGCCGCCAGGCTTTAAAGGCCGATCTGATGGCCAAAAGTTCCTTGTCAGTAATTGAATAGTTGATCTCAGGAGGCGAAAACTTGCGGGACCAGAAGGCAACCGGATGTAGTTGGTTGGTGACCTAATCTCTTTGTGATAACACTGCTCCCATAGCAAGACTAGAGGCATCCGTTTTCATGATGTAAGGAAGTTCTGGGCGAGGATGTTTTAAAACAGGTGCAGAAATGAATTTAGCTTTTAAGTCTTGAAAAGCTTGTTCTGCTTCAGAAGACCACTCAAAACGTTTGTTCTTTTTCAACAGAGCGGTGATGGGCTGGACTATCCGGGAAAATTCAGGAATGAATCTGCGGTAAAAGTTAGCGAATCCTAACATGCTTTGAACTCCTTTTACAGAGGTTGGTGATGGCCACTTGATAATTGCATCAACTTTCTTTGAATCCATATGGACTCCGTTAGGTGACAATATGAATCCCAGGAACTCGACTTCCGTTGCGTTGAAAACGCATTTCTCAAGCTTAGCAAAAAGACTATGTTGACGCAATCTCTCGAGAACCTTTTTAACGTGTCTCTGATGTTCTTCTTCAGATGATGAATATACAAGGATGTCGTCAATGTAGACAACTACACACACGTCAAGGAGCTCTCTAAGGACATCGTTCATAAAATATTGGAAAGCAGCAGGAGCATTACACAGTCCAAAGGGCATCACTTGATATTCGAATAGCCCGTACTTGGTGCGGAAGGCCGTTTTCCATTCATCGCCCTCTTTGATCCGTACCAAGTGGTAGGCTCCTCTGAGATCCAGCTTTGTGTATATACATGCATCTTTGACTTGGTCCAGGAGTTCAGGGATCAAAGGTAACGGGTATCTGTTTTTAACAGTGATCTGATTCAGGGCGCGGTAATCTATGCAAGTCCTAAGGTCTCCTTCCTTTTTCGGAACGAAGAACAAAGCCGATGAAGCTGGAGATTTTGAAGGACGGATAAACCCGTTAGCTAGGTATTGGTCCAGGTACTGTCTGAGGTGAAGGTTCTCTGGCTCGGTGAGGGCATAGATCCTGCTGCAAGGAGGAGTTGTTCCAGGTATCAGATCTATTTGACAGTCGTAAGACCTATGAGGAGGTAGAGTGTTAGCTTGATCCTTCTGGAAGACGTCTTGGAACTCCTGGTATTCGGGAGGTAATTTGAGAATCTCCTCAGAAGAGATCGCCGCTAATGAAACATCAGGTCGAGGATAACAAGTGGTAGAACACTCTGGAAACTGAACCGTCTTTGCTCGCCAATCAATCTGAGGATTGTGCTTCTCTAACCAAGGGATTCCCAGAATGATCTGGAACTGAGGGGCCTTGATTACATCGAACACTATTCTCTCCCGGTGTCCATTGTGACTCAACAACGTCACTTCTTGGGTGGCATGCGTTACTGGTCCGGAGGCTATCTCCGTGCCATCCACAGTAGTGATGACTTCTTTTACTGCCTTAGGGACAAGGGGTAGATTCATCCTTGATACCATTTCACGGTCCACATAGTTACCGATTGCTCCGCTGTCAATGTAAGCTTCAATTGCATGCAAACGATCCGGACGTTCAGGACTAATGAGGACCATGGGTATCACGAAATGCGAGGTCACGGGACAGATCTTAACGCTCGGCAAGAGGACCTCTACTCTTGTCTGGCGAGGTTGTTTCCCTGCTCAGAATTTGTGGTACAGGTATCCGCGGCTCCTACAGTCTTCTTAGCTGGTTTCACGGGACAGTCCCGAAGAAAGTGTCCTGAATTACCGCAATAGAGGCATAATTGCAGCTGCCTTCTTCTTTCCCGCTCTTTCTGGGTTAAAGGTCCTCTCATGCCCCCTATTTGCATGGGTTCCACAGTGTCAGCTCCCTTAATCGAGGTCTGTGGTTTAGAAAACACTCGGATATCAAATCTGGAACGATCTGCCTTCCTGTACTGTAGTCTATGGTCCAGTTGGACAACTAAGTCAATATAGTCCGAACATTCTTGTGGAGGATTCACAACTTGCGCTAGCACATCCTTGAGCTCCCCACGCAGGCCTCTGTAGAAAAGCGTTATTCTCTTGTCCTCGGGCCATTGTGTTTCCACTATGAGTCTATTGAAAGAGGCTATATAAGTCAAGAGGTCTTAGTTACCCTGTCGTAATGAGAGAAGTTCATTGTCCAAGGCCTGCCCTTGTGCATGTCTTGCGAACAGTTTCTCCATGCTGGACTGGAAGGCTTGAAAATCATGTAAAACCGGATCATCCTGGGTGACTAAAGGGATCGACCAATCTGCAGCGCTGCCACTGAGATAAGAAAGCACGAAAGCCAACTTGGCCTGGTCTGTTGGGAATGCAGCTGGTCGACATAAGAAGTGCAGGCGGCACTGGTTGATGAACACTGCGAATTTCTTTGGATCACCAGCAAAGCGTTCGGGCGGAGCCAAGGGCACATTACCGGGCAGATCGATTTGCACTGGATTTGAAGCTGATGCAGAAGGATAACTCCCTCCTGGAACGGGCAAAGGTGTCTGTCCTGCCTGCGTTTGTAACAACTGCCTAGCAAGGTCCTCTGTTCGCTCCTTAGAAATTATCAGTTCTCTTCTTAGAGAGCTCGTTTCCTGGCGAGCTGCATGTACTTCTGCTCTTATTTCCCCAAGCAACTGGGCTAGTTGATCAGTATCTGAGGTTTCCATTGCGCCTGGGTAGGAGTTTTGTGGTGGGTTTCGCGTTCTGTAACGCTCACCTGATTCCCACGGAGGCGCGGGTCTTGGCAGGAAGGTGTCTGTAACACGAAACGTGATGTGCAGGATTCGGTTGGCTTCTGGGGTCGAACCTCTCCGCACTGTGTGTCGGACTCGAAGGGTGAGGTTTCTGCAGGTGAAATAATATGGGGGTTAAAGGTCTGGGTTGTGAATGTCCCTATCTCTCTCCTCTCAGCCTGACTGTTGAGCCCCCCTCCCAGGTCAACGTGCTCACCTTAGATAAGTGAATGCTGGGCTCTCCATCTGCGCCTAGTGCAGGGTGCCGTTGCCAGTTCCTTCACTGGTGAAACGTTGGCCTCTTGACTTCAGAGGATGGGTACCGTCATTGTCTGCACGACTGGTAAGTTTCTGGACACCTTTACTCTTTATAGTCTTTTTATGCGTGGCGGAGAAGCGCCTGGAATTGCGTAAGTATGGCAAGCGCTCTTACTGTCTCTTTCTTTGTCTTTGCAGGCGACGATGCAGAATGAAGAAATCCGGAATTCGGCGCGTGCCGGTAAGTGTAACACTGCTGTTTATCTTTGCAGGTGAAGATGCAGCGTGAAGAATCCGGAATGCACAGCGTGCCAGTAAGTAGAATAATGCTGTTTATCTTTGCAGGTGAAGATGCAGCGTGAAGAAGCCGGAATGCACAACGTGCCAGTAAGTATGATAATGCTGTTTATCTTTGCAGGTGAAGATGCAGCGTGAAGAAGCCGGAATGCACAGCGTGCCAGTAAGTATGATAATGCTGTTTATCTTTGCAGGCGAAGGTGCAGCGTGAGACACGGCCACTGCCGATGGATCAGGTAAGTAAACACTGCGTGTTAAAGTTCGTTCTGCTAACCTGTTGTTTCTGGTCTTTTGCAGGTGCTGATGTTGATCGGGTACAGGAATGGTAAGTATAATTCTTGCAGGTTCAGGATCCAAAGAAGAAAGGCTGGAACAGACTCGGTGAGCGTTCTGCTGCAGATGCAGAATAACGCGAAGCACATTTCATCAATCGGGTGTGGTTTAAATAGCCTAGGAGTGATGAGGCGTCTCCTTCCACGGCCCCGCCTAGGTAAGAAAAGAATTCCTGCTTCCAGAAGAGTTCCAGTGCTGTATCCAGGGAGTGGAGCTGCCCCACCCAGGTAAGAAAGTAGTCCCAGTTCACCGAGGACTTCTAAGAGTCTGGTAAGTAAGCAGCATGGTCTGCCACAGGTAAGTCCACCCAAGCACCTTCACACCAATGATGAGCCCGGCGCTTCCAGTGCCGGGACCGATGCTTCTGATGAGCCTGGTGCCACCAGCGCCAGGACAAGGTCCAAAAGGTCCCTGTGGGGACCGGCTGGTGCCTAGGATCAGGGTTAGGGACCTGCTTCCAAGGACGTTGGGCTGGTCCTGACTCCTTGGAAGCAGTGATCATGACACCAGACTGGTTCTGGCCTCCTGTGTGCGACCCGCCAGAGCCTCCAGCACTGACTTCCAGGATCCCTGCTGCATGGAGTGCCTCAGGATTCCGAAACACTCGTCCTCTGCTGCGGCTGCCTCCAGCTCCTCGAGGGGCACTGCATTAGGCGTGGCCGCCTCCACCACCACAAGGACATGTTCATCTGCCTCTTCTGCACATGTGTCCTGGTCTCCCTGCACTCTTGCCCCAGGCGCACCCGGGTGTCACAAAAGATAGTCCGCTGCATTGTTCGCGCCGGGCCGATACACCAGCGTGACTCCGTATTCCAGGCGAGCGAGCATCCACCGCTCAATCCTCGCCAGTGGCTTGGATGATGACCCCGCCAAGATGGGAATCAGCGGCTTGTGGTCTGTCACCACCGACACCGGGCGTCCAAGAACATAGAGCCGGAAGTGTCTGCAGCCCCAGAGCACTGCCAGCGCTTCACGTTCGATTTGCGAGTAGCGCTGCTCGGTGTCTGACAGTGCCTTGCTGGCGTAGGCCACCGGGCGGACACCCCCATCGCAATCAATCTGCGTCAGTACGGCCCCCAGGCCGAATGGGCTAGCGTCTACGATGATCTCCGTTGGTAACGCAGGGTCAAAGAATGACATGGTGTCCTCTGCAGTTAGCACACTCCTGATGTCGTCAAAGGCCGCCTGCTCAAGCAGGCCCCAGTTCCAGATGGACTATTTCCTTGTCAGGGCTCTAAGCGGTTCCGACCTGGAGGCGAGATTCTGGATGAATCGTCCACAGTATGTAACCATACCCAGGAAGTTCCGCACATCAGACACGGATTCCGGAGGCTGCGCCTTTTTAATGTCTTGGACCTTCTCTGGATCAGGCGACACCCCACCCTCTTTGAACATGAAGCCAAAGAATTCTATAGATGGTCGCAGAAATTCGCATTTTTCTTTATGGAGGGTGAGGCCCAGTGACTGCAGCCTCTCAAACGTTTTCGCCAGCCGCCGCAGGTGGTCCAACTCAGTCTTTGCAAACACCAGGATGTCATCACTGATGTTCAAGATGCCCTCCAGATCTGCCAGGGAGCCCCTGATGATGTTTTGGAAAACTTCAGCCACTGAGGACACACCAAAACTCTTTTGTAGTGGTAAAGTCCTCAGTGTTTGGTAAAGGTGGTGATATACCTCGAATCGGGGTGATTAACCACCTGGTGATAGCCCGCACGGAGGTCCAGCTTCTAAAAGACATGAGCGCCCTGCACCTCTGCAATGATGTCATCGATTGTCGGGTGAGGTGCCTCTCTCTCTTGATCGCTTTATTCGGCAGCCTCATGTCGACACAAATTCTGATGGCATCTGGCTGTTTGGGCTTCCGTGCCACCACAATCGGGGACACCCAGGAAGTCGGACCCTCCACCTTCTCAATTATGTCCAAATCGACCAAGTTGTCCAACTCCTTGTCCACAAGTTCACGAAGGTTAAAGGGTACCCTGCAATGTTTCAGGGTGATGGGCTGCACGGATTCATCAATATGCAGTCTTACTGGATCGCCAGCCATCTGTCCAATCCCGCTGAACAATGCGGCATACTTCTCCAGCAGGTCATTAATGTCCTCCAGGTAGGCGGAGTATGCAAAACGTACGATGCCGAGGGCCTCTGACGCTGCACAGCTTAGCAGGGTGTTGGTGCTCACTGGCGTCACATAGAAGCGTGCCGTGATCTGCGAGCCATCGTGTTCCACTTTTGCCACAAAAGCACCGTCCAGAGGGATGGGGTCCAGACCACCGAAGGCGAATATGCGCGCCTTTGGTGCAACCAGCTTGGGGGACAGGACCATGGCATCGTAGTGTCCCCAGGCCATTACGTTGACTGACGCCCCTGTGTCCACCAAGACTGGGACTGGAGACCAGTTAACCTCCACCACGCACCTCGGCTGTCGTCTGTTCTTTCCCTTCAGGACCGCCACACTGGAGACGAAGAAAACATTCTCTTCCTCCTCTTCATCTGCTTCCTCTGCCTGGGCCTCCTCTTCACCCTGGTCCACCTTGGCAACATTCGGCGGTCTACCCTGACGAAGAAGCCCGGATCGGGGTGGGCGTCGCGGCACCAGCACCGGCATGGCCGTCCTGTATACCCTCGAGAAATGGTCCGGCAGCCCACACCTTCCGCATTTTCTTCCTGCTGCGGGGCACTCCGTCGGGTGGGGCAGATTGTACCCACACTTTTGGCAGGGCTCCCCTGCCCTTAAAACTCTGTCACGGGGTCCATCACCAGGCCTTCTGGTGCCTCTGCCGCCACGCCACAAGGCACACACCTCCTCGGTCTTGATGGGGTGCGACCCAGCCTCCATTCTGGCTGCCCTTGATTCAGACACCTCATGGCACCGCCCCAGTTCGAGTATACGTTGGAGCGTGAGTCCGGGCTCCCTTAACACCTGGCGTCTGAGCTTGCCGGAGGAGCACGCCTGGATGAGCATGGTCCTAATCATGTCGTCCGCATCTCCCCATGCACAGGCCAGCGACAGGCACCGCAGGCGTCCATAGAAAGTGTCCAAAGTCTCATCCTCTTTCTGCTTGGCGGACAACATAACAAAACGTTCATAGTCCGCGTTGGCAAGAGGCAGAAAGTGAGCTTGAAGCGCAGCTTTTGCCTGACCGTATGACACATCCCCTGGTCGAAGTGATTCAAAGATTTCCTGGACTGAGGGCCCTGCCGAGTACAGCATGGTTGCCAGCATGCTGTCATCGTCTACCACCTGAGCAACTCGAAAGTACATGTCCGGGCGGTCCACCCACCTCTTCCATCTGGGCCCCAAGCTAGAAGGCGGGCCCGAGACATCAAACTCCGGGATAGGCTGCAAGGCTGCATGAGCACGTACCTGGGCCATGGCAGGAAGTCCCGGCTGGACAATAGGTGCAGCCACCAGCTGCGCTGGCGGCGGAGGGCCTGGTGGAGCACATGGAGGCTGCTGAATCGGAGGTTGCTGCACTGCTGCTGCTTGGCCACCGTCCAAATCCTCAGTGTCACTCATGAGTCTGAGCGCACAGGCACCCCCAGCATGTGAAATGGGGGCTGCAACTCAGACTCCGACCTCATCCAGGCACAGGAAAGTTCACCAGCGGAGACAAACAGCTGCAACACACCACGTGATGATGAAGAGGACCAACACAGCAGAGCCACCAGTCAGATGATGTGAAAAACACAACTGCAACACACCTCCGTGATGATGAAGAAGATGAAGAAGACCAGGGCCACCAGTCAGATGATGAAGAGGATGAAGAAGGCCCCAGCCCTCAGCTGGCCCAAAAATTGAGTCAAGAAATAATTGTGGGCTATGCAGGCCCAGCCATTGTAGCCCTCCTTCTTGCTTGCACTCGACGTAGGAGACCCAAAATTTGAAAAAAAATCAAAAATCGGGCATAGGCATGCAGGTATAACTGCCTGTTAGCGTGTGTCCACAAATTAGGCCTGGATGCCCCTCAGCGCCCAAACCGGAGCTCTGTGAAGTTCCACGGCCTTGTCTTCAAAATGGACCCCAGCCGCGTGGGTGATGCACGGCCTACGGCACGAAACGAAGTTTCAACAATACTCTGTTTCAGAGAGAAAAATTGCAGACTCGTCACTGCCAGGCTCAGGCATCACATCCCACCTTCGTCGCCACTGTTGGGGGTGTGTCCAGACCCCCGGCGATTCCCGTAAGCCCCCAAGCACATGAAGAACTCACACACACACGTCCTTCTGGCTCGGGCTTCCCGGTCGCACTGCCGTTGCCGGTAAAGCCCTGTTTATTTATACTGCACGCGGCGGCGTGCAACATCGCGCTGCCGCGTGCGAGTCCCGTCATCGGGCAGCGCCGCAGCTCTGCTCCCCTGCTCTGCCCCCACCAGCATTACAAAAGCTAAACCAAGAACAGCTCTTCTCTTCCAAACGTTCAGGGGCCAGAGGACACATCATCACTTCTGGTGCAGTGTGGCTGGCTGGATCCTGGCACAATATTGACAAGAAAAAAACAAGTTTGTTTGATGAGCCTCATGTACTGGCCTGGCTTCGCCCTGATAGTTTGCAGCTCTGACACTCTACCTCACAGCCACCAACCAGGAACAAAAAACCTGTTGACATGCAGCTTCCAGCTTTCGCTCAGCTTCTAACTTGTTCTGGGCGGGGCTACCTTTTTCCTTTTAACTGTTGAGGTGCACCAGATTCGAACGCAGCACGAGGCAACATGTGCTTGTCAGTCTTGTTCTAAGAAGAGGCCATTTGTAACATTCACTACCCAGGCTCCCTGCTGTGTTGCCCTCAATGCCCTAAAACCTTCCTTGCTGCCAGACCTGTATGCTGTAGCAATCTGCTTGGATGCTGTCTTCCAGCCATGCCTTCCCATAGTGGATGCTGGGGAGTTTTATAAATGGAGGGGGGTAAACTAGGGATTTTGAAGGGAGTTTGGGTGGGTCCCCCTCGTCTACCACCGCCACCGGCCTTCCCTTCCCTCCCGAGAATGTTTTTTGAATAATGTGTTACAATGGTGCATTATACAGCACACTTTCTGTGAAAAATCAGGTAAAAAGCCAGACAATATGCTATTGGTTATGTAAGGTAACTTTTATCCAAAAACACAATAGATGCAAGTCACCAACCATTCACAGGAGCATTTTCATGATGCCTTTACCTACAATATATGGCAGTATAAAAACATTTCCATGCTGGCTGTGCCAATGCAGGTCCATAATGGCCGCACCAATAAACGCCAGTAATCCCATATAAGAACATACTAATGTTTGCTTTGCACTTAATGCCAGTAACAATCATATAAGAAAATATGGCCAGGCTGGCTCTGCCAATATATGGCAGGCTCTGTGTAATGCAGGAAATGCCTTTTGGAGGGACAGGGCCTTCTAGCCCTTGTCCTACCACTTCTGTGTGTGTGTTTTCTCTCTGTGTTCTGCCATGAGGGTCCAGTCTGGTCCCCTGCCGATGCAGCTCTTCGTTTTATCTTTTGGTGAACAACACCCTTGTTCTACTCATATGGACCCCTTGGGTGGAAGTACAACCTTGTGCCCCTTGTGTGTGTTTTTGTGTGTTTCCCACATAGCATGGTATGTGCTGGTGGCAGCTCCATGCTGACTTGGCAGTGGCTCTGAGTATCCTCCATTTTTGGGATACGCAGGCCTTACAGTAGGAATTTGTAGATTCCTGATGTTAGGCTCTCACTCATCGGCATGCGTTCATACAAATCACGAGACGGAGCCTTGCCTGCTGTGAACTATCTTTATTCACTCCTCCATAGTAACTGCCGTTCTCCCACTTTGCCCCTCCCTTTCCGCCCTCTTCCCGCTTTTCCCTGTGTCTCTGTTCTAAAAGGGGCTGTGTCCCTATTAGTCACGTACAACACCTGAACAAAGGCAAGATGCAAACTGTAGCCCCTTGCTTTTCTAGAGAAGCCCCACAACGCTCATACCAGAACAAATGCAACGCCCTAGGGAGAAAGGCCCGGCACACCTCTTGCAAGGAGAACAAGGTTTGTTTTCACAACAATAAAGATGCCCCATCAAAGAGCTCTGCTCCAGTGGAACATTCTTGCAAAATCAGTACAAGCAACACATTAAAAAGCACACTGCACCATCAGTGATGTACCTTACCGAAGTTACAAATACAAATGGCTGGTTGGCGCGACCCAATACGTAGGCTACCTGCTCAATAAGGGATGCCAGGTCATTGGTCCCAGCCCCTTCGGTCCATCTTCTTCCACGTGGGCTCCTTCTTGCACATCATCAGCCGTGAAGCTATGGTTAATTGCTAAATATAAGCAGAAAAACAATAAATTATCTATCTCTAATGTGTACCTGATACTGCAGACATGGCCGCGGAGGATACATCTGAGGTCACTATGACTTACAACCCCAGCCTGATCCCAGACACGTCGGTGCCTTTCCAAAGCTCTCCAACCTCCTTTTAGGTTTGTTGTTTTGACCCTCCCGGCAAATCGCAGCACAAATCACATGCCCTATTGATTAAGGCAGCCTGGCCCTGCTTTCTGATCTTTACTGATCGATTGGAAGTCTAACAGCTTTATGGTTGTGTTCTGAGACTGGCTGGTACCTTTGAATGCTGAAGTCTTGGAATGGGGGCATCTGGGCGCTATAACTTAAAGCTGGGACTGGGGAAGGTCGGAGGCTTCTCGTGGGATAACTTTCTGCAGCTCTCAGCCCCCTCATGGTCTTGCAGGGCGCGTGTCATGACCCTCAGCCCTGATCCTCACTGGCAAGCCCATTGGCCAGCTGGAATCAGGGCTTGGATCACTAATAAGGCATGGCATCCACTTCTCAGGCCCACTTGGGGCCAGTCCTGGCGCCTTTGGCGCCAGGCTCATCAGTAAGGAAAGACATCTGCTTGAGGACCTACTTTATTTAGGCTTTCAGCCAACATGGAGGCATCCATATAACTTGGTTCCTAGAACCAAGCTATGCGGTCTAGTGTTTTGGGTGTGGTGGCCTAGGGACTACTTTACCTGGACTACTTTACAGTGGCTATTTAAACCACACCCGAACAAGACAACACGCTTCGCGTTACTTTGCTTCTAGCAACGTGACGCTCAGCGTGTCCAGCTTTCTCATGAGCCTGGTGAATTCCGGACCTGCAGAAAAACCAAGAACATAGTTAGCAGCAGAATCTTAACTGCATTCATCATCCTTCACTGCTCGCAGCTCCTGGGCAGCCCTGTTGGTGGAGTTCACCGCCCAGATCGAAGGACCTGAGAAAAAGAGAAAGACATCATTAAAGGAGGTAGTGGAGACATTACAACCACAAAGCGCTTAAAGACTTACCTGGTTGGTTGCTTTTCGGCCGACATAGCTCCGGAACTCCATCTGCGCTGGGAACTCACTGCGACCTACGAAAAGAGAAAAGCACAGGTCATTGAGGACCAGACATCGCTGCGCTACGCAAAGCGCCTCTTTACTGCATCATAGCGCTATAGTGCGCCATCATCTCCCAGTGAGAACCAACATATCCAGTTCTCCAAGCGGACACTCCGCGCTCCTAGGGAGATAAAAAAAGAGACATTTAGAACAGAGAAAAGGCATGCAAGAATTATGACGCCATCAATCGCAATAATACCTACCTGAAAGACACTACAAGGGCAGCAGTCAGTGAAGTAACTGGACCGCCCACGCCCATTAAAGACAAAGCGCCCCTGCCCAGAGAGCAGGACGGAGAGCCCACCAATTCCGACAACCAAGCGGAATCCCATCGACACCGAGACCACACCAGGGAATCATTGGGAAGGGCACCAACGACCAACTGGCTGGGTGGTATCCCCGTGGATACCAGGTGAGCGTAACAGAACACGAAGCCTCACATAAATAATCCATCTGGGCACAATGGAAACATCAGAAATCGACCAATTGGCCCAATTTTTGGGGGACCTTTGTGCTGAGGTTCATTCAGCCCGACAAGAGACTAATGCACTCCGGAGAGACCTAATAGTGACCAAGGAGCGCACCGACAAAATCAGCAGACAATTCTTGCAATCGCAGGCAGGGCAGACTCCTCTGCCTGGAGGAAATCCACATATGCAAAATCCTATCTCACCATCTTATACCCCCACACCAGTACAGATCATGCTGCCTGAAACAGTTCCCCTGGCAAAACCAGAAAGGTTTTCGGGCGACCCACGGAAGTATGCAGTATTCATAAATCAGTGTCGCCTTCACTTCCTTTTTCGCCCTAGGGCATTTCCAAATGACCAAGCTCGAGTAACCTTCATCCTATCATACTTGAGTGGAAGTGCAGCGGATTGGTCGGTGCCGTTGGTGACCCATAATGATCCGTTTTTACAGGACTAAGGGGGGTTCCAGAGAGAAATGGGAAAACTGTTTGCTCACCATACACAGGAACAAGCAGTGGATAACGAACTTGTATCCCTCCGGCAGGGGAACCAAGACTTGTTAACATACATTGCGACTTTCAATAGACTGGTTGCTGAAGCCAGGTGGCCAGAAAACAAAAGAACCACGTTATTCCATCGAGGCTTACGAGGCGAATTAAAGGACATCTTGGCTCAGGTAGTTGATCCCCCCAGAGACTGTACCGAATTCATAAATCTAGTCGTGCAGCTAGACCATCGGTTGCAGGACCGAAAAGCAGACCGGTCCAAAGCAGACTCTCGAGCAGTTTATGTTCGGCCTAAAGACAATGCGCCATGGGGGCCAGACAACGCCGTAGAATCCATGCAGATCGGTGGGATACGACCTCCATTAACAAAACAAGAGCGGGATAAAAGAAAACAACAGAAACTTTGTTTGTATTGTGGAAAACCAGATCATTTTCTGAAACACTGCCCAATAAAACCCCCAAGGAGGACAGCCGGGGCTACAGAAAAGGACGAAGTTAAGGAATCGGAAAACAACCAAGCTCGGCAACCGTAGAGGTCAGTTTGTCGAGTGATGAGAAAGAGCCACTGACCTCACACTTTGCGGAACCCGTGATCTTAATAACTCACCAACAATCATCAAAGATGCATGCCGTAGAAGCGTACATCGACAGCGGAGCAGTTGGGAACTATATAGATCAAGATTTGGCAGCAGAGATGGGGCTCCCTTTGTGTTCTAAGTCTACCAGGGACAAGGTGACTACCGTGGATGGGACAGAAATCGCCTCCAGACCAGTAACCCAGTGCACAGCAGTAGTAACCTTGCTGTGCCAGGATGGACATCGGGAGTGTATTTCGTTCGATCTTATAAAGGCACCTCAGTTCCGGTTGATACTAGGGATGCAATGGTTGGTTGATCACAACCCTTTGATAGACTGGCGGGCACGGAAATTAACCTTCAGAAGCAACTGCTCCCGGACTTGCTACTCTCCTGACCCGGAACCCCACTCCTGTGTCTCCAAGACTTCCAATACTAGAGCTTCTACTCTGGGAGTAACTAATACTTTGCCAGATGAATGTTGTGACTTTCAGGACGTATTCCAAAAAGACAAGGCTAACACATTGCCCAAGCATAGGCCTTATGATTGTCAAATTGACTTTATTCCGGGGGCACAAATCCCTTGCGGCAGGATCTACGCTCTTAGCGAACCAGAAAACCTTCACCTGAAATCCTATTTGGACCAGTACCTTGCAAACGGATGTATCCGCCCATCTAAGTCCCTAGCAGCCAGTCCTTAGTTCTTCGTACCGAAAAAGGAAGGGAATTTGAGGACCTGTATTGATTACCGCGCAATAAACCAGATAATCATGAAGAACCGCTACCCCTTGCCTCTTATCCTGAAAATGCTAGACCAAGTCAAAGATGCCCAGATCTATACCAATTTAGACCTTTGGGGAGCATACCACCTGGTCCGGGTCAGAAGCGGAGATGAGTGGAAAACCGCTTAGTGGAAAACCGCTTTCCGTACCAAATATGGCTTGTTTGAATATCAAGTCATACCTTTTGGCTTATGTAACGCTCCCGCAGCGTTTCAATATTTCATGAATGATGTCTTGAGAGAACTGATTGACGTTTGCGCCTTAGTGTACATTAATGACATCTTGGTCTACTCAGCCTCAAAACAAGACCATATCAAGCATGTTAGTTCAGTCCTCACCAAGCTCCACCAACATCGTTTGTATGCAAAGCTGGAGAAATGTTTTTTTCACGTCACCGAAGTAAAATTCCTTGGTTTCATCCTTTTGCCGAAAGGCATCAGAATGGACGTACATAAGGTTGACGCTATTCTGAAATGGCCATCACCAACATCTCTGCAGGGGATACAGAGCATGCTAGGCTTTGCGAACTTTTACCGCCGGTTTATCCCAGACTTCTCTCAGGTTGTGCACCCGATCGCAGCACTGCTACGAAAAAGCAATAAAAAATTTGCTTGGACTGAGGAAGCAGAAAGAGCCTTTCAGGAACTGAAACAAAGGTTCACCTCCGCTCCAATCCTGTGGCACCCGCGTTCAGACCTCCCTTATGTCGTAGAAATTGATGCTTCCAGTATGGCAATGGGAGCGGTCCTTTCACAGAGGGACCCAGAAACTGGCTAGCTGCATCCTGTGGCCTTCTGGTCAAAAGAATTCTCACCCCCGGAAATTAATTACGCTATCACGGACAAAGAACTCCTAGCCATCAAGTCCGCTTTCAAGGCGTGGTGATACTATCTTCTGGGAGCTAGACACACCATTACAGTGATCACAGACCACCGGAACCTGCAATATCTCAAAAAGGCCAATGCCCAGTCTTCATGCCAGTTACGGTGGGCCCTCTTCTTCGCCAAATATGACTACGTGATCACCTTTCGGCCAGGGGTCAAGAATGGGAAAGCTGACGCCTTATCTTGAATGGGCATCGACAAAACGGTGTATACAACTCCAGACCCGGTACCCATCATACCTGAAGACAAACTCTTGGGTATCACAACAGCGTTATCACAAGCGGAATTACGGATCAAAATTCGACAGTCAATGAACCCAGATGCTTTCCTCGCATGGCAAACTCAAGGAGAACAATATTGCATTAAAGATCAGTTATCTATTTTAGGGACCGGCTATATGTACCTGAGAAGGAGTTACAACAGCATATAATTTCAGGTTATTTTATTTATTTATTACATTTGTTACTCGCCCAGACTCTGGGGTATCACGGCGAAAGATACAGAAGGTAGTCAATTATTAAACAATGTTACAGTTACAAAGCAATAATACATTTTTTATACAAACGTTACAAGAGAATATGTGGTCATATATCAGATTCCAATTGGTGAGATAGTCCTTACACTTATGTTCCGGACCTGTTTGCAGCACTGCGGTTGCCCTGAGCAGTGTAGTTGGTCATGGGAGGGTAGGGATTGGGCGGTTAATATTTATTGAATAACCAGGTTTTCAGAGCTTTTTTGAATTTTCGTAATGATTCCTCATTTTTGATGCTCAGGGGTAGGGCGTTCCAGTGCGAAGGGGCTAGAACTTTGAAACTACTTCCTCCTGCTCTGCTATAGTTGTACGCAGTAACTTCTAAGAGGGCCAGATTATTAGATCTCAGCGACCTGAATGCCATTTTTTTTTTATGGAGTTGTTGAGATAGCTGGGCGCTTTGTTGGTGGTACATTTGTAGATGATGCTAAGGGTTTTGAATATGATCCTTGCTTCAATAGGCAGCCAGTGATTTTCTCTTCTAGTGTTGGATATATGTTCTGATTTCTTTATCCCTAAAGCCGCTCTAAGGGCTTTATTCTGTAGTAGTTGGATTTTGTTTATGTTGGTTTTGGAAGTTCCTATGAAGAGGATGTTACAGTAATCTAGTTTTGTTAGGATCAAGGCTCTAGCCAGGGTGATGCAATTTACAGGGGTGAGAAATTGGCGACTGAGAGCAATAAGTTTTGCTCTGTAGGCTCTGGACGAAGAGAGGGCTGATATTTGTTTATGCATGGAGAGGTTGGCATCGATGTAGACACCTAACGTTTTGACTTGTTTAAGTACTGGGATCCGGGTACCGTCGATGTTAATGTGAGAGTAGTCCGGATGGAGGGTGCTTATTCCTTTTTGGGAGCCCACGATGAGGACCTCCGTTTTCTCGTCATTTAAGCAAAGACTGTTCAGGGCCATCCAGTTTTGGATTATGGAATAAACTTCATTAATGGTGAGAGTGTCTTGGGTGTAGTCGCCTGAGATAGGGATGAGGATCTGTGTGTCATCTGCGAAGTTGGTGTAAATGACACCCATATCGTCTAGGGCTGAGAATAAGAGTTTGGTGTATGTATTTTAGAGGGTGGGGGATAGGCAGGATCCCTGGGGGACATCTATGGGCACTAATATGGGGTCCGCTGCAGAATTCCCAATGGCAACTCTGGAGGTACGGTCGGTGAGAAAGGATTTGATCCAGTATGTGGCGCTATTGGAAAGATTGAAATCTTTTTTTAGAGTGTTGCATAGTTTGTCATGATCTACCAGGTCGAATGCTGCTGATAGGTCCAGTAGCAGTAGTGTAGCTAGTTTGCCTGAATCTCTGATAGAGTCTAATTGGATTTTAAGATCCAAGAGGGCTGTCTCAGTGCTATGATTAGGCCTAAAGCCTGATTGTCTGGCTCCTAGCATGTTATTTTGTTCTAGGTGGGTTTGTAATTGGTTATAAGCTATTTTATCAATGATTTTAAGTAAAAATGGGACAGTTGTTATGGGCCGGTAGTTAGTAGGCACTAGTGGGTCTAGTGTGGGCTTTTTTAGTAGGGGGTGACCCAGGCCGCTTTAATGCTGTCTGGGACCTGGTTGGTGGAGAAGGAGGCATTTACAAAGTTAGTGATTATGGGCGTGAGGGTGGGGGCGCAGAGTTTAATTAGGTGTGCTGGGAAGTTATCTCCTTTGCATTTGGACGCTTTAAGTTTGGCTATAGTCTTGAGTACTGTATCATGAGAGACTGGTGTGAAGTTGAAGAGAGGGGCAGTGTTTTCTAAGGTAGTGGAGATCTGGTTGGCCGTGGAGTGTTTGTCAGACAGGAGGTTTCTTTTAGAGACAATTTTGTTTTGTAATAGTTTGATCTTAGTGTACAAGGCATCTTGGATGGTGGTGCACCATTCTTTACTTGGTTTGACTGGGTTAATTATGGGGATCGGATTCTCCAACTCCTTGAGTATGGTGAATAACTCTTTGCTATCAGAGGACGCATTACTAATTCTTGTGTTGAAGGCATCTGCTTTATGGGCGATGATGGCTGATTTTTAGATTTTGTTTGCAGAGTTAAATTCTTCCAGGGCTTCTGGGTTCTGGTTTTTCTTTAGGCGGTTGTCAAGCGATCTTTTGATTCATCTAAGAGAGACTAGTTCCTCGTTGAACCAGAAGGAGGACTTTTTGTCTTTACATTTAGTTTTGTTAACGCAAGGTGGTAGGGCGTCAATTGTACTAGTAAGAGAGTTATGGTAAAGGTCTGCCAGGGCACAAGGTTCTTTGGCGTTTATGATTTTGTTATTGAGGGCTTTGGCTAATAGTGGGATGCTGTTTTCTGCTCTGAGTTTACGGATGTTTCTTATTACATATGATTCTTCGACAACCGTTTTGGGTAAATCTGGATTTTTGCGCAGGATAGTGAAGTTTATGCAGTGATGGTCTGACCATGGTACCGGGGAGATGGAGTCTATGGATACTATACTGTTAAGATATAAGGTCTAGAGACTTTCCTTTTATATCGGTAGGGGTGTTCACGAGTTGTGTGAAAGCCATGTCTTTAAGTGCGCTGTGTAGTGCATCTGCTTTGTGGTCTTGGGGGTCGTTAAATCCTAGATTCAGGTCCCCTAGGACAAAGCATTTAGTGTTTGGTTTTATAAGTGGCGTTAACAATAGTGGTATGTCTAATTCTGGTTGAGATAAAGTGTTAGGTGCTCTATAGATGGTTATTAAGTTTATTGTGGTTTTGTGGTCCGTAGCTAGTTTAGCTAGCAGGGCTTCATAGCCGCCTGGGCTCTCAATAGGGCTGGTTCTTAATTTAGTTGGGCTTTAGAGATAATGGCTACTCCTCCACCTACTGATTTTGTTCTGTCTGTTCTGAGAATGGTATAGTCTGGGGTAATGGCAATGGAGAGCGAGGGGCCGGACGCTTGGTGGAGCCAGGTTTCTGTCACTATGAGTAGGTCAAGTTCTTGCTCAATAATGAGGTCATGAATTTCAGTGGCATGAGCAGGTATGGAGCGCGCGTTGATGAGGGCTGCTTTGAGGTGTGTGGCTGGGGGTGGCTCTTGGGTTGGGGTGGGTGGGTGAATGTTGGTAGTCTCTATAGCGTTAGATTGTTGTTTGATTATGATGGGGCTTTTGGAGTGTTTATCTTGGGTTCTTAATAGGGGTATGCCTTCTGTGTTAGCATGATTGGTTAAAGTGATAGTTCGAGGAGGGTTGGAGGTTCTAGATCTGAGTCTTAGGCTTCTTAATGTGCCTAGAATAGGGATATGATTGGATTGATTAACTTTGAATGGTCCTCTGGTTGTGATGCAGGGGGTTGTGAGGGTCCGTGATCTGAGTCTAGTGTGTCTAAGTGCACTGAGGACCGGGGTGGTTGTTATAGGTACTAAGTGGGGTGTGTTATCACTTCGTGATTTTTGGATGCTTTTGTGATCTATTAGACTATTGATTGAGGGGTGCAGATTGTGGAATGGTGTAGTGCGGGGCAGGAAGGGTGTAGGGCATGGCATGGGATGATGACGGGGGCAGGCTGCTCTGGATAGGCCATTATCTTGGAAAAGGAAGTGGGCACCTGTGCAAGGTGTGTCAATAGGGATGGCACAGAAGGGAAACATCATGAATAGGAAGCAGCCTTGCATGGTTTGGCTTAGTTTGGATAGGAGAGGGGACAGGTGTTAGCTATCAATAGTGTACCTGAGGGTCTCTCATGTGAAATGGCTACCTCACAAAGGGCAGAGTGAGACTATGCACCTGTGTGCAAAAAGGCAGCAGTGGGTAGATTGCACAACATCACCATCAACAATAGGCAAAATGTGACTATGCACCTGTGTGCAAAAGGCAGCAGTGGCTAGGGCTCACAACATCACCATCAACAATAGGCAAGATATGAATATGCACCTGCGTGCCAGGAAGGCAGTAATGTCAAAATTTGCAAGACAAGTATATCACTCGAGATGGAAGTTGTTTCGGGTAATGGTAGCAGGATCGCAGTAATACAGTGTTCATGAAGCTAAACATGCAGAACGATGTTTAGGGGGCCAGTATACAGGGTCAAAAGTTCTCAATGAAGATCATCTAAACAAGGTGTGTGATAGGTAAATCACTTAAGGTTGGTGGGGGGTGCGGAGGTAGAAGGGGTTAGTTGGGAGGCTCACCGTGTTGTTCATAGTTCTGGGAGAGGAGATCCAGCAGAGGGGCAGCCCGCAGCGCGGCACGCTCGGTCAGCTCAGTCAGGTGCCTTACTTCGAGTGCCTTTGTTCGTGGGCCGGCGTTCGCCTATCGGCGAAGGGGATTGGCCAGATCACGGAGCTGGCGACCAATCGGAGGGCTTCAGGTCATCAGCAGTGGCTGGGGAGGGTGCCAGAGGCATGGGCAGCCATCTTGGAGGGTGTCAGGGCCATCATGTTGCGCAATGGCGGATGCCACGAGATTTTTCCAGCAATTGTAGAAAATGGGTGATTCGTCGACTGATTACACCATATGCTTTTAGCAGCATCAGCTTAGAAAAAATAAAGCTATCTGTGTCGCGGGACGCCGATTCATCGGCGGGTTCAGCTTGGGCTTCAGAAATTCCCCAAAGCTTACCTTAGCACCCGGAGGGGTGAAGGTGATGAGGAGGCTGCTCCTGCAGCAGGAAAGAGCGGTCAGAGCTCCTGCTCAGGACCGGATGAATTGGTTATCATGACTCTCTGATCGAAGGACACCCTGGAATAGCTAAAACTTTAGCCAAGGTAAAAAATAACTTTTGGTGGCCTACCTGGCATAAGGACATTGTCCAGTATGTTCAGTCCTGCGGCGTCTGTGCACAAAATAAAACACAGAAACAGAAACCATCGGGTCTCCTGCAACCACTGGACATCCCTCCCGCTCCATGGCATACTCTTTCCCTCGAGTTTATCACTGATCTGCCACTGAGTCAAGGCTTTAACACCATTCTTGTCATCGTGGATTTGTTCTCAAAGATGGCACATTTTATTCCTCTCAAGGGCCTCCCGGACGCATCCACCCTAGCAGAAGTATTTCTGGAAAACATTGTCAAGCTACATGGCTTTCCATCAGTTCTGGTCTGCGATCGAGGCAGCCAATTTGTATACAATAGTTGGAGAAAATGTTGTGCAATGGCACAGATTGACATCCGGCTATCCACCAGTCACCACCCACAGACAGACGGCCAAACCGAGAGGACCAACCAGACCCCCGAGCAGTATTTACGGTGCATGCTGCACCATGAATTGAGAGATTGGAAGGACTTACTGTGGATAGCCGAGTACGCATATAACAATCCTGTACATTCTAGCATGGGCCAAAAGCCTTTTTACACCTTGTATGGCAGACATCCACGTATATCAGAACTTGACCTTCCTGCCAGCGTGGAAATGCCTGCAGTAAAGACTCTTCATACAACCATCACTCAGGCGTTCAGATAGGCGAAGGAACATCTTATTCATGCTAAAGAAAAACAAAAGCACTTCGCCGACCAGCATCGGAAAAAGGCCCCAGACTATCAAGTAGGAGAGCAGGTTTGGTTAGCCGCCAAATACGTACCCATCAAAAGGACCCGGACCTTCCATCCTCGATATTTGGGACCCTATAGCATTAAGGCAATTATCAACCCAGCAGCCGTCAAATTGGACTTACCATCTAATCTACAAATCCATCCGGTATTCCATGTGTCCCTCTTAAAACCAATGCAACCCGGAACACGAATCAAGACACCACCTCAACCTATGATAATAGATGGAGAACCAGAATTCGAAGTCAAGGGCATCCTGGACTCTAAGTACTCTAGAGCCAAGTTGTACTATCTCGTCGACTGGAAGGGGTTTGGGCCTCAAGATAGATCCTGGGAACCCAGTGAGAACATCCATGCACCACGTCTGATCAAGAAGTTTCATCAGAACTTTCCAACTAAACCTGGAACAGGCAGGAGACAAACCTTGAGAGGGGCCTTGGGGGGGAGTGCTGTCACGACCCTCAGCTCTGATCCCCACTGGCAAACCCATTGGCCAGGTGGAATCAGGGCTCGGATCACTAATAAGGCCTGGCATCCACTTCTCAGGCCCTCTTGGGGCCAGGCTCATCAGTAAGGAAAGACATCTGCTTGAGGAACTACTTTATTCAGGCTTTCAGCCAACATGGAGCCATCCACATAGCTTGGTTCCTAGAACCAGCTATGCAGTCTAGTGTTTTGGGTGTGGTGGCCTAGGGACTACTTTACCCGGACTACTTTACAGTGGCTATTTAAATCACACCCGAACAAGACAACACGCTTCGCGTTACTTTGCTTCTAGCAACGTGACGCTCACTGTGTCCAGCTTTCTCACGAGCCTGGTGAATTCCGGACCTGCAGAAAAACCAAGAACATCGTTAGCAGGAGAATTTTACCTGCATTCATCATCCTTCACTGCTCGCAGCTCCTGGGCAGCTCTGTTGGTGGAGTTCAACGCCCGGATCGAAGGACCTGAGAAAAGGAGAAAGACAACATTAAAGGAGATAGTGGAGACAGTACAACCACAAAGCCCTTAAATACTTACCTGGTTGGTTGCTTTTCGGCCGGCATAGCTCCGGAATTCCATTTGCGCTGGGAATTCACTGCGACGAAAAGAGAAAAGCACAGGTCAGTGAGGACAAGACAAAGCCACTCCTTACCGCATGATCGCGCTATAGCGCGCCATCATCTCCCGGTGAGAACCAGCATATCCAGTTGTCCAAGCGGACACTCCGCGCTCCTAGGGAGATAAAAAAAGAGACATTTAGAACAGAGAAAAGGCATACAAGAATTACGACGCCATCAATCGCAATAAGACCTACCTGAAAGACACTACAAGGGCAGCAGTCAGTGAAGTAACTGGACTGCCCGCGCCCACAAAGGACAACACGTCCCTGCCCCTGAGAGTAGGACGGAGGCGTTTCTCTATTGCAAACATGCGGGGCCTAATCGGGTCAATAATTTGGACTTGGTTGTCTTTTGTACAGAGAGGTACACCCGGTACCACAATTGAAACCATCATCCTTGCGCTGCTAGGCATCGCTTTGGCACAGCATCAAAGTCCCAACTGACAGGTGCAGAAGATCACGAACACGAACACCACCACAGGAACCAAGAATTTCACTTTGGACCCCATCCATGAGGGTGCCCAGGAAAAAAGATGGTCGACCAGTCACTTTTCTGTATATCAGCTCCTGTTTACATATGGGTGCCAAGAGTGTGCAGTGCACCTATTATGTGTGTAAGGGACCTGTTCACAGCATTGTTTGGAGGTATAAATGCACATTAAGAATTTTGCAGCAAACGCTTCCCTTCATCCCAGCACGTTGCATGCTCCAGCATCATTAATCCGATAGCTTGCATTTAGGCCTTGTTTACCTCCCAGCGGACAATCTGGAGCCATTTGGCATTTGCAGCAGCTTGTATGCCGGGCACTAAGAGCCATCCAAAGAATATTTCTTCCTTGTTATACAGTCTATATTGATATGATATTTCTTGCAGCAGTTGTGATGAGTCTTGCAATAGACAGTTTGACCTCTGCTTTTTGTGCAACTCCTCACTATTTGTCTGTTCATGCAGGATATGAAATATGGGGGGTTGCACTGGGATTGCTGTAGGGGTATCTGTCACTGATGCCGTTGTTGGGGCGAGCCAGCCCTGGGGTCCCACTATTAGATGTTCTTCAGGGATTATGAGGGGAGCTGAATACAGCGTCCTCAGCGAGCAGGTGCCCTCCATTATGGTGCAAGGTGCAGAAACACTTGCTGACCACAGACCCAGTAGTTATCCATCACTGCTGCTGTGCCTTTCTTGAGGTCTGGAATGTGTAGCATTTTGTTGCACTTGCTGTTGATCCCCACAAAAACATTTCCTTCATTGTAAAAACACAGTTCATAGTCTTCCTGTTTCTGCACCTCCACAGGCTTTTCCATGGTTTCTATCCATGTGAGTTTTGTCTTTTCAAACGTTTCAAAGCAGTAACATGTGGACCACTAGGAGAAAAACTAAGATTTTCAATTATAGGTTTCAAATAAGGAAACCACATAATCTGTTTTAAAAAAAAAAAATATATCGGAAAATACATAAGGACATAAGGCGACCATAAGTAAATTAGAAAGCTTCCCAATATTTTGCTGTGTGGCAGATGGATTATTAGCAATTGCATTAGCCTCGGTTTTAAGGACCGCAGCTGCAGTACTGTTAATTTCTGTTACTTATTACCTGTTACCTATTAGTAATGATTGCATTAGTAATATTTGCTTTTCTATCCCCCCATTTATGTCCATCCCACACAAAATGACATCCTAAATATATACCTAATCCAAACAATGAAAGAGAGAATAAACCAGCTACACAGTGCATAACACAAGTATGCGTGGAGGGAAAACACTATTATAAGAGAAGATTCACGGAAGAATGTGACCGTTTATAAATTGAGTTGTTAGAACCGTGTATGTCCATTGCGACATGAGAGAGAGAGTGCAAATAATGCATAGCAGTGTTTGTATATCCGTTTGTAGCGTTTGTATATCATGGAGGTAGATTAGTTGCAGGATCATATAAAAGGAGCCACCTCACAGTCTTTGGGTGCAGTTATATCTTCAGAAACATCAATGAAATAAAAAGGTGGACGTCTGTTACGCTATTATACCTTATCCAGGCTCACTCCACCGGCAGATGTTTTTTGCATATATCAAATCGCCGTGAAAGAGCTGTAGAGGAGGTAACTTTCTGTTGTATCAGATGCAGCGCTGGTCATTTCTTCAGTCCTTGGTGTCGCTATCTGTTAAGAAATAAATGTTATTACTTTGGTTAAGGCAGACAAATTACTTTTAAATGTGTCCCTTAGAACTAACACATCCCTGTGAGCATCAGACGCTCTCCTGATAGGAGATAGGGGCTTGTACATTTGCTGCCCTGTTACCACCTCATGGGGAAATTAATGGTGATCCTTAAAGGGCTGCATGCACATGCTAAACAGTGCAAGGAGCAAGCAGTGCACCCTGTTCTTCTTTAGGGTGGTGCAGAGCTTGGACAATTTACTTTTCAATAGACCATTGATCCACTCCACAATTCCATTGGCCTGGGTTGGTAAATTGCGCACATCCAATGCTTGATGCCCAGTAATGCTGTTACTTCCTTAAACTGCTAATTGAAAAAGTGTGTGCTGTTATCAGACCTTAATACATCGCACAAGCCCCGCAGAGGGAAAACCTCTCTGACCAAAAACTTGGCTACACAGTTAGCATCTGGGTGTGCACTCACCGTGAGAAAAGACATACCACTACGATCAAATAACGAGATCCATTATACCTTTCCTCGATATCTGCGTAATTTATATGTAACTCGCGCAATGGCCCAGGAAGGCAGGGCACGGTACCTCAGACAGTTCTTAAGGTGAGGCCTGTGCTGCAAGTCTGACATGTGGTGCAGTGAATAACCATTTTAGTTAATGTGTTAATGTTTCATGTCACCAATAAGTGTGTAGGGAACTGCTTACATCCCCTCTTCAACCATAGATCCTTCTCTTCCTGTGGGGCATTGCCCTGTAACTTGATCAATTGTGCAATTGGTAAATAATTTATCGGAGGCTGGCAGCATTTCTTTACCCCGTGGTACAACTGGTTACTCAGAAACATGTGACACAGGAAGATATGCTGCTTGCTTGGCCACTGCATCTGCGGCAGTATTACCAAATGAGACCTCGCCTGTTTCATTAGAATGGGCGGTGCATTTCACCACCTCCGTCAGGGAGGGCTGAGACAGTGCTTCAATTAGTTTGTCTAACAATACTGCATGCTGTACCTGGGATCTGTCAGCTCTTCTCAACCCCCTCCTCTTCCAATGTGCATGCCCTGAGTGCACCATGGTGGTGATGCAGGCCCAATCAGAGTAGATGGCCACATGATACCCTTTAAATGCCTCAATAAGCGTTATGAGTTCTACCGCTTGGGACGAATAGTACATGGGTGACCTTTTCTTCACTAACACCTCATTCAATCCATCTATTAGGCAGACAACCGCCGCACCAGTATGCCTGACACCAGTCCCCTGGTCAAACGTTGCTGTCCATCAATGAAAATGAATTTCGCCCTTCAAGAGGGCTATTTTTTTTATTTTGATATGTCATATTCTTCGTCTTCAAATGTCACACAGTCATGTTTTGTAAGGTCTTAGTCAGTGCATAATTCTGTCAGAAAGGTGGCAGGATTCACAATTTTGCACTGCACTATAGGAATGTTTAGACTGGACAGGATGATTTCATAAGCGGATACCCGCTGCATGGTTAGCATTTATTTGCATCGCTCACGGATGGCAAATACTCCATGCTTGACAGACAATGTCACCAAGCACCCCATGACAATTGTGGAACTTTTCTCAATTGCAAATGCAGCAGCAGCAAGCGCCTTTTGCATTGTAACTGGTCCTGCATCACCAAATCTATGTCATGGCCACAGGGCAAGAACCACAAACTCCACTACATAAAGGGTCCAGTTGGACCCAGTCCTGGCGCCTTTGGCGCCAGACTCATGAGAAAGTGTGCTCTGCACACTTTTATTCTGGTTCACATCCTATTTTCTCCCCTGCAGGGTCTTCACGTGCCTCCAGGTTGGGCATGGCCATAGGAGTGCATTGGGCTGCACGTGCAGCATGTTCTGGGAGTGGCAGGGTGGGGCCACAAGTCAGAAAAAATGGGCATGGCCAGGACCAGGCTATTTAAGCCTGCTCCCACCCGCATGCAAGCGCTTTGTGTTAGTCTGCTTATAGCAGCGTAATGCTCACCGCCGCCTGAAGCGCATCTTGCCTGATACCAGCAATAACCATCGCCTGAAGCGCATTCTTACCTGATTCCAGCAATAACCATCGCATGAAGCACATCCTTACCTGATTCCAGCAGCAGCCGCATTCAGAGCGCATCCTTACCTGATTCCAGCAGCAACCACAATCGGAGCACATCCTTACCTGATTCCAGCAGCAACCGCAGTCAGAGCGCATCCTTACCTGATTCCAGCAGCAACCGCAGTTGGAGCGCAGCCTTACCTGATTCCAACAGCAACCCACAGTTAATATGCATCCTTACCTGATTCCAGCAGCAGCCGCAGTTGGAGCGCATCCTTACCTGATCCCGACTTCCAGCCTCAACACTTACTTGGGAGTCCATCTTCGGCCAGCATCATCGCGAATTCACCCGCCAGCAGATCTTTGGATAACAGCATCCCAGTATGAATTAGCCAGGCCATCCCTGCAAGAGAAAAGGACAAACAAGGTTAGAAAAGCTATAAACAGAAGCCCTCCAGAGTGGTGCCATTCTGTCTGGGTACCACAGGGGGTTTGGGAGGGGGTTTAGGAACCCTGGACTGAGTTGCCTTGCCAACTCAAGTGGCACTCCGGTGTGATTGTCCCGAGTGGTGAGCTGAATGAATGGGGGTTTTCTGCATAAAAGCAGGGCTTTTGGGACTGGGACTTCAGAAGTCGCCACAGGACCTAAGAATCCGACAAGGGTAAAGCTGAGGCAACGACGACACCTCCGGTGGAACCCTGCTGAACCGACTCACCACTTCCCAACGACAGAGGAGATCTCCCTGCTGGAGAGTCTTCTTCCCTTGACTGGTGGGAACAACCAGTCCCTTGCTTTTTCTTTGCTTCCAGGACGTCTAGTGGTCGAATTGCCCATGCTGTGCACCCCGGCAACCGGATAGCCACTAACCACTGTACCGCGACCAAAAGGTGATGCCTTGTGACGGAGCACTCGGCGGCTGGTCTCTTCCCTGGTGGTGCAACGATCTTCAACTTTTCCTCGACAACGAGATCCTCTCATCTTCTGGCAAAGCCCCGACTTGCATCCACCAACAGGAACAACTGCCCCCGCCGGAGCTGTCTCTTCACTTACAAGGTACTGTGTCCGCCTGGCTTCCCTTGTGACGGTTAGCGTGAGGTGTCTTAAATCCTTACCTTTCTACTGGGTCACCTCCAGACCTTCTTAACTTTTATTCTAAACTGGTCCAACCTTTCTGTGACATTTTGCTACAAAGACTTGAAGTGCATTTCCACTGTGGTATTCCTTGGGACATACCGCCTTGCCTCTCTCTGAGTGGGCCTGGCCTCTGAACTTTGATCTACAGCAGACCCTGCCTTGTTTGCCTTGCATTTGCTTCGTAAAAGTGTTGGTACTGAGTTGGTCTCATACCCTGCCTTTTTTCTCTCCCCTTCTAACGAATATTAGAGTGCCATCTAGGTTAAACCATTCACCTCTGTCTGCAAATAAGTGGTGCCGTTGAACCTAGACTTGTCGACATATTGTTGGGGGATTGATCTATACTTATAGTACTTGTGATTGGAGTTGTTTGCCGTATTAGTGCCAGTGTGTTTTCATAGATGTGTTTTTAAATAAATAATTATATATCTTTACACCCAAGCTCTGATCAGTGTCTGCTTGTTCTACTGGGTAAATTGCCCTATCTTGTATACTCCAAATACGGCCTAACTCATCTTGAGAGAAGTCTGGCTGCTCAGCCACAGCTACCAGGTAAATCTGGGTGGTACAGACTGCTACCAATTGGGTTTACTGCTAACTCCTGTAGTCTTAAACTTTTTTGCAGTGGTCCCAGAGGGAACTGCACAGGTTTCTGTCTAACAGTGGTGTAGGGGAGGATTGATAGGAAATGAGAAAAAGTAAATAAGTAGAGAACTAAAATTATAAAGAAATAATATAAATAAATGTGACAGATTTTGCATAGTAGAGCATAAATCATATTAAGATTTCCTCCATATATCGCTTCATATTTGTATGGTTTTCAAGTAAAAGGGTTATGCTTTTAACGGTTACATTCTATTATTTTCTTGACTCATACATATATAAAATATTAAAGTGAGTTGAGCATCTTATTTGCATTGCATACTGCAGTCTTATGTTACATGATTCATTAGCTTTCTTAGTTGGTTTCGTGCTTCGGATATTTTAGATATAAATAGTTTGTCCTTACCCTTTGTCTTCTTCATTACGCTGGTTTCAGTAATTAAGTGGGTTAGATCCCTGCAAGTAGATATGTACATTTTAGATCTGTACCTTAAACAGGGTACATTTGCCTCCGTAAGTATTACTGATTACATTTATAAAGTTCCTCATATGGCCATAGTTGACTTCAATTGCGTACAATAGTATATTACCATTCTGATCATGAGTATTGTAATGTACATATCATTTCTGAAATTGTACCTAATTGTGCACGTATACACGCATTCAATAATTAATGGATTGTTTAAGTATTACTCTGCGGTATGCGCCTTTCAGAAGTTCAATTAGACATATTGTATGCACTCCTACCTAAGGCATTGCTCAGAATTAATGCAGTCTGCTACTAACGCAAACTGTAGCATTCCCAACGGTCTCTTACCGTTTCTAAAGTACGGTGCAGTCTCTCGCGTTGGTTGGTGACAAGACACAAAATGTGCTTGTTATGTTGTTTAAGTGTTTCCATGGTGATAGCCGGGATAAGTCCCTCTTTGCTTTCTCTTGTAATAATATGCTGGTCCAAGGATGATGTCAATGATACACAATACAAGGGGAGAGAATTCGACACTCTCTCCCGAACCACAGAAGCAGAATGAAAGTCAACCCTCCACCCGTGGTTGGCACAGGTGCCTGATAGTATAAACAGGACACCACGTGGCAGCCAATGGGGGGAAGAGGAGTTAGGGAGAGGTTGCGGATGGGTAGGGGAGTATAGGAACACCGGAAAGTGGTTGAGGGAGCACCAAATTTGGATAGGACGAGGGGAAGCAACAGGGAAAAACCCTAGCTATTTTCTCTACTTGTAACACTCTGCACGTGTAACATTCATACCAGATCTTACATATACCTCCCTGTGTTTTGACACCTATTAATACGTGTCGTGAGAACAGGGTACCTGCCACAGAATCCTTTCTTAATATACATACACCTTACTACATGTACATATGATTCATGGAATGCAAGACTCACATCAATGGTAAGTAGTTTACCCCTACACAGTTGGGTGAACACCCACAATGATAGACAAACACATTGCCCACAGGCGCGTAGAAGCAATGAGCACGAACATAACATGCAACACTGGACGTGTTAAACATAAATGAAAGCACCACATGCCTTTTTAAGTGCAGGGGTTTTCCAACACCCCCAGCAACGTCCTGAATACTCAAAAGGCTTAACCTCCAACCAGCACATATTATTGAACGGGTGAAATGGTGTGCATCATATTCATCATAATCAAAGGTTGAGGATATTTAGCATACAATCCTGACAGACTCTTTGTTCCCACTTATCTTAGGTCTGGGAGGCCCGCAAGCCGTAACGGACGCAGCAGTGATTAGCCCGTAGCTGGCAGCAACTAGAAAATCCACCCGCCGCCGCCCAATGATTTCCCACACCTTTGCCTGAACTTATCTCATGTCCGGGAGGCCTGTGAGCTGTCCCGGACGCAACAGTTACTGCAGTCACTTTCCACCCACCACTGCTCATAGTCTGCGCTCCTTCATAGAGCGTACTTCAGCCGCCGCTCACACCGTAGTTCTGCCACGCCCACCTCCTGCTGCCGACACAAAATAAGCCACACCTGCCGTACGCTGTTGACCATTTTATGCTGTTGCTAATTCTTCACAGCTGGTCAAACGAGTGCGCTGCTTGCAACTACAACCTTCCCCAAGTGCTGCTGGGAATTGTAGTTGATCACCAGGTTTCATGTTTTTACGTGCTTTTACACACGCCTTTCTTGCTCCAGCCCTTTTTCCTAACATTACCTCCTCTCCCATGGCCCTTCCTCAGGCCAGCCTTGGACAGATGTTGCAAATGAAATTGTGTGACCAATCGAGGAGCATGCACCGCTCCTGCTGGCTCCCAAGAACAATCCTCCGGTCCATAGCCTTTCCATTGAATCAAATACCAAACCTTCTGGCCCTGTTTCTTGACATCCAAAATTCGTTCCACTTCATATTCCATTTTTCCTTCTTTCATTATCGCTGGAGGCCGTTTAGTCGTCATTCCGGGATCTGAGGGTTTAAGTAAAGATACATGGAACACCGGGTGTATAGCCAAATTCTTAGGCAAAAGTAATTTCATAGCAGTTTCAGAAACACATTGAATAATTGTATATGGCCCAATGAATCTAGGCATGAATTTTCGTGATCCTATCATAGATTTCGAGTTGATAGCCACATTCTGTCCCCCACTTGATATTTAGGGCTGTCGTGTCTGTGCTTATCAGATTGTGCTTTATATTGTCTTTTGGCATATTCCAAATTGGCTCGTGCTTTTTGTCTGACTTCCAGAAGCAACTGTTTCCGCTCCTGCAACACTGGCATGCTTTCTACCTCTGGCAAATGTTCAGGTATCATATTCTGCTCGTGACCATACAGACACTCCTTAGGGGCCATTCCCAGAGAACTATGAAAGGTGTTATTGTATGTGAATTCTGCCAACCATAGGGCTTGCACCCAGGATCCTCTCCCATCTCCCAAATACCCTTGCAAATATTGCTTGAGTGTTTGGTTCACCCTTTCTGTCTGACCATCTGTTTCAGGATGATAGCTGGTGGATAGATCACAGTTGATTCCCAATAGTCGACAAAAAGCACGCCAGAACCTGGAAGTGAACTGAGAACCCCTGTCTGAGACAATGCTCTTTGGGAGGCCATGTAATCTCACTACATGTTGCACAAATAACTCGGCCAACTGGCCTGCTCCCGGTATACCCACACAAGGCACAAAATGAGCGTGTTTAGACAAGAAATCCACTACTACCAAAATGGTATCGAATTGATTGTCAGGAGGCAAATCAGTGATGAAATCCATGGAAATGTGAGTCCATGATTTCTTGGGAGTGGGTAATGGCTGTAACAACCCCCTTTTCTTAACATGATCTGCCTTATTTCGTAAACAATGTTCACATTGTACCAAGTAGGTCATTGTAGCTTGTCTTAACGTGAGACACCAAAAATATTTTTCCAATTTCTTTTTTCTCTGACCTGCATGTCCCGCCAAGGGAGACTTATGGCACCAGAATAACGCCTTTTCTTCTAACATCTTGGTTTGTAAATACAATCGACCCTGATGGTATGGTAATCCATCTCGTACTGTTCTTGTCGGATAACTACTCTGCCACTTTTGCAATTGCCTAGATGGTAACGCTTTCTTCACCTGTTCAATGAACTGCTTGGTAATAGTCCCAATAATCTTATCGGGCAAAATTATTGATTTCTTTTCACTTATTGTATTGTCTAAGTTCTGTTGCCGAGATAAGGCATCAGCCTTTCCATTTTTATTCCCTGGCCTAAATGTCACCACAAAATCAAATTCGTTGAAATACTGAGACCACCTTAATTGCCTCAGACTTAAAGTTTGAGCCGTTTTAAAGTACTGCAAATTCTTGTGATCGGTTAGCACCACCACCTGATGCCTTGCTCCCAGTAAGTAATGCCTCCACTCAAGGAATGCTGATCGGATAGCCAATAGTTCTTTATCAGTGATGGAATCATTTTTTTCACACCCCGACAGTTTCCTAGAATAGAATGCTACCGGGTGCCATACTCCTTTCTCATTCTTTTGAGATAAAATAGCTCCTATGGCCACATTACTGGCATCTGTCTCCACCTGAAAAGCCCATTCAGTATTAGGATGTCTTAATACTGGTGCAGTGGTAAAGGCTACCTTCAACTTTTGAAAGGCTTTCTCTGCCTCAGCACTCCAAGTAAACCTCACTGCTTTCTCAAGCAATTGTGTAATGGGTGTCACAATTTCTGAGAAATTACCAATAAACCTTCTATAAAAGTTGGCAAACCCCAAAAATGACTGGATGTCTTTTATGGATTGTGGTGATGGTCAATCCCTCACTGCCTGCACTTTCTATTTATTTATTTTTTATTTTTTTTATTTTTATCGGTTTATTACAAACCTTTAAAAAAGAAAAAAGAATGTTTTACAAACAAACACACAATACTACACTTCATCAGGAAAATAACTGTCCGTTAACACTCCCTTAGCCATCCCTTAGAATCACTTAGCAATACCCCTACCAAGGTCACAGACAACTATGCAAGACATTGGCCTCCTTGAGCTTCAACTGACAATGAGTTCAGTCGATTTTCAATTACCATCAGAAATCGAGTTAATGGTAATATCAGCTTCCTGTCGCATCCTTGAAACATGTGGGCCCACCAATCGTCTGCACAACGGGAGGGGTAGTTTGCTCCCCAAGGGCCCAGATGGATTGTCCTTTCAGAGCGGAGATTAGTGCAAAATAGGACCAAATGCTTTAGGGTTTCCTTGTCTTTGGTACATAATCTACACATCAAGGATTCAACTTTATTTGAACGCCGAGACACCAGCCGTTCACTGGTTTTAAATGAATTCAGCCGCATCAGCATGAACACTCTTCGAGCCTGTGGGTCTGGAAATAATTCAATGTAATGTTGTAAGACGTTAAAAGGCCTTGTCTCGAGCGGGATGTCCTTCATCATGGAAACTGTGCTGCGTTGCGTACAAGTTTGTTCCCAGTCTGCGCGCCAGATTTTTAATTTGGCAGCGTTCGGGTCATTATGCAGCTGGTCCATACTAATCCCATGATTTCTTAAGATATCTTCACATCTTTTCGACCATAGTGATAACATGCTGTTGTTTGCCGGAGATGGGTCGTGAAAGATATCAAATTGTGGAATGTGTTCACGCTGGCGTGATTTCCGAAATAAGCTTATTAGGGCCCAGCAAACCCTTGCGTGTAACGAGATAAGTGAAAGTTCGTACCTCACACAAGCTGTTGCAATACCCCTAGGCAACGCCAGTACCTTCGACCAAAAGCAGTGCTCCAGCGAAGACCATGTGCAGTCAAAATAAAGCCCAAAAACTCCACTTGAGTCACATGGAAGGCACATTTCTCCAATTTAACACACAGTTGGTTCTCTTGCAACCGTTGCAACACCGCTTTTACATGTTGCACATGCTGCTGCTCTGAAGAATCTGAATAAATTAAAATGTTGTCCATATAAGCAATAACAAAAACATCAATGAAATCATGCAACACCTCTGGCATAAAAAACTGAAAGGCCGCTGGAGCATTACATAAACCAAAAGGCATAACCAAGTACTCAAATAACCCAAACTTTGTCCTGAAAGCGGTCTTCCACTCATCGCCCTCTTTAACCCGTATCAGGTGATATGCTCCTCTTAAATCCAACTTAGTATACATCTTGGATGTCCTCACTTGATCTAATAGAACTGAAATCAATGGCAAGGGGAATCTGTTCTTAATTGTTACCTTATTTAAGGCACGATAATCTATGCATGTTTGTAAAGTTCCTTCCTTCTTAGGAACAAAAAACAACGGTGACGAGACTGGGGATGTAGAGTGTCGCTGTCACGACCCTTGCCCAAAAGCGCCTCTGGCAAACCCATTGGCCAGCTGGAGTCAGGACTCGGGCCTCTAGAGCCTGGCATCCTCTTCAAAAGCCCTCATGGGGCCAGTCCTGGCACTTATGGCGCCAGGCTCATACACCTTGAAAAACAATGTGATTGCGAACTACTTTATTGGATTGTCAGCCAACATGGAGGCATCTAGATAGCTTGGTTCCTAAGAACCAAGCTATGCAGTCTAATGTTTTGGGTGTGATAGCCTAGGGACTACTTTACCTGGACTATTTTGTTGGGGCTATTTAAACCACACCCGAGCAAGACAACACGCTTCGTGTTACTTTTCAGCTTGCAACGTGACGCTCACCGTGTCCAGCTATTCCCTCGAACCTCGGAGAAGCAGAACCTGCAAGGAGACAAAAGGAACATCATTAGCAGCAGCATCTTACCTGCAGTCTTCATCTTTAAACACTCGCAGCTAATGAGAACAGCTTCCTCGAATCTGCACGCCTCCCGGACAGAATGACCTGAAAGAGGAAGATAGAGGCAACATTAAAGAAAGCAGTAGAGACATTTACAAATTACGAACTGCTCAAAAGGCTTACCTGGCTGGTTGCCTCTCGGCTAGCACCACTCCGGACATTCCACCCGCGCTGAAGAACACCGCGACCTACAAGGAAGGAAAACACAGGTTAGCAAAGGCAAGACTTTGCAGTACTGCGCACAGCGCTTACTTATTGCATCATAGCGGCCTTAATGCGCCATCCTTTACCAGCGTGGCTCAACCAAGCCAGTTCGCCGCGCTGAAGCTCTGCATACCTAAGGGAGAAAAAAGAGACATTTTAAACAAAGAAAGGCATGCAGGATAGCAACAAAACTAAAGAACAACAATAAGACCTACCTGAACAATATCAAACCGGCCATACTCACCCATGAAAGACAACGTGCCCCTGCAAAGAAGGCAGGACAGAGAGCACGCCTAATTCTACCACAAGGTGAGGAGAGGGCGCCAGAGGGACTGAAATCATATGGGGGTGGAGGGAGGATACTTACCCCAGTCGGTCAGTCTTGAACACAGTCCTCCTGTATTTTCAGGCAGAACCTTCCCCGCAGATCACATCAGGGCAAAGCTGAGAAGCATACCAGCGAGTAACCTGGCTGGGTGGCGTCCCTGTGGATACCAGGTGAGCGTAACAGTCGTATAAACCCCTTAGCCAACATCTCATCCAAATAGTCACGTAAATACCTAGTTTCTTTTTCTGTAAGAGCGTAAATCCTACTGCAAGGCAGTTTTGCTCCCTGTTCCAGTTCAATAACGCAGTCATAAGATCTATGGAGAGGTAATTGTTCTGCTACCCTTTTGTCAAATACCTTAACAAACTCTTGATACTATGAAGGAATCTCTCCATTCATAGCCCCCACCATCTGATTTTCCAATCCTTTCTCCGTCAACAATTTTACTGGTCCTTCTTCTGATAACGTATGTCCCTGACAGTGTTCCTCCTCAAACCACAATACTTGTCTACCCCAATCAATTCTAGGATTATGCAATATCAACCATGGCATGCCCAAAATCAATCCAAACTGCGGGGCTGCAATAAAGTCAAATGTGATTTCCTCCCTATGACCTGATGCACAAATCATCTCCAAACCTTGAGTCTGTTTCCGTATGGGCCCTGATGCTAATGGTGAATCATCCACAGATTGCACTCCTTCCATCGTTTGTATATCCACTACGGGTAATCCTAATTGTTTGGCAAAAGAAATATCTACAAAATTACCTCTAGCCCCGGAATCTACCATGGCCATCACCTCTTGTTTAGTGCACGCAAAGCATAATGTTACCAAAATGTATAAATGAGAAGTTTTACTCCCCACCGTATTTGCCACCCATCTGGGGAACCTGACATCCTTCGGCCTGACACCTGTGTTCCCCCTAAGGTCAGCCCATCTCTTTTCCCACGTCCCTGGTACTCTTTTCTCCTCCCACTTTCTTCTGCGGAGTGTTGGGACAAGTCTGTATAAAGTGTCCAGCCTGCCCACAGTAAAGACATAATATGTTCATTTTACGTTGCTCCTTTTCACTGGCTGACAATGGCCTTCTTATACTGCCAATCTGCATGGGTTCTACTTCACTCATCCTACCTCCCCGACATCGATCCAATCTTGCAAATGGAACTACTTCTGGTCTTCTCTTGTCCCCTTTCATCTCATTCATCCTATGATCCAATCGTAATGCCAAGTCAATCATTTCCGTACAAGTACTGGGTTGCGGCTCAACTTGGGCAATGGCATCTTTAAGCTCCTCGCGTAACCCCTGATAGAATAACACGGTTTGCTTGACCACTGGCCACTCTGATTCAATTACCAGCCTGTTAAACTGTGTTACATAGGTGACCAAGACCCTAGTTCCTTGTTTTCATCCCAACAGTTCCTTGTCCTGAGCTAAGGACACCTCTCGTCTGTCAAATAGTCTGCCAAATTCTGCAAAAAAAAATCCCAATTATATAACAACGGATCGTCTTTTTGTACCAATGGCATAGCCCAAGCCGCTGCGTTCCCGGTTAAATAGGAAATTACAAAAGCGGTTCTTGCCTGTACAGTCTCGAATGCTGTAGCTTTACACAAAAAATCCAGTCTACATTGGGTGAGAAACATCATATATTTTCGGGATCTCCCGCAAAACGCTCCGGTGTTGCCAGAAGAACACTGCTACGGGGTTGAACAATTACTGTGGGATTTTGATTTGTGGAAGCTCCTGTTGCCCTGGTACTCTCCAAAGGGGTTCTCTGGGCTTCCAAGCTCTGGACTTGTGTCTTTAAATTATCGGACTCTTGTCGGGCATGTGCCAACTCTACCTGAATATCCTGAAGTGCCTTTAGCACATCGGCTAAAGGCGGAGGTGTCGCTTCCATTTGGTTTGGGTGGTTGTAAGTATCCCAATATGGGGATGGCTTATTATGTCAATGATACACAATACAAGGGGAGAGAATTCGACACTCTCTCCTGAACCACAGAAGCCGAATGAAAGTCGACCCTCCACCCGTGGTTGGCACAGGTGCCTGATAGTATAAACAGGACACCACGTGGCAGCCTAGATGGGTAGGGGAGTATAGGAACACCGGAAAGTGGTTGAGGGAGCACCAAATTTGGATAGGACGAGGGGAAACAACAGGGAAAAAACCCTACCTATTTTTTCTACTTGTAACACTCTGCATGTGTAAAATTCATACCGGATCTTACCTATACCTCCCTGTGTTTTGACACCTCTTAATACGTGTCGTGAGAACAGGGTACCTGCGAAGAATCTTTTCTTAATATACATACACCTTACTACATGTACATATGATTCATGGAATGCAAGACTCACATCAATGGTAAGTAGATTACCCCTACATAGTTGGGTGAACACCCACAATGATAGACAAACACATGGCCCACAGGCACGTAGAAGCAATGTACACGAACATAACATTCAACACTGGACGTGTTAAACATAAATGAAAGCACCACATGCCTTTTTAAGTGCAGAGGTTTTCCAACACCCCCAGCAACGTCCTGAATACTCAAAAGGGTTAACCTCCAATCCGCACATATTAATGAACGGGTGAAATGCCGTGCATCATATTCATCATAATCAAAGGTTTAGGATATTTAGCATACAATCCTAACAGACTCTTTGTTCCCACTTATCTTAGGTCCGGGAGGCCCGCAAGACGTCCTGGACGCAGCAGTGATCAGCCCGTAGCTGGCAGCAACTAGAAAATCCACCCGCCACCGCCCAATGATTTCCAACACCTTTCCCCGTACTTATCTCATGTCCAGGAGGCCTGTGAGCCGCCCCAGATGCAACAGTTACTGCAGTCACTTTCCGCCCGCCGCCGCTGATAGTCTGCGCTCCTTCATAGAGCGTACTTCAGCCGCCGCTCACACCGTAGTCCTGCTACGCCTGCCTCCTGCTGCCGACACAAAATAAGTCACACCTGCCGTATGCCGTTGACCATTTTATGCTGTTGCTAATTCTTCACAGCTGGTCAAACGAGCGCACGGCTTGCAACTACAGCCTTCCCCAAGTGCTGCTGGGAATTGTAGTTGATCACCAGGTTTCATGTTTTTACGTGCTTTTACACACGCCTTTCTTGCTCCAGCCTTTTTTCCTAACAGATGATGCCATCTTTTGGGCTTACTTAGCACATGTACGGGTTATCTTTTATACGTAATCCCAATTTCTTGGCTGTGCTGTGTTCATGAATAGAAATATTGTATTAATGCTCGAAATATGACTTGTTCATGATAGCTAAATTATACGCCAAGATAACATTTTATTTTAATCCCATGCCAATATTAGCATCAATTTAATATATTTAATATTTTGTGTAAAAAGATTGTCTTTATACCTAGTTGGGGCCCCAAATTGGCTGTTCTTAAGTGACTGCATTTGTATTTGGTGTGGACATAAACAGACTCTCCTATTTTAATATACGGCAAGTCCTTTGGGTTTACCATTATTATCACTTACATTGGGATATTTACATTGATCCTTGAAACATACTTATATGAACATATTACTATGCCTGGTATTCATTATTCGTATGAATTGTTAATACAACATAGTTACTCCGATCTCTAGCAATATTCCATTTTGCCTTAGATTGTGAACTATGCGAATAGCTATTATTCAAATCTTCTTGCCAATATCAGCATATTACTTAAGTAAAACACATAATTAGTATGGCAAATTGCTGACATCATAATTTCATACGTCCATAACGTTTTATCGTGTTGTTGACACAGTCTGGTTCCCTACAAGAACAATACCATCTCATTGTTTGAATTTAAGCCAGTAATCGTTGTGTTCAATTTGCAATTTGCATGCTTTTCTGAGCATTCTTCTGTTATGAGTGCCCTGCTCTGGCCATGGGCAGGCATCACCCCTTGTGTCTCTGCCGTCCGCTGCTTGTGGTATCTCTCAATTTTATTCCTATACAATAGCAAAGCACTATACTGTTGGGGGCTACTGGGAGTTCACGGACTCAAGAACTCATGGAAGGCCCAACACCATCCTCCCAAAAGGAACGCAGGTGCAGACAGACAGCAAGTTCAAACTGGTTTATTACCGCCAAAACCAACAGGGATCAGTACACGGATACAAGAAATCCAGAAACTTCTCAATGCCCTCTGGCTCGCAGGCCAGGTTTGACCTACAATTGCATCACAGTGAGGTCACAACCTGGGCCCTACTCCAGAAAATCTATCAACGCCTGGGTCTGGCCATTGAGGGGTAGTCCACCTATAGTGGATACTATACATGTTAGTTCATGTCAGATACCTGGCTTGGCCCATCCCCAATTGTCTAACTCTACACAATGTTGCAGTGTGAGGGTCTTACCATTGGATCTTGCCCATTGCTACCCAGCCCTAGGATACTGAACTGTAGTTGGCTAGAGCTGACGTGCCCAGGTCTGGGATCTGAAATGATTCTCAGCTCAAGGTGTACCTTCTCCAGGTAGTAAGAACAACTATGTGTCTGCATTGTAACATGTGTATACCACCATAGTCTATGCAAGTGCCTGTTCACATCATGCAACCCTTGTCTTCTTGTTGTAATGACTTGGTTGCAAGCTTCTGTCTCGCGGCGTGAGATCACTCCTCTTCCTAGCGCCGGTTTCGATTCATCATCCAAGCCTGCCGAGTCACGTGTCTAGAGACCGTGTTTGGGCCACTTCTGAGCTTGGATTTATTGAAGTATTATTCGCATATATTGCAGCTGGTGTCACTGCCATTCAGGGAATGGAATGTCACTCGTATCTCTGGCCTTGGCAGCCGGCCTTGTTTCACACGTTTGCTCTTCTATCGAGCCTGAATTCAGCTCAGCTCAGCTCTTGTCAATGGTCTGTGGCCTGCTGTGATTTCTTAAGCTATATCATGGCTTCTGTATGTTCGTGCTACTCTATATTCTCCATATGTTAGTCACACTGCACTGTCAGATCCCATGAGTGCTCCTGCAGCTCCATGAGGTTAATTGCATAAAAGCATCTGCAGGCATTCATTTAGGATCTCTTGTTTCTTGTGGTTTCTGCATTGCTGCGTTTAAGCTAGTCACAAAATATTAAAGCAATGACAGAATGTAGGTATATCTGTCTTCTAACTATAGAGCTGTGCATCCGTGTTCTTCGTGTATTCGAGTGCGTGTGTGTTTCATTGTGAGGATGGCACATGTGCTTCCTGTCTAACGCTGCTAAGTCGTGGTGTCTCTAACAAGGTCATTGGCTTCAGTTTCTTGGCACTTTAGTCAATACTGTCAAATGAAGTCTCTTTGGTGGCCGCCTGAGGATCTTCATCCACTCTGGGTAGGGTATGTACTGTCCCTGGTCTGAAAGGTGGGCTGAGTGGGTACCTCTCGACGTACTTGTGAATGATTGGTGCATTGGGGATTGGTGCAAAATTGTATGAACGTTCACAATATCTTTGGTTCCTCTTCTGCATCATATACTTTATCGGTGGGGGAGGAAGGGGAGATTTTGCCCATCCCTCTTAAGTCCCTCACTGGTTGACTTGTTGACCACATCGTTACATGGCCATCCTCCTGCTCTGGGCTGCCATATCTTCATTATTCCTCCAAGATGTCCATAATAGTTTGTGTGGTCATCCAATGACCAGTGCATGTAAGAGCATACTCCTTTGGGGTTGCACCAAATCCACTTCCCTTCATAGAATTTTGGATCATGGGGGTTGTCTAGCTTTATCACTCCTGCTGGAAATAATTCACACTGCGTAATTCTCTCTCTCAACTTGTCCCGTTCTGCAACAATCTCATCTTTTGTTCCTCCTATGTTTACATCCATCAGAATCTGCATTCCAACTTGCTCTTTTGCTGTCTTCTTGCACCATCCAATACATATTTTAATTCCACATGCTGATGCTGTTCCTAATTTAAGTGCTCTCAACAGTATCTTTAGTCCTTCTGACAGCCATGATGGCATCCATGACCATATGTATGCTAGCCAGCTCTTGTCTTTTCCTGTTACTTGTGCTTCATCTTCCAACTTCACATGCATTTGTGCTAATTGTGCAACTGCGTCTGAGAGAGTTCTGTTATCTTCGTCATGTTATCTTAATCAACCTCTTTTTCCACTTGTTATTATCCATCTATGGGAAGTCATTGAGCTTCACACCCTTTCTGGGAACCACCAACAATGGTATGTTGATGTGCACCAAGGAGCATACTCCACCCCATTAAGGTGGCAGCTTCTCATAGTACTGGTCCATCAGCAGTGCTGTTCCTGCTCTCATTGCTGGATGTTGGTCTACTGTCTTGCATGTGTTCTCACCAACTTCTACATCGTCATTCTTCTGATAGCACAGAGCTGGTGTCTGCAGGGGAATTATTGGCATGATTTTTCGTAAAAAGGTAGCAGGTGCCCCTCTCCAGAAATAACATGGCATGATAACCTGTTCTGTGGTTCTTTCCCACTTTGAGAGTCCGCAGCCATCGCTTTTTGCTCACTGTACCTTTCACAGATGGAAAATATGCATTTGCATATCAGTCTTTGTCCCGCCCACATAGGCAGTGCAGCACCGAAATGCTGTGGCAATTCCCTTCTGAACAAGAGTACCAACAGCAACCCCATACATGTGTTTCAGCCTTGTTGGGCCTCATCAGTGAGATGAGCTGGGTCTCTCTGAGCACAGTGAGCAGGTGGTCCACTTCTGAGTTCCCCCAGGTAACTCAGGGTGACCAACCACAAGTTCCTTGCAAACATTTTTAAAAAATGGTAGCATGCGTCCCGCTCCAGAAAGAGCATAGCATGATAACCTGTTCTGTGGTTCTTTGGAAAAAGCGAAGGCTGCAAACTCTCAAAGTGTGAAAAAAACACAGAACAGGTTATCATGCCATGTTCTTTCTGAAGAGGGGCGCCTGCTACTTTTTGAATGAATTATTGGCATTGGTCCAGCTTTGTTCTCCATACATGTCAACAAATTTGCGCTCGTTTCCCATTCCTTCAGGTACTTATCGTTTTCTTCCGGCACATTGCTCACGACTGATTGTGCTAGTGTCAACGCTTTTCTTCCCACCACTCCATCTTCCCAGTCATCATTAATGTACACTTCTCAATACATTAATATCTGCGGTCTTTCCCAGCATCCTGGTTCTCCTCCTATCTCCTTTACTCTTGTCCAGGGACATGGCAATCCTTTCAGTGTTATAGGGCCTCATTACGCGGAAGGCGGTAAGGGTTAACGGTCACCGATAATGGTACCGGTGACCGTTAACCCTTACCGCCTGATTACGAGGTCCCTTTGCGGGTTGGTACTTTAACGCCTGCTTTTTAGCAGGCGTTAAAAACCAACCCGCAAAGGGATCAGGGTGCTAATTACGGTACCGCAATTTGCGGTACCGTAATTAGCACCTTCCCCATTCCCATTATGCCCTATGGGGCAAAAATGAGAATGGGGAAGGGCAATGGGGGAAGGGGGAATTACCGCCCCACCAACCTTGGAATAGGGCGGTAATTCCCCTTTCCTCCAAGGCGGTGCCGGTATTTTACCGGCATGGACCAAGGTGCTAATAGCACCTTGGTCCACCGCCTACCGTGTAATGAGGCCCATAGTCTTCGTCTCTCCCTTCTCAGGCCCGTCAGTTATGTACTCCAATCCTTCATGTAACTGCCAATCATTGTTCATCAAGTCTAGTGTCCTTATGTAATTATCTTCATGTGGGAATGTTCCTTTGGACATCCAGCTCAGTGTTGCAGTCTTCCCTTGGAATCTTCCTCACGTCTGCACCATCGCTAGATACACCAGGCATTGTGCTCTGGCTGCAGGTTTTTCAGCTACAATGAACATTCGAGAAGCACTCATGGCGTAGGGGATTAATGCGCAGAAATAGTAGCTCTCCACAGTGGTTTCCTTGCCTAGCTTGGACATTTGTTTATACCACGTTATTTGTAACTCGTGCTGTGTCTGTGAGATACATATCAACTCCCTTCATGTCTGTATCAACACTGCGCTTACCTCTCCTTACCTTATCAGCAGTGTCTTCTCGTCCACCTGACTTCGTCGTCCTTCTTGCTTGGATCGGGGTGATGTTAGTAGAGGGTACAGCAGTAGTGCTAATAGCAGTGTAAAGCTGCCAAAGTACAATTCCCATTACTCCACTGGCAATCAATAAACACACCATGATAATAGTGTTTATTGTCTCCTTCATACCCACTCACGCTGCTGGTCCTTGCAGCTGATGAGATGATAAAGTTGCCCGCCTGAAATTCACGAAGAAAAGCAGTTATTGTTTTAGTATTTGTCAGTACTTTAAGTTCCACTCATTAAATAGTCACTTAATACAAAAACAAAAACTTCCTCCCAGTCTTTTCTTACTGAGGGATCTCTCAATGTGTGCAGGACGGGTACGCACTGTGTTCAAGTTGTGGGTATGCTTGGGCCAAATACGCTATAAAGACAAGAAAATTTACTTCAGGGGATCGTGCTCTGACTCTTCTGGGTCTCCTTATGTAATGTACAAAATAGTTAGAGAAGCTCTCAGGGTTGGAAATGGGAGGTATCATCGGGACAGCACCCTATGCAATACTCACTACTTTCACGTAGACCTGCGTGTGCGGAAAGGAAAATAATAAACAGACAGTGTTCTAGTAGTCTATCTGGACAAGGGTGTCAGTTGCTGCTTCTGTCACTTGGGATCGTCGAACCATTGGGTGAGCTGACCTTCTTAACTCTGTGAGATCCACTCGTACTTGCAGCTCATCGCAATCTTGAATGTTGGCCCTGCCGATCCCTGTAACTTTGTTGCCAGGTGAGGCCACGGCTTTGTAGGGCTTGATGTCATGCAGGTAATTTCAAAGACTCTTACCGACCAGCTTTACTACTGTGTCTGCAACAGCCTCTATTATGTGAGGACCAGTGAAGCGAGGCACATTCCAACGCTGAATTAAGTTGCGTAGGAGCACTAGGTCTCCCACCTTTACTAAGTGTCTCGAGTTAATGTCCTGTGTTGTCTCTTCATTGTCACTCTCTTCGCTGTCTTCAGGCCTGCCCTGGAGCCGCTGTATCTGGCGAGAGATAAAAGAAGCATTAGAAACCAGGGAATTGATATAGTCAAACATTTCCTGCCCTAACACATCTGCACTGTTCTCACAATCTTTCAATGCTCTTGTGGGAGGAGCAAGGGGAAGATGCATGTGCCGTCATGTCACCACCGCGTGGGGCGTTAAATGGTGGTCGGACCCTGGCTTGTTGCACAATTCAAATAGTGCCAGAGGCCAACAGTGAAGCCAGTTTTTCTTGGTGCTCTGCTGAGTTTTAGCAAAGCACTCCTTCAGGAGTCCATTGAGGTGTTGACACACCCCATTTGCTTGCGGGTGGTATGCACAGGCGAACTTATGCTTGATGCCTATCAGGGTTGTGATGTGCTGAAACAATTAATTGGCGAAGTGAGGGCCATTGTCAGACCTCACACACTCCCCATCTTGGGAACACTTCTTGGACCAGAAGTTGAGCTGCCTTAAGGGCTTCGGCATCGGTATAGGGCCCAGCCTCTATCCATCTGGAGAATGGAAAGACCACCACTATCATGTAGCATTATCCTTGACAAACTTAGATCATGTCCACGTAGTCCATGTGGAGATGCAGAAATGGGCCTATGGGTCGTGGTATGGCTCCTCTCACAACTCTCAAAGTATGCCCTGCTGGGAAGTGCTGACAGGTCAAGCAGTTGCTAATGAAATCAGCTACATGTTCATTCAAATTTGGGCAAAAACACATTTCTCCATTGCGTGTAGCAATGACCTCCTTCCCTGTATGTGTTGTATAATGCAATTGTGCCAGTGCAGTTTTCAGAAATGCCAGTGGCATAACCACTTTCCTTGTATTGTTTTGACACCATAAGGCATTGGTTGGAGACATGGAGCATCCTCTCTTTACCCATAGTTCCTTCTGCATAATCTGTGTCTCTGTCAATGCATTGTAGCCTTCCCTCATCACCATGTTCCTCATCCCTCCGTGGGCCTTTGGTCTCTCTTCTAGCTCCCACAATTGCCCAGAATACGCTGCGCACTTTGCCTCATAGTCTGCTGCTTTGTTTCCCCTTGATATTGGCTCCTTCTCTCTTGTGTATGCCTGGCACTTCACTAGTGCTACTTCTTTTGGATATGCGATTAACACACTCAACCTCCCCAAGAGTAGCTCATGCTTCACTAGGGTCCAATCTGCTCTTCTGAACCCTCTTCTGAGCCATTGCACCAGTCCTGAATGTACTGCTGATGTGACATAAGCGCTGTCAGAATATATCATCACATGCTTCTCTATGCTGTGTTCTAGTGCGAATATGAGAGCCACTAGTTCTGCTGCTTGTGCTGAATAATGGGATGGTAGCTGTGCACTCACTACTACCTCACTTGACCTGTCCTCTTTCAATTTTACCACTGCAGTCACTGTCCTCCTGACACCATCAATCTGGTCAATTGTCGATGAACCATCAATGTACAGTACGTCTCCCCATTCTAGTGCATCCTTCTCCACTTGCGTGTGTCGCTGAACATCTCTATGTTCTTTCTACAGTTGTGTGCAAACTCTCCTGCTTCGAGAGGATCTGCCAACAACAGTGCTGGGTTTACTGTTCTGCATCTTGCTATCTTCCGTCCTACATTTGATAGTATCACTTCATACCCTGATGGCCTCTGGGTGGCCAGTGTGCTCTTGGCCCTAAGCAGTATTGCAAAGAGGGTGTGCTCCACGTACAAGGTGGTGTTGCACCTCATTGTCACTGCTGATGACTTTTTCACTGGAAATGCTGCGAATGCTGCTGCAACCAATGACTGCAATGTATCTTCGCTCCGGGCTCTCCATGACCTCTCGTTCCCTGAACGATGTGCATTTTGCTAACAGGATCGCTGTGCCACCCCTCTTGTTACCTCCGGATGCCAGATATTCATGGGAAGTCTGTTGAGAGCAGGTGCATCCCCTGGAGGAAAACCACAGAGCTGTGTAGGTCCCTTAGGCCTTGGAGAGTTGATTTGCATTTCTGCGGGGAGTCCACACCCCTGACATTCAATGAAAAATAGCGCAGTTTCAGGTACTTGGCTGGGGCATATCGTGGGATGCCCTAGCCTCGAGGATGAGCTCTGGCACAGAGAGCAGGAGTAGGTTACTTTTGACTAATTCCCTCATTTTGGGTGTTTGGCAGAATCATATGCAGTACCCTTTGAGAACACCATACACAATTAAGACTACAAGTGCACGTACAAATTCACCTTTGGTACAAGCCTGTACTACACGGTAAAGATGTAGTGATGGCTGAGCAGCCAGACTTATCTAAAGAGTGAAGTGAGCAGTATCAGAAGGTACACAAAGGGCAGCAATTTTCCGGTTCTAGAGGAAGGTTGCCGGGGGCCTGAGGGCTCTACGCCTCTGAGCTGTCATGGCCTGCGCGTCCTGATAGATTTGCAGTGAGGCCCCTGGGTGCGACTCGCAGTCATCATTTCTTGCTCCACAGAAAAGAAATGGACACGTGTGATCACTTCCGGCGAATCCGCTGCCGAGGAGCCCCTTCGATTCCACAGCCTGGGGTGCGGTCCAGTAAGAGAAAGGACTTTTCGCAGTTGAGGAGGAGGGTTTGGAAGAGGTTGCTGATGCAGGCCGGCAGGGCCTGGTCCTAGATTGAAGCTGGAACTCCCCTGATCGAATGTTGTTCCTGCGGGCCCTGTCCTCCAAGTCCTTCTGCCTGCACTTCATTCCCTCACTGTCCTCCCCCAGAGCCTGGAGTTTCCTTTGCAAGTTCATGAGCGGAGTCGACTAGTCCAAGACCTGTTCCTCGTTTCACTGACCGTCCGCTCCACTTCTTCCATTCAATTATATAGCCCTTCTATCTTGATCGCCATCTCCGTCATGAAACTCAGGAAGTCCGACTTAATGTCTGCTAACAGGGCCTCTATGTTGTCCTTCATGGCCGATTGGCCCGGGGATCTCTCGAGCAATAGGGCTTGGGCATGACCAGAGCAATTTTTATTAGTGTTCTCCAGCAGCTGCAGTATGCTGGCAATGTCTGCTGATTTTGAGGGCTTCTGTTGTTTGCCAACTTAGTTAAGGTGGTTGGGGCTGCGCTGGGGTGGTGTGACTTAGGCTTGATGTGGGATTCTGACCAGTGCCTGGGTGAGCTTAGGACTCCCGTTGCTCCCGGTGTTCCGTGGCTGCCCTGCTGTGCCTTTTGGATTTGGGCTTGTGGCCCTGGAGTTCCAGGAGATCTGGGCTTGGGGCGCCTCATGCTCCTCCAATTTGCTTGCTGTGTCCTACTAACTTGGGTCTCATTGAAGAGGGGGGAGAGGGAGAAAAGAGGGAGAGAGAGTGGGAGAAGGCCCCCAACCCCACTAGCATCGTGCAGGCTGAGGGGGGATCCACCAGCATAGGGTGACGTGTGGTGCGCCCCCCAATGACTCCGTTGGTGCAGCCCTGGAGAGTCTGCTGTAAGTGTAGAGAGGCTGAGCCGTGTGATTCTCCCCCAAGGATGGGAGGTGGTGGTTCAGGACCACTTTAGGGCAGGAGCTCCTCTTATGCAGCATTGTGGGGCAGCAGGACCAGTACTATGGGCCACCTTGTGGTTGGTGGGGTGGACACACTGGGGAAGCTGGTGGGACTGCTCTGTGCAGTACAAAGGATTTAACCTGCCCCCTTGGGCTCACAGAGGCTCTCACCTTTGCATCTTCTTGGATGCTTGTCGGAGGCTCGCCGGCTTGCTCTGAGAGCCCTTCTGGTCATGTTGGCCCGTTGCAGCTGGCCCGCGGCTCCACCCTCCCAGCTGCAGTCTCTGGCCCCCTGCGGGGACTAGGCTCTCTGATGTACGAGCTGCTGGGGGTTTTGCTAAATATTCCTGAGGGCCTTTCAGTGCCCCCCAGGGCAGCTGATGGGACCCGCTCATACTGCCGTTGCTGTTGGGGATGCCCTATGTCACTTCTGCTCAGCGGCCGTGTTTGTTGAAGGTTTGATGCTGGGAGCTATCACCTCCTCCGCCCAGGCTGCGGATCTCGGTGGGCCCCTGTACACCAGCAGATCATAGCTCCTGTGCTTACGGCGCCACTGGCCAGGTTCACCCCCATTACCTCTCGGCTAGAGTGCATTGCGGCAGCTAAGTCGCTAGGAAGTTAGCTGGCAAGTCCCCTCTCCACTGAGTTTCGTTGTCTCATGCACTCTGATTTCACCCCCAGATCCAGCAATCGCTTCCAGGACTATTTTGATGAACCAGTAATCTGTCTCCGCTCCTTATATCATACATTGTATTTCGGGTGCATTTGGATGAGAACTTGGGCGTCCCAGAGAGGATTTCAAAGAGGCGACCACATTGCCGGTGCCTCAAGCCACGCACCCCTTGTCTGAGTATGTTTACAGGTGTCTGTTGTGAGTAAAGTAAAGGTAGTGATAAGTTGTGATCTCCTATAAAAAAGGAGATGTTATCAGTGAAAGGAACCACTTCCCGAGCCCCAGGGAATCCTTGAGTGTTCATAGCATCGCCTAACTACTTAAACGTTCCTTCCCTAATGCATGACCTAGTCGCCCCAGTATAAACAAGAAAAGAAAAGGTTTTGTCACCTATCGCCACCCCTATGCATGGTTCATCTGCAGGGTTGGGTGTGATCGACAGGATGGGACACATCAAGTTCGTCTGTGGGCTGTCCTATTGAGGGTACATTGATAGTTTGTTTCCTGTAGAGGGGTTGTTCCCAACCATGGTAATTCCTCCCACCCGTCAAACTGTTACTGTGGCCATTGTGTCCATGGGTACTGGCGTGTCATCGTCTTGTAGTTGTGGTAGCTGTTATGTGCTTCCCATGATCTGTGGTGCTTGTAAATACTGTGGTATCAGTGCTGCCATTTGTGGTGCTTGTGTTTGCACCTGTGGTTGTACCTGTGCTTGTGGTTGTGCTCATGGTTGGGCTTGTGGCATCTGTTGATAGGTTCCTTTGCTTCTTGGCTCCCTTGATACGATTGCTAGCCTTGGTCTCCCCAATTGTGTTGTGCCCCTCTGAATCGGCATGCTCTTGAAATGTGTCCTAGTTGTCTACATGTCCAGGACTGTGGTGGCTCCCTCCCTATCCTGGAAAACTTCCTGAAAAACCCCAGAGGTTTTGCTGCATTGGCTGTCCATAACCCCGAAATCCCCTTGAAAACCCCCCTTGGTTGCGATGCATCTGTAGCTCGAAGCCATGTCCCCTAGGTAAACCTACCCTCCCCCAGAAACCCTGCTGTGGATTACCATGTCCCATGTACCCTCCTCCCATGAGCGGTGTGACTTGTGGTGGTTGTTGATATTGTTGCTCTGACTGTGGGGTGAGGCTGGTTATCAGCGCCCCTTCCATTGCATATTTCGATAGCTTCCGCTGCACTAACTTGGCCTCCTCTGCCTTCCTGTCTTCTGATTTTTGTTTACGCTTCTCCTGCCACAATCTGCAATGGTGTACTATTGAGAGCTGTATTTCTGGCCATCCCTTTAGTTGTATCCCCATCAATTTCTTTAAGCTCTTCTGTACTGGCTCTGGTAGTCGCTGCACTAAAATGTGATAAAATATAGCTATAGTTTTGTCCTAAGGCTCTTGAGTTTTGAAACGCCAGAGCTCTTGAATTTCCTGAATGTACTGCACAGGGTCTTCATCCTCCCTCATTTTGCGTGACATAATCTCCCAGATGTCTGACATGTCTGGGTACTGTGTTCTTAATGCTTGCCGTACAGTGCCCCTGCAAGTTGCGAATGGCGCACCATTGTGATGTGTGTTCTGTGTCATCACCCCTGGGAGCCACGCCCTCTTCCACAAATCATCAGCTGCATCTCGTAGCATTGATACTAATTGTCCCCTTACGTCACCCACTGATAGCCGGTGGCCTGCTATCATTTTCTCCATCTCATATAATCATTTTCTCGCTCCCGCACTCAATGATGGTTACCTACACTTCACATTCTCCTTGTCCGTGTGCTTCCATGGCATGTACTGAGGTCTTGACCCTGCTCTCTCTAATAAAGGCATCTGTGAATAAGCTACCCTCTCCTCTGGTATCCTTTGGTACAGTCTAATTTGTCGAGGCCCTCTCTCGTCCTCAATGTCTGTGCATACATCTATTGGTTCTAATGTGGTTACCCTTTTGCTGTTGTCATAAGCCCTAGACAATCATCATCATGGGCAGGCTGGTGCAGTCTCCCCCCTCCTACGTCCTGGGAGATCCCTTAGTCTATTAACATATGTGTTGTGTGTGGTGCACATATCGTCCCTCTGCTGCGCTCGTTCTCCTGAGTCGACCCCTCCTTCTCGCTGTCAGACCAAGCTTCCCATGACACCCATCTGTCTGTCCCCATGGGCTGTGACTGCCCATGGTGCTCCTCTCATCCCCACTGTGCTTGTCGTCATTGTCAGATTCTGTGTCCATGTTGCTGCAAAAGTCAACAGCTAAACATAATCTCCTTGATGTTGAGTCTGTGCTATGCTTTGTGCTGGATTCGAAATCCACTAAATGATACCTGCTGCCTCATGTGCAACCCCCTTGGCTCATCCCGCTGCTCTTTGCTGCTCTCCTGCCTCATAAACACGTGCTGACCGGCTCATGCCTTCTGCTCCCCTCTCCTCTATCCTTGTCCCTATCCAGCGCTGCCTGCGTCTTTATCGCCCTTCTTGCTTTTTTGTCTTCCTCCCTGTGCGCTCACTCCCTTGCCAGTCTGTCCAATTGTGACTTCCTCTGCTCCCGCTCTGCTAACCTGCGTTTTTCTTGCTCTGCTATCTCTCTTCGGCTCTCTGCCTTCTCCAGTTCTCTCTCCCTTTTCTCCCTCATCTCCCTTTCAGCTCTCTTACTTTCTTTGCGATCCCTCTATATCCTTTATTGTCATTCCCTTTTCAAGTGCTCCCGCTCTTCTTCCCTTCTCCGCTCCCTGTCTTCTCACTCCAGCTTCTCCTCGATCCTTCGTTCCCTGTCCTTGCGCTCTAGTCTCACCTCCCTTTCCTTTTCCCTCCTGTCTTTCTCTTCCATTTGTTTTGCCCAGTCGGTTGTCCCGCTGGCCCTCTCCAGCTCCTGTATGGCCTCAGTCGGCCCTTCTGCCTCCCCATTGTATTCCCCTTAAGCTTTAAGAGCATCTGCTTTGCTATCCATTCGCTAGTGCTCAACTTCCTGAACTCTTCCTTCGCATGCTGCTCTGCCTCGTTGCTCGCCCCTTCGCTAGTAACTGGCTGCCAGTACCCTTCTGCTTGTCCTCTTCAGCGTATGGTGGTGGCTTGTACGTCAGATTTGAATACCCCTCTGCTGCCCTTAGTTCCCTCATACATCCCCATTTCATCATCTGTGTTATCAGATACTACACTTGGTGGTGCATGGAAGGGTGCGGAGGGATGGGTCTCTTCGCCCTTCACCTCCTGCTAGCTCAACATCGCGGTATCCTCCTCTACCTCCTGAAACATGTGCCACAACTCGAATATGGCCATGCGTTTGGTCAATTTATTTCCCTTATAGGTGCCCTGTTTTTGTCAATAGCGATTGCTGCACGTCCTTGGAGAAACTCCCACATGGTGGCCATAGCCTTGTTAATTTGTCTTCTGTACTTTTGGACCATTCTACGCTATATTTACAAATCTTTTCTTTGTAAGGGTGTAACGTTTTATACAAGTGTTGAAGGAGGGTAACTCCCTTGCTAGTGCCTTGATACATTTTAATACCTCTTTACCTGACCTCAAGTTGAGTCTTTCGATAATCCGCTTTTCTGGGTTAAAAGGTCACAATACCATTAAAAATAAGTTCTAATTTGTATGAGCCTCTCTGGCTCTGCCCCTTACCAGGTGTGCTCTGCGCACAGCCCCTCCTTCACAATCGCTGCCTCCTCGGCACACAACCACAATCCTGGGCAAGCTCCTTCTGCGCACTGCAACTGGTTTACCTCATCTGCCAATCTTGGCGTCCTCTGGCTCGCAGGCCAGTTTTGACATAGATTTGCGACACAGTGACGGTTCAACCACGGCCCTACTCCAGAAAACCTATCGTCATCTGGGATTGGCCATTGAGTGGTAGTCCACTTATAGTGGATATCCTACACGTTAATTCACTGGTTCTCGCATGTCAGGTGGCTGGCCTGGCCCATCCCCAATTGTCTAACTCTACCCAACGTTGCAGTGTGAGGGTCTTACCATTGTTTCTTGCCTGCTGCTACCCACCCCTAGGATACTGTACTGTGGTTGGCTAGAGCTGACGTCCCCAGGCCTGGGATCCAAAATTATTCACAATTCAAGATGTACCTTCTCAAGGTAATAAGAACAACTATGTGTCTGCATTTTAACATGTGTATACCACCATAGTCTATGCGAGTGCCCGTTCACATCATGCAACCCTTGTCTTCTCGTTGTAACAACTTTGTTGCAAGCTTCTGCCTGGGGGTGTGAGATCGCTCCTCTTCCCAGCGCCGGTTTCAATTTATCATCCAAGCCTGTTGAGTCACGTTTCTAGAGACTGTGTTTGGGCTCCTTCTGAGTTCGGATTTCCTCTGAATATTGAAGAATTATTGGCATTTACAGCAGCTGGTGTTACTGCCATTCAGGGAATGGAATGTCACTCGTATCTCTGGGCTTGGCAGCCGGCCTTGTTTCACACGTTTGCTCTTCTGTCCAGCCTGAATTCAGCTCAGATCAGCTCTCGTCGAGGGTCTGTGGAATGCTGGGATTTCTTGAGCCGTACCATGGCTTCTGTATATTCGTGCTACTCTATATTCTCCATATGTTAGTGACACTGGACTGTCAGATCCCATGGTTGATCCTGCGGCTCCATGAGGTTAATTGTATATAAGCATCTGCAAACATTAATTCAGGATCGCTTGTTTCTTGCGGTTTCTGCATTGCTGCATTTAAGCTAGTGACAAAATAATAAAGCAATGACAGTATGTACGTATATCTGTCCTCTAACTATAGAGCTTTGCATCCGTGTTCTTCGTGTATTCAAGTTTGTGTGTGAAGCACTGCATATTTAGGATGGAGCAAACAGTCCACACCCTAGATGGCATGTAGACTCTGCTCTTAACATTCTGGTGCCAAGAAAGTTTGTTCCTCCCTAGGTCCTGCCTCTCATACCTTTCAGTCATCATGAGAATACATCACCAGGACAAGCTGGAAAGTTCACCCCTGTACAACATTACAATATCCTTTTTTGTGTTGTGTGCATTTTGCATTATCTTCTTAACTTCTTCTTTTGCACCCAGGGGTGCCGCTAGGGGGGCTAGAGGGGCTAAACCCCTGGATCCTTCACTTGTAGCCCCGGATGAAGATCAGGGGGCTACAACCAAAGGCTAGCCCAGAACATGATGCCTGGTAATTAGTGTTGTTGTTGTGTCATGTCGATCGATCATCCTTCAGGTTATAATACATTACACTGTAAAAGATCCGGGGCTATGCTAATGCCAGGACTGTCGAACTCGGGGCTAGCTAGCCTTTTGGTTATAACTCCATAGCTTCTATCCAGGGCTACAACTAAAAGACCCGGGGTTATACCCCCCTCACCCCCTCCTAGCAACGCCTCTGCACGGCACGGGTAGATGCAGGCCAGGAGGCAGCAACGTTTGTTTGTGATTAGATTCCATTTAAATACATTAAATGGGAATCAAAAACACACGTTACGAACATCGCTGCCTCCTGGGCTGACCTGCATCTACTCGTGCTGCTGCTGACTATCTGTGGCTGCGCTTGCGCATTGTAGGGAGCCACTGCCCGGGCCTCAAACGCACGTGCCATGAGTCTCTCCCTCGCATGCGCAGCAGCAGGTGTGAGAGACGCCCGTGCTGTGCCTGCTGCATACAGTGCTCTAGTGCGAGGATCTCTGAGCTGCCACCTGCCTGTGACCCATTCGTCCCGCCCCCCCATGCGCACCTAGGTAGGTAATATATAATATTTTGTCATTTTTTTTAATTTGTATTAATGCTAGGCCTATGTTTGGAATTTGACTGGCCTCTAGCCTTTCCATGCTATACGCACCGGGGGCAGGCGGCGATCGCACGCGCCGCTATATGTGATGATTACATAAGTGTCAAGATGAACGGTCACATCAATAAATGTTATTCTTTACATTTACGATACTCGTGAACGTTTATTGCAGAGAGAAGAAGCACAATGCCAAATTGCCCTGGAGATCAGAGGCATGCAACCACCACAATGACAAATCATTGTGTGGCCATAAACCTCGCTAAGCGATTAATCAAACCAGAAATGCCCAAGCAAACCCACTGCAACCTTGATAAACTGACAAGAAACCACAGAAAGGTTCTACAAAGGGGAAATGTTGATGTTTGGCTCCAGCTCATAAAAACACTTTTGTCATTTAAGAACAGTTCTATAAAGTGGATACGTTTATATTCCCACTTATATACACTTTGCTGGGTTTTCTAAAATATGTTTTTGGAGTGCTCAAACTGACTTGAAGTGAGCATCAGAATCTCACAGGTGAAACTGTGCCATCGTAAGACTTCACCTTGCCCAGAACCCGATGTCTATCCATGTGTGCAAAGCTTTGCGTACACACGTGCACGCAGAATGTGCTAACGGGGGAAGCATGTCAATAATCCTGACAATTTAGTCAATAAAACCTGATGCCGGAATGCTATTCTCAAGGAGCTGTAATCACGTGCTTATTGGACTTGCTTTAAAGTTAACATTACTGGTAGTGTTTAAAAATGTCCATGCATGCTGCAGTGCTGATAGTGCGAGGACTGTGAATTGAAATACAGTGCGCAAATCCAATATTTTACATTTTGATCGCAATTAGATCAGTGTGCTGCGGCCCAGATAGTGAGATACTACAAGACAACGCGAGCTCGTACACATGTTACTTGGCATGTGGCGAGAGCCCAGAGCCGAGACTTTAGAAGTAGTGCTGCTTGTTGTCAACACGGTGACAGATGGCTAAGACCGTCCCACTACTACTGTCATGCTTTTAACAAGTGCGGGTGCCATCCAGGGATCAACAAACTCAGACGTCCTGACTGCGTTCTTTCTTTTCTGTCCATTGACCACCCCGGTATGCAATCCAGACCAGGAATGCGCTCTGTGAGGGATGAAAACGCAAAATCCCCAACAAAGTCAAATACTGGTGATTTTAGTGGTAGTCCATGTGCCCAAACACAGCATTGCCACTGAAACGCTGGACCACCCTGATTGCAGCCGCCATTATGACTAACTGCGTGGGCTGTATTGTATTGAAAGTAGCTTCAAATGCGTTCACAACACAGATTGCAAGTTCATGTTGACATTTTATTATTCTAAACAAACATTTCCCAACCATAAATATGATCAATAAGGTTGTCTTTAAAGTAAATGGGTTGCTCTGGATATTTGTTGCCTGATAATGTTTTTCTCCTACACGTCTAAGCCTATGCTATTTAGAATGCCCATGCTGTCTCTTCAAAAATAGACTGGGGTGTCAGAGGCAGGCATAGTTTCTGCATTGTTTGTACACTCATTTATCGCAAGTCGTGATGCATAACACAAAGGAGGGCCGTCTTTACATCCTCCTCCTAAACAATATCTCCAAGTAATAATTGCGGCTGAGTACACATGAGCAACCTGATTAGCCCCTACATTCTTTAGCAATGGGCAGGTTTCCACACTGCAAGGCCAGCGCAGCCTAATTTCTCAAAGGTATGACCCTTTCCATGCGGCCAGACTGCTATGCCTCCCCAGGCACCTAGTTCCCCTCGTCGGAGACTGGCTGCAGCCTGCAGGGGAAAGACAGCGCAATGCTGCTAGTGTCCCTTACATCATGCACATTTCTGTTTTCATTTTATTGCGGATCACACGTAGAAAGGCATTTGGGCACTTACATTGGTAGAGAGCAGATCACAATGACAGAGCAGCCGTCCATCATACGGGTTCACTGAGAAAGTGCCAATACTTGAGTGTTGGGAAGATGGGAACGTGCCCGATAATCATGTATGCACAGAGTTTCCCCTGTGCTTACAGCCAGCCCCTGCAACAGCTCACAGATTAATGGAATCTAGTTTTGTGAATCAGCAACCTGAGACGTGACACCTGGAGTTGCTGAGTGTGAGGCGTGAAGTGGGCTTCTAATAGCAGTGTCTGGCAAATACCTAATACTTATAACCAATCCAAAACTGTTGGCTTTGCCAATACTTGTTTTTAACAGCACTTCAGTGAAGGACACGTAGACTGCTTATACATCAAGTGGCTCAAGGTAGACCTGGTTAAGACATTTTTAGTACACCAGTAGTGCACTTACAGCTCCATCATTAATTCTCAGAATTGGAAGGCACGTTGAGTGCAAAGTTTGATGGGAAGACTTGATTAAAGTGAGCTCAAAAAGTTCCCATGAGGAGGTGATTTGGGCGGGGAGGGCTCGAGGGGCAGAAGCTGTGTGGACATTTCCATAAAGATTAGCATGTCCATGGCCAGTCAATGGGTGGCAAATAACCAAACAACACATAAAAGCTTTATGTCCCTCCTCATATGCCATATCTATCTCTATACCTGTACTCTAATGCAATAGTTTTGGCTTTTAGGTGGCGCTAAAGCTACCTAATAGCCCAAACCAAAACATATGCTTACAGCTATGAGCGACCAGTTCTGAATCTCTGCCTGAGGTACATGATGAGAACTAAGTGTTGGGTGCAGTGTGAGTTGGCAATCCTTTCAATATCCTAGGGCAGCTTACTGATCCTGTGTAAAAAAAGAGTTGCACAGGCGGAAACAATTTCCTAGATTTCATTCATCATTCTATCCTTGTCTTCTGGTTTGACCCCACAGATGGAAAGCCACATTTGAATTACTGCTATTTCTTTTGGGGAAAATGTCAGGCCTCCATTTTTGGTGTCGGATGGGACAACTGATAACAATGTAGGGTGGCGTTTTGGCATCAATATGCTTCGCCCATTCCAAGGGAGACATTCGGAAATACAATCGTGGGTCTTCTTTTTTACTTTTAGTGGTTACGCGTGCATAATCCAAAAAGTGCCAGTGTGCCAAATAGTGCTTTTTTTCTGCAACTTTCTCTGTTGTTTCCTTTTCTTTTCTTTCTTGAAAGCTCCACTGTGGCAAGCTGGTGATGTGTCGGCCAGCAGTGCCGAGACATGATCAATAAGAAAGTGTGTACACCATTTGCAAAGAATTCACTCCCAAAAGGAGCTGTTGCCATTTCACAAGACGGCACTGCATAGTGCCCAGAAAGTGACATCACATGCACCCTTCATCCCCAAATCAATTTAAAGTAATCACCCCAAAAGTTGTTGCCACTATATAACAAAAAGGCACAGCATCAAGCCTAGAAAAAGGACCAGTCAGCCCAGCACAAAGTGTGTGCAATAGACCATGTATCTTTCATCCCTCAGTCATTTTAGAGTAATCACCCTCCAAAAGGTGATGCTACCATTTCCATTTAAATTAATCAGCCCTGAAAAGACTTAACTATTATATGCCTAGGTACTCTCACCACTTTGCAGCTGCTACAGTCCAGTTAATACCACTATGGCAGTGCCTGGTAAATGCCTTTCCCATTCATACGCAAAAGCAAAACTGTTGGCATTGCCAATGTTCATTCAAGAATGCCATTTATCTGTGTGCCCTTCCTAGCACGGGAATAGGATGAACTGGATTAGGGATGCATGCTGTCTGGGCACCTTTAATACTGGATGAATTTGTTTTTTTCATCTGCAAAATGTGTAACATCCCGATACAGCCCCGTCTCTGGGTTGGTGATTGACAGATTATGTGTTTTGCTCTTGGGTTAGCTGAGGGGCTGCACGTGGTTAGTCATCATATTTGCAATATTCCACCTTGGAGAGGCAATCCATACAGGCCAGCCAGGCAGCCCTGAGCCCAACAACCAGCAATACATTGACTTCTGGACTTTCAAAGTCACATCATCCACAACTTGCCATTGAATCAAATTACTACAGTACAGGCCCAGCAGAGAAACTCACTACAGCAGCTGATGTGGTGAGTACATCCTAGTACTATATCCTTGTTTGCTGCTTGATGAGTTGAGGTGTTGCTGTTGCTTATTTGATAATGTTGCTTGTTTATGTGCACCATCTGATATCTGCAGCCTTTCTTTTAAACCATAGAATTCCTGATGATCCAACCTCTATCTAGTTTGTACTGCTGCACTCTATCCAGAGATTACATATTAGTAAGAGTGTATCATGGACTGTCGAATAAGTGAGAAGGCTTCTAAGATAATACAAATGAGAACAAGGCAGAATCTGAAATTAATATCTTTACTTTAGGAAATGGATATTAGGAAGTACTTTGGCAGTAAGGGTTCAGCAGCAGCAGCAGAAACAACAGCATCTCCATCATCCACATACAAGAGTCTCAGCAGCACCAAGAAGAATCTGAGACTGCAGAAGAGACTATTCGGGTTGATGATTATTTGCAACATGCTCAGGAAGTACCGACACATGTCAGAGTACAGTTCCAGAAAGATTAAGTGGTGGACCTATGGCTGTGAGTAGATCTTGTAAGGCAACAGATTTAGGAGATATTGATAAGGGCCCAATACACGTCAAATTAGTCGAATACCCTTATGACATTTCTGGCTTACAAAAACGTTTGTTTCAGTATAATTGGTTTTTAAAATACTCTTGGCTGGAATATTCTTTCAAAGGAAATGCCTCTTTTTGTTTTGCTTGTAGACATTTATTGTCACAAAATAACCGGTTAAATGTAGATTTATTGTGTACTAGTCGATATAAAAACTGGAAACGTGACTTAGATTCATATAAAGACCATGAAATGACAGCAGCACACAAATCAAATATGTTGGCATGGGCAATGCAAAGGGATACTCTAGTACATGGCAATGTAGTCGATCATATGCAAACAGGCAGTGAACTTCAAATCAAAGAAAGGCGAGACCATCTTCTCTGTTTTGTGACAGTAATAAAGTTCCTTGGTAAACAAGGAATTTCATTTAGGGAGCATGATGATTCAGAGGATAGCGAGAACAAGGGAAATTTCACAGAATTCTTGAATTTACTTTCTAAGTTTGACCCTTTTCCTAAAAAGTATATACCTCCTGACAATGCTACCTACACTTCCCCATCATCTCAGAATAAAATCATCCAGTGCTGCTCTGAGGAAGTTACACATAAAATAGTAAATGAGCTGAAAGCTTCTGGCATGCATGCAATAATGGCAGACGAGGCAAGAGATCATCGCAAAGAGCAATTGGCAATCTGTGCTCACTATGTTTTACCATTAAGTGGTGAAATTAAAGAACATTTTCTAGGTTTCAGGGATTTAGAAGATTTGAATGCAGATGCTATCACTGAGTCTTTACAAGAATGCCTAAAAGAACATGGGGTAGATAGTATATTATGTGTTGCTCAAACTTACAATGGTGCAGTTGTTATGAGTGGAGTAAGTGGTGGTGTGTAGGCAAAGTTTAAGAAATACCATCCAGAAGCTATTTATGTTCATTGTTATGCCCATGAACCTTGTGCTATGTCACACCTTCAAGACAATAAAGGATGCCAAAGGTTTCTTCAATACAATGGAAAATCTATAAACATTTTTCAGTACTTCACTTATTCATCACCATAAATTCAAAGCAATTCAAAACACTCTGGGACTAAAGCAAGGTGAGCTTGTCCAGCTTTCAGACACAGGCTGGTCTTGTCAGGTACACTCTGTAAATGCTCTGATAAATAACTTCCCAGCTGTCCATCTGTGCCTTTCAGAAATCGAATCCAGTACAGCAACTGGTTTATTATTGAAGTGAAATAAATTGTCAATAGTATTTTGTCTCTTTATGTTCCAGTCTTTGCTTACCACCATAGAGTGCTTCTACACAATCCTCCAAAAAGAAACTGTAGATTACGCTAAAGCAGTTAATTCGAAAGATGCTGTGTACGATACATTAAGAGCTATGCAAACTCCAGAAAGAGTTATAGAGCTGCTGCAAAAAGCAGAATCGTTGCTCAGAGATACCAACACTCAAGGCAAGGAAATAGTAGTAGAACGAAGAAAAAAGCAAAAGAACATGGAAGACTTTGTGGATGAACAAAGTTCTTCTTGGGGACATGTCATTACAAAAGATGACTTTAGAACTAAATTATTTTTCCCGTGCTTGGATCGGATGATCTCTGAACTAGAAAATCGGTTCTCCAGTGTCAAAGAAGAGATGATGAGAGGAATTCAGGCTTGCAGTCCACTTTCCCCAAACCTCCTATCTGAATATTTAAGCAAAATTGCAAACTATTACAACATAGACTTTGAGTCTGAGGAAGCACTTGTAGGAAAACATTATTTTGCTAAAAAGAAACTGAATGGTCAAACTCTGTCAATGGATCAAGTCTACAAGCTTTTAGATAGAGTGCTACAATCAGTTTCTGATGATGCTGTTGTTGATCATTTTGCTGGCATGCACGCACGAAGGCAAGCACTTACTGTTACTCGTCAAAATGTTAAATGCTATTTGAGATGTGATATTATACAGTTCACATGGTTTGTCTTAATTGGTTTTTATAGGAACCCAATGCAGTATCTATGTACAGTTCATTTATTGCAGAGGATCATATTTGTTTTGTATTATGTATCTTTGAATTTAAATGTATTTACAACCGTTGGAATTGGAAATGTGTCTTTCATTTTTACTGCAGTATGTTCTGTCCATACTGTATTTCTACTAAATGCAACTAAATGCAAATGGAATAAAACCACAAATGTAATTGTTTAAAATGGTATGTTGTAATTGAAAAAAATGCTTTTCATTAGTTGGTTATGTTATGTTATACTGGGTATTTGTATCCCACCTGCTTACAGTATTCGGCAGCCATTTAGATCACTAAGAAACATATGTACTTTTCTAGATATTTTGGAAACTTCATGCTGAAATGTGTGCGATTTTTGCGCTCACTGGCTACATTGGATAATTACATTCATTATGTCCCACCACTTCGTAAGCCCACTAGCTACCACCTGTCAGTCCAACAACCAGCAGTATGTGATTGTATGGTTAATGTAGCAAACAGATATCTCTCCAGTTGCTGCTTAAATACAATTTCTCATTCCACGCCAAATCTTTGGCTGTCCTGTCCAAAGACTTTTCTTTGTCTTATATAACCTCATAAAGTATAACATAGCACTACTGAATGAACGTTCGGGCTTTGGAGTGGCAAATCTTCCAAATGAGTATGAGCACATTGAGCAGTATAGTTTGCACTATTAATGCTTGGAATCGCAATGGGGCGCGTGCGTTCATATCATGTAGTTATGTGGCATCCAAACTAGCAATGGGCTCTAGCTCTGGATCTTTTACAAACCTAGCAATGTCCCTGTTTGCACCACTTATGCTCGAGATCCCTGTTTTTCCTGTTGAGGACAGCTAGTTCTTCATCCTACAATTTGTTACTCATTTTCGTAGGTGATTTCAAAGATGTTTCACATGACAGGAGCCAAGGTATGCAGGACCATAGAAAAAGATTCTTTTAAGTTCCTAAGGATGGTATATGATTGAGGTCATCTAAGGCTCTGGCAGAGTAAACACTCTCCAAGTTGAGGGCAGAGACCCCTTTCATGGGATAGACTAGAATTTAGCATTCTGCACTCTTGGGTTAGGCACAATCTTAATTTTTTTTCTAGTCAGCTCAGTAAGAATCGAATGGTGGTCTGTCCAGGGACGCTCGTTCACTCTGATATCAGCGAGTGAGCTTAGAGGTGAGGGTCACACCTAAGGTTTGCCATTGCCCGCACACTGGTGGCTGGGATAGGCAGCAGAGCGAAATGCAAGTTTGCAGCATAATCTAAGAAAGTTGCAGAGGTATTATTTGATGGAGATAGAAGCCAAATATTCAGGTAGCCCATAAACAGGTTTTCGTTAAATATGGACAGCTAGCTAGATATGGACAGCCAGAAATATTGCCAGCCCAAACACTGATTACCCACACTATGTACAGCGCTCCATCGCTCTCGAGCTAGGTCTGCACTTTAAACAATAAAATAAAAAGTATAAAATAATGGACTGTAAGTTGATGACAAAGTCCAACCATTCTTTTAGAAAGGGAGTCCAGTGGGTCTGTAAATAACAGCGATTATGTTTGTGTTGACATTTAGGGAGAACTTAAAGACACGCTTTTAAAAGACCTATTAGATATCTTTACAGTATTTAGATAGGTGGATGAGAGCTACTCTGCCACATGGGCGACTGTTTCTATAGTTCACAAGAATTTTATAGCCTCCACATAGAAATTGGCTGTGAACCAACTCAGTCATGTTGAGGATATTGACAATATTGTCTTCAAGAAGGCCATGGATGGTATATACATGCTTGGTAGCTGATCTAGTGTTATCTTTAGTCTGATGATCTTGACTGGCAACAGTGGGATCGGCAAAAGAGTTATGTCCTTACATGGAATGGGTGTAAAATTAACAGCATTTCCAACTCTGATAGAGGGCGTGGTTTGAGTGCTTCCATTGCTCTGTGGAGGCCCATTGCAGATTTTTGCCTAGGTTGCACCTCCACCTCTTGGGCTTGGTGATAGTCCAAGCTGTGGAGGTTAGGGGTAAGAGAGGGGATAATTGAGTTGAAGCGCAAAATGTTTGGGGATAATTGCGTTGAAGCACAAAACGTTTTATGGCTTCTCCTGACCATAGCAGCCCCAATGCAATAAATGTTGACTTCCAGCTTAGCGCTAGATAGGCTTTCAGGAAAACATCTCACCTGGAACCTCCATTAATGGGTGATAAGCATGAAACAAAGAATTTAGAACAGAGAAAGGGCAACCGGGTATTAGGGTTGTCTGTGAAGAAGAGAATGTCCGTTATTTGTGGATGCAAAGTTCAGATACGGAGGAGAGAATCATGCCAGGATTGCAAAGTAAGGTGAGCTTTTGACTTTTTCCATTGTTGCTTTGGAGGTGCAGTTAGTAGGGTGTTTAATGGTAACAATTATTATAACACTATAAATGCTATAGGTGGCTACTGGCAACTACCTCCACATCTATAACCAGATTTTTCTTCTACAATACACTCTTTGGGTATCTCTTACACAGTGTGTAATCTTACTTATAACATAATGTTATTTGCAGTTTTTCTACATTCTAATATCGATGCTATGAATCAGTCATGCTTATCTATTTGATCTATATTATTTAATTTCATTTTCTCTTATGAATTTCATACAACAAACATGTATGTTTCATTGTTATACAATACAAAACTCCCCTAATGTCATAAAACACACGACAAATCACTCAATCAACAAAGTGCATAAAGTACTTTATAACAAATCTATGAAAGGTAGTAATGCAGATGAGAGTAGTACACACAATTCTATACTCTATGCATCATTCTCATTCACATATAATCTGGCTATAATATTTTTCAAAACCGATTTTTAATACATAATCTTTGTCCCAGTTGGCACACAAATCATTCTTCAGACACAAGGAAGGTCCAAGGTTTTTTAAAATAAATGTCTGTTTCTGTGTTAGGCTACAGATGACTACCTAAGATGATGGCTCTCTGAACTCCCTCAGGGATGTCCTAACTGCCCCATCTCTATCCAGTTGTTAGTCTTCTCAGGACGTTTGTAAACTGTCTTGCACTTGCTCAGTTGCATTCAGGCTTGTTCATTCATGTCCATGCTTACCTTTCCTCTTTCCTCTTACTACCCCCCTCCTCCTCTGACTCCTCCCACCAATTCTCTGTCCCTCCGATGTTTCACTCCTAGTTCTCCACCCTTTGATGACCACTATTCCCTCCACTCTACTGCTCCTGCCTCCACTCCTCCCTCTTCCACTCTACTGCTCCCTTATCCAACCACTACTCAACCACCCTCCTTCAACCTGTTGACATAGGATTGCATACACTCTCTGCACTAGCCTTTCTATAAAATCATCACACAAACAAGGACACTCCCACTGCAGTACCCTTAAACCCACTCAACCAATGCCTCATCATTTCAAATAACAGCCTCCACACTCCACCGCTTCCTCCTTCCTCGTGTTGGTCTCTTGGTCTTCCTCGTTATCCTCCTCTGACAACACCCTTACAATCTACACTTCCTGTTTCCTGCTTAAATGTCCCTCCCTCTGTTCTGATTGGCTACATTCCCTAGCCAATACTTTTCTATTGTCCCCTTCTGGGAGATGTATGTGTAAGGGGAAGTCTTTAAAAGGAGGATAAGCCCCACCCACCTTCTCAGTGTGGGCTTTCTGCAAAATGACCATGATGGCATTGGAAGTTCAATGCTGCATTCATGTTTCTAAGCCAGCTTCTCGGGACTCTCTCGGTCAGTATGGGGAATTGCTCAGTTTTCCTTTTTTTCCCTAGTAGTCTAGGGGCTTGTTATTTTCCTGTGCGTGATTTCCAGCATCCCCCGTCGGGCCCACATAGTGTGTTCCTCCATTGCAGAGGTGTGTGATTGAAGGCAGGGTCTCTCTCTTGCTATCGCTGGTTGCTGTGTTCGGGCCTCTGGGCACTGTGGCTATGTTTGGAGTTTCGGCATGTCAGTAGTGAAGGCAGACAGATCAATGTGTCCATCATGGCAACAGCCCCTCCCTCGGCCCAATACTGTGTGGGGGAGAAACGCTATACATTAAGCTGTCCACATCAACCATATCCCAGACAGGTGCAAGAAGAAATAGACTTGATTTGATGGAAGATGGCAAGAAAGAGTGACTTCTTGATAACCAAAACACGTGCACAGGATAGACATGAAGCAAACACATATTCACCATGAAGAAACACAAACATTAGGTCAAACTTGCATCTATACATGAAGAACATCATTTGCGACTATGCACAGACAGAGAACATAACATCAGCAACGCAGTAACCAAAGTCTACCTTGAGCAATATATATAAATAAGTTGACTAACCTAGAAGCAGCATGATACTGAATGACCATCTTAATCAAAAAGGATACTACAGCACACATTAGAATGAATGAGAAATCCAGCTGATGGCTGAATTCTCTGGAAAACAGAATCTGCAAGATGTGGACAGAAGCTGTGAGGATCCAGCCAAGGTTGCAGAGACATTAGGGAGGATTTGAATGGCTGAGAATAGGAAAATCAGATAGCGTTTGCCAAGACATCAAATACTAAGAAGTCCCATTACCAGCTGCATCTCCTCAGAGGTATTCTTCCTTTCCTCTCCTTCCCCCAGAAGCTCACTGTCTCCAGAGTTCCGGTTCTCACTAGGCTCGACTACTTCAACAGCCTCTTTCTAAATCTTCCTGCCTCTACTCTCCGCCCTCTGCAACTCATCCAAAACTGGACTGCGACACTTGTCCTTGGCCTCAAGCCCAGGGATCGTATCTCCCCAGGACTGAAATCTCTGCACTGGCTCCCAGTGGCAGTGAGGATTAAGTTCAAAACCCACTGCATTGTCCAAGCTCCAAGTCCCACGCTTTCTGGGGCCTCAATACCTTCAACTCTCTCTTCCTAAATATCTTCCTTCTCAAACTCTTTGCTCATCCTCCTCCAACTCCCTCAGGGTCAGTCGCTACTCCAAGGAATGAGTTGGTGGTAGATCTCATTCTTTGGCTGGGGCCTGCCTTTGGAACAGCCTCCCTGCCTCTCTGAAAATTGAGGAGAACCATCTCCGGTTCCAGAAGCACCTCAACACCTTCCTTTTTGCTTCTGCTTTCTCTCCTCCTCTCCCCTGCTTAATTCCTGGCTGAAACTGAATCTGCATAAGGTCACCTGCCTACCCTCTGTTCTCAGGCCCAGGCCCACCCCCCGCCAGTTGCACCCCTGCACTTCCCCCCGACAACCCTTGCACTCAGGGGCTGTGTCTGTATCCCTACAGCCCCCTACCAGCACTTAACATCTGATGTCTGCACTTACCCTTGCACCTGCCACCAGCTGGCCGCACTTCTTATTTATTGTTCTTATTTATTGTTTTTATTTTTTTACTGTTATTCTATGCGCTACACTTCCCCTTCACACTTTTCCCCTTCCTCCCTCCCCTGCACTTGCACAATCTCAATGTCACCTGACCTATTAAGATCATTCTCTCTGTCTTCCCTCTATTCCCCTCCCTTGCCTCGTCGCCCCATGAAACATTTGTGTTTAGGCGCGTTATAAATGCCATTTCATATCATATCACATCATACACTGCTCTAGATTAAGTATGAAACAATTAGCCTTTGAATGCCAGGTGTTGGAGTAAAGAAGTGTTAAAATCACAAGAGGAATGGATCCACCAAGTATCTAGCAGTCAGGAAGGGCAATAGTACTAGTGCAAATATTCAATAAAAATAGAATAAATAAAAGGAAGGAAAATTCAGAACATGGTCCTCTCACACATAACCTAACACACTGAGAACACTGTCTATTCATTAGCTCAGGCATAGACAGACAACTGTTCAACTCCCCACAAGTTCTCAGAAATGAAGGCACCCAGCAAGGCCAAGTACAAAGGAGAAGCCTTGGCTCATGGCCTAGGATTAAGGATAATGCTCTTTTAATTAGAAGTGAAGGCAGTCCAGGGACCTCGCTCCCCTTACTCCGGTTTTTGGCTCATGTGAGATGGCCTGTCAATTGGTCGATGTTGATTAGAAGGTTCCACACAATCCCCATTCTTAAAGTTATGCCAATCAGGACATGTTGCAGTAGCCAATAGTTTACTTAGTAAATTATGTATTTCATTGTTATCAGTTTTGGGGCGGTCCCAGGAGGAGCTACCCTGATTCAAAAATTGTCCGATCATAGTACTAATCCCTGTATATTCCATATATAGTTTATTCCCCATAAATTATCCCTGAGCCCCATAGGCTGTGTGCGATAACATCAGCAGTGATGAATTTTGAGTATTTAATCCATTGTTTGTCTGAACAATTTGGAGAGCTGTGACTCATGTGTCCCCGCTTTATTTTGGAGTTTCTCTGTTATTGGGCATGGGATTTCCTGGCCTTACCAGACGCGCTGAATCTGGTGTTATCAGAACCACCTTGGTAGCCGTCAGATGGTTGGCCAGAGCAGTTGAATTGTCGTGTTCCCCCGTGTGAGCAGAAGAACTGTGAGGTGGCCGTGGATGCCGGTGAATCACACGTGAACACAGAGGTCAACAGGAGTCCCTTGAAGAAATTCTTGTCTGATCCCCGCGGGTACGCCCCATAGGGCAAAGGGTGGCTGGCTGATTGAGGGAGGTGTGATACCGAATGCCCTCAGGTGATCCACAGATGTAAGTATAAGCATCTATTTTGAAAAACTATGAAAAGGGTGTGGTTTTGGTTACTGGGGAATTAAGAGATTAAGAGATTTTTGGTGATAGATCCCTAGAGACAAGAGTCCCTGGAAGACCTCACAAGGGCTAGGGAAGACTGTGTGGTAACCCATGTTGGTAGGGTGAATTTAGAAAAAGGAAGACTCCTTCAATAGGAGTAGGCAGATGCAGTGTATTTATTGTGTAGGGGTTTGCTGGTACCAGCTATAGGTTGTGGGGTGCTGTTGGTTTTGAAAATATTGAACGTGTGTATTTCCTTTTAGTGTATATTGTGAGGAGCGAAAAGCTGTGGTGTGGGCAGCCTTGTCAGTGCTTGCCAGGACAGCTTTTTTGTGATAATAAGTGTTTTTGGTTTTGGGGAAGTAACACTGAAGAACTGTGAAACAGAGAAGTGTTGTGTGAAGAGATGGATTGAATATAAGAAGGGAAGTTAGAGGTAAAATAAAAACGTATGTTAAGGATCGGCGGGTCAAGTGTGACGCGCCATCATGGGGGACACACCCCTCCTGCACCTGTGTAATGCGTTGTCTATGTACAAGGACAAAATGAAGAAGTAAAATGACCAGTTGGTGAAAGGGACTATTGGGAAGATGGTCAGGCCATGGCGACAGGAGGGCACTCTTTCGGGATCGATACTGCAACACATGGTAACATATGTACATGCTGCACATAAGGGGAAAAGGTTAAATAAGCGATTGGCTGTTTCAGAGCTGTGGAAGATGCATAGTGACGATAAGGAAGAGCCACCCGCTAGAGAGTGGATGCTCAATCAGCACATAGAGGGGGGTGAAGGGCCTACGCACCATCTCCTCAGGGTAGCAGCTCATCTTCAGAGTAGCAGGGACTATATCTGTTGAGAGAATTAAATGCAGCAACAGGGTATACTAACCCCACTGATGCACCACATGCATATATTATTGAGGATACTTTGGTTATGATATGATATGATATGATATGGCATTTATAACATGACTATACACACGTGTTTACCATATATCATGTCAGGGGCTGCCTGAGCGGCTACAGAGGCAGTGGAAAAAGATTGTGGGTATGGAAGCAATGCCATGGGCAGAGATTCAGTTGATGACTGATCACCATTGTCGGTTGAAACAGGAGAGGGACAAGAAGAAACTAGAAGAAAGAAAAATGGAGGAAGCAAGACTTGTCCAACAGAAACTGTCTAGTTTATAGACAGAAGGGGCGATTATAATGAATGAAGGTACAGGAGCAAAATCACAAGGGGCACAACAGGTATTGGCAGTGGAGAGTGGGAATTTTGCGGGAATAGGAGAGTATAAATATTTCCCACGAGGGAGAGGAGGTGTGCCCTGAGGCAGAGGGTTTGGCTTCCAAGCTCTGCAAGGAGGTGGAATTAATGGAGGATCACCTAGGTTTGGAGGGCAGGTACATCAGTGTTGGGCATGTTGTAAAATGGGACATATTGCACAGGTTTGTAGTAGCAGAGGAGGAATGTGACAGAATTGGCCTGGCTCGAGGGGGTAATATGTATCCACCAGCATACAGGGAAAAAGTGCCCAGGTATTATGTCCAAAATCACATCCAGTATCAGACACATGTGCCACAGGCAGCATATCCTCAGGAAGGGATACCTGAACAGGCACCAATGCAGACACAACCAGCACCAATGCAAACACAGCAGACATATGCACACACATTACAAATATCCTCAACAGTGTAAACCCCAGCACTGATGCAGAAGCAAGCAGTCGCGCCATGGAATGCGACTGTAGTGTATCAAACACCCACACCCAAAATAGGGGGCATGACTGTGCTGGGGGAACCCTTATACTGGCACAGGACTGAATTTGTATCCACAATAGGATAGCCAACAGAGAGACCTTATGTGGTCCATCCTTTCAGTTACATTGTCCATCAAGAGGAGTGACCAAAGGTGACAAAAATACTCTTTTCTCGTAGATACGGGGGAAACTGGTTCCTGTATCAGGGAGGGGAACTATCCAATGTTAGGCATGGCAATGAAAGAACAGGGCTTTTCTGAGGCGACAAATATAGTTCCTTTTACTGACGACTTCCCTATTACAATAGCGGGACATGATTTGACTATGCCAATATTGTACTCCAGAAAGTCTCCAGTTACCATACAAGGGAGTGATCTGATGAGTCGCCTTAATATGGCCATATCATTCAATGACCAGGGGATCACATGCTCCACCTCATGAATTAATTATGTAAACACACAAGAATTTGTATTGGCAATGCCAAAAGGAGCAGAGGGGTGTGCCAGTGGACGACGAGATGTTTTTGTATGGGGTATGCATGTTGTTAGCATTGCTTCGAAGAACCCAGAAAAGACTGTTGAGGTTACCTACGAAATTCTTGTTCAGACCAGAGGTGCCTATCGACGTGGAAGAGGGACAGGTGATCACAATAGAGCTTGAGGCAGCAATAGTGAGCGGCAGCAATAGTGAGCAAGGATAGAATGGTCCTGCATGGAATAGTTGAAGAGGGAGTAAACTGGAGGACAGTTGTAGCTCTTGATGATGGGCACAGATTAATTGATTTGACAGAGGAAGAACTGTTCACAGATGATGACTCAGACGATGAAGTCGTGTTTAACATTAGCCTCACATGTAGGTTGAAAGTATAATACAGGGAGGTGCCGCAGTGAATGTTGTCAAAAATGCTACTGTCCTTCCTTCAGGAGGACCTGGCGAAAGAACCAAACACATTGGGCCTCATTACGAGGCATGCGGAATGGGTTTAACGGCACCGGTAATGGTGTCGGTGCCGTTAAACCCATTCCGCCCTATTACGAGGTTCCCGCGCAGGACCCGCTCTGGACGTCTGGTAATCAACCTGGCTCAGCTCATGACATGACTCATCATGAGTTGGTGACTGGATGCTCTATGCATGTACCTCTTGCTTCTCCTACTCGAGCGCAAAATGACACCCATAGTTCATCTGCTGTTCTTGGTGATGAAATGCATGAGTACTTATCGACTATGATGGGAAGTGTTTCTTTTATGTCTCGACAGCTATGAGCACGGCAGGGGAAGTTGAAGAAGATTGATGAGGCAACAAACAATCCAATCTTGCAGCATCGATAAAGCCACTTGCCCTATATCACGGTGACCTTATGGTGTGCCGAAGCTTTGTGCATTGTTTCCACAAGCCCCGATTTGAAGGACCCTTTGAAGTTAAAAACGTCACACAAACAGCAGTGAAGTTACGTGGAAGGCGTGCCTGGATGCATCTTGGCGATGTCAAACTGTTACAAAGGCAAGACTCCCCAGCCACAACTCCCAGAAGTTGAAGACGCAGAAGAAATGAAGCAAATCCAAACAAGATTAGTCCCAAATAGAAATCAGCAATTCGGGGCTTCCAGAAAACAGTGAATTATTTGATTATATAAAATGAATTAAAAGAGACAAAGGAGATACAGCATTCTGTCTTAATGATGACAAAACCGACCTACTCCTGGTCGGTTCACAGAATCAACTAAAAAAACTAGTGACCAATTAAAATCCTTTAATATTGATAATATAACCATCACAGTTTCGAAAGAAGTCAAAACACTGGGCATATATTTAGATTCAGCCCTCACTCTTACCAAACAAGTAAATGCAACTGCCTTAGCGGCCGCCTACACCTCAGAACTTATAAGTGCATGAAGACCCTTTGGGCCTCATTACGACCCAGGCGGTAAGGGGTTAACGGCGCCGTAAAAGGTGGCGGCACCGTTAACCCCTTACCGCCTAATTACGAGGTCCCTTTGCGGGTCCCTGCCTTAAGGATTGGACCCGCAAAGGGACCTTGGAGGTAATTACGGTACCGCAATTTGCAGTAACGTAATTACTGCCTTCCCCATCTCCATTCAGCCCTATGGGGGCAAAAATGGGAATGGGGAAGGGCCAATGGTGAATGGGGAATTACCGCCCCGCCAACCTTTTAATGGGGCGGTAATTCCGCCATTCACCGTGGCGGAATCGGTAAAATACCGGTGGCAACCATGGCGCTATTAGCGCCATGGTTACCGCACAGGTCGTAATGAGGCCCTTTGTCTCATCTGACAGTTGCATTACCCTGGCCACGGCCCTCATAGTGTCCAGACTGGATTATTGCAATGCACTGTTTGTTGGGACCAATAGTCGTAACCTAGAAAAACTCCAAGTCCTACAGAATAATCTGCTAAGAGTGGCTCTCAACATCCCTAAGACTAGCCATATCTCAGTGGCCAGAGGCAACGCCCACTGGCTCCCTGTTCAGGACAGGATTGTATTCAAAACGCTATCACTTGACCCACAAGTGCCTATCTAATGTTGCGCCAAAATATCTAGCCAACAAATTCACCTAGACGTTCTACCTATGCTCACCGCCTAAACATACCCATACTCCTTACTTTCTCCTAGGCACTTACTGTATCAGAATTGTCCATGGACCTAGTATGATAGCAACCTCGTCTGTCGCTCCCCCTTCCCTTTACTGACCCCCTCCCCCACTTCCTCCAGCACTATCTGAAACATTGTCAGGCCTAGTACGATAGTCGCTTGTTTTGTTTCTCCCCTCCCTTTCTGCACCCCTCTCCCTCACCTTTTGTTTTTCTCCGGATCTACCAGAAATGTCATCAGGCATAGTACGGTAGTCGCCTGTCTGTTTCCATTTCCTTCCCACTCTCCCCTCCCTTGCTTATCTATGTCTTAGCTCTTGCACTATATGAAATGTCGTCAGGCCGAGTACGATAGTACATTTCACATCCTTACTATTCATGGTTGGAAGAATGTCATTGTATTTTCCTTTGTTCCCTCCCTTGCCTTGAAGCGCTTTGAAACACATTGTGTATAGGCGCTATATAAATAAACTATCATATCATATCATTCAAACTACAAAAATCAGGAAGTAACAGTTTCCCAGTCCAAGCAGCGAAAATCTGGAACACCATACCCTTGTCCTTAAGAGCAGAACTGTCCTACTGAACTTTCAGGAAGAAACTAAAGATGTGGTTTTTCATGCAAAAGTGTTAAGTCTTCAATAAATCCTCACCTACATTTACATCGGAATTACCTGACACTTGTAATAACTCTGTATCAAACCTTTACTACAACTTCTGTAACTCTTGCACCCTGTACTGTAATGATGTAATCAATCTTGATGTACTTACAATGTATAATTGTACTATAACTGCTGATATGAAGAATGTACTGAGATACCCCAGGGTTAGGTGCGCTATATAACTAACGAACTAAATAAATAAATAAATAAATGAAGCTTACCTGCACAACACCTTCCTTTGCCTTTCCTTTTCAGGAGAACTCAAAGTATTGAATGTCGCTTATAAAATTCATTTTCATTTTGGCATTGGCCTATCTGGTAAAAATATACCCTACCTTCAGAATACAAAGCATAACCTTTGCTGATCCGGCTAGTGAACATAAAAATATATGCTGTGTTTGAAAGGACGCTTCTGGCTGTGCTGACACCACAATTCTTGTGAAAATGTGATGATTTTCTTTTGCAGGTAAAAAAATGTCTCTCGAGAGACAAACAACACACCCTCCTCTCTACTGCCTCATTTATCTCTCTACCACACCCCCTCTCTCTCACCCTCTCTCTACCACACACCTGACCTCTCTACAACACACCTGATCTCTCTCTCTCTTCCACTCCTGCTCTCTAGAACATCCCCATCCCCACTCTCTACCTACCACACACCCCTTACTCTCTACCACAGTTCTTCCACTATCCTGCTCCTTCCTTTACCACAGCTCGCTCCTCCACCACACCTACTTCCTCTACCACGCCTTCTTGTACCACACCCCTATCTTCTAACTCACCCCCTTTTTATACCACATCCTTCCTCTACCACATAACCTCTGTCTACCACACGCCCCTCTCTCTCTACCAGCCCCTCCATATCACCCCCCTCTAATGTCCCCTCTCTTTACCACACCCTCTGTAACAACCCCTCTCTACAGACCTCTCTCTCTATCACACCCCTTTCTCTCTACAAAACATATGATCTCTCTACCGCACACCTGATCATTCTCTCTTCCATTCCGATCTACCACCCCTGTTTTCTAGCACATCCCCATACTCTCTCACTGAGGACCACACCCCTCACATTCTCTGCCACACAGCTTTGGCTCTCAGAGACCTTCTTCTTTTCTCTGCCACACCCGTTCCCCTATTATACTCCCTCTTCTATCTCACCCCTTGCTCTTCCTCACCCCTACCTCTACCAGACACCCTTCTTCTACCACATCACCTTCTTCTACCACATCTCCTTCCTCTTCACTGCACTCCATCTCTCTGCCACACTTCCTTCCTCTCGGTCACCCCTACCTCTCTCTACCACACCTCTCTCTCTATGACACTCCCTCTCTATGACCCCGCCATTGTGCTGCCATATGCCCTCTCCTTCTCTACTTCACACCATATCTCCCTCTACCACGCCCCTAATCTCTCTACCAGACCCCCCCACCACTCTACCACACCCCTCCTGCTCTACCGCACCCTGTCCTCTCCCTACCATGCCCCCTTGTTAGGGAGAATTCTCCAGAATGGCTAATTTCCCTTACCCACTGAGTCCCTCAGCAGCTTTGCAGGATTTCTAGGATTTGTTTTTTTTTACCTGGTAAGAGTGTGAACCTTTTTTCCCACCCTTGCATGTGTTTTGCTGTGTGTATTACATTTTTGTGTTCATAGACTGTGGAGCCTCACCTACTCCATAGGCATCATCTTTTTACTATGCGTCACACAGCACCTTTAGTGCAGTGACACAGGGTTGTCTTTTTTCGACTTCCCACTTTAAACTCCATTTTCTGGGACTGACTATGTCTACCAGAACATGTAAAGTTGCCATTGACTTTATTAGTCTTTTTAAATTCACAGACTCAGTACAAACTATCTTCCATAGAGTACTGGAAAGCATTAATAGTTATCCCTTTTTATCTGTTTCTCATGGAACATTATTTTGTTCCCCTTTCTTTAAAATTTGGTTGGTGGCAGTGGTATCTACCATATTATTCCTACCACGGTCTATGAAAATAGCCTTGGTACTGTTTTAGGATATGTTAGTACCCTAGAACTTTAATCCACCGGACCTCATTTAATTTTATTTGCTTCTGGCTGGGTTTATTCGCCATTTCTTTTTGTAAAGGTCTTTCTTGTGTTTTACTCTGAGCGCCAAACCAAGTTTGGTTCCTTTGCTGCCCTTTGGCGGGCTTCTGCACAGAAGCCCTCTTTAGGTACCCGACAGTCTAGGTAGACAGGATGTGAGGGAGGGGTTTTAGGCCCCCTGCACAGGGTCTCCTTGGAGACCCAAGTCGCACTCTTGTTTGATTGGCTAGGTGACTGTCCTGCCCAGACAGCCAGACTGCTGTTTGAATGACAGCCAGGCTGTGTGAATTGGGGAAAACTGCATGAAAAGCAGGTCTCTGGGACTAGGAAGGCAGAGTCGCCACTGGATCGAGAGAGCCAAAGAGAAGCTGAAGGAAAGGACTGCTGCAACTAGTGAACCCCCCGGTGAAGCCCTACTGCGGGTACAAATCTCCTACACTTTGACGACAGAAAAGATCTGCAAGGAATCTTCTTTCCTTGAGCTGGAGGGACCAACCAGTTCGCCAAACACCAAGCAAGGCCTCCCTCCCCTGGTCGAATTTGCTGTGCATCGCTGCAGTAAACCGGATAGCAAGGAGCCTCGGACCCTGTTTGCGTTTTAGGGAGCGCACCTTTTATTTATTGCTTTGCTCTGCTGCTGGTTTCTTCCCTGGGCAGTGCAGGTCCCTCCAGTCTTCCTCCTTTGTGTCAGTCCGAAAGTCGCTCCAGGAACCGTGAATCTGCAGGACCTGCCAGGAACTTCTGCCTCTGCTACAGCCTTCTTCTTCATTTAAGATACTGTTCAAACCCGGTTGTTCGTTCCGTCTGACCGTGGTGAAAGTATTTGAAATCCTTCGCCAATCCGAGCGCTTGTCCTTCTCTACTCTTTTAAGTAACTTTTCTTCTGACCAACTTCGTTTCGAACTCTTGGCAAAGACTTAACCGCAAACTGATCCTCTGTAAAGACTCTGAACCCTTAACATTGGCCCAGGCCTATTGATTTGAATCCTCATTGTAGCAAGCCTTTTCTAGATTGCCCTGCCTACTTACTTGTTGGTGCTGCTTAATGTTGTATAACCTTGTTTTTCCCTCCCTTTTAAATTGCTGGAGTGCTCACACTTCATTTTGAGCTTAACTTGTCCAGAATTCATCAGGTGTGTAGTATATTAAGAGTGCAATTTTTCTGCTGCTTTACTTAGTGAACTGTTTTACAACTGATGTATAAATAAAAGTATATTATTTTACTCAGAAACCTTGAGTCAGTGTTTGTTTGAACAATAGTAATTTGTTGTCCTTTGTGTAACTATTGATACCGCTCACTTTATTATTGAGATAAGTCTGGCACCTCAGCCATCGCTACCACTTTACTGTGTAGTACAGGCTTGTACCAAAGGTGAATTTGTACTTGCACTTGTAGTCTTAATTGTGTGTGGTGTTCCCAAAGGGTACTGCATATGATTCTGCCTAACACTAAGGTATCTCTCAACCTTTTTCGGTTGATCGGAGAGTTAAGACCGTTAATGTTGAGCGATAGAATCTTTAATAGGTTAGCTAGAGCCATGTTCGGTGTCCCGGGGTCCGGTTGACCCCATGGGAAGTCCCCTTCCTCTTGGTGTGTGCTGTCCTGCCCTCCTTTCTCTCCTGGCTGGCCCCCCCTTGTTTTGTCTCTATAATGGAATTGCTGCTCCATTCCCCCAACCCCCCTGTTCCCACTTCCCTCTCCCTCTCGCTGGGTGAATCCAACTGGCACTTAGCCCCCTTCGTATGTATACGAGAGCAGGACCCTTCTGCCCAGCGTGTCCCCACGCAGGAAATCCCATTCCCATTCCAAGTGCCTTTCTCTCCCCCTGTTGCTCCCGCCCCCCTGAATTCCTATGGTTTCATGTGTCTCTAACTTGTAAACTGCTTTGTTGTGTGCCCTCCGCTGGGTGTTCGTGGTTAGTCGAGTCTGGGCCTCCTGTTGTTTGTCATTCGTCTTGTGTTGCTGCTTGCCCTGCCCTAGCGTGATCTGCGTTAGAGGAAGAGCTGCAACAAAGGGATCCTCGCCCCGCTTTCTTGTTTTTCTTGGGCTCTATCGTTGTCCATTCCCAGGTCTTCTGGTTAGCCTTTTGGGTGGGTGGTGAGGGGTGCAATGTCTGGTTATCCTCTTGGATTCCAAGGATGGCTGCATCTTCCTCTATGCAGTTTCCCTTGCCATGTGAAGCTCAGTGCCAATGGGTGTTGCCATCTGTACCGCACTTGTTGGCTTTGTTGGCCGAGGGGTCTCCTCCCCTCGTTGTTGGCCTGTGGGCCGCTGTTTGGGGTGGATGAGGCCCCCTGGGCCCTAGCGTCTTGGGGCTCCTAGGTGTTGGGTGAAGTTCGGTCAGTGGCTTCAGGTAAATGTGGCTGAGTGCTGGCTGATCCCTTGTGTCCCTGTAGCATCTTCGCTGCGGTGCCTCCTGCGTCTCCTGTTGCATCGCAGCACCTTGGCTGTGCGGCGGTGCCACCAGGGAGGAGCTGCAGACACTTTTATATCGGCGAGCTGGCAGTGGCGGGTCAGGGAATGCCCCTGCATCCTTGTCCTCGGGGGTTTTCCGGGCCTCCCCAACTGCGCCACCCCGGGTGTATCACCGCTGGGGACCCGCTACTGAGCGTTTGTGAGTCTCTTGTGGGGGGCAGTGGGGCCCCGACCCTAGTCTGTGCCGCCCGTTGCTGTTCTTCCCGTGCAAGGGGGCGCCGGGCAGGCTCGGGGACCGCAGTGCCCAATTGAGTTGGTCTGCTGCAGAGTTAGAGGGCACTTGGGTCTGGCCCCTGCTTCCCTTGCCTTTGTCTCGAGTTCTGTGCTGGTGGCTCAGAGCAGTGGTTCCAGGGGAGGGGTTTTCCACTACGTTTTATGCCATTTTCTGGCCTTTTGATGCAGGAGCTCGGGGGACATGGTGCTTACACCCTGGCGGCCATCTTGGAATCGGTGAGTTATTTTTTAATAAACTTCCGAGTGCTTTCCTGTTGGACAAACTCTCTTGCCATATTCAACCTCCAAAACACAACATTCATAACCCAAGCGATTCAACCATTCTACATGTTCCAAAATGTATGTTAGGGTAGTACTTGCATAGAGGTATACTATCAACATGGGATTAGATATATTCTCGCAAATGTCTACAATTCTGATGTCATTACTATGGATGTGTCACGACCCTCGCCCAAAACTCCCTCTGGCAAACCCATTGGCCAGGTGGAGTCAGGACTCAGGCTCTATGGCGCCAGGCTCATACACCATGAAAAACAATGTGCTTGGGAACTACTTTATTTTATTGTCAGCCAACATGGAGGCATCCACATAGCTTGGTTTGTAAGAACCAAGCTATGCGGTCTAGTGTTTTGGGTGTGGTAGCCTAGGGACTACTTTACCTGTACTATTTGTTGGGGCTATTTAAAACACACCGAGCAAGAAAACACGCTTTGCGTTACTTTGCAGCTTGCCACGTGACGCTCACCATGTCCAGCTATTCCCTCGAACCTCGGAGAAGCAGAACCTGCAAGGAGACAAAAGGAACATCATTAGCAGCAGCATCTTACCTGCAGTCTTCATCTTTAAACACTCGCAGCTACTGAGACCAGCTTCCTCGAATCTGCACGCCTCCCAGACAGAACGACCTGAAAGAGGAATATAGAGGCAACATTAAAGAAAGCAGTAGAGACATTTACAAATTACGAACTACTCAAAAGGCTTACCTGGCTGGTCGCCTCTCGGCTGACACCACTCCAGACATTCCACTCGCTTTGAAAAACACCGCGACCTACAAGGAAGGAAAACACAGGTTAGCAAAGGCAAGACTTTGCAGCGCTCCGCATAGCGCTTACCGCATCATAGCGCTCTTAATGCGCCATCATTTACCAGCGGGGCTCAACCAAGCCAGTTTGCCGTGCTGAAGCTCTGCATACCTAAGGGAGAAAAAAGAGACATTTTAAACAAAGAAAGGCATGCAGGATAGCAACAAAACTAAAGAACAGCAATAAGACCTACCTGAACAATATCAAACGGGCCGGCGTCAGTGAAGCAACTGGACCGCACTCGCCCATGAAAGACAACGCGCCCCTGCAAAGAAGGCAGGACGGAGAGCACGCCTAATTCTACCACAAGGTGAGGAGAGGGCGCCAGAGGGACTGAAATCATACGGGGGTGGAGGGAAGATACTTATCCCAGTCGGCCAGTCTTGAACACAGTCCTCCTGTATTTTCAGGCAGAACATTCCCCGCAGACCACATCAGGGCAAAGCTGAGAAGCATACCAGCGAGTAACCCGGCTGGGTGGCGTCCCTGTGGATACCAGGTGAGCGTAATAGGATGTGTCTTAGAGGAATGATAATGTGGAATAAAGTCAGCAAACAGGATCGATTTAGAGGCAAGCCATTGTTGTTGCTAAATAAACTCTTAATTTGGAGAGCCTGTGTGCTGCAAGTTCGTTTTCCGGTTGGCTGCCTGCGATCGCAAGGCCCGGTTGTAAGAGGATTGGCCACTGCTGCTGCCCCAAAGAGTGGAGACGTTGTACGAGATCCCAGTGGCTGCCGAAGAGATGAAATAAAGTGGGCTACAATGTTCCCTCCTTGGTTTCCTGGAGGTATTTTGGGTAGAGATTTAAATATATAGGTACAGTACTGTGGGGTCACCCCCGAGGCAAAACATGAGCTTCTCTGTGCTGCATATGGGGCCCATGTCCTTAGACGCAGGGTTCTTGCTAAAGGCATTTAGCGTACTTCTGATTGATGTAGCTGGATGCAGTCCGGAGGGGACAGCGGGGGTCACAAGTTTGAAAGGGTCATTAAATGCTTCCACATTCCCCTTGTCAATTACTGCACAGTTGATATCCGGTATCTGGCTAGGGATGCTGGGGATCCTAGACCCAAAGAGTGGGAATAAAGCGTTAGTTGAGGTGAGAGATACCACTTTTTGGTTGGAGGGGTTGTTACTCTGCTGTGCCTTCCTCGTTGTTTTCTTTTTGGAGGCTAGCAATTTATACATTAAGGTCGGGCCATGTGTTTTCTGCTGTTTTCTCCCAGCGAGCGTATGGGGTTCCCCAATATCCATGAACATTGGTTGTTTGGTGGCATGCTTCTGGGTGATAGATGGCAAATTAACCAGTGCTGAGGATTCGTCGCTCGAGGGGTTCATTGAGATGGTAGATGTATAGACCAAAGAACAGACATCTTCCAAGACTAACATCTGGGCAGCCAAGTGGTTGTGTAGAGTCACAGTCAAAGCACTATTTTCCATGAATTGTTCCCCATATGCGCTCATCTTGTCCTCAATGGACTCACTGTCATGAGACAGGGGCACCGGTGGTCTCTATGGCAATGCTGGAAGCATATCGCATTGGTTTCCCTATTCCACCCCAAGATGGCGACCAGCAGTGTTTGTTCCGCTCCAGTCTGCCGGCTGCCTTGTATGCATTGGGCTCCGCCCCCTAGATCTGCAGGAATACATATGGAGACACGAACCAAGTGACGTTGCGTAGCTGCTCTCTTTAGCAAGCACACCGTAAATTTGTTTCTGCCTTTCTGACATCGTACTTTCGTAGAATTGCCCTGTCCTTCCTAACCTTGGTTTTCTTTCTTTAGATTTACACACGTTTCCCAGTCCTCCCTGCTGGCTTCGACTGACGCCCTTGTTCCGGGTACGAGTCTGAGTCTTGGTTTCCTAGGCAACCCGCGTTACACTGGCTATCATTAATCTCTCCTTCCTGTTTCTCCCGCTTGACAGCTGTATCTCCATGCTTACGAAAACTTTGCACAGTCACTACGGAGGCTTCACACTGCCTTAATTTCATTGTCAAAACCATCTCGAACACCCACGAGCCCCACGGTCAGCGCTTGACAAGAACACAATCACAGTTGGGCTCCCTGACAACCGGTAGGCGGTAGTCTTTCTCTTTACTCCGCATAATGCTCTCCGCTGCCCCCCTTCCTCTTGGGAGGTAACGATCATTCTGATTCTCCGTAACTTCTCAGAAGGCAGACTCCGGGCTTCATGTGACACTCGGCCCACATTCCTCAGAATCCTTGAATTCTGGAACCCCAGAACTCTCTCGCCACACTAGAAGAAAGCACAGGTAATCACATCCACAGCATTGCTCATACCGGGGAAGGGTGTTTACCTCTATCACTAACTCCCTTTCTGTTGCAGTTCCATAAGTCCATTTGCATACTGAAATTGGTTCCTGGGTAGACGATGCCTCCAGAAAGCCGTAGACCCAACTGTTGATACATCGAAACACCCATTGGTAGAGGCGCTGCAGGGTTTTATTCCCCAGAGGGTTTCCCTGGAAACCCTTTCTGTTCTTTGCCATCTTGGCAGGAGGCGGCGGGGTGACCAGGAGGATTCTCCTATCTTCTACTGCTGCGACTCCCCAGGTCAGTGGTGTAACCTTTTGCGATTTATGATCATTTGATGTACAGATATTACACTCACACTTGGTCAAAAGTACAGTGAGCGTAGCTTCTAAAATGTTAAACATTGCTACAGAACAGATACTTGCTTCTCTTAAGTCCAGGTCAATCGAGTTGCCACTAGACGATACTGAGGGGAGGTCATTTTGACGAAAGAGTTTCACTGGATGTTGGCTCAGAGAGACAGTCAAACCGTCCGGGTCTGAGGGTGTAGTCACTGGCTGCCCTTTTTGCTCCGGTTCTGATGGAAGCTTAACAGGGTATGTAGCACATTGTTGTTGCTGCAAAATTGGTACCACTGTTGCTTCAGAATGGTCAGCCGGCTCAAAGCCATGCATCAAGGCCTCCACTACAGTGACTATAGTTTTAGAGCCGAGGCAGGAAAGTGACGATGTAAATTCCGCCGTCAGCTCCTTGTTTAAGGTTTTAAGCGGGTTCACATAATCCTCCTTGATTAAGATGGTGTTTGCTCCTTTTGAATCATTAGCCAAAGGGAATGTCAGTCATTGGCTTTGAATTTAACATTCCCCCTTGGTGTCGGGAGGCTTTTCCCCAATTTGACTGTGTGCTGAGGGCAAGTGCGAGCTGTCTGCCAGGTGTTTATGGCAGGATAGTCTTTACCAGATAACAGAAGTCCATCATTTTTGACACCTTCTTCCGAGGCCTTTTCACATGGAAGCTCCTGTCCCCCCTCCGGCGTAGGGCAGATAACACCCAGCGAAGCGGAGGGTGCTGAGGCGCAACATGAGGCAGGTAGGGAGGGCTGGAGTGGAATGCTGGAAAAGGCTGATACCACTGTTAAAACTGGATTGATTAAAATGCCTAGAGGTGAATTTGTCATACTGGCAGAGTCAACCCTCATGCTATGTATATGCATGGTCGCCCACTTGTTATGCCGCACTGAGGGGCTCCCTGCACAGCGTCATAGCTCTCAACTCACACGCCTTGTAAACAGCTGACTCACCCGCCAAGCCTCCTGCACACCCATTCCTTTCAATGGGCCTCTCTCCCGCCAAAAATAAAATCGTGTCTTTTCACCCGCCTTTGTGACACAAATGGTTGAGAGCTATGCAGCGTTTACGTTTATATGGCAACGTAGTTGGACAATAGTACTGATGGCATACAATGAAAGGGAGGGCAGCTAAAATGAACCGGACAAGCTGGTCGCACTAATCAGACTAAGGACTAGAGGCAGTCAGATGATCAGGCAATCAGTAGGGAGTGGGGAGTGGAGAGAAAGGTCCAGACAAAAAAGTTTCCAACAGGCAGTTTAAGCAATGAAAGCTGTGAAACTGTGTAACTGCACACAGCCGCACACTGCACACATAACGTGCCGGGTGCAGGCTGTGTAGTCAACACGTGATAGCACTGAGAAGAGTAAACGAGGCACACGCCATCTTGCCCAAGATATGCATAGATTAATATATCCCTTAGCTTGCCCTGATTGTATCTGTATTCTTGGCACCGAAGGCTCCAGTATTACAAATATATATACTTTTCTTGTGTGACGCATGTGTGAACGCTTAATGTTAGCCTTAAAACAATTTTGCACTGGATAGCCGCTCTGAACTCCCTAAAATGGCGGCCCTTGAATGATAAAGTGAGTGCCTTGCTGACGAGCTAGTCTCGCCAGAGGATTATCATGTGACCATATATACAGCAGCGCTTTCTTTACGTGCAGCTACTTGATAACAATGCCGACATTCGGCTTGTCCATGTCTGGCGGGCTCCTTCGGCAACTATACGGTCCGTAGAGCTGCGAAAATACAAAGTAAGTCTCTCAACACTTGCAAATTTCTCATTGGTTTTTGCGTCCATGTGCAGTGACAATAATTTTGTCCATGCACTGGTTGTTTTGTCCTGTCGTATATAGGAATTGACGGACGCAAGCCGTTTACCGCGAACCACACGAAGAAGCATTTGTCTTCACCTGCAGACGAGCAATAGCTGCCTCATTAGGTAGGAAATATGAGCCCATCTTTTCCTTTTGCCTAACGAACACGCAGCTTCCTAAATTTAGCTAGACTAATTGAACACTTTGATGTGTTTGTTTTCAGTTATCAGTCGATACGGAACTTTCGAAAATGGGGATCCTTCTAAGAAACTTTGTGTTTCTTATTCATGTATAAATGAATATATGAATATATGACTAACAAGAAGCCATAAAGGTATATGTGAGTTCCCAAACTTTTGTCTCTTCCGCTAAATAAAAAATGTAGATAACTTTTTTTTTCAAATATTTTTCAAACCGTCAAAAATCGAATAAGTTGATAAGTGTTTTAGTAGCTTAAAATACAGGTGCCCAATGGAAAAAGGGAAAAATAGAATACCCTATAAAATGTAGGGCATAGAGTTAAATGACACCAAAAGAAGTAATCAATAGCACTGTAAAAATCAGATAGTACAGTAATATGCAATAAAATGTATGATGCCCACCGAATTAGCTTGAGAGGTTGAAAATTTGGCCTCATCCACTCCTTGACAAAAAATACTGTGAATAATGAGAGGCTCTTCGCTCGTGTATAATAATGTGTATGTCTCTGTTTTTATAGATATTGAGAGACAACTTTGCAACAGTACTTGTGACATTCTGCATCCCCCAATATGAGGGTTTGATGTGTCCTGAGGAAAGCCTTACACATACGACCAACCAGCACAAGAACAAGGGACAGTCATTGTGTTAATTAAATATTAAGGTTGGAAATAGATCTACTCATGTCGACACAACTCAAATGGGGACTTTATATCAAAGCAGGCATGAATGGGCCATTCTAAAGTCACTCATGTGTAACTAACATCACCTTTTATATAATGCACTTTATGAATGAACGCAAGGATCTTAATTGTTGAAACAATTGTCTGTTTTATGTTGTTGAGATTTGCAAATGTGACCTAATGGTCTGTTTTATGATCTACCATAGAATAATAAATATATGACTTATATTTTTTTGCAACACCTGAGCCTTCCATCTCTTTATATTTGTTAAAAGAAAGATGGTTCCACAAGTATATGTGGATTGAAACCTAGTCTTGTCACCTCTGGTGTGGACATCGAAAGGTAGCTTGTTGGGATCCTCCTGTATTACTTGTGTAGTAAACACGCCTCCAGGAAGAAGAAACAGCAAACAGACTGCAGGCAGGACTCCAGGCACCACCAGGCGCTTCCAGGCTCTGTGTAACTGGACAAAGGCGCACACCGGCATTAATTCCAAACAGGCAAAACTGTAAGAAGGGCTTTTGTCTGCCTGCTATTAAAATGTGCCTACTGGCTGTGTTCATAATAATCAATCAAATGTGCATTTGCATTCACAACAATAACAGTTTAGCATTTTATGTGCATCTCTTCAGATAACATTCACGTTACTTCTAAGTGCTACCATGATGCTGAATGCAAGGGTTTGCTGTTTGCATGAGATATTTATGGGGGATAAATGCTCACATCTGGCTTGGAGCTAAGGACTTCATAACAGCAATGGGAGGAGTGAGGTGGTACGGCCAGCTCCCAAGAACCCTAAAACATGAGTTGAAGAAGAATAGCATGAAAGATTGGGTGTTAACTGTAATATCTGTCAAACAGGGTACATTGCTATTGTCTTTGTATCCCAATTATAAACACGAGTGTATGATACAGGATTAGAGGGTACAGAAAGACGGAGAATGATGTACTGTTCACTTCTTGGGTTTTTGTTGTGTTATATATGTACAAGAATAATATATTTTCTCTACATATAAAAATGCATCCATTTGTGCTGTGATTCACTCTGTACAATCATATGTTATTGGAAATTCAACTGGAATTAATCAAATGAGTCTCAGTGGGACCCCTTCCCTTGTTAGCAAGACTATTGCATTTTTGGATGCATTGTAACATCCCGCTGCTATCCCTGATTTGCTCATAGGATATCCTATGTGTACAATATTGAAAGCTAGAAAGAATTGGTTTATTTTATTTTCTTGGATTGTTATATTTACATGTAAAACATGAACACTAGAGTTTTGTCTAGTATATGTAGGCTCTTCTCTGCATTAGAATGTGCTTCTCTGAAGAATTCAGGCAATTCAATTGTTTGGTTGAGATGACATTCAAGGATTAATTTTGGTTAGAATCTTAGATGTGCTAAAGACCACAGGATCCGTGTGTATTGCAAGGAAGGTCTCTTCCACTAACATGGCCTACAGTTCTCTTACCTTTCTTGAGCAAGAGAGGCAAAGCTCCACCTCACTGATGAGGCCCGACTAGGCTGAAACATGTGTCTGGGGTTGCTGTTGGTACTCTTGTTCAGAGGAGAATTGCCTAGCATTTTGGTGCTGTTTGGTGCTGGACTGCCCCTGGGCAGGACAAAGACTGATATGCAGAGAAATGTCTCCTCTGTGAAAGGGGCAGTGAGCTAAAGACTTGGTAGAGTCTCTCCCAGGGGCCATCCACCTAAGAACAGGTCAATGGGCTGTGTCCGTGCTGGTAGAGGGACTCCAAGAACCCCCTTGTTTTGCATATTAAGTAACTTTGGGTCTCACCCTAAGTTACCTGGGGAATCCAGACGTGGACCCCTTGCTCACTGTTCTTAGAGAGGCACAGCTCCACCTCACTGATGAGGCCCGACTAGGCTGAAACATGTGTCTGGGATTGCTGTTGGTACTCTTGTTCAGAGGAGAATTGCCTATAATTTTGGTGCTGGACTGCCCCTGGGCAGGACAAAGACTGATATGCAGAGAAATGTCTCCTCTGTGAAAGGGGCAGTGAGCTAAAGACTTGGTAGAGTCTCTCCCAGGGGCCAGCCACCTAAGAACAGGTCAATGGGCTGTGTCCGTGCTGGTAGAGGGACTCCAAGAACCCCCTTGTTTTGCATATTAAGTAACTTTGGGTCTCACCCTAAGTTACCTGGGGAATCCATACGTGGACCCCTTGCTCACTGTTCTTAGAGAGGCACAGCTCCACCTCACTGATGAGGCCCGACTAGGCTGAAACATGTGTCTGGGATTGCTGTTGGTACTCTTGTTCAGAGGAGAATTGCCTATAATTTTGGTGCTGGACTGCCCCTGGGCAGGACAAAGAATGATATGCAGGGAAATTTCTCTTCTGTGAAAGGGAGAGTGATCTAAAGACTTGGTAGAGTCTCTCCCAGGGGCTATCCACCCAAGAACAGGTCAATGGGCTGTGCTTGTGCTGGTAGACGGACTCCCAGACCCCCCTTGTTTTGGAAAAACATACAAGACTGCAGCTGTGAGTACAGTGACAAAGTCAAATGTTTTGGACTCGATGATGGGCCTAGGATGACCAGGGGTGCCAATTGCCCCCACCCACTATATGATGTTGGCCCCAGAGTAGGTAATAGGTAAAGGGAGGATCGTCCGGGTTCCTGCGCTCACCACCATCCTAGGCAGAACCACTCCCACAACATAACTCACTGGACTCTGGGAGAGGGGAAACTGGCACCCCAGGAGAGAGAGGGAGCAGGAGAAGGGAAAAGACAGGGACCATGCCAAGGGAAAATGGTACTACCTTTGAAAAGAAGAAGCAAGAACAATTCCCAAGTCGCCCCTTTCCCATGTCAGGTCCCTTAAAAGCATTGATCCCTGTCAGCAAAACAGTCAACTGGCGGCCACAGAGCCGGAAGCCTGCCACAGCGAATTCCGAAACCTTGTGAGATTCAAGATGTTGGCCATCCATCTTCAAATTCGGTTTGTGCGCTGCACCAGCTTTGAAGGGAATTTTGAAATCGGATAACCAATCTCTATAATCAGCTTGTGCACCGTTACAGAAGAATGCAGTTTGGACTTCACTGCCCCTGAAGGTGGGTCTGTGCTATTATTTAGGCAACCTTCATTCAATGCTGGGTAGGAGAAAATGATATGAGGTAGAGGAGTTTGGAAAGACCTGGGCGAGGAATAAAAGTGCTAGAAAGTTTGGAGGAGACCGGAAACATCTGAAAATGAAACAGGAAAGGAAATTGGAAAGACCTGGACGAGGGATAAAAGTAGAGGATGTAGACATTTGAGAGAGCAGAAAGAGGTAGAGATAAGAAGAAAGGAGGTAGAAACACAACTGAAGAGTAGAAAGGCCTGCAGAGGGCAGTAAAATTCAGAGGAAGTGGAAAGTTGACAGGTGGAGGAAAGAGCTAGAGAAGGGATTAGTAAATTGTGGAGGTGGGCAATTAGAAGGAGAGTAAAAAGGCGAGACAAGAAGAAGGTGAAAAGATCTAGAGAGAAGGACAATGAAAGGATGAGATACAGTGGAAAAATGTAAGAGGGAAAGAGTAGGGAAAGGTAAGGAAGTAAAAACAAAAGTGGAACAAGGAGAGAAAGAGAGAGAGAGTAAGTAAAGATGGATGAAAGATAGCCCACAAACCTAAGAACAACAGATTAGCACACGAGAAAGAGAGAGAAGGAAGGAGAACCGGGTATAGTGATGTAGGACAGAAAGGCTGACTTGCCATAGGCTCTAAGAGAGGAAGAGGTGAGCAATTATGTGACAAAGGAAAAGGAACTAACAAAACCTGCTGACAAAAGAGACCGTCTATAAACTCAGTATCATATCCATGACAAAGCTAGAGAAAAGCATCATCCAAACCAAGAAAGTCGTGCAGTGGACACTTGAAACCCCAATGACTTTGAGTGACTTCCAAGGGGGTGACACAGAAGGAATGGTTGGACCGATGGAATATTGTCTTTAGGCAAGCTGAAATTGCTCCCTTTTCATTTCTTTAAAAATATATGGGGTTCACTTCATTTGACACCAACTGAATGCATGATATAATCATTCTGAAGATTTTTATCACATTCCTCACCAGCAGACCATGTGATGTCTTGGTAAAGGCAATCCATTGCATCTTCTTTTACTATGGAAAAGCTAGTGCCTGTTGGGAATTCAACATGGCTACCAGGAATGTTGTGTTTTGTGTTTGGAGGTAGACTAGACATTTCCACAGTCATCATAAATCTCAAGTGATCTAGTTAATGCACTGAAATGCCACAGTGCACCTTGAACTGAGAGGCAGTGTATGGGTGAGCATGTACTGTTTTTTTGGTCGATGTTTTCTTTACTCTTGCACTTTGACCCCAGATCCTCTCTCTGATACTTTATGCTATATACTATTGTAGATTGACAATCTCACAGTAGATAAGATCTCACAAAAGAAAACGTATCAAATGCCACGAGTTCTCACTGTTGCTATCATCACAGAGTACACTAATGATACAGTTACGGATATCACTATCTCACTGCTGATGACATCACAGGACACACTATAAAAGCAATTGAATGCATCATTGAGTGCTGGGTGGCCCCATGGAGCACACCATTTTACTGTTCATGGTATCACAGAGCGCACCATCTTACTAATGGTGAGGTCACAGGAAGGACTATTGCACAGCTGCTAGCATGTCATCCGAGAACGTAATACTCATTCTCCCTATGTTAGTACATAGTGCAAGAACATCTGGTAGCCACACACAAGAACATCAGGTAGCCACACACAAGAACATCTCGTTGCCACACACAATAATATCCAGTAGCACGTATCTGAATGTTTCATGTTATAATTTCAATGCTTTGTAGCAATGTGGTTTAACAAGGTGTGTGGCTATTTCTTTCTGGGGCAGGTTGCTGCTGTTTTCATCATCGTCAAACCAATTCCTAAGTGTGCAGCTGAAAGCATGCTGAATGATGCTTTCACAAGGTCGCCACGTGGATCTCAGGATTCAGCTAATCTCATGTCTGCCCAGCCTGGAGATCCAGACAAGAGATGTGGAACACCATTATAGAAGCTCACTGGCCCAATATCGCTCAGTAGACATGGCAGATAAGAGACTAGACACACATTGGCTGCAGTTATCCGGTGATCGCAGCCAAACAATGGAATTCCATTCCCCTGGCACTAAGATCAGACCCCTCCCTCTGGTCCTTCCGTAATGGCCTTAAAACCTGGCTCTTTGCCCAAGACACTGAGTAGATTCACTTACCTTTACCCGCTCCACCCTCTCACCACCACCATTTTCCTAATAGCCTTCTTCCAACCAACCTTCACAAAGAACCACTCTATCACCAGATAATGCAACATATGTAAAGTAACAACTTCAGTCACTATGCATCCATGATTAACATGGCAACTCAATGCACAATCATATAGACCCTTGCCTAATGCATTTGGTACTCAATGTTACTACCTTCTGTAATTTATGCAAACAACATCTGTAACCTATGTAAGCGATGTCTGTATTCCGACAGTGCTGATGTTACCCCGAATGCAAGTACTGATAATGGAGAGCGGCCACCTTGAATCAGAAATAATTCTGATGCTTGTCAAGCACTGAAAAATAAAAATAAGACTCTTTCATGTTGATTGTGGTCCTATAGCATCTGTGCTGAATTAAGGATTTGATGTACAAAAGTGTTGTCATTTTTGTGACCCCACAAATCAGTCGAGTGGCCTGACATTAATTATTGGTCTTAATGCTCTGTCTTTCTTTGGAACGAGGAAGTGGAATAGAAACCTCTGTTTCTTTTTTCTCTGGGACCTTAAGCTATTTCCCTCTTCTACGGGAGGATTTTCACCTCTACTAGCAGAAGAGCTTGATGGCGTAGTCTTGTTCTCTCTGCCCTGGGTGGTAAATGGCACAGGTTCCTTCTCTCTGGCCTGGGTGGTAAATGCCATGGTTTCCTTCTCTCTGGCTTGGGTGGTAAATGGCTTGGTTTCCTGTTGAACTAGATGCAGTACCCTTGCTTATAGGACACTTCTCACACACTTGCTTGTGGTGATACCACTCCATCATGTTGCTATAAGCTGTAATGCTTCCCCTGTGCGGGGAAAGTGTGAGAGAGCACTGTTTTAGGGAGAGTGTTCCCATGTAGGGGCCTCCCTGTCCTCTGTTTCAGTCTATCTGACAATGTATAAAGTTTTGTCAGTATGGTCTTTGTGTGTAGTGTGGTTGGTAGTGTTGCCATCATGGTGCTGAGGTAAGAAATGAGTGTTGATAAGCTGGTGTTGCCTGGCCTCTATACCCTATCATAGCAGCTGGATCACTGCTTTTATGAGATGGTATAGTATAAGCTCCACCCAATGACTGTGCATTCGCAATCTCCTTTTTGGGACGCTCCATTGGCTCATCCAATTGATTTCTAATCAGGGATTTTCCCATCAGTACTATAAAGATGATTGCTGTTTCTGTTTCAGATTAAAAACCTAAAATAACGGTGTTACCTGTGTGTGGAACACTTGCATCCCCTGAACACTCAGAGTCTTTGACAAAAACAAACAATGCTTAGTACAAAATTATCTGAGTTTGTCGGGTAATTTAAGGATGTGGAGTGTCCACATAGGTCATTCGTACACAAACAATTTTACAAATTCACTTGTAAGTGTTTTCATCAATAATCATAGGCTGTCATATAAAATATAATAGTAAATGTTCTACAATATTTCAATCATATTGTCCATAACACATATATCCATATTTTTCCTTTTCCAAAGTAATAACAATGAGCTCTACGCGTTTTGGGATCCCTTAGTCAGGAGCAATTTGTCATTTAATTTTCATAATTCGTGTTCCTTTCCTGAGTTCAATTTGAATAATTGGCATAACATGGTGGGAGCAAATGATAAACTAAATGCATATTAGCTACACTCCAATTGCGGATGGCTCTTTACATTGAATATTCCCTGGTAAACTAGTATCATACCTCTCATAAGTGCCGCCTGGACAACCATTTGTGTTAACGTCTGTAGGCTTGTGAAACACATTTGTCGTCATCTTACCATCTCTCAGCTCCAGTTGCACATCCAAGTAATGTATATTTGGGGTTCCCAGTTTAAATATGACATAAAACTATCTAGTTCTTCCCTCTCGCCTGTCCAGATTATAAAGATATCATCGATGTACCTCTTCCAAGTTATTAGTTTCTGGCCCCAATGTTGGTGGTTAATTATGAATTGTGTTTCCAGATGATGCATAAAGAGATTTGCATAAGCCAGAGCCTTGGTTGAACCCATGGAGGTGCCGGATGCCTGTAGGTAGAATTGCTGCCCAAATCTAAAAAAGTTATTTTATAGAATTATCTTAATCAATTTCAATATGAAGAGCTTGGAGGCTTTGCAGTGTTCTTTCATCAGTAGAGCCCATTCTAATGCTTCGAGACCCCCCTCATGGGGTATGGATCTATAAAGAATCTGGACGTTAAATGTCACCAAAAGATCACCTTGCTGGAGTCCCTTGATTTCTTGCAGTGTGTTCAAGAAATGTGTTGTGTTTCTCAAGTAAGTACTTGATTTATGTACTATAGGTTGTAGGACTTGGACCACATAGATTGCCAGAGGATCACATATACTCTCAGTACCGCCTACTATTGGTCTGAGAGGTGGGTTGTGAAGCTGTTTGTGGATTTTTGGAAGTCAATAGAAGACAGGAGTAATGGGATTGATTTTATGAAGTAATCTCTGCGTCTTTTGGGTAATCCAACCATTGTCCAACACCTTTTCAAGTGTGGTTTCGATTATTGTCATGATCCCCAGTGTTGGGTCTCCACCGATGGGGACGTAAGTATCAATGTCATTGAGGAGTGTCAAACACTGGGCGTTATAAAAGATAGTATCCATAATGACAATTGCTCCCCCTTTATCAGCCAGTTTTAGAGTGATGGTATGATCATCTGCAAGGTCTCTGATTATTTGACTCTGATGTTTTTCGATGTTATAGCTGTTTGTCTTGCTGTAGTTGATCTTTTTAAGTTCACTGAGCATCTGTGACTCAAAGAGTTTCAATGCTGTGTTGTTTATCTGAGGATCAAAGACGCTTTTAGGTTTCATTTCCAAGTATTCGCAGACCAGTGGTTCTTCAAAGGGGGTTATATTTCAAAAAAGATCGTAAGTCGCACCTTTCTGATTCTAAACAAATTGTTTCTTTCCTCCATATGTGTGGAGTTCTGTGTCGGGGTGAAAGATAAAGCTAAATTGAGGCCTTCTAACTGACTTTTAGACAGATGTTTAGAAGATAAATTCACCACTCGGTGTTTCCTTGCTTGTTCCTTGATCTTAAGTTTCCTGTAGCCTTTTCTTGTCTTTTTTTGTCTAAAAGAGAGACCTGGGCTGTAGACGATGTGGAACCCGGTTGTTAGTTGTGGAAGATAGAGTTAGGTAAATTAGTAGCGACTGTTGATTCCAAGTTCTTTGTGCCTATAGTTATGGAGTGTTCTCCACTCGTGGGGGTCTGGCTACTGATGTTACTTCTGTATTGTCTACTTGGACGCGATGGACGGGTATTTTTCTAATATTCCTGCCAAGAATAGACTATATCTTGTGAGTAGTCCAGATTGTCTCTTCTGAACTTGCAAACCCTACGTTGTTCTATGTCTTTTTTGTAGTGGTCCAATGATGTATTGATATCCTCAAGTATGTTTTTTGGTTTCTCACTACTCTTCAGGGCCCCAGTTGCTCACAAAGAACATTTGTCTCAATGTCCAGTTTCAATACTGATTTAACCAGTTCCTCGATGGTCAATAGGATCAGGTCCAATGAGCACTTGTTTAGGATTTGTTACCACATTTTTACTAAATCAGGCACCTCCTTACATAAGGTTGGTCGGAGATAAACTCATAGGCCTCTAGGAATTCTTTGTGTGCGAAAATATTGCGCTAAGGTGATTGTGTGAAGTTTTTGGGAGATCTCGCTTTGTATCAATTTCTCCAGTTGAGAAATAATGCGTTCTGGATTGGTTGCAGTTGGTGTGGTAGTTTCAATATCCTTAATTAACCACCATATAAGGGTAGCTTCTTCTTCATTAAATGCAAAAGTAGTTGCATGCTTATCTGTGATAGTATTGATCTTGGAGAATGACATATTCTATCTATGCAAGTAAATGGTGGGGTGCTGTCCGTATGTTTGTGTCACACACTATTAGCTGTTTTTTAACCTTCACATTTAGGACAAGATTTCTTGGGAGACAGGCTACTGCCCTCCACCATTATACCTAAGAAGCCTCAGTTACATGTTCACAGAAGGTTGTCCAGGCGGCACTTATGAGAGGTATGATACTAGTATACCAGGGAATATTCAATGTAAAGAGCCATCGGCAAAAGGAGTGTAGCTAATATGCACTTTGTTTATCATTTTCTCCCACCATGTTATGCAGATTATGCAGACTGAACTCAGAAAAGGAACACGAATTATGAAACTTATATGAAATATTGCTCCTGACAAAGGGATCTTTATCCCGAAATGCGTAGAGCTCATTGTTATTAGTCTAGAAAATGAAATATAGGGATATATGTGTTATGGACAATATGATTGAAATATTGTAGAGCATTTATTATTATATTTTATATGACAGCCTACGATTATTGATTAAAATACTTACAAGTGAATTTGTGAAATTATTTGTGTACAAATGACCTTTGTGGACACTCCACATCTTTAAATTACTCGACAAATTCAGATTATTTTGTACTAAGCATTGTTTGTTTTTGACAAAGACTCAGAGACTAAGAGCGTGCAGGGGATGCGAGTGTTCCACAGACAGTGGACACCGTTTTTCTCTAAATCGCAACCTAGTGTCAGGGTTGCTACACACTCAACTGCACCTCACTATAGCCTTAAATAAATTACACTTATACAATAATCAGGTGTGCGCCTGCATAATTTCTTCCTCAGATTAAAAACCTGCCACTCTGTGCCAAGAGTATCTTTTTAACACTCACCATGTGGCTGCTTGTCTCCCTTGCATCTCTGATGCACCTATCATGCACCATATGATGTCATGCAATGCAATTGGACCCTCTTGTAAATTGGTCTGTCTGTGCACTTGCTTCCTCTGGTAGCTTACTTATAAAAGGTTGGATCTGTGTGAATAGTCATACCTTACTAGTAATGATGTGACATTCGAATGCATATGCTGTACATATCTGTAGTAGCCGTCATCTTTTGCAGTGCATGAATGTGCCTGCTTTCTATGTCAATGAGTGCCTGCAATGTAGATGATTGGGTGCTGCATCACCTGATGACTTGAAATTGCTCGATGTAAAAGGCCAGAATCCCCAGTTACACAGCATTAAAATAGTCCAAACGAGGCTGGATTTTAGCTGTAACCCAAGAAACCCACAAGAATGAGTGAGGAAGGGAAGGGTTTGTCTGAGCACATGCAGTTAAAATAAATTACCTGTTTGATTTGGGGTCAAAATTCAAAGTAATGATTAATCTTGAACCCATAATTTTAGAGCACAAGGACTAGGTGCGTGAATTGGCCCACGGTGTCAGGCCACATCTGAGGCCTGCAGAACCATGGATTGCTGGTAACCAAGAGGACCTTGGCTTTATCACGTTTCAATTTCAGATTATTGTAGGAGTTGACATTCCGAGACTGTTGGAACTTACTTGAGAAGCTGCGTCATCATCATAGGAATAGAAAATAAATCCAAAGGAGTGAATATTTTTTCCCGGTGAGGAAGATAGATAGTAAAGAATAGAGGGCAATGGGAATATTGCTATAGACCCCCACAAGGTATAGACTGAAACGTAGATGCAAAGGGGATAGGAGGAATCGCCTGCTTTCTGTGAGAGGAAAAGAATGACCCACTGCAAAGCACTGCGGGTACAACAGTAAAGGTGAAGGAAGCAGATAAGGACCTGATGGTTGATTGTCTGGAAGGCAACTGAGAGATTTAATATGGCCATCACCCAAACACTGCCAATGTTTGACAAAAGATGGATGCCACTGACCGGAGCCACAATAACCTATTCAGTGCTACATCCAGGGTGAAGCAGGATGGCCTGGACAGGATGGAGAAGAAATGGTACCTAAGGGTATTTTGAAATACTTCAGCAACCCATCCTAGTTCATGCATTAGTCTGTCCTCCTCATGGCTTCTAGCACTTAGATTTTTGAGATAATTTAGTGTTGTTCTACTTTGTGGGATTATCATTTTCTTGGGCATTTGCTGTAATACTTCAGCAGTCCTTCTCCTGGAACAGGCATCTTGAGGTTAGTTGTAATGCTCCTCATACGGGTGCACAGAGCTGATCATTTCGAATAACGAACTGACTTTCGTGTCTTTTTTGACACGCATTTGGTTCTTTTTGGAAGTGATTGTTGCAGCAGATCTACCTTGACATAATATGAATGTAAACAGGATTCCTAATTTCAGTGATACTGGTTTATTCAGAGAAGGGCACATAAGCTACTAAATGCTGAATCCTAGGTGCAAATAACCAGATGCATCTTATGCTGTTACTGCTGATAACTGTCCATAAACCCATATTCATTTCATTCTGTGTAGGTAAAAGTGATTATATTGATCCTTTCTTCATACATTTCCAGTTCCTAATCTCTGGTTAAAGGGGGGCTTTTTTTTTTACAATTAATGAATTGGTCCATTTCCAAGCCCTGCAAAGTCAGAGTATTCCTATACATTTCACTGATTTGAAAAATAAATATTTTTACAATCTCTTTGTTTCTTATTTCAAATGACATATGTTTTACTTTCTTTCAGACAAACAAAGCAGCAACGGTACTAGTTTACAGAAACTCGCAGCAAATTACACATATCCAATCAGAAGTGACACTCCAGGAGGAAGCAGCATCTCCCCCAGTGACTCATGAGGAGAAGAGGTCTGGTGGCTAAGTTGCCGACTTCGGAACCTGGATACCTGCGCTCTGTTTCCAGCTTTGGAACTTGACCAACAAATTTGGCCAGTCAGGGCAAATCAACTTCCTGAACCTGAAATTGAAAACATGTTCATGTAAATATTCAGAAACCAACTCTACAGTGTCTATAACCAATCCACTAACATGCCCTCACCCACTGATCACACTATGGTTTCTGTAATACATTGTCAACCTGACCCATCAGACTGTCGTGTTGTATGTACAGCATCTCATGGTTGAGACTCTCCTTCTACACTAAATCGTTCCCTGAAAGTGATTGGCTGTCATTCGACCTAGGGACACCATTTTTCAACTACTGGCACACAATTCAGTAACTTAGGTGGAACAAACCTTAGTAAATAGTGCATGGAAGGGCGGTTATTTGATTGCATATCCAATAATGTGAGGTGCAGTAGGTCGCAAAGGAAGTGGAGCCCTGATGTGCTGCAGCTTCATCTCTGAGAATGGAGCCTTCTCCAGGTCTTTCCAGGTCTCTCTGCAGAGGTTGCACCCGGCAAAGACGCATTTCCAGGAGGGATCATATATTTTTTGGAAAATATAGGTCCAGGTTGAAGGATCTGCACATACGTGCTCCATAAAGAAGAATGCTCCACCCTGAAAACAACAATTCGGAAAAACTGTAAATAATGTTATTTTATCAATACAATAAATGTGTAAAATAAGGCAAGATGGGAGTTTTACAATAGACCAAAACATCTCCTTTAAGGAGTGCATAGGAAAGAAAGCCCAGACTGCGAGGCATCAACTAAGCCTTACTCTGGAAGATGAAATCTTGCCACCCAGCTATTTGCGATCTACAGTCAGGCACTTGCCCTCTTCCACCGTGACGATGGCAATGCCAATGGTGGCTGCTCCAGAGATCGCGGCATGTCAGTGCTCCTCTACTTTTTGGCACCCTTTGTGTCGTGCTAAGCACTACATTCACATGTATTATGGAGAAGTACTTTTCACTCACTCCATGATCTTACTTTCCCTTTCATCCATTCACACTTCCTGTAACTCAGCCCTTATCACTGCAAGAAAACAATACTTTTCTAAACTTATTGTCTCATATTCTCCTGACCCTCTGCTTCTTTTTCAGCTTCTTAATAGTATTCTCTCCCCATCTCCTGACCCCCCTTTCTTCTTCACTTACTCCTACTGACTTTGAAAACCTCTTCATCTCAGAAGTTGCACACCTTTTTTTCCTCCTCATCGGCCATTAGCAGCACCTCATCCTTTATCCCTCCTCATCGTTGGTCATCCTTCTCCTCCTACTCTCCTCTATGCAAGCCTGATACTGCTTCTAACTTTGCTCGCATTCATCCTACCGCTTCTCCCCTCGATTCTATTCCTTCCCCTCTTTTTACTAAGCTCTTTCCTTTCTTGTTGCCTTAACTAACTTCTCTTATCAATCTATCCTTTTCGTATGCAACTTTCCGGCACTGAGTATAAGAATGCAGTCACAAAACTTGTCTGGCCACTTCTGCACCTTCATGCTTCCACCCCATCTCTGTTCTACCCTATCTTTCTAAAATCTTGGAACATGTGTTCTGTACTAAAGTCTCATCCTACTTTGATCACAACTCTCTTCTACCACCAACTCAATCAGGCTTATGTCTGTTTTACTCCACACAAACAACCCTCCTCTCAGTTTCCGATTCTCTTTTATCTTCCAGGAACTTTAAACTCTCTTCAATTCTTATTTTACTTGATCTATCAGCTGCTTTTGATACAGTTGATCATTTTACACTCCTTTCCACACCACATTCTTTACAATTATCTGGTACTGTTATTTTTTGGCTTCGGTTGTATCTGTCTGGCCGTTCTTTTGTTGCTTGGAGTGGCTCAAAGTCCTCCTCTTTTCCACTTTGTCATGGAGTTCCCCAAGGCCCAGTCCTACGACCTCTGCTTTTTTCATTGTACACTTCCCCTCTGCCGTCTATTATTTCTTCCTTTAGGATTGTGTTGCATTTCTATGCTGAGCAGTCTCAACTCTATATCTCTTTCTCCTCCTTTTCTGATACTCTTCAACCTCCTATTTCTGATTGTCTTCTCTAAATTCAATCTTTGATGCACTCACATTATTTACACCTCAGTCCATAAAGGCAGATATTCTAATATTTCCTGCCTCTACTGTCCCTACTCCTGTTCCCCCCTGGTATTAATTTTACTCCAGCCTCTCTTCTCGTCATGTCTTCCACCTGTAATTAAGGTGTCCTTTTTGACTCTTTACTTTCCTTTCACTCACATATTTCTAATGCTTCTCGTTCCTGCCTTTTAAAGGTTTTTAATGTTCACAAAGCTCAGCATTTCCTCACATTCCATGTCAACAAGCTTCTTTTCACTGAATTGGTCTTCTCTCGTCTTGATTACTGTTCCTGTCATCTTGTTGGTCTCCGTGCTTCCCATCTTGCTCCTCTGCATTCCATCTATAACTCGGCCATTCGCACTCTTTGAGGAATTCCCCGGGGTTCTTCTATTTCTTTCATTCTTCACTCTCTTCGCTGGTTATCTTTTGAATTCGGATTGCAGTTTTGCGTTCTCCGTATTACGTTAAAATGTCTCCATGGGCTGGCCCCTGCTTACCATTGCTCACTCGTTTGTTTGCTCCCTCTTGTACCCTTTGATCCCAGTCCCAGTTTCTTCTAACTGTCCCTAGACCACCCTGCTCCTAATCTCGTTTTCGCACTTTTGTCTCCCTAGGCTTTGGAATGCGTTATCACTATATATTAGATCTATTGCCTCATACTCTCTCTTTCGCACACATCTTAAAAATCATTTGTTATCCATCATGTCTTACCTGCTACATTTGCTGAGAATCTAAAAATATATAGATTCTTGCAAAATGGAAAGATTGGAGTCCCTGCCACCCTGCAACGTGTAATATATAGGACATTGATTGGGCCATCAGCAGCCCAGACCCTGATGCACGCACAGCAGTGTTCAGGGTATTACAGAGAGTAATGACTGAAAAGTCGCTGCCTTCATTCAGTTGGCACTGAAAATTGCAGCTCAGTGAACACAATAAAGGACTTTTCAGCCGCCATCTCTCTGATTGGCCTACGCCTGTGGTGGGGTCAGAATGCTGACCCACCACCCTGCCTGCCTGTGTGCTGTCCTCAAGACTGTGCCGCTTGATCCAAAGGAGAAAGAGAGAAGGACACCATCAGCTCCTTAGGCCATCCAATGTACGTGTTAAAAAATATGTTGTGTGTTAGTGCGAAGGTGTGTGAATTTGTGTGTGTATGAGATGGTGTGTGTGCATGTATATAGTATGTGTCCTTCTGTGTGTATGTAGGCGGGAGATTGAGTTTGTGTCAGTGTGTGTGTGTTCATACTTGGTGAGAGAGGAGTGCCTGGCGTTGACTCTTCAGTAAGAGTAAGGGGGTTAGTGATTGTGCAGATTGTGCCAGAACGATGAAACTATTTGTACAGGCCAATACTGACATATATCGAGCACAGCAAATCAAGGGAGGTTAGAATTAATCTTAAACCTCTTAAACCTAAACTGCTCTAGGCAACCCTCCAGACCATTATTCTTCAGCCTAGAGAAAGTGGAAAGACTGTATGTAAATCAGGCATGTTACCACCCGAAAAGGGACAGTCCAGATCAAACTGCTAGGTCACATCCCTACTGGAGGAGACCACAAGCAAACCCAGGCATGCCTCATCCATACTGGGTGTGACCAGTGAAGTGTAGCTTGTGTTTCTACACCAAGCAGGCTTGGGGCTAACCTCTGAGGACACCCACACCACTTGGAGTGACAAAGCAAAACAAAAGAGGTGATGGGTGGGATTGCTTGTCGTCTTGGCAGAAGGAATGTGACCAAGCAGTTCGGGCTAGACGGCCCCTTTTATGGTGGGGCCAAGCATGATTTGCATATGGCTTTTCACTTTGTGTAATGGCTTGGCAGCTGGTAAACTAAACACACAACACTGAAACTGCGTCTAGACAAAATCAGTCCCTATTGTCCTCAGCCTCCAAACGATTCCAAAGAACGAATTTCCTTTTTAAATATATGAAAAGGGTTTTATTTCAAACCAAATAATATATGAAAAATAATTATTTAAATTGTATACAAAGTAAATAGAAATCAAAACTAAATAAAAAAAATCCACGCAACAATCCGCTAACAAAACAAAAATCCACGCAACAATCCGCTACCAAAACAAAATGAAAAACACACAAGAAAAAAAAGAATTAATAAAATCAGTCTATTAATACACCACTCAATGCCTGTTGCAAAGCTTGCCTACATCGCATAGACAAGACAACCCCGACATGTGCACGCTTACGGCCTTCTCCAGGCTTTAAATGCTCTGGACTTTCATCAGGGGGGAAATATGATTTCTTCAATTTTTTGTGCATGGACTCCTAATCTGTTTATCATATTAATAAACAGACAGTTTTCCTTCTGAAAAAAACATACATTCTAAGGCTGTATAAGGTTTTTAGTGGACATTTTGTTCACACTTGCCAACATTGTTCATTGGATTTCCTCCAGAAGCTAGTGAAAAACATCCAATTGTCAACATCTTTGTTTTTCGTACCTTCTTAGTGGGATCTTTCAACATTTTTCTGTCAAGAGAAAACACTGTTCTCTTTTCTAGTTTGAACCGTTGGTTAGCACGGTCTGTAATTAGTTGACGCCTGACTTGGGTTGCCCAAAGGACATGATTAATTCTAAACCTTCCAGCCTTCACCTCTTCATTTCTCAAACCATCAATTTCGCATTATCCAGGCCAGAAAAGGAATGCTAAATGCAAAGAATGATATTCCAAGGTTTAACTAGCTATGGTAATATTGGTGGAGGCGATGTGCAAAACAGTATACATTTTTTAGACAGAAGTCTACAAGGGTCACGTAAAGGGCACCAAGGACTGAAATTCCCAAATCAAGACTTCCAAAGTATTTCAAACAAGGGGAAGACCTACCGACATTAACTATCCCTATTTTTAACATAACTGTCTCTACTCTAGGTGAAGCACCAATATCTTAATGTTCTAAAGACCTGCCATTTATTCTAACACAAATAACATCAATATTCTAGCTAGAGATTGAAACTCAAATTTGTGACAGAAGATATGTTTAGTGATAGCGCTTGGGACCCAGAAGATAATACCAGTGGCCCTCGAGGTTCTTTCAAAACATAAGCACAGAAAATAATCAAATAGATTTTTAAAAACAATAAATAGCAGCCATATAACCTAGAAATTGAAGAGTCATTCTAACTTGAAAGCCCACTGAAAAGGTTAGAGGTATTAATGTCCCCAGCCTACATAAATGTGATTATGTGGCATATGTGGCACACATGTTGATGGATAACAGAGAACATGATGAAATATTACCAATCAACCCCCTTGAAGAATGAAAGGTTCTAATAGAAGAAGTACCAGGCATAGCTTTAGTACATGGTCAGATCAACAAAGACGAACATGCTTATTTGAGTAAATAGATGCTTCATCAACTGTTCTTTTAAAGTCTTCCAAAATTGTACAAACAGGCATTGGATACACCTGGACACTGATAGTTTCTGGATGTCGGTCAGTGGTAGAACCAATTGTGAAACTATATTGACAACCTTTCTTAGCCAATGGCAAGTACATCCCCCACATTGCTATCAGATACAAGAGATGTAATTCATTGTGTAGATTGTATCTGTTTTAATTCAGCAAATGAAAATTGGGTGATCTTCACTATTTCTCCTCATAAGGATTGCATCACTCAGGTAATGGCAGTCAGCAGAATAGAAAGGAATATCGATGAAAGACCAGCATCACATTCTGCCCCTACTGTACTTATAGTAGATTTGTTAGAAACTGGGCTTGGGAACAAATATTCTCTATATGGTGGCGTGGCCAGTTCTAACTCCAACAAAAAGGAATGATAGTGGGAGCAATATTTGCATTCAGTCCTGATAACATCTGCAAGGTGCATTTCGAAGAATCACGTGTCTTTGCAAGTATTCATTCAAATTAAATGTATGTCTTTGAGGAAGATACATTAACAATATTTTGGTCACATGGAATGGAGCACCAGAGCGCATGAATGAGTTGTAAAATGCCTAAATTAAGAGATCTTGATTAGAAGCTCACCGACAGCGGATGTGAGTGATGGAGTAACAATCTCCGAATTGTATCAGAAACTGTCAGACGAAATACTATTTTTCATTATAATAATCAGCACGCAAGGTCCGAGTAGCATAGTATTCCATTTGGTCGGTTTTGGAAGAATGCGATGAAACTGCAACAAAAAAAAGGATGATTACTTTATCCAAATAGCACATGGATATCCAGGCAGACTGTGATGGCATTCCCTTAAATGGACCAAAAATAATGACTGCATAGAACTACTAACACAATATTGAAAGAAACACTGGCACAGCACATTATGCACTCAACGACTTTTTGTCAGTACTCCAGTGCTTTTAACAAGATAGCTATGCAGAACGGCCAATTTGTAACATTGTAGAATGGGCCAACCGCTCTTTCCACCAAAAATGTGGACAACTTAAGAGAGCAGTTAGTTCACTGAATCAGCAGAAAAGAGGATAGAAGCATGAGTACAAAATTGTGGGGGTTTTGCCCAAAAACTGGATATCTCCAATGTGAGTTATGCAATCCCTGTAAGCATATTAGGACCAATAATGAATATCATTATGGTGACATCATTTGGAAACAAAACTATTTTTCAAATTGCCAAGCACAGAATGTTGTGTACAGAATAGAATGTCTGTGCAAATTGCTATATGGGGCCATGACAATCGAGGTTGTTACCACATGAATTGTGGAACCCCGATCTTAAATTAGATCAGGACTGTCACAAGGACCTGTAATGCATGACACCACAATGAATTGCAAAGACGGATCTACCGGTGAGAGAACGCTATGTGGACTAGCTGCCAAATTGCATTTATATTATATGCTGTTAGGAATGCAAGAATGTTTTTCAGGTTGGAAGTCTGTATACAAAATTAGGAAGTTCCGAAACCTAACCTACGCATTCAAATTGTTAGATTGTGAAGATAGCAATCAGACAAAGTTACTCATCATAGTAACTACTGTACTGCTAGTCGGTAGTCCTCTTTCCAGCATGCATTTGGGATATGGCATCACAATGAATGGCGCTGGAACACTTTTTGCCTAGCAGAAAATTATGTCCTTCTTTTATTTTAATGTTGAAGCCAGCACATGCGTGGGCTAGGCATGCCCCTCCAAGCGCCACTCTCACCTTCACCAGTCAGTGTTTTCCATCCGCTTAGGGTGTACTTGAGCAATTTCTATGTTTTCACTAGCACCCCAAAGGTAGGATGTTCCTGCCCCTAACTAAGCTAAAGAGATTGTTTGAAATTGTTTGACCAAACTGAGCAGCATTGCTAGAAGCAACGTCCATGCAGTAATGTCCATGAAATAATGCTCACAGAAGGCTGATGGTGGATTCACATTGTGATCTGTGACAATCGGCCTCCTTACACGTAGTGTGGTAAGGGTTTACCGGTACCGGTAAGGGCACAGGTACCGTTAAACCCTTACCGCCTTACTACGAGGTCCCTTTCCGGGTTGGTACTTTAACGCCTGCTGCTTAGCAGGCATTAAAAACCAACCTGCAAAGTGACCAGGGTGCTAATTACGGTAACGCAATTTGCGGCACCGTAATTAGCGCCTTCCCCATTCCCATAGAGCCTTATGGGGCAAAAATGGGAATGGGTAAGGGCAATGGGGGAAGGGGGAATTACCGCCCCGCCAACCTTGGAATAGGGCGGTAATTCCCCTTTCCTCCAAGGCGGTGCCGGTATTTTACCGGCATGGACCAAGGTGCTAATAGCACCTTGGTCCTCCGCCTACCGTGTAATGTGGCCCAATGTCTCATGTTCCAGGATAGATGATGGCACTGAAGATGCCATGGGACTGGAGACCACCACTTAATCCATAAATGAGGCCACAAACTAGATAAATGGTGGATCCCTTTTGATCCCCAGTCCATTACCCTTTCCTCATTATATGAAGGTTGCTAGCCATGTTCAGGAGGCCACTGTTGTCCAGACTCAAAGACATGAACATTATAATGTGAAAATGTACACTGTGTTGGTTACAACCCACAACCAAGAATGGCGAGCTGTGGAAAGAAGGATGTATTTGTCCATGCACCACTCCCACAGGTCCACACAAGCTGGACAATATCAACAAGTAGACAGTCTACTAGCGATGCTTTCCCATGGAGCTGCCTGTGAGCCTGTCTCACTGAAGTCATCGGAAGGCAACACTATGCAGGGAATCAAACAGATACTCATCTCTTCAAATCAGGAATGAAAGCCTCAATGGAGCAGCCCCAGCCATCAATGGCAAAGCAATGAATCAAGGTTGGGTCCCCCCAGATTGAAACCATAGGCCGCCAAACTGCTTTGCTTGATGCACAGAAATTCAAAACAACTGTGGATTTTAAGGTTGTTTAGCAAGTTAGCCAACCAAGCTTATTTACAACGAAACCCCAACAGAAGTTTATTATGTAATTATGATACATTTGGACAGAGTCGCTAGAAGTTGAAAAGGGGAAAAGGTTTATCAGAGGCGTGGGAGTTAGGAGTTGAAGATAAGAGAAGCAGGGTTGTGTGTGGCTGGGAGTTAGAAAAAGAGGAGTTGGAGAATGAGAAGTAGGCGGCAGAGATAGAGATGAAGATCTCAGGGAGTGAGATGGAAGGGACTGACTATGTGGAATAGAGGAGGTAAAGGAGGATGAAAGCAGCTATAAGGAGAAGGTGGAGAGAAAAACTAAGAACAAGAAGGTAGTGGAGGGGCAAAGGACTTATTCAGAGGATGACATGAGAACAACTAGAAGGATCAGTAAAGGAGATGGCTGCTAGATCTATAAAAAGAAAGAGGCGCAGGGAAGGTAGTGACAACAAGAGGAATTCAGAAGAGACCATTTTTTAATTTCTTTTTGTACATAGTTTAATCAAACTTTTACACATAGTATAAGAGATAAAAGAAGTAAGTAATCATTTACAACATATTTTAACACATTCATAAAAAAACAACTTCAAATAAAACTTTAACTAACTTGCAAAAAAACCATGGTATAAGTCAGACATAACAGACCAAGTAGCGTCTCAAAGTAAATTCGAGAGAAAAAAAAGACGTAGATAAATGAAACAATGCATGAGAGACATATCTTATATAGATGGAACAATACGCAGGGAACATAGATATACCCTGAAACACATCTGAGCCAGAATATTTCTCTGGTAATATCCTCAATATTCTCCACATAATTACTAAGATAACATTCATAATTAGCCATAATAGTAGGACAAGAAGTAAGGACATGTCTAACTGACTCAATAGATTATATGTCATTACAAATCCTACAAGATCACTTTTCCAACGAAAGACCTAACCAGGCTCCCCTGGCCCCAAAAACCTCCAGTCTGCTCAGTTGTAAAAGCATACATATCCTCTGTGTTACCGGGGGGACAGGAGCCTTAGATAGTTTGGGGGTTGTTTGTAGATTAAATGAATCCTTGAGAATGTTCTTAGGGATTTCATACTGGCCACTTTTTCATTACTCCTCGCCCAGTCCCATTTATCAGCACTATTTTTATATGCTTTTTTTGTATTTAATTGTGGTTAGACAGTTTTTACAATGTAGCAACTGCAGTGTCATGTTTTGATTCTGTCTTTAATCTTCTGTGTTTTCATCCTGTGGGACTGGAGACTTAGCTTTTCCATCCAAGTCCAGGGTCTGGAGGAGTTTAGCTGTGGCTATGGTTAATGCGGTAGAATCTCCACTCATCATCCAGTCTCACCCGTCTTCTAGATTTAAGGTAAGATGTTTAAGCCTGTGTGGTCGGAGGTAGGCATCTCTGAGTGTTTCTGTTCCAGGGCAAAGTAAGAGGATATGTCTCACTGTCTCAATATTGTTTGTTGGCATGCAGTAGCGACAGGTATTTTCCTTTGATTGTTTCCGGAAAAATAGAATTTCATTTGTCTTCAAGACGTTTAGACGAGCTCTTAAAAAAGTTGTTCGGAGGAGTTTGTCTGGGAATATTTTCACATACTTTCTGACCTTGTTTACCTTTTGGATGTTAAGTGTCAGGTGCGCTGCAGATTTGTACTCACTTGCTTTTTCTAGTGTTACGATCCAATCCCGGATTTTCAGTTTGTCTTTGACTTTGTCGGGGGTTTGTTCAAGATCCCATAGGGAACATCTGATTTCTTCAGCCTGATCAAGTTTACTTTTGAACCATCGGGCCATCATCCTATTTTTCCCATTCATCATTTCTTTTTGGATGATCTCCAGAATTGTTGAAAGAGGTTTTCTTAGTATTTTCCCCAGAAAAAGCATACTATTCCTCACGACTACTGACTTCATTGATGGCAGACAGAGCTCCCGTCTGATTACCGCCATGGGAGTCAAAGTTGGGAGATTCAATACTTTTCACCAAAATAAAGCTTCAAGTTTTACCCAGAGTGTGGGCGGAAGTTGTGGCATTGCTTCTGCACTGTATGTTATTGCTGTGTTGCTTTTGCTTTAAAGAAGTTTATTACTGGCAAAAGTGAGAATTTGCAGAACCTTCTTCTAGGATCAAGGCTTAGGCAGCAAGTGCTTTTGTCCTCGAAAAGAGATGCTCCTGCATGGTGAGTTCTATTCTGCTTCGGCAGATTTTAACCCCCAAGTAGGTGAAGCTTTCCACCGTTGTCAGTTTCTCAGAGTTTATAAACCAGTTTAGCTTTCTTTTTGCATTTTTTGATTTCTCAATGATCACGTTTTTTTTTGTGTTGACGTTGAGATCAGTTTCCTTTAGATAGGCAGAGAGACTGTCTAGTTGGCGTTGAAGGCCAATAGCCATTTGGTCCAAGAGAATTATGTTGTCCATGTAGAGGAGTCTTGTAACCTTGGCCTCCCCTATTGTGGGGGGAAAGGAGTGGGTGTCATTTTCAGTGTCCACAATATCGCCCATGTGAGCTTTGTACAGCGCAGGAGCCAGGGGGCAGCCCTGCTTGACCCCTCTGGCTGTCTTTATTGAGTTTGACAGCTGTCCAGCTGCATTCAATCACACTCTTATTGATGTATCACTGTACAATGCTTTGATTGGTTCCATGAGCGAAAGTGAACATCTTATTTTCTCCAGTTTGCCTAAAGCCTGGACCAGATCTATAGAGGCTCAGAATACTGTTGGATGGCCTTCCAACACTCTCGCCTTTAAAATGCTAATCAACATGATATTGATAGAAGTGCCGAGGTTGTTTCCAAAGACCGTTCGGTACGGGTCCACTGTTTTTGCCTCATCTGCCAGTCCTGGAAGTCGTCCAAAATCAGGGCCCCAAATAGCTTACCTATAACATTCAGTAAAGCTATTGGTCTATAGTTTTTGGATTGCTTTTTGTGCCCTTTTTGTAAATTCAGACTATATTAGCCATTTTCCGGGAACCGGAGATGTTTCTTGTGGCGAGACATCTGTTGAAGATCTTTGTGATCAGTAGTGCCCAGCCTTCCGGATCTTCTTTTAGGTGCATATTGGAGATTCCATCTGGGCCCAGAGCTCTGGAGTTTTTCAGCGTCTTTATCTTTTTCAAAATGTTTGTTTTGTTGAATGTTGCGATCCAGTCGTGAGGAAAGTGGGTTGTCACTTCCGGTTCTACAGGAATTTTCTGTTTGAACAGGTTGGTAAAATGCGATGGCCATTGTTCTTCGCTAACAAAATTTTGTATAGTTGTGTTTGTAGATGTTGTAGTGCTTTTGATTATTGACCAAAAGTCTTTAGAGTTTCTGCTACCGACAGCTCGTAACATTGACTCCGCATCATGTTAATATAATTTCCATCGAGAGGTTTTTAACGAAGATTTGTAACTTTTTTTGGTTCTGAAGCGAGAGCAGCATTCTCTCGGATGGAGTGTTTTTGCGCACATTTTAAGGCTTTTCTCGAAGTTGCTTTCCTCGTCCTAAGTTCCTCGTTATATTTGTGAAGGTGCAGATTTTCCAGACCGGTTCTTGTTGGTCTGGGGTGTAAGTAAGGGACGAGGAGTGGTCGGTAGTCCAAGTTTTCTGTTCTCGACTCTTCAGTATTCAGACAGATTTTATGATTGTAAGCAGTTGTGATGGAAATGATTGCTTCTTTTGTCAGCTTCAGCGTGGTCCCTTGTGAGTTGACTTTGACCTGGTACGGCATGGTCATATGTGTGTCTCTGAAAGAAGACCAGGTTGCTGTTAATAAGTTGTGGTCACTTGAGGTAGTTTTAATCACCTCGAATGATTCCACAAGTGAGTACAGTTCTTTAGAGGCATATATATAGTCAATGGTGCTTTTGTGACTATCCCTTTCCCAAGTCAGAATGGGCGATAGGGCTTTATCTAATGAGTTAAGATTGTAAAGGTCACGAGAGTCCATAAGGTCAGACCATGCTCGGCCTCTTATCCGCACTTGTGCTTTGTGGTTAGACTTGATTAAGGTAACATGATTTGTTTTTCCTGAATCCGGGCAAATAGCGTTTACATTGCCACATATCAAGATGTGGTCCACGTTGTATGTGCAAGTTGTTTCCGTTAATATAGTTTCTATGCTATTTATGAAATCTCTGATGGAGTGCACCATAGAGTTCCAATAGATGTTAAGTAGTAAGATACTATCACTCTTTGTACTCCTAAGTGACCTCTGGTTTTTGTCCCATTCTAAGAGAATAGCTTGGATAGCAGAGGATGATGCCAAATTGCAATCTATTTGCACGCTTCCTCCTTTGCGGACTGCTGTTAAGAGGCCAGAGGTCGGGCGACCTTTCATTCCTTTGTATGACGGGGCAAGTAGGGCCTGGAAGCCATCTATGCTCGGAGAATATTGAAGCCAGGTTTCTTGTAAGCTTAAAAGGTCAAATTGGCCTATGTTGATCTCACCCGCCTGCGTGAGGTGGGTATGGCCTCTAGTGTTCCATGATCCAATGGTGAGTCTTTGTTGAACGATCTTGATATTTCTTAACGTTCTTTTGGATCTAGTAGAGGATATTGTTGGTTGCTATTTCCTAGTATAGCAAGCCAATGCTGCCGGAATCCATGGCCACCTTTTCGAGTTGTTGTCGTCATTCTTTTGTTGCCCTGTTGTTGTTTGAGCTGGGATTAAGTTATTCCTGGTATTTTCGTTGAGGGTTGACCTACGACTCGGTCCTGCCGGTTTACGAGTTGAATTTCTCTCTGTGTCTCTCCGTCGGTCGCCCTTGACCAGTGTTTGTTCTGTTATTGATTTCTCTCGAGGTTGGTTATTATTGGGCCTGTTCAGACCTGTCCGTCCTTGTTCTCTGAACCGCACCTTCACCATGTTCCCAATGAGGATTCCGACCAATCTTGGCAAAAAATATCTTGTTTTTTTCCCCTAAATTCCTGCAAAATACCCCACTTGTCAATTATTGTAGATTTCAGAGAGGACAGCAAAGAGTCAGGACTGGAAGACATAATTTTTATGTATAGTTTTCCTCTGTTCATATCAATAAGAGTGGCTAGGGCTATCAATCCCATCTCAAGTCTTATCGCTGCAACAGGGGTATAATTGGTAATCCCCAGAATCCTTCTCCAAACTAGCCCTTCCAAACCTTCAGATCAATTGCCCCAATCTTCATAGGATGATTCCAAGGCATATAGAAAGGCTGCACACAGTTTCTGCTTGTAGATATTTAAGATTCCAAGCAGACTTTATCCAGCCGTCTTCTTGGAGAAGGTCATTACAGCAGCCACAATAGATAGCACTTTTGCCCTCTTGTTTTGCTGCACTACTTCAATTTTCTTTATTTCAGATGAAAGGTCATACCCAAGATATCTGTAACAGGCTGTCCTTTTAATATGGCACAACGGGCTGTTAATTCAAGCGCTACTACAGCATTTTTTGCCTACTGCCATAAATTGCGTTTTAGCTACATTTATTTTTAAGCCATTTAGTTCTGCATATTTAGCTACCGCTTGGGCACTGTGAGAGATTCCTATAAAGGTGTCATCCATAATAATTAGGTCATCTGCATAACCAATCCATCCCACTTTACAACTTCCTATTTTTGGGAATGCATTTAACTTTTCTACAAATATACTACCAAAGTCTTCATGAAACACACTAAACAAGATGGGTGCAAGAGCGCACTCCTGTCTAACTCCCCTTTTTATAGATATCAATTTAGACATTTTACCACAATTATCAAACCTGACTCTTGCAGTATTATTTTCATACATCATTTTTACATGAATAGAGTAGATTTTCCGGCATACCCATATTTTCCAGTTTTATAAACAATAGATATAGTGGTAACTCTTGTTTACATTTGGCTTGTTCTATAAGAGTATTTATGACAAAGATGTTAATATTAGTAGAGCAGCCCTTTCTAAAACCAGTCTGAAACTTACTTATGCTTTTGTCTTTGGCTATCCATATGTTAATTGCCTTCAGAATTATACTGCAGAATATTTTACTTGCAACATCAGTTAATGAAAGAAGACAATCATTTTCTGGCAATAATCTTACACCTTTCTTGAAGACAAGTACAATATGAGAACTACTCCATGATTCAGGCATAATACCTGTATTTATTATCTTCTCATAAAATATCACAAGAATATCAGACCAAAAGTCCAGGTTATCTTTCATAATTATATTACATATGCCGTCAGCTTCTTAATAATAGCTATTACTTCATCGCGGTCTATGTTTAGATTTAGTATAGGTTTCTTTTCTAATGGAAACACATCACCAGAACATTTCTCACTGAGATAGTTTACCCATATAGTCTCATTGATGCTGCATATCAAATCATCCTGCCCATTACTAGTGACACTTTTTTAATTGGCCCAGAATTTATTGGCATCTCCATACTGCAAAATCCTGGCCCTCGGATGCTCTATATCTTTTAAACCAGGTTCTATATTCATATTTTAATTATTTGTTTTTTTTTTTTTTAAAAAAAGGCTTAATCAGAATGTAAATTTGGTCAATAGACCTAATTTCCCAATGAAACTTTTTCTTTTTCAAGCCTATGATCTTATCATAGGATCTACCAGATTTCCCTCCCTGAATATTGGATGAACATTTGGCCATAGTCATAAAGCCATGCATACATGTAGACAGCCAGACTACAATTTCATCGGCAGTCTCCATATTCCTATGCTCACCTCTCATTCCTCTACTCCAGTTTCTAGCTTTGTCTGAGTTTCTATCAGACCAGCCCAATCTATTTCTACTTTTAGTTAAATTTAAAACACCAAACTTATAATAATACAACACCTTCTTATTAATAGCGGCATATCCAAGGACCAGGATCGCATGATCACTAAATTCATTAAATGAAATGTGCATATCAATTATCGAGGGATACATCCTTTCATCAACAAAAAAAAATCCAGAGTGGATGTACATAGGCCATTGCACCAGGTAGGGCCTGTCGGCGCATCACGACTTACAGACCCATTCACAATCCTTAAAAAAAGGTCTGCAAAGAAGGTTTTCCATCTCATATTTTTCTGATACCTTTTCATTAGTGTCCCATGTTACCTTTTGTTGTTCCAGCATCAGCAAGGCCTTTAGCATTGAGCTCACCCCCGACTAAAAGGTTAACATTTCTATCTTCGAAATATTTACTGATTAAGCCTTCAAAAATATTTTACTGAATCGCCAAAGTGATATCATCACCGGGAGGGTCATATACATTAATTAATAGAATATTCTGTTCTTCTTCCAATTGTATTTCAATCATTAATACATTCTGATTGAACTCCACCAGAAGACATTCCTACGAGTGAATATCATTGGCTACCAATATCGCTAGACCTCCATAGGGTCTTCCTTTATCACCCCTTTTAGCATGACGAAAGTAAGAGTTGTAACCATCAAAGTGGGCTGAGCCCAGCAGCCAAGTTTCTTGTAGAAATACAATTTCTGCTTTATTAAATAGACTGTTCGAACCATTACGGTCAAAAAGGTGTTCATGTCCTCTGGTATTCCAAGAGATGATTTTAACATCACCTCACTTATGAGTAGTGATTGGAGGTACAAAGGAACAGAGCCACTACCAGTGCGACTTCACAGTAGTATCAGATAGAACCTCTGGGTCAGTTCTCACTAAATGTCTTTCCTTTCCAGTCTCATTCCTGTCGAACTTATCGACTTTCTTTTCAACCTTAATCAAGACATGTTCTTTACAATTATAGTCCAAATCATAACCACCTCTATTCAATTGTGCTGCTTTATCTCCAATTAAACATACCACATCTTCAGATAGGGAGTGAACCTTTGTTACAAAATTGTGACACTTTTCCACAAATTTAAAGTCACTGCTTTTAATAATCCTCAGTGGTAAAAGGTAGTTAAGTATCTCCAAGAGACTACTTCTGTTTATCAACTTCTTCTTCCTATTATTTGAGTTCGAGATGGTGAACAATTTCGGTGGCAATTGGCGTTTCATCACAGCCAGATCTTTCTTCCTTTCCCTAGGAAGAGTGGGCTTCACAATATGCACTGACTCATCCTCTGCTCTGGTCACATCGCAGATATTCTCATCGTCAACCAATTTGGTGGAAATTGCACTGCTTTCCAATGATAAATTGGACCCTTCCAAAGAGCTTCCACTTGATTCATCTTCGATTACTTGTGCTACCAAACTGGGTTTAACTCTCTGTGAAGTAGTACCAAGGAGCCAGTTGGTTAAATTGCCAGTTTTAAGAGCCATTGTTTTCGCTCTTCGCGCAGCTTTCTTTCTTGCTTGTTTAGATGAGCATTTTTTTTCACCATCATTTTTATCTTTTGCCTCCTCACTTATTGCCAGTTTAATCATAATTACAGCTCTTAATTTCTGTTTCCTTCTCCTTTCCATTTTAGTAAGCTGACAGTCATCCTCGTCATAACTCCCCAACAGAATCTCTACCTTGGTGGACTCCATATTCTCAGGGTCTTTAACTATTGGGATTAAATTAGGTACTCCCGAAGAGATAGAGCCATGCACTTTAGGACATATGCAACTTTAGTATCAGATCGATTACATCTCACCAATCCGGCAATACAGTAGCATTTTTTTGAACCTGGCAAGGGATGGTATGTGATAGTTTTAGCAAGATCTTTAATACAAAGCTTGTAGCAACATTATGTGCCTCCAAATCTTTGAACCTCTCAATATACGTGCTTTTAGTGCCTTCCAGATTGTCCAGGGATGTAATATGCGTTCGGCAGTCTGAATCCCTATGAAGGGTTCCGTCAGCCAGTGCTGTAAGACAGGGTGAGCATGATAGAGGCTCCGGTACAACACCTTTACGATTTGGAGAAATGTCATTTGTTGCAATCCCCAATGAATCTGGAAGCCTATTACTCTCCTTGAGGACAGCTGCCTGTTCCAAATTCATTATTTGACCTTCCAAGCTGTATCATAAATTCACCAGAGAGTTGTTATTGTCGAGTTCTGCCATGGTACATGCACCTTCATTAATCAAGGCACCATTAGGATCAGGCTCCTCATGTATTTCAATTAACACATTCTGGTCCGGAAAAAAGTTAGTGATTTTATTAGATTTTACAGTCTCCAGTTGTGGGAGTTTTTCAGCTGTAGTCAACTCATTATTCACAGCGCCTTCTTTTTGTTATTGGCTTTTTGTTTGCTGTGCAGCTTCATTGTTGCAGAGAGTGTACTCCGTACCAGGGAAAAAGAAGAGTATCTGCACGGAGACGATTGATTAACAAAAAGAGACTGATGGCTCCAAAGCTACAGACAACAGCAATCACCACTAGAAAGGCTAATTAATCACCGCTCAGCAACAGCCAATGATCGTATCACTTACAAACAAAGTTCGAGTATAGTATGACACCAGTAGCCAGACCGTTTCACAGTCAGCCCGCTATAATCCAATGTGATGAATATCCTCCAGTAGCAAATAGGTATTCAAATGTAGAGGCTTCAAAACAATACCTTGCGGTTCACTTCATGGGTAATCCACTGATAACATGTATGCGTTTCAGCTCCCAATATCCCTGCCTGCCTACCTGCTTCAAACTGAAAATAAAGTATCCAAAGGTAAGTTTAGGAACCAGCTCAGGCTGTCACAACAACAGTTCAAAAGCACCCACAGCCCACAGTCGCCGCAGTCATGATTATTCCCACTTGCCGTCCAATCCGCTTTTGTTATACATATTGCAAGAAACTGAAGTACCGCGAATCAAGCAGCGTACCCGACACCGGGACAGATATCACAGATCACTTATCCATGAGTCAGATATATTGAATTCCTTAATGCTCCCTCACACCCTGTGTACTGCAAGCTGTATTCACTTAACAGTCACTTTGCAGTCTGCTTCGCGGAGCACGCAAGGTTTAGTAGAAACAGGGAGCAGAGCCTCCAGTAAATCCACAGCAGGAAAGTAGAACACAAGCAAAGCACTGTCACCAGGTTCAGCAGGTACTGTAGACTGTTTTCACTTAACAGTCACTTCACGGTCCGCTTCGCGGAGCACACAAGGTTTAGTAGAAACAGGGGGCAAAACCTCCAGTAACTCCACGGTAGGAAAGTAGAGCACAAGCAAAGCACTGGTAGCAGGTTCAGCAGGTACTGCAGACTGTATTCACTTAACAGGCACTTAGCAGCATGCTTCGCGGAGCACACAAGGTTTAGTAGAAACAGAGGGCGGAACCTCCAGTAACTCCACGGCAGGAAAGTAGAGCACAAGCAAAGAGAGACTATATGGAAGAAAGCTAGACACGAAGGTGGGGAAAAAGAGAGCATAGAGTTATTGAGGAGGAAAAGAGGAGGTGCACGAGAACAAGGAGAGGAGGAGGAAGAGGAGATAGCAGAGGAGCAGGAGTTGCACAAGACATGGAGTAGTAAGCTAGAGGCATGTCTGAAAACTATGTGCTTGGAGAGACTGTGGCAGAGTCTGAGAATGGCACAAAGGGGGTTAAGCCTGGAATCCCCAGGGCCCATTGCCATGTTTGCTAAGATCTTAAAGAGAGTGACACCTGGCGCATGTTTAGACAAAGTAGCACCAGGGGTGGTGGTGCCAATAACACATCAAGGAAAGAAATACATCCTGGCAACTTCTCCGAAAGCAAAGAATCCAACTTCAAGAGCCAAGAAAGAAGTGCTGGATCCCTTAATCCTCAAAATACTGTGAGTGATTGTTCAACACCTCGGTGACAAAGACTAAGCAAAAGAGAGAAGGACTGAATGACAAAACAAGCAACAGAGAAAGAAAGCCCGATTACTTCGTATTCTTTGATTCCCCACAGTGCAAACTAATCTCTTAAACGTACTTGACCCTTAGAGTTCCTTCTTGACCCATCAGCCGTGACAGGCTTTAGCAATAACTTCCAAAGGAATATACAACTGGAAAGTGAATAGCCGTCTTTGCACACAACACATACTCGAGAGTTCATTTTAGAGGAGAAATCTTTTGAAGGGAATAATCCACCAGTATGCAGCAACGCACGCGCAGTTTGAAGTAAGTTGCCTTTTCTATGTTGACTGGAGTATAGTATGCCTGTGGCCACTAAATATTCCTTAGGCAGTAAGGCACGCCTCAAAAAGAAAGATATACAGCCTGCAGGTATTAGAATAAAAACAATACAAAACAATTAAAATATAACTGAGGCAGTGGCATACCTGCCAACCCTACTGATTTAGGGAGTAGGCTACTGCTTTTTAAGCAGTCCTACCGCCTACAGATTTTGGTGACAGATCCTACTGCTTTTTACAGTGGCAGGTAATTTATGTGACTCTAAGGCAATTAATCTGTCTGTGTGGTGGGCGGGTAAGTGATACATTTGAGTGATGGGCTCAGATCAATCCACTGCCCTGACCACTACATGACTCTTCCCTGCGCTCTTGCCGGCCTTAGGTGAACCAACAGTGAAGGCAAGTGGCAGAGCGTACCACCATCACACAGCCTCTGCCTATCAGACTGAGGAGAGTATCAGTCTCCATGTTGTTCAGTGTTCAACCTGCACTGCAGGAATACATATGTACTGCCCAGGCTGCTGCTACAGGCAGTGGAACACGTTGCCTACCAGCTCTGTGTGATTCCCTTCTGTGAAGTTAGGGAATTGAATTTGGTGTTAACTTGCCATTCACAATTATACATTTTAAACATTTGAGCATCTTTCCATGTTGTGCTGTTTAAAGGGTTGTGTATTTTAGAATGCTCCAGTGGTGCCAACAATGTATGTTTTGTAATTTCCTGTGATGCTAAGTATTATTTTTGAAACTTGAAAAATTCTACATCTTTTTGATCACAGAATGTTGGCAAGTATGCAGTGGTGAATTAATTAACACGTTGTGAGGAGTCAAATGCAGTTACTAAAGGGAATATATATTACTGCTTTTTTGAAACCGCAAGCTTCTTTACAAATTGAAAAAGATCTTTGGGAAGCACACATAAGTAACAATCAAGCCGCAGTACATACGCAAGCATACCTTTCTGCCATCAACCCAATAGATAATAACTCCCTTTTTAATCTTTGGTACAGTCTCCAGAAGGAGACCGTGCCGCACTGGACTTGGAGCGAACCGACGATGGTGAGCCAGTGGACGTTTCTGCAACGTTGGGCAATATATCTAAAACACCAGACTCAGAATAAATTACAGAATATGTTCAGACCTTCTGTCCCCTATTTACTTCTAAAGTTTCCTGGATAGATACATATGAGGAAGCTCCCGATAGACAGGTAGAAATTATGGTTATGCTGAAAGCCTTGTTATCACTCTGCAATTTCCTGTACCGTGAACAGCAGAGTATTAAGAACTGATTAATATGTCTAGTCGATACGGTGATGGAAGCTAACACCCAGAAGGGTTTAACGGAAGTAGAAGTGGACAATACAAAGTTGAAAACATTGGAAGGAAAGAAACAGGACTCAGTAATAAGTATACATGCAACAGAAATGCAGGATAACTATTGTCAGACTGAAGCTCCGGGGTAGTGTAACGAGAATGTGACCAACAAAGAACCGGCCTATAATAAAAGAAGTAAGAAATCTGTGATTAAGAAAATAAACAAGAAAAACGTGGTGTTCAATATAAAGTGCAAGTCATCCCTACTTCTAAGAAGATAAAAAACAGGGAGGCCATGGAAGCATTATGTTTGGTGACTCACATTTCCTCAGTTTATAGTGATGGAGAGCTATTTGGAATCAGCGGGCCATTATCCCCCTAAAAGATACGTAAACCTAAAGGGCTGATCAACATTAATAAATCATGTAAACCGTTGGATAAATGGATAAAGGCACACTGTAGAACAACTGCCTCAGTGGGAAAAAAGTGCAAGGTGATTGAAAGTGCCGAAAGTCAACAAAATTAGCAACCCCAATTATCATTATTATTTTTTTAATGTTTGGTTTATTACAAACCTTTCATATTTCCAATTATTCCAAAATATCTCAAATGTATATTCTTAAAGTCTTAAAATATTTCTGCTTCTTAACAAGCAGAGAGGAATCGGAAAAAACAGAATACAGCATTTCTCAAATCACTTTCACATATAGCGTAAAATTTCAATCAAGAATATTGTTACTCCGAAAATCATCACTGTACTCTCTCCAATTATAAACATAGACCTCCAATTATAAACATAGACCAACATTCCTCCCTTGTCAAGGATTCTAGATTATTGCATACATCACCCAAAAATGTTCTTATCCTTGTCAGTGTGTTACATTCTAACAGTAGGTGCTTTGTGGACTCTGTAAGATCTTTCTTTTTACAGACTCTACAATAAAACTCAGACGTCGGTATCTGACCCCGTACACTAAGCACCTTTCTGGTAGGAAGAAGATTTAACCGTAGTCGCAAAAATATATCTTGGAGGCAGGGGGAAGGAAACTTTACCAGGTATTTTGGAAGGACCCTGTTAGGACTCACCGGTACAGTACTGGAGGCGGGAGTTCTAAATGTGAATTCACAGTAGCCGTAGAATTCTTCCTACAATTGTAACTCTCTGCTGTTACAAAGAAGCAGGCAGAGAGATCCAATAGTTGGAAGAGGAGACACACCACCGCACGCCAACTATGAAAAGACAAAAACACAGTATATCAGAATACTAGATACTGAATCACACTCACTCCCTAACTCTAGGTTTACTACCAACTTGATCAGTTAGCGAGATGGTAATAATAGAGGTGGTATGGGTGAAGATCCTCCTTGGTAATCAAATCCAACCTAAGAAGAGGAACAATAGGAGTACTAAGCTAAAGCAACATGAGCAAGTCTACACAAGGCAAACGGGAATAGGAAATAGGGTGAATAGGAAATAGGGTTTCAGGAAAATCTAGACAACAAGACAGGAGGGAAGATCTTACCACAGGATCCGGGATTACAAAAGATGTAGGAGCAGGTCCATAAACAATCCAACAGACTATCCAGACGGCACAAGTGCGCCTAGGAAAACCTATCCCGATGGCACGAGGACGCCTGGTTGATTAGATCTGCTAAGCGTCTCTAGTCCATAGAAATATCCGGAGATGACGAAGTTGGAACCTTTTTGATGAACATATGAGAGAACGTGATGCTAAAATAAGGTTGGACTGGTGAGTCAGCAAAGAGCAATCCGTGAGACAAAGGTGAAGTCATACACTTGCAAGCTGTAAGGGGTCAAAATCGGCGTGCAAAAGAAGTCTTTTAAGCAGAAATGAGGTCGGCACTTGCAGGCTGCAGGGGTTGAAATCGGCATGCAAAAGAAGTCCTTTGGGCAAAAATGAGGTTGGCACTTGCGGGCTGCAGGAGTAAAATTCGGCAGGCAAGGGAGTCCATTAGGCAGAAATGAGTTCAGCAACCAGGTGGGTACGAGAGCAAGGAACAGAGGAAGGGAAGAGTTAAAGGGACAGGAATACACGCACCGTGAGGATGACAAGGGACAATGTGTGTGAGATCAAAGGACTAAACAGGACTAGGAAACAAAATAGTGAACCAAAAGCAAATGCAGACAAAAACTGAAAGCAAAGCACAAAGCTTAAACCAGAACTGTAGTCCAAACACTTCAGTCAGAAGCAACGACCACGGGTTTGTGGACAGGCTTTATTCGTATCCTGTCACGTGTATTGTTGTCATGTGACTTATTTCTAATGACGGGACATTTTGTTGCAAGCTTACCATATCTCCATGGCAACAAAGAGCGGGTGAGAAACGTGGCTGTCCTGTGTAGAGGACGAAATGTTTTGCTCGCAATATTTCTAATGTTTCCAGTATGGATTTTAGAGCTCGGAGAAGTAGAGCAAAAACGGAATGATCCTGGCCGGGCAACGTGATTCCTAACAGACCCCCATAGATCTTATTTAATGAGAGAGGTGCAGTGCCAAATTATATTGGTTCCTACTATCCTGGGTATTAATCCAGTCATGTGGCCAAATTTTGTTTTGAACCTTTTCGAGATTATTACACAATATCTCTAGGGATAGATCTAGAGTCATTATCCATGTAAGGCATTTCTGTTTCCAAGTGTCAAGGAGCCATTCCGGCCTCTGTTTGTCACCATTTCGAAGAATATCCCTCTGGGGAAGCTTACCTTGCATACACACTCGCTGAAATATTGCCAAGGACTTCCAAAGTATAATTGATTGAAGCAACTGTGAACCCAATTCATACCTCACTAGGGACATAATGATCGTTTTAGGGAGGCCTAAAACCTTTTTCCAAAAGGCACCCTCCAGATATTCCCAGATTTGCCCTTGCAGATTAAAGGCAGTTTCTGTGTCATAAGATAAGATGGGAACCACCTTCTGTTTGTAGAAGGTAATAATCGTCAGGATTGTAAACTTGCCATATTTCCTATGGAGCAGCGGGGCATGTCCTGAGAGATTCTTACATTTAGATTTTAGTAAAAGCATCCAGCGACCTTCATTCATACTACAGTTAATCGAGACCCCTAGATATGTAAAAGAGTCCACCCAATCCAATATTTGATTTCCCATACACCATTTAAACCCAACCTTTTTTTTTGCTATATCCTGAAGTTAGGACCATCATCTTAGATTTTCTTTACATTAAATCGAAGGTCATTCTGTTTCATATAGTTCTCCAGCTGATTCAATCTCCTTTGGAGTCCTATAGCTGTCTGGTCAATCATGACCAGATCATCAGCATATAGGATCCACAGGATTAAGGTGTCATATATTTTGGGTGGGAAAGCTGTTATATTGCCCCGCCCTTCACCCAAATCCAGAAGATACAGGTTGAAGAGTATTGGAGCAAGAGGGCACCCCTGTTTTAGCCCCCAGAATGTATTGATTCTTTCAGAGAAGATCCCCTCTGCTGACAATCTCACTTGAACCAAGGTGTCTGTATGAAATGCTTGTATTGCTTGAAGCAAATCCTCTGGGCATTTCTAGCCTTGTAGTTTAACCCACAACCTTTCCTCACTGACACTGTCAAAGGCCTGTTCTAAATCTATAAAGGCCAGATATATTTTAGTTTTCATTCCAATAGCGCTTAGCTTTAGCAGGTTCAGCAGGAAGAGGTTGAGGTTTGTGCCAACACCTAACAAACCCGGATTGTCTCGGATCCAAGTGATCAATTTCCAAAGCCCACGCCCTCAAATGTCTCAACAAGATAGAATCGAAAATCCTTCCAAAAATATAGAGAAGCGCAATTGGACGATAGTTTCTCAGATCTTCTCTGTCGCATCTCTTTATTATTGGAATGATGGATGCTGCTTTCCCTGATGCAGGGACTTCTTTCGCTACTAATATCTCATTAAACAACAAAACACAAAAATATGCCCAAGCCCCCAGATTCTGTTTTAGTATATTGTTCATAGGCCCATCTGGTTCCGGTGCTCGTAAGGTATTCCATTTAGTTATAAAACCCTCAATGTCCTCTTTACCAATTTCAATCTGCCATTTTCTAAGAGGACCAGTATCCTCAGGATGCTTCCCACTTTTGGGCTTAGCAAATAGAAGTGTAAATTGCTTAATCCAGCTCTCTTCAGAGACCACACTCACTAGTGCCGCAGGTTGAAATTTTATGTCATTATTGAATAAGGCTCCTAAATTCCTTGTATTAGATTTACAGATTATTTTAAGCATATGCTCCGCATCGCTTGTATTCTTTGTGCTTTTGAGGCTTTCATCCAGTTTCTATATTGCTGTTTTCTTTATTTTCCTAAAACACAGGCTTACGCCAAGTTCCATTTTATTTAATCTCCACAAATCTTCACTGTAACTTTTCCTTGTCTCAATTAGATCGCTGCCAAATGTATGCAATTTAACAAATTCAACCCTGGGTCCATTACAGGGTTTTTCCCTAAAATCTATTAGTACAGTTGCGTAATCGAAGGGGTCTTTCTTCTCATGCACCTGTTGCGCATATGACCCTATGATGGGACTCACCTCATAGGGTTTTATTCTCAATCTATTACCCCATTGGGAAACCTCTAGTTTTAGCATAAGGGCTACACCAGGCTGTTTTTGCATGCCTTTCCAGGAGATCATTATTAAATAATGATCAGTGGTCTCCATTGGTAGTATTACTAGCAAATCAATCAATTCTATCATCTTCAGTGATTCAAAGCTGTAATCCAAATGTGCTTTCTGTGTACCCTGCACCATGTACATCTCCCCGGCCTATCACCCGTTGTTTGTCCATTGAGAATATGGAAGCCCCTTTCATTCAATCCTCGAATCCACATGGCTGCACTTGCCTGCAGGTCCACTTGCAGAATCACCATCCCCTTGGTTATTCAAACACTGGATATTTAAATTCCCACAGATCATTATATAAGGGTCCACTAATTCTATATATGACTCATCAATTAGTGTGATTACCGCATTTATAAAAGCTGCAGATCCAATCTTAGCCCAATTCCAATATAGGTTAAACAGTACCAGCGTCTTCTTTGTGAAGCCCATAGAATTATGCCATGTGCAGGTCAGCCTTTGTATAAAGGGATTAGGGTTTCTTGATTCTATAATGAGATCCCCAGCCCAGATTTCACCAAGGTCAATAAACATGAGTATGGTCGGCCTCTGAGACCTTTTGGGCTGGATTCAATAAGGTCACATAATCGTCACAAATAGGCATCCTACAGAGCCATGGCTCTTGAAATAATACAATATCATGTGCCTGAATACTCATATCATTCCTATTAAAGAGATGCATGAATCCTCTCGTATTCCAAGAGGTCAGCCGAAGGACCGCAGGATCTTTCTTCAACAGTTATTTGTCGCCCGATGCTGTCATTGAAGCCGCTAACCATGACCAATCTTCATTCTTATCTTGGGTGTTGTCATTATCCCTTTCCTCCAACGCTTCCCTATATTGGGGATTTGCAGACTTAAAGGTCACTTTTAGGTTGGCCACAAACTTCTCTAGGGGCTGCTCGTCCTTTGTCTTTATCGAATAGCTCCTTATTCGAAGTTTGATGTTGATTAAGTTTCCCTTCATTTCAGCTTGTATACGGCAAATTTTTATTTAATTTAAGCGAGCCTCTTCTGTTATTTCAAAGCCCAATGGTAGAAAATCAGCCGCTGCTTACAGCGGCATTGTACGGACCAGTGTATGATCTGATATAATAAGTTATTTATAACGCGCTTAATACCCAGAGGTTTCTAAGTATGGACCCGGGGATCGAACTTGTGGTGCTCCATGTCATCTTGTTTCCAAGGCGAGCATTTTGCCCCTGAGCTATCCTCCTGAGATTTCATAGTTTAAGTGTAGGATAACCCAATCAAAGGACTCCTCATTTACAAACTGTACTATGTGTATATCTTCCATGACAATGTTGTGTAGTTTTGGAAGGCAGTGAAAAAGTTTCATCACATTAGCTTTAAAATTAGCCCATCATCACAAAATGCTAGTCTATCTACCAGCACATTTATTCTTGATGTAAATGCCACATGAATGTTCCCTGCTGATTTCCTCTATCCTGCCATCTGTCACTCCCTTGGAGATTCAGTTGTATTCATAGACAGTTTTTGGGCTCTACTTATTAATGCTTGTCACTCTTGTTACAAAGTTTGAAAATAGAGGCCCCCCTCTTTTTTTAGGCTTTTCTCCAGCAATTCTTCTTTTAGCTGGTTCTGGCGACCTGCTATCATTGTTATCCATAGGCAATTGTTTGTTGGCACTATTTCCATCTTCTGAGATCGAAGAGAGGTCCATTCTTTCCTCGTACTCCAAGTCATCTTTCTCTAGCTCTGAAGCACATTCCAGAAAAGCTAATATCCCTAAATAACCCTCCACATCTGAAAATCGTCCTCTTACTTGTTTATTTCCTCTTTTTGAAGGGCTCATTTCTCTTTGATGTTATTAAAACTCACCCAAACACTATTTTGTAGGTTGAATGTGCTTGTCGTGGTCTTTGGGGGCATGTTCAGGTTCTCATACATGCCTGTGATCCATTAGATTTAGCCTTATTTGTCCCATGCCTGTTTTTGGGCTTTTTCTTTTGTAATTCGGTAGGACAGTCTTGGGGCTGCTGATGTTTTTGGGCATTTCCACACTAGGAACAGGGTTTCACAGTTTGTGCCTTGATCCCCGATAGTGATGGGTTATCCACCTGTATAATCTGCAACTTTTGGGAGATTTCTGCTATCACCAGTTGATCCGACTCAACTATAGTGCTTTTCATGCCTTGTCGTTGTGCTGGAGCAGACATCACAGCCCTGAGTGGAGAGCCCACAGCACTAATATCGGGGGACCCCAGAGCGACCTCTTCTTTTAGGTCCATAGCAATCTCCTCAATGTTATGGTCTTGTGATGTCCTGCCAGAAACTTTTGTCACTTTTTGAGCCTTGGCTGACATAATCAATTCCTCCAGGGCAGTGGCCATTCCAGGTACTGTTCAGCTGCCTTGTTGGGCCAGCATTTGAAGCGCAATATATTTCCCTTGGTTAAATCTCATCCATTTCATAGTTCCCAAAATTGCGTCCATCATTATATTTTTATCAGATTCTTCACCTCATGCCAAATCATAGAGCCTTCCTTGCCATTGGGCAGATAATGTCACCTCTTTATACAGCCTCACTTGTATGGCTGTTGCAAAGGACTGTAGCTATATCAACCTGGTCTGCTTCATTGCCAATAATATAGCTTGATCTTTCGTAGTATCATTCATTGCTTCATCAAACAGTTTCATAAGTGTTTAGAGCAATTGTTAGTGCTGATATTATGTTAGATTGAAGCTTCCCCATTGCTAATTCACACAGTTGTTGCACACCTAAGAAGAGGTTTTCCTTCTCTTTGTCTATCCTTGGATGGTCAGTTGACAAGGGTAATGATGCTTGCACGACGTGCACACAATCCCCCCTCTGTGCCTCAGTTTCCCACTAGGGTTCTCTATCCAGCATATTTTGTTTTTGAGTTACTAGGTCACCCAGAGGGACAGCCGTTGAGCTGTCTTCAAGTGCAGAATCATCATAGAAAGTTTGGCCTTCATCTAGCTTTCTACCAGCCTTGAATTATATATTTGACTTTGCAGACTTAAGATTCATTGTGACAGTCTGTCGCCCTTGCTGTGCTATCGTGTTTTTAATCTCTGCTATGTCACGCGTAACATGGGTGGCCAAAGGTGAGGACTGAGTAGTCAGCATATTTCCACCCTTATTCGGGTCATGAGGAGTACTTTTCTGCTTCTTTCCTTTTCCATAAGTGTTAAATCATTCATATTCAGACAAATCGGGATGAAAGGCTAGTTCATCTAAAAAATCCCAGTCCTAATCGGTGCATAAGGAGTTGTTCCCTGCAGGCGATATCAGCTCTGAGTCTGTCTCTATCTGTCCAACTCCAAGGGTCGGCACTAGTCTCACCCACTAGCCTGGGGCTAGTCATTACTCCTGCATCTTTACCCTCCATGGAATTTATCAACCTCTGACCCTCCCACCCTCTTGCATTCCCAGGGGATCTATGGTCCTTAGGGGTCTAGGGATCATCCGCAGTGGCCGGTTCCATATGTTTTTGATGGTTTATAGGCAAGACGGGTGGTTCTGTCCTTCCCTCCCACTCCAAAAACAAGAAGTGTCTCTCGTATTTCAAAGTTATTGCGGACTCGTCCCCTATCAGAGTCAGGAATAACATTAGGTTCAAAAGGATGAGGGGAGCTCACCTCCATCGTAGTTGCCGAGCCCTCTCAAAGTTTTCCTTGACGGCACATACATGGGCCGCTTGACACCATGGGTCTCTCCCAGTAAGTTTGTTGACTAAATGTCACTCTCAGTCAGGGAGAATCAGGGCCTCGACTCAGAAATGACCAGCTTTCAGCCGAACACCAAGGCTCCGATATTGATACCACTCAACTGCCGCTGACTGCTGCAAGCAGTAAAACTCAGCTGGACTCTGCAGGGCTCTGAAAGGGTTTAAGAGTAGGCATACCCCTTCTCTCCACCAACAGCATAGACAGCCTCCAAGCACAAGCGACTGCTGCAGACTACAAAATTCAGCCTAAAAAGGTTACTAGGGAGGATAAGATTCGAATACCTCAGTTTGTGGAAACTACCAATAAGGTTAGGATGAACAAAATGCACTATACTGTGGGGTAAAAAGACAGCTCCAGAATGACAGAGATGGAGAGGCCATGCTAGGCCTCCATTGTGCACATGAATCTGACTAATGTAGAGTTCCATTGAAATATAAAAGCCAGTACAAGACATAGCTTTCCGATATAAGGCCTAGTGAATGAACAAAAATTGGCCTATTTCAACTTAAATAAAATAGCAAAACACCAAGCTGAATGAGAGTGTGCATTAAAACTGGAATGTTGTTAACTGTGTCCAATGGATTCCAAAAAGACATGTGTGCTGCAGATACTGACTTTGTGTAAACTAGAAAAAGGTGCAGGAGACAGATTTAAGGCTGCAGAGGTGCACATGGAAGAAAATAAATACATTTGAGATACTGTGCATTTGAAAGACAAAAAGGTGCAATGACGTCTTACATTTTCGAAATAAAGTAAAGTGCTAGATTGTGTCTACTGATAATAAAAGACATATTTTCCTCATATGAAATGACAGCATGTAAAGAGAAAGGCCTATTTCTTTTTTGCATGAATGAACACTGGTTCGCTGTGTTAACTGTGGCCTATCTGTGTGCATGGAACCAAGAAGAAATCTACCTCTGTTCTAATATGGTAGAAAAGAAAGATTGTCTTTATGAACAACAGGCCTAAGTGTAATCCAAAATGCAATATGGAAAGAACATTGTGCCAATGTAAAATGTTATTGTTTTAGAATTATACGTGTAACTGGCTGCTGTTGTTTTTCTCCATTGAACTGCTGGGTATCTGGAACTGTGACCATGACTTTTGGGGCTGGGCCCACCAGGGAAAAGCAGGCCTTGTTCAGTTCAAAATACAAAGAATGATGAGAGAGAGATCTGAACTGCAGTGATTCAGATAACATGACCAACAGAAATTAACCTTAAGGTCAAACCTCCCCATAAATTGTGCATTATCTCCGTGCAAAGATCTTTGAAGCTCGGGAGCAGAGGGCAAAATCACATGGGCTGAAAAGCCAGATGTCCCAGTCATGTGGTTGTGGAGAAAATGAAACTTCTGGGGTTTGATCTGAATGTGAAACTAGAGGACTCATGTAATGCATGGCCATTGATTAACATTGAATACATTTTCTCAAATAAAATGTGCAGTGTGTGCCCCAACAAGCTCATCCTGGGTTTATAATAAAGGGGATAAAAAGCTTGTTGCAACCCTGTAAAAATGAATGTTGTGTGATGTAGATAACTTAAGTTATGAAAAAATGATTATTCTTACATTTTCATAAGTCTAAGGAACTGGAAAATTGGTGAAGTGGTAGATTGTGAATTAATGTTTGAATTGAGAAGTGCGCAATTTTTTGCTATTTTGTAGCAGCAGCAAACCGCGAAAAAGGGTGGTTCCACCCGGGAAGGGCATGCCAAAATAAAATCAGTATTTTCTGACTCGTCTAAAATGTAGAATTTGAAAAATATAAAATATATAGGTTCATGCAGTTATCTGTTATCTGAAAAATCAAGGAAAAATCTGATTTTTCAACACAAAAAGGTAAAACCCACCTGTCATTTAAAATTATGTATTTTTCCTCCTCCCTCAGCTTCCATAACTCATACCTCTCAACTTCTGGTCCTATCAGCAACCAGTGGGTGTCTTGGTGGGAGGGGAAGGGAAAAACGGGTAAATCCGTTGCGTGGGAAATATAATAATGTAGGAGTGTCATCTGCCTTATAAGAGCCCTATAAGAGGTCAATTTTGCATCAGAACAGGGCCTTTTCCACTTTATTCCTGGAGGTAGTCTACTGCAGGACTCTTTTGAGGAACAAATGGCAGAGAGGCCTCAATCCTTTCATTGGAGGCAGTGACAGGGAAATCTAGAAACTAACTGGGAACCGCATTAGAGGAACAAGAGGAAGTCAGGGTGCAGGAGAGAATCCTTGACTGAAGCCCTTGACCAGATCTCTGCTGTCCTAAGAGGAGCCCTGCCATTTTCCCTGGATTCTCCATAACCAAGGCCTCCCATGTAAGTAGTCTAATTTAAAAAGCCATCAATTGTGTGGGTAACTACCTTCCTTTATCCCTTTCCATTAGGGGGTAGGTGGGTGAAAATGGGTAGACCTGTTGCACATTTTATTAAATCTCATTAAATTCTTTTCCCCAGAGAAAACCACCCTCTCTGTGGAAATAGAATTGTGTGGGGGAACGGCCTGTCTTAATCCTTCCCATTAAATTGTGGGGGGGGGGTGAACACGTGCATATCCTTAGCACCATTAATTAAAACAAATCAATTAATTCCACTGTAGAAAAATCAAGGGATGAGTGTTGTTAGTGTTTGAAACAAACAGAATTTATGCCCAATGGGTTACAGCCGGAGTAGACAATAAACCTTTGGGTGACTGTCCTTCTGAAAACCCTAACTTCTGTCCAGAAGGGGGTGGGAGACCTGAATCATAAAATAAGTAATCCCAAACTGCTAACTTTCAAGTGAATGGGTAAGGGTTAAAAATGAAATTTCCCATTTATTCCTGTGCATCCCAAACCAGAAGCCCAAATCACTGCATGTCCTTTGAATGTGTGCTGAAAAATGATTTTCCCATTGAGTTCCTTTTCCCAACCCTGTATTTCAAATAAAAGCCTAAAAAACAATTTCCCCATTTGAGTTCCTTTTCCAAAACGATTTTCCCATAGAGTTTCTTTCTCAAACACTGCCTTTCACAAAATAAAGCCAAAACGATGTTTCCATTGTGTTCGCACTCCTTGGACCTTGACTTCAAATCAGAGAAGTCATATCCAGTTGATGCCTGAAGGGTGGGGTTGCTGGGAGTAAAGTGTATTGGGACACACTAAGTAATCACTGTGTATTGTGAATGTTTTCTATTGGCTAATTTGAAATTGAATCTGATGTAAATTGTGTCTGCATATTTCATAATTCTACCTGTGTTGTTTAAATAATGGAAAGTAATTTGGAGTTGTGATATGGTGTAATGCCACAGCGTTGGTGGTAGATGTTTGTGTAATTGTTCTATCATTCTTGGTAAAAACTTAAATATGTATATTCTTACTATACACCTGCCTGGTTCCTGTCTTATTGGTGGTCCAGAGGGTATTTGTTGGGGTGGTGCAAGATAGGTTGGAAGCCTCACTAAAGTTGAATCTGTATAAGCGCTTTGGGTGTGCGTCACCTTGCTTGGGGGGGAACTCCCTGAGTTGAGAGTGACCACCTGATTAATTGCAAAAAAGCTGGGTGCTCGTCCAGGATACTTTGGTTGAGAGTCTTGACTTGTGACAGTGCAGTGGCAGCAAACTATTCATTTGGGTGTAATTGCATTGCAGTGGATGGAAAGTTGTGTTGCATTGTGAAGGTTCCATTCAGACCTGTACCCTGGGTTCCAGGGCTGTTTATAGATAAAACAGTGTTGATTATGAGTTGTCATTGTGAGAGGAAACTAAGCAGGAGCAGGGTTGAGATGTTTGCTCTTGCATCGAGAGTGTATCAGGTGCAGAACACATTTCAGAATGAGCACTGTAGAAATCAATATGACCAGGAAGCACCTATTGTCCAAATAGTTTATTAAAGGTGAATGGATAGAACATGAAATGTGGCAAGCCAGAAAGATGCAGGAGATTACCTCTGCAAATGTTGACATGTGGCAGGATAATGGGCTGTTACATCATGCCTGATAAACGTGTACCTGACACATAACAGTAAAGATGAGCAAATTAAAATGGCTCAGCTCACAGCATACATGTATTTCCAAATGCTGATCATGGAAGAAAGACACCAGAATAGTGTGGCCTCTGTGGAAAACCAGGCTGAGCTTTTGAATCAAGCCCAGAAAGTACTGGAAAAATTAGAAGTGAAAGTACAAAAGAGCCAACATTTGGAGTTAAAATTAGGAAATATTATCGAACAGTTAAAAGATGAGTTGAAAGCACAGCAGCAAGAAAATGGAGAGCGAGAGGTTCAATGTTCTGCACTGCAAGGGGAGTATAGCGAATGAGTTGAAAATCTGAGCACAACTCAACACAAATTAAATGAGCAGGTTGTTCATAATTGAGCATGCTTAGGGGACATTTTTACATTTCAAGCACAGGTTAAAAAACTGAAAGCTGAAAACAGCCAGTTAATTATTAAAGGGGTTGATTCTCAGGGGGGAATTCGATCAGATGCAGCAAGATCCGAACACCTTGAAAGAGCAGAGAGAGCAGTTGAGGGAAGAAAGTAACAAACTAAGTCAAGAGAATAGTGCCCCGTTTCAGGCAGTGCATCATTTTAGGATGGATGTGGAAAAAAGCGAGTCATGTTCTCAGGAAGTGGCTGAAATTAGGATTGAAAATGTTAAATTAATGGAACATGTGAGGTAAGCAGAGCTTGACATAGAGCAGGCAACACAGGCCAAAATTGCAAAGAGGGGAGATTAGTCCACTGAAATATAAACGCTCTGAATATGCACAGACAATGCAAGTGTCGCAGAAGGAAAATGATTCCCATTGTGAAGAGAACAAGGGACTAAGAGACCGACTAATGGCACAAATTAAAGTGCTAGAAGCCACTCAAGCACTGATGTCAGAATTAAAAACTCAGGTCTCTGCATATCAACAAGAGATAGGGACTGGGAAAAAACAAATGTGAGAGGTTGGAAAGTGAAATAGCCAAATGCAGGCCATGTGAGTGCTCGACCCTGGCCACTCTCCAGAGAGAAGTTGTGGTGCCCAGCCCCTAAGAGTTGGCCCTTCCTGCCCTCAGGCTGTTCCCGTAGTTCTGGAGATATCCTGCACTCACTCCCTGGCACAGGAGTCCGAGGCAATGCCCTCTATTTGTTCACCCAGGGCACCTCGTGGGGGCAGGTCGTGAGGAAGCTGAAGATTTTATTACATTTGAAGACAGACACAGCCAAAGGCTCAGCCTGTTGCATCATTTCCAAATACGTGCCTTCTCCCTTATCATTGGTCATTGAATGGTCCTTGGGGGACAGCATTCAGCTAACTCTTAATAGATCTCGCGTAATGAAGCTGCTGACCAGAATATCATCCCTAGAGCCCTAGAGCACTTAAACTCAGCGGGCATTCTCCAAGTGGAGTTTTGGAATAAAATCAGACTGGACAATATTATACTGCACTTCGCATCTTGCCTGGTACTAAACCTCTGACCAGCTGAACGCTTGCTTCTCCTCCTCCAAAAACATCCTCGAACCATGAGGTCTATAAAAGCCCTCCATCGAGTGTGTCTTTAGACTCTGACCCTTTACCAACCTTGACTGTAAAACGCTCAACTTGCGGGAATGGAGAGTCTGAGTGGAATTGGGTTGCTGCCTGTTTGAATGAACGTAAAAAGTAGCTGATTGCTGTCAAGGACAGGGCCCCCTGGTACGACATAACCTGTGTATCATGGAACTCCAGGGGCTTTGTCCACCTATGCGCTCTAGGGGGTTCATTCATATTGAAAAAAGATATGTTTTGTCTGCAAGAAAGGTGGCTCAGAGCTCCTCCCTCAGTCGATGGGTATGAGTGCTTGCTAAATTCTGCCTTCAAGGGTGAGAAGGGAAGACCGGCCTCAGGGCTAATTTTTGGTATCTGAAACAACCTGAAGATCTTGGCATCTGACTACGCAGCTCCTAACGCCTTTGTACAGGCTGTCGAGTTGGAGTGGGACAGCCTGCTCTACATGGAGAGGGGATTTACTTTGGTTCTAAATCTTTATTGGAACCCGGGCGAAATTGAGAAAAAACTCTTCCTGGATTCCATAGAGGAGATTTTATACTCATGGCAAACCAAGAGGAATTCAAACTCAATCTTGATCTGTGGGTATTTAAATATATTTTGCCTCACCCCTTCCGGCTTGGGGGACGTAACTCCGCAAAACAAAGCCCAGTTAGTCAGAGCAGCAGCATGTGTGGCGCTTATGGATGCATCGGGCCTCTTTATTCTAAATGGCAATGTTATAGGCGACTCTCCTGCACACGTGACCTTGCACTTGAGGACAGCTGTAGTAAATGTACTACTTTTTTTAATCAAACAACATTCTTCAAAATGCCAACTCTTTATCAATTGTACACTCAGACCTTAGTGACCATAATCCTCTCTTTCTCAGTTGGGCTGTGGAGAGAGAGAATCCTTCACCTGAAATTTACAGACCCACATTAAACATTAATGCAGGGAAAACAGAATCTCTTGGCACCCTAAGAACATGCTGAGGTTCCTTGTCCTTTTGGAGAGCTTTTTTGAAGGGGGAACTTTGATCCTAGGTTAATGTCGACTATTTACCAAGCAATATTGATCAGAATCTATGCAGAAATGCCACTTAGAAAACAAATGACCTGCCAGGGGGCCAGGAACCATTGACAATGCATCCAGGAACTGGGTACAGTCCTACAAACAGAAGCTGATATTAAAGGATGCACCAAAGATGTTAGAATGAATCAGGTCTCGGGACATTGGTACTTTTGGGCGAGCAATAACCAGTGTGGGGTGTTTAACATCGCACTATCTAATAAACCCCACTAGTGAACAGGACTGGGTAACGCATTACTCAGAGGTTTATAGGGAAGCCTGTGACGATGAAAATCACAGAGGGAGGTGTGCACAGAAGGGCCTTGGTACCTGGATTTTACAGAAGATGAAATTGAGTTAATCACAGGCCCAAGGCCTGACAGGCTGTCAAATGTAGTCCTAAAATGGGCTCACCTACTGAGCACCCTTTTTAAAGACATCCTTGCTAAAGCACACCTCCAAGACATTTGGAGGGAGTCGATTATTTTGCCAATTCACAAAAAGGGCCCTCAGGTGCTCCCTACTAACTATAGGCCAATTGTTCTATTGGATATCCCCTATAAGATCTTTGCAACTTTGATGCTAAGGAACTTAACTGGCTGGGCAAAGGGGGCTGGCAGACTGGATCCTTTACAGACTGGCTTCTGGAAAGGGGTGGGGACAAACACACATCTTTTTCTGCTGGGGCTGCTAAAAAGGGAGGCCATGGCAAGATCTAAGCCGGTATATGAAGCTTTTATTGATTTTTCCATGGTCTTTGATAGCGTGGACAGGAACCTATTATGGTCCAAATTGCCAAAATGGGGCTGCCCTGATGCACTTTTAAACATGATCATGGCTCTTCATTCAGACACGACCATCAGGGTCCGGCTGAATGCTCAGGGCAAACTCTCAACAGCCTTTCAAACCACCAGAGGTTTGAAACAGGGTTATACACTGGCCCCGTTCTGTTTATTCTCTTTACCTCCTGCATCAGTGGAATCTTTAGAAACATCTGAAGTTTCTCGCCTCGCCTATCCACACTAAACCTAGACTACTTATTCTATGCCGACAATTTGGTACTTTTTGATTGTACTCTAATCGGCCTCCAGCGGAAGCAGGACGTATTGGCGGCTTATGCAAGTCTAAACAAATTAAACATCAATTTGAAGAAATCAAAGGTTTTGGTTCTTCGACAGGCATGAGACAAAAATGCAGACATTTCCGCTGGTGTCTTAATAGGGAGGCTTTGGAAAATGTCCCTGTTAGGGAGAATTCTCCAGAATGGCTAATTTACCTTACCTACTGAGTCCCTCAGCAGCTTTGCTGGATTTCTAGGATTTATTTTTTTCCCCTGGTAAGAGTGTGAGCCTATTTTACCCACTCTTACATGTGTTTTGCTGTGTGTGTTTAACATTTTTGTGTTCATAGACTGTGGAGCTTCACCTGCTCCATAGGCATCATCTTTTTACTGTGAGTTACACAGCACCCTCAGTGCAGTGACACAGGGTTGTCTTTTTCAGACTTCCCACTTCAAACTCCATTTTCTGGGACTGACTACTGTCTCCCAGAACATGTAAAGTTGCCATTGACTTTATTAGTCTTTTTGAATTCACAGACCCAATACAAACTATCTTACATAGAGTTCTGGAAAGGGTTAATAGTTATCCCTTTTTGTCTGTCTCCGGCACGTGAAAGTCTGGGTAGGCAGGATGTGAGGTAGGGGTTTTAGGACCCCTGCCATGGGTTCCCTTGGTAACCCAAGTCACACTCTTGTTTGATTGGCTAGGTGACTGTCCGGCCAGGACAGCCACCCTGTTGTGTGAATGACAGCCAGGCTGGGTAAATGGGGGAAAACTGCATAAAAAGTCTCTGGGTCTGGAAAGGCAGAGTCGCCACTGGATCGAAAGAACCGACAAGTAGCTGACGGAAGAGGACCTCTACCACGACTGAACCGCCCGGTGAAGCCCTGCTGCAGGTCCCAATCCTCGAACTCCAACGACAGAGAAGATCCTCCCGGAATCTTCTTCCCCTGCACTGGTGGGACCAACCAGTTTGCCCAAACTGCAAGCCAGGACTCCCTCCTCTGGTCGAATTCGCTGTACAGAGCTACAGTGGGTCGGATAGCCAGGAAGGTCGGACCCTGCTTGGGTTTTAAGGAGCGCACCTTTTATTCATTGCTTTGCTCTGCTGCTGGTTTCTTCCCTGGGCAGTGCATGACCCTCCAGTCTTCCTACTTCATGTCAGTCTGACAGTCGCATCAGGAACCATGCAGGAACTTCCAGGAACGTCCGCCTCAGCTACAGCTTCTTCTCCATTTAAAAGTACTGTGCAAATCTGGTTTTTCGTTTCCAGCCGCGGTGAAAATGTGTGAAACCTTTCGCCAATCCGAGGGCTTGTCCTTCTGTACTTTTTATACTAACTTTTCTGCTGACCAACTTCGTCTGGAACTCTTGGCAAAGACTTAACCGCGAACTATCCTGAACTGTGTGATCTTGAGCAAAACACTTTTGTCCTATTGACTTGGGGCCCTAAGCCTATTTGATTTGATCCCATCACTGTAGTTCCTCTTTCTAGATTGCCCTGCTTACTTACCTGTTGGTGCTGCTCAATTTCTGCCTAACTTTGTCTTTCCCTCCCTTTTTAATTACTAGAGTGCCATTTTGCTCCCACTTCTTTTTGTGAGCTTAACTTGTCTGGAAACTAGTGGGAGTGGTGTGGTGTATTAAGAGTGTGATTTTTGAACTGCTTTACTTTAATGAATTGTTATACAACTGAATAAAAATGTATATTCTTTTACTGAGTCAGTGTTTGAATCATAGTAATTGTTGTCCTTTGTGTGACTATTGATCCTGCTCACTTGCTCTTGAGATAAGCCTGGCTGTTCAGCCATCGCTACCACATTTACTGTGTAGTACAGGCTTGTACCAAAGGTGAATTTGTACTGTCACTTGTAGTCTTCATTGTGTGTGGTGTTCCCAAAGGTTACTGCATATAATTCTGCCTAACAGTCACGACTTTTGGCATCTCAATGGACATATTCCGGGACTCCCCTTTGAAAACTAGGACAACATTTAAAGAAAGAGACTGAATCCTGACAATTGGAAAATTAAGATCATACAGCCATTTCGAAGATATGCTCATTGATGTGCATATCTTTGATGGTATGCCACCTACATACATACTTCAAATCCCTGAGCCTGTTATGGTGCAGAGCTGCTATGAGGTTGAGACTCAATTTATTACCAAAAAAAGAAATTGAGAGCGCTGAAGCCAGGATAATGTGGGAGTCAAGGTCCTGTCGCTACTGCTCTGAGCAGGGCCAGGTTCAGTCATTGCAGCATCTGCTGCTACACTGTGGGGCTCTAGATGACAGGCGCCATCACTATTTCGACCATTTGGTCGGACAATCATCCACTGGAAGAGTAGGTGTGATCTGCAAGCGAGTTATGGGCTCTCAAGATACTAACCATTGACGGACGACAGCAATGCATTTCTTTAAAGAGATTTTGGCACCAATGTAAATAGTTTGCTTTCAAATGAATAGTGATTTTTCTTTTTGTTTTTTTATATTTATGATCCTGGGTAAATGTAATGAATTTTGCTAGCTTTGTTCACATCGGTCAGTAAAATGAATTGTTATGGTATAAAATTAAGATGTTTTGTTTTAATTAAATCATTCTATGAAATTAGATGATTTATTTTTATTGAAGGTTGTTAAAGGTTATTTTATAACCATATAACAATAAATAAAAAAATAAAAAATAATAAGAAATAGCCAAATGCAAACAGGCTTTGAGGCCCCCCGACCAGTCTGGGTATGGAAAAACGATCTCCCATTACGGAGTGATGACCTCTCTACCAGGGACTTCAAGCCAACCCACCACCTCATATGTACAGAGTGCAGCTGACTTCATACCTGCCAGTTGTCAAGAACAGGGAAACATGAGCAGCTGGACTCAAGCAGGCGTGGTCCAACTGATCCAGAATTTCAGTCCTTATCCAACATCGATGAGGGTTCAGGGTTGCCAAGTAGAAGGGAAAGTGGCTGGACCAAAGGTCTCTGGGAATTAAAAAATACCCTTGCATGGAATTCTGACCAGGAGGGCTCCTATGATTAAAAGGTCAACGAGTTGGACTGGCAGAAAATGTTATGCTCACCTGGACCCCAGAGGGGTGTCGATCGGACCCGGACAGCTGCGGTCTCCTTCAACGTGATGCGTAGTGCAGAGATAACTGTCTGGACTGGCTCGCCTAGTCTTGTCTGCTGGACCCGAAGAAGTATTTTCCTGCAAGTGGAGACAGGGATTAGCCACCTGTGGGTTTTAGTGATGGCCTCCCAACTGTTCTCGCTCTCCCCCACTAATCACCTCCAATATCCCCTTAGTAACCTCACCTTATGTTTGTAAAAGATGAGCTCTCCATCCTGTGTGTCTTGCAGGGGCGCGTGGATACCAGTTACTTCACTGGTTTGAAGGCGTTGGGAGAGTTCCGGTAAGTATTGACTCTGAAGTCCCAGACGGGATTGGTAAGTATCAAGTTCAAAGAGTTCAATGTGCCCGATGTTCACTCTTGTCTCCTTCCTTCCTTAAGTTGCACTGAGTTTGTGAGAAGAAGGTCTCGTAGCTGCTGCTGGCGTTCAGGTAAGAGTCTGTGTTACCCAACGCTGTCCGGTAACTATTGCATGCGTTAACGTGTTGTTTTTCTCCCTCTTTACAGATGCGGCATATGAAAATGTGGAGAGTTATGGAATAATAGCGCCGGTGGTAAATCAGGTAAGTCTATGGTGGTAAGAGGTTGTATTTGTTGATTCCCTTGGCTCAACTTGTTTTTTCTTGTGTCTCCTAGGTGCCGGATTACGGCGAAGAAATGATGGAGACAGTGCCGGATCGAAAGATGCTGTGAGAACTGGTGAGTATGGCGCCGTGCTGGAAATGGCAAAACGACGCGTGCAGGACTGATGTACTTTCCAGGTCCGGAGATGAAATGGTTCCGGAATTAGGTGAGGAATTTGAAATAAGTTTGTTTTCTAATCTTGTCCTTTTCTTCTTCTTTATTCTAGGAGCTCTGGATTCGAGGCGGGCGTGGCAGAAGACTGGATGCTGGCTGCAGGTACGCGGGTGTGGCAGAAGATTGGATGCTGGCTGCAGGCACGGTGAGCGTCACGCTGCTGGATGCAGAATAACGCGAAGCATGTGCTGCTTTTCGGGTGTGGTTTAAATAGCCTCCAAAGTAGTTCCAGGTAAGAAGTTCCCTAGAGCCACGCCCGAGTAAAAAATAGTCCCTGTAACAAAATAGTCCCATCCAGGCCTCATGTAGGCTTGGACTCTTTTGCAGCATGGTCTGCATCAGGTAAGTAAAGTCTATGAGCCTGGCGCCTATGGCGCCAGGACTGATTTCTATGATGAGCCTGGCGCCCAAGGCGCCAGGACTGAACCCAGACAGCCCCTAGCCGGGGCTGCTGAGGTTTAAACAAATGTCTGGATGCCTGCTCCCGGAGCTGAGGGCCTTGGAGAGTTTAGGCCCCAAAAGAGTGTTTTAAAAACCTCCACACATTCAGGGAGGTGGGGGGAATTTTCCACCGTCCCTGGAAGGAGGGCTGAGGAGGATGAGTACTCTCCAGTGTGAAAAGGATCCCAAGAGCCCACAGCACCACAAGAGAGAAGAGTCCAGACCCTGTAATTCTGGGAGGGATTCCAAGTATCATAGAGGTAGAGAGTGCCTAGAGGGCAGGGAATGGACGAGAATAGCAGCAGCTCTGAGTCAGAGTGTGAGTGGTCTCTGCTTCAGCGGAAAAGAAAGACTGCCAAACACAAGAGACGTCTTGTGAAAGACCCAATTCTGCAGATAAAGGCCAAAAAGAGCTTTATGACTCCTTAACATACAAACGCCAAATATTAATCATGGTAGCATCTGAAGCTTTATGACCAAATGATCACATCATTTGGTATTAAGAATGATAGAAATTCCATGGAGTTTGTCAAATGGAAATTCTCCCCTGAATACTCCAGCTTCTTTGCAGTGCTGGAGGACCAAGATCACCAAAGATGGGCCACCTACAAGGCGGCCATTCTTTAACACTTCTCCATTCAAAAGAACACGCAGGAGGCCCGCAAGGCGACATACAACCTGCAGTGTGAGGGAGACCAAGCGCCTGGAGAGTTTGTACAGGAGCTGAAATGAGCATTTGCACAGACCTCTAGGCGGTTGAACACCAATAGACAGGAGTTCATCAACACATACTTTCATGCGCTCCCAAAATACATTATGACCCAACTACTAAGGGATTACTAGGATCCTGGATTGGGTGATAGACAGGTCACCCGGATTTATGAGAAAACAAAAATAACCCTAAAAACCCCAAACCATCAAACACACCCTCTGCTGCAAAGGTATCAGATGTGAAAAATACTCCCACATTGGACTGGGAGACGGGGCGGCCTAAATATACTCCTCCCACAAACAAGCAGAATGAGAGGCAGGGGAGACCCTTGCATACAACCGAATCAGGTGGTAGCCAGACAGGTTACCAGACCAACGCTCCATCTGACCCTGCCACCTATATCAGTCCAAGATACAAGGGTAACAGACCCATCCCGGCACAAGGGGCAGGTCCAATCAAGTAAGTACTGCTCCAGGAAACCTCCCTCAAAACTATCCTCAGAACTTCCATCAGGAGGGATGTAATACTCCACCTCCCAACCTAAGCTTCTTTCCAGATACCCTTCAAACTCTAATTCCCAGAACAATCCTCCTCTCTCTCCCCGCTTTCAGGACAATAAATTCCCAAAACCGGGAGAAGGGAGACCTAGGATGGAAGGTTATCAGGGAAACTTACAATACCCAAGCTACTCTGGGAGAACGGATATTTACCCTTTTAGGGAGCAGCAAAGACCTACCTACCAACCAGAAAATATTCCACAACTGGAGCGAAAAGTCCAACAACTAACTCAAGACCTGGGTCACATGTTGAGGGCTCAGCAGAACCCTCAACTGGAAACTGCTGCCCAGAATAGCTCAACACCCGGGTCTGGTGCCCTCGGACAGCAATGATGGGAAGAAACCTCTGACAACAAACAGGTTCCAGGGGAGGGGTCCCGGGTGGAAGGGAAATGCAAAGCGCTAGAGGAAGCTTCCTTTCCAACCAGAACAAAAACCCTGGAATCCTCTGAACCAGAACATGAATCTTCTACCCCCGAAAAGCTGGAACCTTAAAGAACAGAGGGTAAGTAAGAGAAATCAAAAGCAAAAGAAAACCCACTTTGTGGAGGAAGTCTGCATCATACCTTTTGAAGGAGAAGAATCCCTGGAGGATTCAGGGAAGAACATCTTCTCTTTTAGGAATGGAGAGATCCCTCCCCCCAAGGGCAAATGGGTCCCAACAGACCCTCATTTACACTGGGTAAGTATGGAGACTGACCCAAAGCAAAACATTTTAAAACCCCAACTAGGTCACCCAGATGGCCCTGAAAGCACAGAGGTATCCTAACCCCAAGCAGGTTTGGGTAATCGTCTCCAGAAAAAGGGGGACAGCAAAGAATTGGGGGAAAAGGGGACTTCACAATCCCACTTGTTTCTGGGTACACAGAATGCCCATTTTCTTTGCCCCCTTGAGGAGAGAGAAAGAAGAAGTTATGCTTTCGAAAAGGTACAGGGTCAGTGTGCATAATCAGCATTGGCGGGCACTGGAATTACATGAGAAAGCATATAAAGAAACAATCATGGAAGCCAAGCGAACCTATTATAACGATCAAATTGACTCAGGAGACAATTATACTAAGGAACTTTTTCCTCTCTTCAGGTCCTGGGAGAAACACGAAGTTCTAAATCACACTATCACACCCACTGAAGAGGATTGTGTTAGAACACAGAAAGCTTTCGCAAATAAACTGTTATGTGTGCAAGATAAAATTAGGAGAGAATTACAGAATCAAACCCCAAGTATAAATTCCTTCATCTCAGAGAATGTAGAAACAAATCATTTGACTGATCATACATCACCTTCAAATGAAGAACTGAAATCCCATATAGGATTTAAATTCCCAGAGATTTCAGTCACTGAGATTGAAGACATTATGAGAGCTATGAACGCAACTAGTTGCTTGGGGGATCTCATACCTTCAAAGATAATCCTGGACCACTCGGGCATTTTTGCTCCATTCCTATGTAGATTCGTGAATGCCTCTTTTAGACACTGCACGGTTCCACAGGCCATTAAAACAGTGGCGGTCACACCCCTTTTATGAATCTATGTGCATAATTTATGGCATGAAAAGGTATGAACCTACCTCTCTTGCCAGAAAGGAACTACACTGGCTACCCATATCTGCTAGGATCTCCTTTAAAATGCTGACCCTGTGTCATAAAAGCATCTATGGGACAGCCCCAAGCTACCTAAAGGATAAGATTACTACATACCAGCCCACAAAAATCTTCGCTCCACCTCCACCCAGCTTCTACAGGTGGCAAGGACTAAGAGAGCTTGTGGAAATGGACGCTCTTTTCCAGTGCTTGCATCCAAGGCATGGAACAATCTACCGTTGGCGCTCAGAGAAGAAAGCAATCTCTTGGCTTTCCGAAAACTTCTGAAAACGGTACTCTTCATCTAATCTTAGGCTCAACCTCACTGACCTTTTCTGCTTGTGAAGGAGCGCTTAGATGCCTGAGGGTTTTGGCGCTATAGAAATGTTATAACATAACATAACATCCCAAGCCACCCTCCTGTCCAAAAAGGCCTTCGACCAACTAAATTCAGGAAGGGGGCAGAATCACCAAATTCCCCTCAAACCTCTTCCCAAAAAACTCCCAAAACTTCGATGGAAATGATATTTCCGTCAAGGGACTGCTGATCTGGAGATCAAAAATGGGCACTACAGGGTGAAACACCTTCTCTATTGGGGAATGACCTCCTTCAGAGGTTGTCACCCCTGATTAACTGCATGAACAAGGTCCTCCGGACTCAGACTAACCAGCCAATTAAATAAAAAAGAGCACTCATTATGTCAGTTTGAATGGCACATGCCACATGATTGAACAAGGGTTCAACAAAACAGAATTCCATTTTAGGAACAATCAAGTCCCAGACATCACCGTCATCTCTGTTTGAGAACAAACTGGTGATGGAAATCCTTCTCCATTTTTTAAAATCAACATCCCTCCCAGTTTTAAGTGGCATTTAACACTGGGGGGAAATACTCTGAAGTTTTATACCAAGCCACAATCAGAGGAAAACCCAAATCCCAGGGCAAAAGATGATGGAAAACCAGCTCAAAGTTTGACCAACATCCAGGTAAAGGGTGAACAGCTGTTTTTCAGATAAATGAGGGGGAGGAGCCTGTTTTCGCCAGAGTATGCCTGAATAACGGAAGAAGCTTAATCGGCGAAGCATTATTCAGGAAACCCCCAAAAGATTAGACCATTCCCACGTTTAAATTGATTGATAAGTAGGAAATCGGCCTGGAAACTCTGAATTTCAAACATCTGCTGCCTAGCAGGCGTATGCTAAGAATTTCCATTGGCGTCAAAAGCATATAACATAATTGTTGGGTTGTGAGAGATGTCTTGTCCACCATTTTATTTAGGTAGTGACATTCTCAATCGATTCGCAATTAATTTGGACCTAATTAATAACAAAGCCTGGTCCCGACTGGGGAGTAATGCCATGGGCTCTGACAACACTGAGAAAGCATTTCAGTCAGCTCAATTGCTGCAATATGCGGGTGAAGTTCAAGTGAGAGAAGATGTTACCATCCCAGGACAGGGGCGACAAATTACAATTCCCCTAAATATTATGCGACGACAGAACCTCAAAAACCAGGACGCCTATATACATTTTTGAATTATCATCTACAACAACAAGGTGTGTATTAACATCCGACACCCTTAGTTGACCTAGAGCACAACACCATTTGAATATTGGTGAATAACAGCAACCCTCGAAGTATCACTCTGGGCGCATACACCTTTATCGGAATGGCAGTTGATGCCCAACATTATTCTATTGATTTAGGTAATGAGATCATTGGACCAATTCCAAATGACTGCTTGGATATAGACGATGAAATCCCTCTGGAAAGAATTTTCACCACGCAAGGGGTGAATTTCTTGGTCTACTCTTCCTGCCCTTATGGTGTGGAAGAAGTGACCTCTGACGTCAGGAAGAATGAAGTGGTATTCCGAGTGAACAGTGACTACCTCCCATCCTTGGAACCTCCTTGGAACCTCACGTCGAGGCCAACATCATAACTAGAGATCGCTCCACCCAACTGGAGGATACCACTGAAAATGCAAAGCCTGAGGTCTTTCCAGGCTCTAAGCAGATGGTCAATGAATGAGTCAATCTTGCTGATGCCTGTGAGACCAAGGAGCAAAAACAGATGCTGAAACAGGTGTTTCTAGATTTTCAGAATATCTTTGCAGTGGATTCATATGATTGTAGAAGCACAGAGATACATTCAACCACCATATCCACATACTCCAAGATGGCTCCAGTATTTTTGAGGAAATACCGGTTACCTATCGTGTCTATGGAGTCAGAGAGATTATTAAAAATGTAGAATCCCGTGGGATAATTTGTTGAATCCACAGTACCTTTAACAACCCGTTACTGGGGCTACTCAAACTCAATGGCCAACATATACTTTACACAGACCTAAGGGAGTTAAATAAACGGGTCCACAGGTCAAGATGGCCCGTTCCCTACATCGATCTGGGTCTGGCCAAGATCAAAGGGTCAAAGGTGTATACCGCTATTGATCTGACCAGCACCCGTAAATAGGGAAGACCAGTACAAGCTTGCTTTACCTCTGAGGGCCAGCAATACATGTGGACCCGAAACCCCTTTGGATACATAAACTCCGGCAATTAATTTAATATCTTCCAACATAAGGTCATGCCTGATTTGGGCAAAAGGGGAAACCTGGCCTATGTATTGTATTTATTGTGTTTATATAGCGCATGTAGATGATGTCTTAATCAAGAGCTCAACTGTGGAGGAACACATAGCTGAAATACGCTATGTTCTGACTGAGTTGCAAAAAGCCGGAGCAAAACTGTCCTTTCAGAAGGCACAGTGGTGTAAGACCCGCGTGAACATCTTAGAGCATGAAATCACCCCTGAGGGTCTCAGTCCCCAGGCGAAAAAGGTGCAACCATTATTGCAATTGAAAGACCCTACTACCCTGTGAGAAGTAAGAAGGCTTCTTGGACTCACTAATTATAGCAGAAAGTTCATTGAAGACTACGCACAGGTCACTCGGCCCTTGGTCCATTTATTAAAGGCAGGGGTCAAGTGGGAGTGGGGTCCGGAACAATCTAAGGCAGTAAAAGAACTAAAGAGAAGCCTTTCCCAAGACCCTTGTTTGGCTTACCGCATAAAGAACAAGGAGTTCTCCCTGGAGAAAGAGTTCTCAGATACTTAACAGCAGTATTATACCAAAAGCATGAAAAGGTGTGGAGGAAAAAATTCAACGATTGCGAAAAGGCACTCCTGGCAATGGTGTGGGGATTGAAGAATTACTGCCCATTTGTTAGGCAGAATTCTCCAGAATGGCTAATTTCCCTTACCTTTGCTGGATTTCTAGGGTTCATTTTTTCACCTGGTAAGAGTGTGAGCCTTTTTTTCCCACTCCTACATTTGTTTTGCTGTGTGTGTTTAACATTTTTGTCTTCATAGACTGTGGAGCTTCACCTACTCCATAGGCATCATCTTTTAACTGTGTGTTACACAGCACCCTCAGTGCAGTGACACAGGGTTGTCTTTTTCAGACTTCCCACTTCAAACTCCATTTTCTGGGACTGACTACTGTCTCCCAGAACATGTAAAGTTGCATTGACTTTATTAGTCTTTTTGAATTCACAGACCCAATACAAACTATCTTACATAGAGTTCTGGAAAAGGTTAATAGTTATCCCTTTTGTCTGTCTCCCATGAAACATTATTTTGTTCCCCTTTCTTTAAGAGTTGGCTGGTGGCAGTGGTATCTACCATATTTTTCCTACTGCGGTTTATTTAAATAGCCTTGGTACTGTTTTAGGCTAAGTTAGTAGCCTCGAACTTAAATCTGCTGGACCCCATTTACTTTTATTTGGTTCCGGCTGGGTTTATTCACCATTACTTTTTGTAAAGGTCTTTCTTGTGTTTTACTCTGCGCGCCAAACCTAGTTTGGTTCCTTTGTTCGACGTCTTTTGGTAGGCTTCTGCACAGAAGCCCTCCTGGAGCGCCTGAATGTCTGAGTGGGACAGGGTGTAAGGGAGGGGTTTGAGACTCCCTGCACAGGGTCTCCTTGGAGACCCATGTCACACTCTGTATGATTGGCTGTGGTTACTGTCCCGATCAATGTGGGAAAACTGCATAAAAAGCATATCTCTGGGACTAGGAAGGCAGAGTCGCCACTGGATCGAGAGAACCGAAGAGAAGCTGAACAAAGAGGACCAATGCAATGACTGAACCTCCCGGAAACAGAAACATGTCAAGACAACTCTCTGGATTAAAAACAGAGACATGAACATATGATATAATAATCCGAATGGAGTTTGGTACACTACTATTTGTCTTATTTGAACCCTGTGTTTTCTTTTGAACTTGTTTGTGCCTGTTACGTATTCCTTGTTTTATATTGGATGTGAAGTTTTGTATTGTGGACCTGTGAATTTAATCATTTGTTTTATCCTTGATGATTTATTATTAAAAAAGATGCTTATTTTTTAGAAGTGTCTGGGCCTTCCCCTCCTTTGTAGAGGTTTAGACTCTAGCCCCTGTTTCAGTAGCTTTGTCTCTCAATATATATTGTTCCCAAAGGGTACTGCATATGATTCTGCCTAACACCATTCATCCAGGTGAAGCACATCATTGTTGAGACTCCTCAACAACCCTTGCAATTTCTCCAAAGTGACTGAATGCAAACACGGAATGTGAGTAATTTCAGAATTAGTTCCTGGATTCTGTCTTTGCAAGGCTTTCTTGTGGAGGTCAGATATGGCCAAAACAAGAAGAGTCAACTAGCTCAAGGATTGTCTGACTTGAATGAATGTGCTCAAGAAAACTGTTTCGAGGACGAAAGTCTAAGGGCCAATGACAATATGGAGGCATACCTTACTTCCCTGCACAAAGTCTATGAGGGAGGCATGTGTCAGGGGATACCCACAGTTTATATGGATGGGTGCTCCTACCATGTTTACAATCACAGGGTCAAATAACTAGTGGCTGGTATTAGGAATGCCTTGGTGAATAATTCCCCGGGACTCTGTGCTGGGTACAAAATAGGTCCCTGAAGTAGTCAGGTGGCAGAGTTGATGGCGGTACATCAAGCCATCCTCAGTGCAGCACACCACCAACTCAAACAACTGGTCTTAATCAATGACTCTGATTATGTCAGGAATGGGTTTGTGGAACACCTGATTAATTGGAAAAATCAAGGCATGCTGTGTGCGAATAACAATCTGTTCAAGCACGGGAAACTAATCCAATCAATTGATGATCTAGTGACCTCTAATAAGATTACCATCTTTTGGAAAAAGATCAGAAGTCACTCAAAAAAAGAGGGAACAGACATAACTGGAAATGACATGGCTGACCATTTGGCCAAAACCGGTGCCGTTCACAGGGGTCTCATAGAACCCAAATCCCTGTTGGGGGAAATCCAGGTTACTGTTGTCACCTGGTCCCAAACACATGCCAATAATTAACTCTCAACTGCCCAGTGGAGAAAAGAAACCCCAAATGCAGATTTGATTACTGCACAAACAGAGGACCCAATTATTGGGAAATGTTATCAACATATTGAAGACCCTATGAATTTTCCTCTGACAGAATCGAATTATAACGGGAAGGAGGATCACTGGGTTTTATGATTTGATTTGATATGATATGGCATTTATAACGCGCCTATACACAAGTGTTTCAAGACATGACGAGGCAAGGGAGGAGGAACAGAGCGAAGACAGAGACAGCAATCTTACTAGGCATGGTGACATTGAGATTGTTCAAGTGCACGGGTAGGGGGAAGGGGAAAAGTGCAGTGGGGTAGGGGTGATGGGGCAGTGCAGTACATGGGATAGACAGTAAAATAAATAGAATAAATAAAAGCAATAAGCAAAAAGTGTGGGCAGCTGGTAGCAAGTGCAAGGGTAAGTGCAGACATCAGGTGTCAAGTGCTGGTAGGGTACTGTAGGGATACATAAAACAGTCCCCTAGTGTGGGGGTTGCCAGGGAAGCAGTGCAGTTACAGTTTCAGCCAGGGGTTCAGCAGGGGAGAGGAGGAGAGAAAGAAGAAGCAAAGAGGAACGTTTTGTGGTGCTTACCGAACTGGAGATGGTTCTCCTCAAGTTTCAGGGAGGCAGGGAGGCTGTTCCAGAGGGAGGCCCCAGCCAAAGAAAGAGATCTACCACCAACTCATTGCCTGACCCTGAGGCAGTTGGAGGCAGATAAGCACAGAGCTCGGGAAGGAAGATATTTAGGAAGAGAGAGTTGAAGGTATTGAGCTCCCAGGCCCCACAAGGCCTTGTGGACAATGCAGAGGGTTTTGAACTTAATCCTCACAGCCACTGGGAGCCAGTGCAGAGATCTCAGTCCTGGAGAGATACGATACCTGGGCTTAAGGCCAAGGACAAGTCTCGCAGTCCTGTTCTGGATGAGTTGCAGAGGGCAGAGAGTAGAAGCAGGCAGATTTAGAAAGAGGGTGTTGCAGTAGTCCAGCCTAGAGAGAACCAGAGCTCTGGAGACAGTGAGCTTCTGGGGGAAGGAGAGGAAAGGAAGGATACCTCTCACCTCTGTTGATGAAGTTTTCCAAAATGTTCTGAATATAAGATGGTTTGTTGGAACGGAGATCCATATCTGGATTTCACCACGAGGTGGTACATGCCTCATTCTGAAGCCTGATGTTAAGTCACACCCATGACACAGACACAGCTGGTCATAGGGGGCTTTATACAACATTAGAAATCTTGTGTGAGGTAACATATTGGCCACACATGGGCCAGGACCTCGACATCTACTCAAAGGGGTGTCTTGTGTGTGCTAGGTTTCAGCCAAGTTCGCTCACACACACAGAGCTCCCCTACAGAAAAGGTAATGACACTGCCTTGGTCGGATTTGCAAGTCAATTTCATCGGGCCAATGATTCATTCCTCTAGAGGAAACAAGTACATGTTCACCTTTAAATGCTTGTTTACCAAGTGGGTAGAATGTCTTCTGGCCCGAAGGCGGAGACAGCAGCTACACTAATGATGAACCACGTCTTCTCTCATTTCAGCTTTCCCCAAAAGATTGAGTCCGACCGGGGAAGTTATTTTACCAGCTAGGTGATAACCAAGATGTTGGAGATACTAGGGGTAAAAAGAAAACTCCACATTGCTGACCACCGAGCCTCAAGCGGGCGATTTGAAAGGTACAATAAGACAATTGTGGGCATCTTGAAGAAGTTCATGGTGGACTCTGGACCTAGTTGGGACACCCACTTGCCGCTTGTCCTAATGGCCATCAGGTCCACGCCGTCTTCTGCAGCCCAAATGTCCCCATTTGAGCTCATGATTGGATGAAAAATGGTGATACCTCAGCATCTGCTCTACAGAACTCAAGAGCCGACCGTGGTCAACTGCGTCCACTACAGAAATAGAGTCAAGTGCTAGATTGTGTCTACCGATAATGAAAGACTTATTTTCCTCATACAAAATGACTGCATGTAAAGAGAAAGGCCTATTTCATTTTTGCATAAATGAACACTGGTTCTCTATATTAACTGTGGCTTATCTGTGTGCATGAAACCAAGAAGGAACCTACCTCTGTTCTAATATAGTAGAAAGAAAGATTGTCTTTATGAACAACAGGCCTAAGTGTAATCCAAAATGCAGTATGGTAAACACATTGTGCCAATGTAAAAGGTTATTCTTTTAGAATTATGCGTGTAACTGGCTTGAACACTTATGGTTACTTTAATTGAGGTAACACATCGTACGATGGAGGGGATGCAGAATAACTCTTACACCAAATAATAAGACCAATTCAGAAAGTTGGCAAAATGTCTCTCTTCACTGTTTTATTTTCAATTGTCTAAAACAAGGAGTTACAAGGGACATCAACAGACGTTACACAGCATGGTCTCAATGCATTTCATAAAAAATACTTCTTTTATACCACAAACGCATCATATGTGACATCACACTACGTGGAAAACTAAGAACACCTGTGTGGGATTGTGGTTGGCTTAAGGGGAATATCTAAGTATACTTTCTATAAGGGATTGGATTGTGATTGGGTCTCTACAAGCAGGTGGACAACTTATGCCCACACCTAGTGCAAGTCATCTTCAACAGTTACTAGATACACGGTACATCATTGGCTCTCAAACTATAAGGCCCTTCGTTATATGGTCCTCTTCAATTGGTCGGCACACTTGTACCACTCTGGAATATTTTATTCACTAGTAGCATGTAAGCTGGTACCTCAGGTGTCAGTGGGTGGACTGGACAGTGCCTCCCCACCCAATTAGCCCACCATCTCTCATTGCTCATGCCGCCTGCCATTCAGATTGTCTTTGAACTTGGCTTTGCAAAGTATCATTGCTCCTGAGAATAGAAGGGAGTATAGGCACATCCTTATCATAGTTCAGGACTCCTATTTTCATCCTCCGTTCACGTGACTGGAGACCGTATTTCAGCCTGTTTTGCAGCATTTCATTGTTTTGAATAAAGAAACTTGGCACCCATGGTATTCTTTTCCTCGCACCTTAAAAAGAACTAATTCAGCTTCTAACATCCACTGTTCGTCGATGATAGATAACCAGTTCTTGGCAGCTCCATCCTTTGACACCAAGCCAGACAGCCTTTCTTGGTCTTCTTTCGAACTTAAGCCTATTTCTTTGCTGCGACACACACATAGCTATCAATCCTTCTTTCTCCGTGGGTTTGAGCTTACTAAAATTGTGACATCGAATATCCAAATTATATATAATGGCAGTACCGCCTGCAGTCTATCCACTACATATAGAGTGCATTAAAACGGCTTGCATTCTCTGCAGTGCTTCTTCATACGTGCAATCTTTATTCCACATATGAAAGTCTTCTTGATTCTTTACTACACTATCAGATTATATAAGGTCTATACATTCTCTTATTCAGCCACTCTTCTCAGTGCGTCATGTTCATCTCTTATGACATCACCAGCCTCGCTTTCTCTTATCTTCACACTCCTTCGGGGACCTCCTCCAAGAGATTGGGCCTCATTACGACCCTGGCGCTCCCGGATTGAAGGGGGCCGGTACAGCACCAGCCCCCTTCATTCCGGAGCACCGATTACAAGCATCCCATCGCGGGACCCGGATTGCACGCCTGGTAAAAACAGGCGTGCTTTCCCAGTCCCGCATAGAGAAGAGGGAGGCAATAACGGGCCAGATGTAATCTGCCTGTTATTACCTCCCTCCCCATTCCCATTGAGCCCTATGGGGTCTCAAATGGGAATGGGGAAGGGTTCCTGCATGGAGGACTTACCGGGTCCTCCTATCTCGGAGTAACCCGGTAAGTCCCCATTGCAGGAACCCGGTAATGCAACACAGAACGGTGGCAGCCATGGAGCTATTAGCTCCATGGCTACCGCCGTTCTCGTAATGAGGCCCATTGTCATCTCTATGGGGCTACATCATATAGGGTCTTCTCAATGGATACCTTGTGTCGAAGGTTCTTCGTGGAATAGGCACCATTACTCGTGTTGCACATGTCGCAATTGTCGGCTTCCAACATATAGGCAGAATGGGGGTGGAAATTCCTGCAGAGGCATTCAGCTGCTCCTCTGCATTGCCCCCTCTGGTTGATTTATCGACCACTCCTTCATCACCTTTCACATCTTGGTATCCTCTCTTGAAGAAGTATTTCTTCGAGGTCCAAACCTTCACTACTCCCTTCAGGGAGCCTGCTGATTCCTTGGATGCAGAAACTTTGTCCCCTTAGGTGCTAAGATGCTGGCCTCTTTATATTTTCTTATTTCTTCATCTGTCAACTCCTTGGGTCTAAACCCTTATTCAACATTTATCATGATCTTCATTCCTACTGCCTTATTTGCTGTCTTCTTACACTGTGTGATTATTATCCTTATCACACAGAATCCAAACATCACTATCACCAATAATGCTCCCAGGAACTTGAAAATGTTTGCCATCCATTGTGGAACCCATGAGAAGATAGACGCGAGCCAGCTGTCATCTGCAATATCTTCTGTCTCATCTTCCATCTGAGCATGTAGCTTCATCAGCAAAGTTGTAGCCTCTGTCAATGTTCCATTCTTGTCATTGTGAGAAGGCATGAATGTGCAACATGATTCTCTGATTTTGGCACAAACTCCTCCATCCATCACTGTGATCATATCCAGGAAATATCTATTCTGGAGGGTCATTCGTCCTATGGCCCTCAATTCTTCTTTGATCGCATTAAATCCCTTTATGGTAGTGTTGATCGTCTGTAGAAGCTCCCCGCGTTTGATTTGCAACCACTTTGCATTCGCCATTGTCTGGATTCCTGGCATAAAGATAGTTGTGAATATTGCTGAAGTCTGGCTGAACAACCTGCGCCCATTTGGAATAGAATCAAAGGCTTCTATCGATTTAGCTGAGAAATAATTCTCCCTCCTTGTCCGGTTGAGGAATTCGAGTGATCTTCTCTTCCTCAAATGAGCATCTGCTTTTGGAAACCCTCCAATTTTCAGGTCATTTTTCGGAATAGCTAATGCTGGAACATGAATAAGCACTATAGAGCACATCCCTCCTCAATAGTTGGGCAGCTTCATGTCTGGTACATCAGAAAATCGGCCACACTGATGATTTACTCCAACTTTTCTTGTGCCATTGTTTTAGGAAACACAAGGATGGACTTGCTAGAGGTATTATCTGCAAGGGTCCTCCTTTATTGTCAACCCATGTCAATAACTTTGCAGTTTTCAGCCATTGGTGCTTGCATTCATTCTCTGCAGTGTATATAACTGGCTCATAATATCCTGTGAATGCTGCTGCATTACACACAATCAGGCCTTCAGCTCAGCCTACTGGAGTCAGCACTGTTCCTTTGATTTGCAATTGGCCTCTTTCCTTACATCTCTGTATCTCTTTTTGATTCTTCCCATGACAATTTAGCATCTTGTTTTCTTCCCTTCTGATTCCTGCTCTGTCCATTTCAGGACATTCATATCTTATTACTATATTTTGTGTTTCTGGCTTCTCCTTTGTCTTCAGATCTTGCTCATAGTTATCTCCTCTTTGGGATGTCTTTTCAGTAATCCATACTAAGAATGCTTTTCGACCCTGAAACTGTCCTCTTGTCTGGCATAGTGTGAGATGCGTCAGGCAATGAGTTTTATGCACTGGTACTTCTGTAGCTATGAATATATTAGAGGTTCTCATAGCATATGGTATGATAGCGCAAACGTCATGTAGGCGGAGTCACTGCAAACTGTCACTCCCTGTCCTGCATGATTTTCCAGCATGACAATAAGCGCTACCAATTCTGCCGCTTGTGTTGAAAAGTGATATGGTAGTCTTGCACTTGCAACAACCTCAAATTCGTCATTTGCTCTGTGCCTCACTACAGCTGCGCCAGAATGCCTTTCTCGACTTGTTTGATCCATTTTTGAATACCCATCAATAAAGAGAAATTCCCCTCCTGACTGCGCATTTTCCTTTACTCGTGGTATGTTATCATAAAACTCTATATAATTTGCGAAGTCATGCACATGCTCGACCTCTGCCACTGGATCTGCTACAAAGATGATAGGGTCCACTATTTTACATCTGACAATTTTAATTGCTGGATTTTATATTATCGCTTCGTATGCTGATGATCTCTGAGATGTAAAGGTACCCTTGGGTTTCTCCAAAATGGCAAACAAAGCATGTTCCACAAAAAGCATCATAGAACAACCCATTAGAATACTTGTAGATTTCTCAATTGCGAACGCGGCGGCTGCCAATGACTGTTCGCAAGGAAAATGCCCTTTCATAACTGAATCCAAAATCCCACTGTAATACGCCAAAGGTTTGTACCCTAATGTAGTCCTCTGTGTAAGCACTGCTGTCATAACTGTGCCATTTGTGTGTCAAAACAAGAAAGACTCCTCAGCATAATTAGGGATTCCTAAAACAGGAGCTGTACAAATTGCTTTCTTCAGCTCTTCAAATCTTCCCTACATTTCCTCAGTCCATTCTATGTTTTCCGTGTTTACCTGTGCTTTCTTTAGAGCCTGAAAAAGGGGTCTTGTGTACAAACTAAAGTCAAACACCCATGCTCTTACATAATTACATAGCCCCAGAAACTTTTGCGTCTGCTTTACCATGTGCGGTTTTGCAGTCTTCATGATCGCCTCAGCTCTTTCAGGAGTTACCCTCTTTCCCTCATGCGAGACCAACCGGCCTGTGTACCACACATCTTCTTGACAATACTACAGCTTCTCTTTGTCTACTTTATATCCTTTGTCTGCTAGGATAGTCATTAATTGAATCAAGTCTTGTCTGTACTCATCTTCTGTTGTGCTGCAAATCAAAATGTCATCTACGTACTATATCATGGCGCTCTTCAAATTAAATATTGTCTATGTCCATCTGTAGGACTCTGTTAAAGATCGATGGGGACTTGAAATACCCTTGAGGCAGCCTAGTGTATTTCAGACGGATTTGGCGAAATGTAAATTAAGTCAAGTCTTGTGGGTATTTGTCCAACGGGATTGAGAAAAACACATTTTTCAAATCGATCACTGTGAAATACCGTGCTTCTTCTGGGATACTGCATAATATCGTCGCTGGGTTAGAAACTAAAGAAAACTCTGCCTCTACAATATGGTTAGTCAATCTCATATCTTGTATAAATCCCCACGACCCTCACTTCCATTTTTTCACAGGGTACACCACAGTGTTGCACAATGATTCTGACGGTACCAGAATATTGTGTTCCATCAGTGATGAAATAGTCTTAAACATACCCTCATCCACCTCTTGAGACATCGGGTACTGTCTTGCTCGAGGTAAAATCACTCCTGACTTCAATTTTATCTTAACTTCCCCTATCCCCTTCAATAGGCCTACGTCATAAGGGCCTGTAGTTCATTAGGTGCTTGGCACCTTGTCCAAGTCTTCATCAAAAAATGCTGAACGCTGCCGTATTATCGCCATTTGCTGTGGGATCTCCCTTTTCTCTATTCTAATCCAATATGTAATGCTCATAAAGAACACCACTTCCTCATCTGATGGATCATCCCTAACCATTTCATCATCAGTGACGTCAGTCAATCTACACCCTTCCTTAAAGGCAATCACTGTTTTCCATGGCCTACCTTTGTCATCCGTTCCTTCGAGCATTGCCATTTCCCCTTGTACTATGGCTGCATCTAATTCAATAGGGATTGTCTGTCCCCCCTCTTCGCCCATGGGTATCTGTGGTCTGAATACAAATTCATAAGGTATTCTCATAGTCCTTCCCACTAAACCAGGTAGCCATGTTAACAGAATGCTCACCCCATAAAGGAAAACATCTGGTTCTATTGGCACACCTCGCAGAGCCATTTGCCCTGCAAATGCCAATATAAACTTGCCTACATTCATATAGTGTATTCCAGGAGTGGAAGACACTAATATTTTGTCAGTAAAAGAGACTGTCATATTGAGCTTTGTCATTAAATCTCTTCCTAGAATATGAACGGTTGTCTGTAGTGAATACAATAATGGAACAGACATGTCACACTCTCCTAAAGAGACTGGTATTCATCAGTAAAAGGAACTCGACTCGTAGCTCCAGAGAACCCTTGAGCATTCATGGCAATTCGCGACATTGGATATTTTCCCTCTCGTATGCATGAGGGAGTGGCTCCAGTGTCTACTGAAATAGTCACATCAACCCTTGGTTCCTCTTGGGGGGTCTGGTGTCAGTGATAGTACTGAATGCATCAAGTCGCCCTGTGAGCTGCCCTATTGTGGATACATGCATACCCCTGTACCTGTGAAAGGATTCCCTCCCACCACAGCGACACACCCATTTCTAGGTGTCAGTAATTGTCCTGTGTTTGCATTCTGCTGTATCTACATGGGGGGTGCTGTGACTGCCCTTGCAGTGGATTCAATGTTGTTTGCTGTGGTTGCTTTGCCTGTTGCATTTGTGGTGCTTGTGCCTGATACACCGTTTGATATTGGGAGAACCTTTCCCTAGCTTGTGAGCTATATGATGGATGATAAGCTGTCCCCACTCTTGAGAATTGGCCATTCTGTACATACCTTTGGCTCCCACATACGTGCGCAATTTGCGCTGTCATCCCACATGTCCAGCATATGGGAGGAGCCCATCTGACTAGTCCCCCTTGGTTGAATCCTCCTTGCACATTCTGATTCTCATTCTGCGCATTCTGAAACCCACATTGATTATTTTGGAATCCACCCCTTCCTCTGTAGCCCATGCCTCTACCTCGTGGAATAAACCTATTCCCTCCTTGGTCCATCGGGCACTGATTATTCGCCTGTGATGTACCCATTGCTTGCTGTACTCCCAGCCCTTCTCTGCTCCACAATACTGCCCCCTATATGGTATACTTTGACCATTTCTTCTGAACTACCTGGTTTCCTCAAGTTTTCTAGCATCCTCTTTCTTCTTATTTTTCTCTTGCAACAGCCGACAGTGATGCACTATACTAAACTGTATTTCATCCCATGACTTTGCTTCCATTCCCATTTGCTTCTTGAGTTGCCTCTGTACATGCTCGAGTAACCCTTGACATAAAATGTGGTACAATACTGCCACTGCTTTTCCCCACGGTTCACGCGTTTGAAGAGTCCAACTCTCTTGACTGTCCTGAATATAAGCAAGAGGATCCTCATCTTCTTTCATCTTATGTGTCATAATTGCACCCATGTCTGATGTGTCAGCATACTGTACTCTGAGATACCTTCTGATATCTTCTCTGCAATTATTAAACGGCGCTCCATCGTGCACTGTGTTCTGTGCCGTGACACCTGAATAACCTGCTCTCCTCCATATGTCATCAGTTCTTTCCCCGAGAGTGGCTGCTAGGGCACCCTTAGAGTCCCCTATTGCCAAGGTATTTCCTCCTGTCATTTTTTCTAACTCAGAAATCCATTTTCCCGCACCCACTGCTAAACTGGGGAGTTTGCACCTTAAATTATCCTTAGCCATCTGTGGCCAAGTAATATACTGTGGCATCATGCCACCTTTTTCCAATAAAGGAAACTGCTTAAATCCTACCCCGCAATCAGCTCCCATTGTCTGCCTATCCATAGTGGGCACAATGGTTCCTGATCGTCTTTTTTCTGGCAATGATCTTAACCTGCCCACATGTGGCAGTGATTCACCCTTACAATTATTAAATGGCGCTCATTGTGCACTGTGTTCTGTGCTGTGACACTTGAATAACTTCCTCTACTACATATGTCATCAGTTCTTTCCCCGCAAATGGGTGCTAGGGGACCCTTAAAGTCCCCTATTGCCAAGGTATTTCCTCCTGTCATTTTTTCTAACTCATAAATCCATTTTCCTGCACCCACTGCTAAACTGGGGAGTTTGCACCTTAAATTATCCTTAGCCATCTGTGGCCATGTAATATACTGTGGCATCGCTCCACCTTTTTCCAATAAAGGAAACTGCTTAAATCCTACCCCGCAATCAGCTCCCATTGTCTGCCTATCCAGAGTGGGGACAATTGTTCCTGATCGTCTTTTTCCTGGCAATGATTTTAACGTGCCCACATGTGGCAGTGATTCACCCTTATCACTATACGATTCTCCTTTGGGATGCTCTGGTTATGCTATAGGAGGTGACAATCTATCCTTAGGTTGCTCCAGATGAGACCATCTTACTTCCTTGTCCGCCTTTGAGCTTCCCTTGGGGGCAGAATGGCTTGATTTCATCTGACAGGTTGTAAGCAATTGTGTTCACCTCACATAACTTGCACAAACATTGAACTCAAAAGCAGTCTTAATAACCTTTAAGGCTGTCTACTAGTGTAAGATGATTCAAATAAAAATGCACCTTCAAGTATATGATGACTCAAGTGTCTACCACTCATTTATAGAAATAGGTCATAGGCTAAAAGTGCTATGTATGCATTAACTGTCAAGTGACTCAGCTTATAAATTCCAACGACTTAAAAAATGAAGGTGGTAATTTCACCCAGACCACAGAGATCATTTGCGAACTAGATTCAAAAGCTAAAGGTAAGTTAAAGGTTATCAAGACTGCTTTTGAGTTCACCCCATTTTTACTTTCCCTCTTGTTTTCTTCTCTTCCTCCCCTCTTATCTCTCTTGATATGCACACATATGTGGAATACAATTGTAATTTTGGCCTTGGCGGCAGTTCTTTGTTAACTTGAGCTTATGTAGCATGTTCATTTGAGGTTCTATTTTTACAATGCAAACAGCAGCATTTTGAGTCAGATTAATGACCACCAAATGTTCTTTTGCGTGTTATTTGAGGTTACACTAAGTTTCTTTGGAGTTGGCAATTTCAAGGACTTGGCAATGACCCTTGTGTGTGACATGAATGGACTTTAAGCTTTTGGAGCACGCCAAATCGGCAAATGTCACAAATTCTCACTTTTTGTGTTACGATATCAGAGTGTGTTCAAATAAGATGATTTAATAACCTGTTTGTGCATGTTATGTGAGGTGAACATAATTGCTTACAACCTGTCAGATTAAATCAAGCCATTCAGTGTGTCTTATATAACTGGTTTCTCATCATATTTTGACAGTGAGCGCTGAGTGTGAGGTTACACACCTTTTTCCTGGTTCAGTTTTTAGGTGACTGTGAGAAGTCACCTTCATTTCCTCACTACTGATGCACACTTCCCCATTGTTCACTCATTTGTACTTATGAGTGGTAACACACATCCAGCATAAGGTTTTCTCACCCACTAGTACATTCCCTTGGGGGGACATGCACCTCCTCCCTCTTCCCCACGGAAGGATTCCCTTTCTTCATCTGACATATCTAGTCCCCAACTAGTGTGTCTCTCATCCCCTTCACCCTTATCTAAGGTCAGTCTACTTAAAGACAAGGCTTTATGCTCGAGGCTGAATGGATTATTCTCTTTGCTTCGTGATTGGAAGACTAAGGTTTAATCTCCCTTCCCTCGGTTTCCCGATTTTCTACCTTGCCATAATTCTTGATAGGCTTTATCAATCTTATCCCTGATGCTTCCTATATCGAAGTTCTCTTTTAAGGTTACTCTAGATGGCCCTGGCGTTGCTCCCTGTAATGGGAGGAACTCTTCTGTACTGCCCCATTGTATTGCTGGACTTGGCTCCATTAACTCTTTTTGAATGTGGCTAATATTGCGCTTCCGCTGTCTCCCCTTTCGCTCTATTTCTTTATCTAGTTCTCTTTGCTTTTTTGCTTCCCATCTAACTCTTTCCTCTTCTTGTCTTATCTCTTCTCTCCTTGCCCCTGCTCTTCTTTCTTCTTCTTCTTTCCATCTCTGTATTCTTTTGTCCCTTAATTTCTGCTCTTCCGCCTCTTCTCTCTTCCTTTCTTGCCTATCCCGTTCTTCAATTGCTCTTTGTCTGTTATCATACTTCCTTTGCTCCTCTGCCCTTTCTTCTTTCTTTTGTTGCTCCTCCTGATATATCTGTTCTCGCTGCTGTCTATTCTTCCTTTTATGCTCATCTTCTTTTAATCTCTTTTCTCGCTCCTTGTCTTTTCGATCCTGTTCGTCTTGATCTTCCCTTTGCCTAACTTCCTCAATGCTCTTCCCATCTAGCATGAGTATTATCTGTCCTCCCATCCATTCATTCTGTACAAGCGTTACCTCGTCAGCGTTATCCTTCTCTCCTTTCCATCTCTTAATCTCTCGTTCTATGTCTGTCAATACATTTGATCGCTCACTTTTCTCTTCCTTGTTTCGTAAGATCTTAAAGATCTCCTCTATTCTCTTAGTCTCCTTTGGACTATCGTCACTGCGGTTCGTATATTGGATTAATATACCCCGTCACTGCTTTCAGTTGCTTTAATGGATACAATCCTATGTCTTCCATGCTATCGCTTTTTACTTCAGACAAGGCAAGGGGAGCAGAAGGCTCGACACCTTCCTCCTTACACTGGTTAAGCATCCATTCCTTGGGTGGTGGATCTTCCCTCTCTTCTTGGTACATCTTCCAAAGCTCTAAAATAGCTAACCTTTTCTCTAATTTCTTTCTCGTGTATGAAGTATCCCTTTGCGCCCGGGTCATAATGACCCCAAAGACTTACTAGTCAACTCTTCACATTAAATCACAGCAATCACCCTCATTATCTTACCCCTAATCAATACTCTGATCGCAGAGTTTAGGTGGTCTTCTTATATGGACCTGTCCATACGTGGCCTATTGAATCTTGTGTAAGACAACCTCTTCTAAAATAAACCTTGGGTTAGGAATTTCAGACACTATCTCTCACTCTCATTACTCAAAAACAATCTCCCATTACTTTCCCATTACTTTCCCGTTACTTTCTAAATTACCACAATCCCATCCCCTCAGTTTGCCATTCCCTCAGTATACTCACCATTCAATCATTCAGTTTGAGCCCTTCGGTATTGACTCATCCAATCGACCACTTTCATCTTCCATCTGCAAAGCACCTGTGGAAAGAGGGACCTTGCCCACTGTCTCGATTTTCTTGCAAGAATTCTATATCGGCTGCTCTCCACAGGAAACCCGCGTTCTTCCGGCTACATGGCAGAGAATGCCCGATCATCCGAAGCTCTGTAGTCTACAGGTCAAATGGTCTTATTTTCAACCATCCGACATGCTACCAAGTGAACCCTTATGGTCCTTTTAATTGAGGTAACACATCATACGATGAAGGGGATGCAGAATAACTCTTTCAGCAAATAATAAGACCGACTTAGGAAGTTGGCAAAATGTCTCTCTTGACTGTTTTATTTTCAATTGTCTAAAACTGTGAGTTACAACGGACATCAATGGACTTCGCACCGCTAGGTCTCAACGTATTTTATAAAAAAATACTTCTTTTATAGCAGAAACTTGTCATATGTGACGCAATACTATGTGGCAAACTAAGAACACCTATGTGAGATTGTGGTTGGCTTAAGGGGAATATATTAGTATACTTTCTATAAGGGATTGGATTATGATTGGGTCTCTACAGTCAGGTGGACAACTTATGCCCACCCCTAGTGCAAGTCATCTTCATTAATTACTAGATACACAGTATATGATTGGCTCTAAAACTATAAGGCCCATCGTTATATGGCCCTTTTCAATTGGTTTGTATGCTTGTACCCTCTGGAATATTCGATTCACTAGCAGCACGTAAGCTGGTACCCCAGGTGTCAGTGGGTGGACTTGGCCATGCCTCCCCACCCAATTAGCCCACCATCTCTCATCACTTATGCCGCCTGCCATTCAGATTGTCTTTGAACTTGGCCTTGCAAAGTATCATTGCTCCTTAGAATAGAAGGGAGTATAGGCACACCCTCATCAAAGCTCAGGACTGCACATCCAATCCTCTTTTCATCCTCAGTTCACGTGACTGGAGTCCGTATTTCAGTCTGTTTTGCAGCATTTCATTGTTTTGAATAAAGAAACTTGGCACCCAGGGTATTCTTTTCCTCGTACCTTAACAAGAACGTATTCAGCTTCTAACGTCCACTGTTTCGTCGATGATAGATAACCGGTTCTTGGCTGCTCCATCCTTTGACATCAAGCCAGACAGCCTTTCTTGGTCTTCTTTCGAACTTCAGCCTATTTCTTTGCTGCGACACACACATAGCTATCAATCCTTCTTGCTCTGTGGGTTTGAGCTTACTAAAATTGTGACATTGAATATCCAAATTATATATAATGTCAGTACCATCTGCAGTCTATCCACTACGTATAGAGTGCATTATGATTGCTTACTCTACTTACTTTACAGCATCTGTACAGTTATAAAACGGCTTGCATTCGCTGCAGTGCTTCTTCATACGTGCAATCTTTATTCCACATATGAAAGTCTTCTCAATTCTTTACTTAGCCATCAGATTCCATAAGATCTACACATTCTCTTCTTCAGCAACTCTTCTCAGTGCAACACATTCATCTCTTGTGATGTCACCAGCCTCCCTTTCTCTTATCTTCACACTCCTTTGGGGATCTCCTCCAAGAGAGTTTCATCTCTAGGGTGATATGTCATATAGTGTCTTCTCACTGGATACCTTGTCCCAAAGGCTTGTTGTGGAATAGGCACCATTACTGGCATTGCACATGATGCAATTTCCGGCTTGCAACATATAGGCAGAATGGGGGCGTGCCTTTCTGCAGAGGCATTCAGCTTCTCCTCTGCAGACTGCTGTTGTTTTTTTCCATTGAACCGCTGGGTATCTGGAACTGTAACCCTGACCTTTTGGGGCTGGGCCCACCAGGGAAAAGCAGGCCTGGTTCAGTTAAAATACAAAGAATGATGAGAGAGAGATCTGAACTGTGGTAATACAGATAACATATCCAACAGAAATGACCCTTAAGGTCAAACCTCCCCATAAATTGTGCATTAGCTCAGAGCAAAGACCTTTGAAGCTCAGGAGGGGAGGGCAGAATAAAATGGGCTGAAAAGCCAGATGTCCCAGACATGTGGTTGTGGAGGAAATGTAATTGCTGGGTTTAATCTGAATGTGAAACTGGCGGTACCATGTCTGGCCATTGATTAACAATGAATACATTTTCTCAAATAAAAAGAACATTGTGTGCCCCACTGAGGTTTATATTAAAGGGTATAAAAAGGCAGTTGGAACCCTGTAAAAATGAATTGTGTGTGATGTACCTAACTTAGTTATGATCAAAAATATGATTCTGGCCTTTTCATAAGTCTAGAAAACTGGAAAATCGGTGAAGTGATAGATTGTGATATTAATGTTTGAATTGGGAAGTGTCCCATTTTTAGCTATTTCGGTGCAGCAGAAAACATGAAAAATGGTGGCTCTGCCCAAGAAGGGCATTTAAAAAGAAATTAGTCTTTTCCGATTCGCCATAAAATGTTGATTTCAAAAATATATAGGTTCATGCAGTTCTCTGAAAAATCAGGGTAGCTGCCACGTTGTGAGATTTTTCCACATAAAAAGATAAATCCACCTGTCATTTTCAAATGATGTATTTTTCTTCCTCCCTCAGCTTCCATAACCCATATCTCTCAACTTCTGGCCCTATCAGCAGCCAGTGGGGGTCTTGGTGGGAGGTGAAGGAAGAAAACTGGCCAATCAGTAGCGTGGGAAATATGATAATGTAAGAGTGTCATCAGCACTTTTAAGAGGTCAATTTTGCACTAGAGCAGGGCTTTTTCCACTTCATTCCTGGAGGTAAACTACTGCTGGACTCTTGCGAGGACCAACTAGCAGAGAGGCCTCAATCCTTGCATTGGAGACAGTGACAGGGAAATCTAAAATCTAGCTGGGTCACCATCAGAGGAGCCAGATAAAGTCTGGATGCAGGAGAATATCCTGGACTGATGCCCTTGACCAGATCCGTGCTGTCCTGAGAGGAACCTTGCTGTTTTTCCCTGGGTGCCCCATAACCAAGCTCTCCCATGTAAGTAGACTAATCCAAAAGCCATCAATTGTGTGGGGAGCTACCTGCCTTTATCCCTTTCCATTTTTGGGTAGGTGGGGTGAAACTGGGTAGGCCTGTCGCACATTTTATTAAATCTCACTCAAATTATTTCCCCATAGAAAACTACCCTCTCGGTGGAAATTGAATTTTGTAGGGAACTGCCTGCCTTAATCCTTTCCATTACATTTTTGGGGAGGGGTTGAAAGCATGTACATTCTTAGCACCTTCAATTAAAATAAATTAATAATTCCCATATAGAAAAATCATGGGATGATTGTTGTTAGAGTTTGTAAATAACATAATTCATGCCCAGTGGGTTACACCCGGTATAGACAATAAATACTTGGGTGACTGTCCTTCTGAAAACCCTGACTTCTACCTTTCAATTGAATGGGGAGGGGGTAAAATTAAATTTCCCACTTATGCCTTTGCATCCCAAACCAGAATCCCAAAGCACTGCATGTCCTCTGAATGTGTGGTGAAAAAACGATTTTCCTATTGAGTTCCTTTTCCCAACCTTGTATTTCAAATAGAAGCCTAAAAAACGATTTCCCCATTTGAGTTCCTTTTCCAAAACGATTTTCCCATTGAGTTTCTTTCTCAAACAATGCCTTTCTCAAGATAAAGCCAACATTATGTTTTCATTGTGTTCCCACTCCTTGAACCTTGCCTTCAAATCAGAGGAGTCATATCCAGTTGATGCCTGGCGGGTGGGGGTTGCTGGGAGTAAAGTGTATTGGGGCACACTAAGTAATCACTGTGTATTGTGAATGTTTTCTATTGGTTAATTTGAAATTAAATCTGATGTAAGTTGTGACTGCATATTTCAAAGATCTACCTGTGTTGTTTTAATAACAGAAAGTAATTTGGAGTTGTGATATGGTATAGTGTCACAGCTTTGGTGCTTGATGTTTGTGTAATTGTTATATCATTCTTGGTAAAAACTTAAATACATATATATATATTCTTACTATACACCGCCTGGTTTCTAGCTTATTGGTGGTTCAGAGGACATTTTTTGGGATGGTGCGTGATGGGTTGGAGACCTCACTAAAGTTGAATCTGTATAAGCGCTTTGGGTGAGCGACACCTTGTTTGAGGGGAAAAGGAACTCCCTGAGTTGAGGGTGACCACTTGATTAATCGCGACAGAGCGATGGAGGAAAAGTGGGGCACCAAGTACCGTACTAATACAATAACGATTAAGGAAATTCAAGCTGGGAATGACAGCCTCTTTTTTAAATAGAAGCAACATCATAACCATACTTTATAGTTGTATTGATTTGCGTGTAATTACCTCCAAAGACATTGAATTGGTAGAATTACCCTGGTCTGCGGTAGTAGAAAATTGGGCAATAGTCCATTTAATTTCACCTATCATTGTGGAACTGACAACTATGCACAAGTCAGCATTGGACGAAAAGGGGCTTATAGTGGAAAGAGTGTTTAAGGTGGATTAAAGGACCATACACCTACAGACTTTAAGCGGGGAAGGCGCCCCAACACAACAAGATATACAGAATTTGAACAATTTAGCACAAACAATACTTGTTGCAATACATCAGCACACTCTGGAAAGTACAGCTTGCCAGATAACCAAGAACATGAGTGAATGTTATAAGGAAGGCAGGACCACTCCCACCCAGGTCATGTCATGAAATACGGAAGGATTTAGATATTTTAAGACACTAATAGTGATGGGCAGGATTATGTCTTTTCAGCAGACATATTCCTTTTACAGGAGACCTGGGTGTTGGATTGTTACTCACTTGATGGTTATCAAATCACTGAAAGGTTTGCGACATGACTTAATAGGAGTAGGCCCCCAGGGAAACTGGTTATAGGAGTACAAAATGATCTCCATATGAAAGAATGTGTATTGTCAAACAAGAACCCAAATAGCTTGGCTATTGTTGTGGACCTCTCCAATTCTAATAAAGAGAATCATCTCCTTTTTACTAATGTGTATAACCTGCCTGGCCAGAACGATTTGAATTTGATAGTAGATGTGTTGGAGGCAACTATGGCTGAGTGGTATATGCAATGGCTACAAGGCTTTGCATTATTGCTGGGGATATTAATTATCAGCTGTTATACTGCAGAAATAAGAGTGTACCCTCCTGATATTCCTATTTAATAAATCAGTATAAGGTGAATGGTAGAGATCATGTATTGGAAATGTCATCTTGTGGGGAGGGACAATGGCATTCATTTTTTGCGATACAAGATTTCCTTTTGCTTATGGAGCTTGCGAAAAATTCAAGCCAACATTCCTTTACGTGGATTAATGGGCACCGATTCTCACTGATAGACAATATATTGTTATCCAAAACCCTACTTGAGAACATTAAGAGGTTTCAGTTGTTAGATACTGTGCTTATTGACCATAAGATGTCATGGTTTGAAATGGATTTGAAGAGGAATAAAGTATGTGAAAAGTTGGGATTCGACATTCAGGTAAATAATGCAGGTAACTGGTTGAGATGGTCAGAAAATAATGTTTCTACATTTGATACATGTTGTTCTGGAAGCTTCATGGAAGAGAAGCTTTTGTCTTTTGTTGATGTCCCTGAATATGAAGGAGTAGTTAGTGATATTATCTATACCTACCTCAGCCTATCGATTAGGGGAAATCATTTTCAAAGATCTTGTGATGTAGGAATTAATGACATGGCAATAGTCAGCAGGAAAAAAACTATAAAAAATGTCTATTAAATATACTAGACAGAAGTCAATATCTCAGTTGGAAAGGAATAGTGAGGTTGCACATTTAAAGATTGTCTATAAGATCCGTGTACATAAGAGTTCTATGATGTCGGTTTGCTGGATGATTATGTTTAAGGCACTTAGAAGTTTGGATCGAAAGAAACTGGTCACTTATTATAAGGTATACCCCACTGGTTCTTACTAATAGGAAATGTAATCCTATAGAGGAAACCACTTGGATTACTTATATATGAGTTACAAATAATTTGACATTTCTCTCCATTATGATCACCTGGCAGGTGAGGCTCCCTTGGACATAAAAGTGGAGGATTTAGAGCATACAATAAATAGTCTTAAATCGTCTTGAGTTCCTGGACTAGATGGTTTGGCAAAAGTGGTCATAAATACAAATACTCAACAATGGGCAATAGTCCTAGATAAAATAAATGTTTCTTTTCATGTCCAAGACAGGAATCATACCTCAGAGCTGGAGGAAGTCTATCTTTATTGTGGTGCATAAGAATGGAGCCAGGGATAACCCAGATAACTATGATATATTAGCCATGGTAGATACCATGGCCAAGATATTCTCCTCCTTTTTACTTGATTACCTTAAAAGTTGGGTAAATAAAATGCATGATTCTAAGTATACAGCCGGTGGGTTTCTGCAAGGGAGTGGGTACCCTTGATGGGTAATGGACACTGATGTACCTGTTACGTAAGGACAAGGAAGAAGGATCAACCTTGTTGTACATATGTTGCATAGACTACAGCAAGGCCTTCGATTCTGTGGATCGAAACATGGCGTGGCATAAATTGGAGGGTTTGGATATTCATCCCAGATACTACATTTTTTACAAAGTTTGAATACCAAGACTACTGCTCAAGTTAGACTTAGCCAAGATGGCATTCTTAGCCAAATCATTATTGCTAACCATGGTCTTAAGCAGGAGGGCACTCTAGCACCCAGGCTATTTAATTAGTATATCTCGGACCTTGATATTGCCTTGGATAAATTTAGTAATTTTCCACCCTGGCATTAAAACCAATGCCATCGCTTGGTTAGCCTACACAGAAGATTTGGTTATATTTGACACCACTCCCACAGGTCTACAGAGGAGCATAGCATCTATAAAAGAACACACAAAGTCAACAACTTAGTCATCAATCTTAAAAAAATCAAAATTATGGTAATTGCAAAAAGAAAGTACAATAGTTTCAGGTGGAAAATTAATGATGAAACTATTAAAAAGGTTGATAAATATACATATCTGTGCATTCCACTTACAGATCCTCTCAGCCTATGCAATGGAGGTGCTATGTACCAACAAGGTTAAGTGGCTTTTGAAACTGAAAAGTAGAATTTCACGTGTTACTTTAGGCCATTCCTCCTTGACTCCCATTGAAGCTATTTGATGTGAGCTAGGGCTCACATCACATGTTACTTTGAAAAAGATAGCCACAAGCATCTTTTATGTAAAGATAGTTGAAGCGAGTTTGTTTGTTTGTTTGTTTGTTTGTTTGTTTATTAATTTATTTATAATGCGCGCCAGACCCTGAGGTAACCGGGCACAACAGAACAAGAATATGCAAAACTTACATTGTTACAACAATCTGGGAATTACAGTGTTACAGAATTTACAATAATACATGGTATCCAAATTACATAAATACAGTGAAACATTATAGTCGAGAGTTGAGAGCAATTAATATACAAGAAGCAGAGGTTATATAGAAGTAACCGTATATATACAATTAGTCAAGGTACAGAGGGATCTGAGGTGACTACAGGTTTTTAGTGTTAAAGTGTTTGATCAGGTTTTTTCTAAGTTGTGAGAATGGTTGGTCTACTCTCAGGTTGTGTGGTAGAGCATTCCACAATTTGGCAGCTGTGACGGGGAAACTAGTGCCGGCAATTTTGGCAAATTTAAATCTTGGTACTTCCAGGCGTTCAGAGTTGACAGTTCTTATTGGTCTGCTAGATGTCTTTCTTTTTATTTTCGCCGTCAGATAGCTAGGGGCCGCGTTGTTGAGAGCTTTGTGTGTCAGGGAGATAATTTTTTGTTGAATTTTGTCAACAGTGGAGAGCCATTTGTGTTGTCGTCTGGTAGTGGAGATATGTTCCCTTTTATTTATGCCAAGTGCCACTCTGAGGGCATTCGTTTGTAGGATTTGGAGCCTTTGGGTGATGGTTTTATTGGCGCCACAGTAGAGGACGTTGCAGTAGACGAGTCGAGAGAGTATTAAGGCTCTCGCTAGGATCATACAACTATCATTAGATAGGAACGGTTTGCCTGCTCTTATTAATTTGCAGGTATAGGCCATGGAAGATGCTAAAGAATTGATCTGTTTGGTGAAGGCCATAGTAGAATCAAGGTAAAAACCAAGCGTTTTTACTTCCCTCGAGACCTTAATAACATTACCATCTATACTAAACTCGGAGTAGTCAGGGCCTAGTTTGTTGATATTGGAATGTGTGCCTAGAATGACCAGCTCTGTCTTGTCGCCATTCAGGCATAGGCCATGAGATGCCATCCATGCCTGAATGAAGAGATACACTCTATTCACCAACTCCCTGTCCCTGTCATGATCCCCAGAAAGCGGGAGGAGAATCTGTGTATCATCTGCATAGTTGGTGTAAGTGATACCTAGATGGTCCAAATCATTGAAAAGGGGTTTGGTGAATATGTTGTAAAGAGTTGGGGAGACACACGAACCCTGGGGAACTCTGCATGTGATCGGTATGGGGTCTGCTGCAGCCGTGGCCGAGAAGACTTGCATAGTTCTCTCGCTCAGAAAGGATTTTATCCATCTGATGGCCTGGGTGGAGAAATGAGCAGCAGAATCCAAGTGGTCCACAAGGTCAAATGGCAGCTGAAAGATCAAGTAGAACTAGGAGTGCTGTCTTTCCTTGATCTCTCATCTCATCTATTTGCGTTTTTAGGTCGATAAGGGCTGTTTCAGTTCCATGTAATGGAAGGAAGCCAGATTGTCTGGCTCCCAGAAGCTTATGAATTTCAAGGTGTTTTTGAATTTGTGTGTATGCCACTTTGTCCAGTATCTTCAGTAGACATGGTACCGTGGTAATAGGACAGTAATTGGTGGGGATAAGAGGGTCTAGTGTTTGCTTTTTGAGAAGCGAGAGCACCCAAGATTGTTTTAAATTAGCAGGGATATTACCTGTGGAGAAGGAGGCATTAATAAGTTTGGAGATGAAAGGAGATAAATCTCTGGCAGCATCTTTTATTAACTGTGCTGGGCAAATATCGCCTTTGCAGTTAGAGGGTTTGAGGGATAGGATGATTTTCTCTATCTCTATTGTGGTCGTTTTGGTAAAAGAGAATTTGTGTGTTTGTTCATTAGGGGTAGCAGAAGGCAGTGGCTGAATCTGGTTAGGGAGGTTAAGCAAGTCTTTTTTTTTTGGATTTTATTTTGGAGGGTATTTTTTTTATTTGCTAATGCATGTTGAATTTCAGCACACCAAGCCTGATCCTTGATACAGGTGTCTAGTATGCCAATGGGTGACTCCAGTTCTTTCCATATACAGAAAAGTTCCTTCATGCTTGAATTAGAGTTGGCAATACGATCATTGTAGGAATTTCACTTTTCCAGGCAGACTTATTGTTTATAGTGACGGAAAATAGTGGTTAGGTTGGCCTTATTCTCATCAGTTGGGCACAGTTTCCAGGTGGATTCACTTTTTCTTTTTGTAAGGCGTAGGGCCTTAAGTTTGGGTGTGAACCATTTGTTTAAATGGGCCTTAGGCTTACTTGTTCGCATTTTTAGCGGGGGAATTTTATCCATGGTATCAAGCATGATTTTATAATATTCATGAACTAGTACACTAGGGTCTAGGTTATTCAGTAGTGCATTTAGAGTTGGGAGGATAGCAGGAGTGATGTTGTCCATTGTCATATTTTTTTTAATTTCTGGTAAGGCATGATGGTGCCATGGGTAAGGCTGAAGTAGATGATCAGGAGAATAGGAGGTTAAAGGACACGATTGAGTGGTCAGTCCAAGGTAATGGGGAGATGGAAGAGATGGCAACTGTGCAGTTGGAGTCGGCGACCCAGTCTAGAGTTCTGCCCTTTACGTGGGTAGGGGTGTTGACTTTTTGAGAAAGTCCTAGTGAGTCGAGAGTATTGGCAATAGTTAAGGCGTGCACGTCTGCTTGGTCATTGAATCCTAGGTTAAAGTCCCCTAGTAGTAGCAGTTGTGAGGTAGGTTTGGCGTTGTTGGATAGCAGACTATGCAGATCCTCCTCAAAGGTCCCAAGCGGGCCTGGTGGTCTGTAGACCAAGTGAATAGTTAGCGATTGAGTATGGTTTATAGGAAGTTTGGCAGTCAAGGTTTCACAAGATTGTAAAGTTTGGGTGGGGGTTAGCCGTATCGATACATTTATTTTGGATATGATGGCAATGCCACCACCACGGGAACCCTTTCGGTCATGCCTAATTATAGTATAGCCAACAGGGATGGCCAGCATAAGAGATGGGCCTGCCGCGTTATGTAACCAGGTCTCGGTTATAGCAATAAAGTCTAGGTCAGCTTCAGAGATTAAGTCAGCTACATCTAGGGCATGGGCAACTAAAGATATTACGTTAAGGAGTGCTCCTTTGTAACACTGCACTTCTGTTTCCACTTTGATTTGAGTGACCCTAGGTGGAGTTCTAGAGTCAGACTTGTGTTTGCGTTTAAGGATCCGGGACTTTGATGTGGCTAGTGGAGCACGAGCGAGATTGGGACCAATGCATTCCCTTGTGTGTTGGGAGTTAATTTCCCTTTTGGTAGATGGGAGCAATCTTCTACGCAGCTTGTGAAGTTTGTTAAGTCTGGCACGTAATTTGTTATTTCTGTCAAGCGTAGAGCTAGGCTGGGCAGTGTAGGCTCCTAGTTCTGGTACAGCCTGGTGCTTAGAGCCAGCATGATCAGAGTTAGTTCTTAAATTAGACATATTTGGTGTGGTGTATACTGCCACATTCAGGTGACTAGGTGTTGACTTGGATGTAAACCCACTGTAACAATCCTGATAGTTATTGACAAGGTATGTGGATAAAGCTATTATGCAGAGGATAATATGTGGTCTTGACATTATGTGAAGCTTTCACCTTAAATATAACAGGTTCTTAGGTAACTGCTAGTATACTGTTATAGTTGGGAACTGGTAAGCAGGTAATCTGGGTCCAATTTATAGGATAGTCAAGTGGACTAGTTAGATAGTCTGGCTAACTAGGTTCGCTTTATCAGGTTAGTCCAAAACGGTGCAGGCATTGGGCACGCTGGATACAGTTTTGCAGTAGTAGCCAATCATTGACCAAGTTTCCTAGCAGTCCAGATAAGGTTTGCTAGGACCGTTCGGTGATCTAGATGCAGTATTCTAATACACTCCACAGAAAGCAAAGAACCTTGGATACTCTTAATGCGATTTGCTGGTGTGGCCCGTGCTCAGGCCAGTTTCCAATAGTTTAAATGTAATTTGCTAAGAAAGGCAGTCTAGATGGGGATTTTTAAAACAGTTCAAGTTGGAGCAAAATATTGGGCACTCTAAAGAAAGGTTCTTACGCACTCTATATGCAATTTACTGATATAACCAGTAGTCAGGTTTACATACCATCTAAATGCCGTGTGCTATGGGGAGCAGGCAATCTAAGTGCAGTTTTTCTGATATGGCCAGCGTGTGGCAGGTTTTCAAGAGGCAGCATGTATACAATCATGTTAATAAGGTGGGGTAAACAGGGTTCTAGGTAATCTGAGTGCACCTTAAACACTGTGTCTGGGACTGGTGCTTGAGCAATGTGATCTACTATGGCAGGTATAGAATGTCTGGCCAGTCTGACATGATATAGAAGTGGAGTGAAAGCAGAGAGACTGGAGGTACCACGCTGAGTGTAGTAAACGTAAGAATAAGCAATAAACAGTAAATAAGAGGGTAATTAACTTTCCCTATCATACATGTCTGAACATTTTATAAATTAGATCTAATCTCAAGTAGATGCATTTAAATTACACAGCAGATAGGAGCGACTTAAAGAGTCTTCAACATATCTCGATACATAACCTTTTTGATAAGTTACTCTATTTAAAGTCTCAGCTCAAGATCTTAAAGAAATGGCTGGAGGACATTAAGTCTTTTCTTGATATGATTGGCTTTTAAATTAAATATCCAAAAAATATTGGGATTGCAGCCAGAGAAATAAAAAGAAGAGCTGAAATTTGGGAGTGAGATAGTAACTTGCGAGAACTGGGGAAAAAAATCAACTTTTGTGGATTATGTAAAACAAAGTTTTATTATTGGTGGACCAGCCAAGTATATTGTGAATATCAGGGAACCTAAGGTGAGAAGATTCATTTTACAGCTGCGAGTATAGCAGCTGCAAACCTGATCTTGACTTGGTGCCTGATTCGCCATTCCTAGACAGGAAAGACTTTGTTGTTAATGTCACATTGAAATAGAGAGCTAGACATTTGTTAACAGGTTGTCCAACATTTGCCGGATATTTATCATAAAGGTTATGGAAGTCTTAAGAGTATTAATATCATAAGGGAAGATTAAACGTGGGCAAATATTTACGCAGGTCAAAATATATATTTATGTTAAAATCTCTATTATATATGACAGCTCATGATTAAGAGAATTGAAAAGGTGGATAGATGATTTTAATCATTTTAAGTATTTTTAGCATATGTACGATTTTTAGGCATTAGATAAAAGTATAATGATTTGTTAGGAATTAAAGTGTAATGTATTATGTGATGATGTGAATAGTTTGATATTATGTGTATTGCTTAATTTTATGTAGGTTTTAAGGTTTTTGCTTTTTAACCACAAACAATTTAATAAAAATAAAATAATGAGTGGAATTCTAATGATGGCTGGATATAATGATAACATTATTTTTAATATATTGAATGAGTTTTATGTTGTCAATAGTGATCTTGTATATGAATTAGGTAGATTGCATTGAATTGTTGTAAATGTTATATGTTAATTGTGGATGTCATTTGGTGACTACTTTGCACCAAAGAAAGCATGTTCACTGCCTACAACTCAGAATTATTTGTAAGGCTTCCCAACTTTGGTAGTTAAAGTGGGGTAACATTATTTGGCCAGAATCACACACTTTGGTCAAGTGGTGAAGTCGAGATTTGAGCCCACCTTGTAATTTTGGCTCTTGACCATACAGCTTCCCAGATTGTTTGTACAAATATGTGTTAACAATATCATAAACAAATCCTTTTTGGGGTTCTACAGCTGTACTATGGATATTTAGAGTCACACAGTGAAAGAAAAAGCATAATAAGGTCGCCTCTACATAGTCACTGTTTTACACAGCACCCCTCACGTGTCTAACCACACAAATGTGCACTTCGTAAGGTACATCCCACTACAATACTGACTCAAAGTTGTGTCTAACAGTCATCCACTACTAGTCGCTCCCTTTATAAAACACTCTGCTGAGACATCTTAAAAAAGCATTTCACAGACTTGTGATTTTCTTTCTTTCTTTGTACTTAAAAAGTACAGAATAAACAGGCAGTAACAGAGCTCATGAATTAGTGTCAGAGCATTGCCTGGGAATAGCTGATACTGCGACTTGAAAGTATCTTCTGCCTGGACAGCCTCATCCTCCCACAACAGGAAATGGCTTCTCATATGTTGACATCCATATACAGAAACAGAAAACTGTAAACACACATTAGCCAACTTCATAAAACCTTGAGTTAATTCTGACTTCGGTTAGGAGTCACTGTCCTTAGAGCAAACACAGCCTTCTTATGAGATTATTGCATTGTGAGACCACTGGGTTGTTTGCAGCACTTCTCAAAGCTGCAGCACACCATGACTGAGCATGCTCCTTCATGAAGATTTGCTTCCTCCGGAAGCACTCATGGCAATGAGGTATCATGTGTGTGCCTCGTGTAGCCTGGGAAAGTGACTGGTGGTGAGTGAGATCCATATAGATGGAATGGAAGTGACAACAATCATTGCAAACGTAAGAGCTTTGCAGAGCAGAGCTGGATAGTGAACTCATGCAATATTATTCTGCAGCTTGTTTTTTCATTTGGCATCACTGTTACAATATGTGAGAAATTCGCAAACTTGTCTTAAATCCCAATCCCTAAGGTTTGTATGTCAGCCTTTCGTCCTTTCACTATGATACAATTAGTGTCATTATGGACGATACTAGCAACTGGCCTAAAAGGAGTTTAGTTCAAATGTACTTCACAAACTCTATTTTATGTGATTCTTTTCATTGGTTCTATAAAGCGCTGCGTAGAACGCTGGTGAACAGTAGCCCTGCAGCCTTAGCAAAATATGGAGGACTGTCATTTTATGAAAAATCATCCAGGGTGAGATAGCTCAGAAATTAGAGATTACACTATAAGAAAATTAGCTATACATGTTAATGTACCTGCCGTAAAGATCTGTGAGTAGCCTTCTGGTTACATAGTGTTAGGGAGAATTCTCAGAAATGTGCTAAATCCTCTCGACCTAGAGAACCCCAGCAACTTTGCTGGATTTTGAGAACTTTCATTTTTAACCTGGAGAGAGTGAGACCCTTTTTCCCACTCTCTCATGTATTTTAATGTGATTTTGAAATCTGTGTTTCTTTTGGTTGTGGAGTCCATAGGCATCATCTTTTACATTGTGTCACACAGCACCTTCAGTGCAGTGGCATAGGTAAGTCTTTCAGATTTCCAAAATGTTTAAATACCTTCTCTTGGATAAACTACTGTTTCCAAGATCAGTAAAGTGAAATGGACTTTACTTAACATTTGTAACTTTCTAGAGCCAGCACCCACTATTTTACAGTAGGGTGCTGGGGGATTACTCTGTATCCCCTTTGTCTAACTTCTCATGTAACAATTTGATGTTACCCTTTCCTCAATGTATGACTGGTGGCAGTGGTTTACTTTTAACTACTGTGTTGTGCATTTACCGCGGGCTGTGTTCGCAGCTGCATTAAAGCATCAAAGGGTGCCATTTTTGTCAAAATGGCTCTGGTCTTTCTTTTTTCGCCATTTCTTATTGGAAAGGTCCTTCTTGAGATTTACTCTATACGCCAAACCAGGTTTGGTCCCATTGTTCATTTTGTCTTCGACGAGATTCACGAGTGAAGCCTGCCTCTGGCTCCAGGGTTTCTGACGGGGGCAGGAAGCGAGGTAGGTGCCCGATACTCCCTGTGCTTAGTCTCCTAGGAGACAGAAATTCATTCTTAGGTGATTGGTCGGTTGGCTCTACGGCAAGGACAGCCACCCTGCTGTGTGACTGACAGCTAGGATGGAATTAATGGGAGAAACCTGCATAAAAGGCAAGGCTTTTTGGCTTGGAAGGCAGAGTCGATCACTGGATGAAGGAAACCAAAGAAGAATTTGAAGAGGACGCCTGCTGCAACTCCCGGACCGCTGTTTTGCCCGGTGAAGCTCTGATGCTGTGCTGAAACTACAAATTCATATCAACAGAGAAGCCCCTGCAAGGACGACTTCTCCCTTTGAGTTGGTGGGACCAATCAACTCCAAAGTACGCCACTTGGACATCCTCCTCGGAGCTGGTTGCATTTCCACTGCAGTCGCTGCTGGAACATAATGGCCAGGGAGAGGAACACCAGATCATGTGGGTTGCTTTTAACCTGGCCAAGAGCTTCAGGAAGATCCTCTGGACTTCCAGGAAGGAGGACTGGCCGAGCCTGAGCCCCCTCAACAGAGTGTGGGACCCCAGATGCAAGGAAAGCCCATCTCGTCAGCCAGGAACCACAGTGTTGCTATTTGCAGTAGACGCGAGGAGTGAAACACTGAAGTGCCACTTGTTTGAAGATTGCCGTTGCGGTCGGTGGCCATCCCATTGCAGTGCAGGAGTCCCCAGAAGTCCTCCCTCTTGTCCCCACAACTGAGGCCCAGGAACACCAGGGTCTGCAGAGCTGCACAGGAACAGGAGCCACCTGCTGCTCTTTTCTTCAACCAATAGGTTCTGTAAAGTCTGAGAGAACTTGCCTCTTGTTGTGCCACCTTGCTTGTACTCGTTGAGACTTGTCTTGGTTGCATCTATAGAGTTGCTAACAGCTTCTTTACCTCACAAGCCTAATCAGCTTGTGGCCCTACTTTGATCTCTTCTTAGTCTACCAAGACTTTTTAAACATTGTGAAAGACTTTCTACTTACCTGCAAGAAGTGGGTCAAAAAAGGATGGAAGAGCATTCATTCAATGCTCGCAGTTCGTAACAGTTTTTACATTCTCTCCACCTGCAATATGAATAAATGAGGTCAAATGGGATAGTTCCAGCATGAAATAGTGAATATCATCCAAAGTCTTTAAGGATTTGTTATCATACCGTTGATAGTCCGTCTTTGCTCTTAACCAATTCAGATCCACAAGCTCATGAGCAGGCACCTACAGACACAACATCTCTTACAATGCTCTTGCCCGATGTGCGTGCATATGCGCGTGCATTTCAAAAATATCGGATTGTGGGTCAAAAAAGGAGGGAGGAGCTTTCATTCAATGCTCGCAGTTCGTAACAGTTTTTACGTTGTCTCCACCGTTGATAGTCCATCTTTGCTCTTAACCAATTCAAATTCATAAGCTCACGACCACGCTTTAGATGTTAATGTCAATGTGCATGTTAAAGTTAAAGGACATTTATACCCTGCACTATCACCGCTGGAGTGTTCCCCTGGCGCTCTGTCGGCTCTGAAAGAGGAAAGAAAGGGGGGTTGGTGGGAGGAAGCTAGAAAAGTGTAAGAGAGCAGTGATGTGCTGTTGGCAGCCTCAGCCCGTTGGGTCCGTTGGCTGGGCCTGGGGTGTTTGCGGCCGGTAGTCGTCGTGTACTGTTGTGCGAGTCTATGGGCCTCATTACGAGTTTGGAGTCAACCATGGCTTTTAGCGCCATGGCTGCCTCCAAAATCGTGTCCGGGTCCCCTGAATGGGGAATTACCGGGCCATTATGACTTTGGAAGGCCCGGTATTTCCTCCTTCAGGGAACCCGGGCCCGGTCCTTCCTCATTCCCATTCGAGCCCCCATAGGGCTCAATGGGAATGGGGAGGGAGCTAACAACGGGCCCGTCAATACGGGCCCATTGTTAGTTCCCTGGTTCCCTCGCGGGACCCGCTATGGACATCTGGAAAAACCAGACGTCCACAGCGGGTCCCGCGAGGGGACCTTGTAGGGGTGGGTTTCATGGCACCAGCACCATTACTGGCACCGTTAAACCCATTCTGCACTTCTCGTAATGAGGCCCTATGTGTTTTTTTGTTTTGTTGTTGCAATGTAGTGAAGTTTGTGCGGTTTGTTGTGCTGTAGGTTTGTGGATGCGTTTGGTTTAGAGTTTGAGAGGTGTATGCAGAGGGGGAAATTGTTAGTGCAATTGGTTAGTTGGCATCTCTATCCTGAATTGAGGTGCTGGGCTTGTGTAATATCCCAAAATGGGGTTCGGGAGCACCCCTGCACCTGTGTCTTGATCTGGGCCTGTCTGGCCTTCAAGGTCCCTTTCACATCTGGCCCCTCCTCCACCAGCCTCCCTCACAGCCCTACCTGTCTTCACTTCCCACTCATAAGGCCAGTGCACCTGCGATTTGTATAACTATATTCCAGATAACACCAAAGAATATTACAAGGACAGTGTACTTGTAAATGGTCAGGTGATCCCTGCCATTAGAGACACTGGGGCCAGCATAACAGGGGTGGAAGAAACCTTTTTCGATCAATCCTGAGTATGTTGCTAAGGCACCGAAAGACCCCGCTAAGCTTGCAGGAGGCCCTGTCCAGATGGTTCAAATACTACCAGCTCTCATCTAGTGCAACAATGTGACTGTAAGAATACCTGTCAGTGTACAGAGGGAGGTGCCTGGGAGAATCCTGCTGGGGAATGACTTAAGAACTCTTGGAGTTGTATCAAGAACCCCCATGCCTTCCAGTAAAAGGGAGCAGGAGCAGACTAGGAAGGCCAGAGAGATTGCTTTAGATAACTCTCAGTGGGTTGTTAGAGATGAACCTATAACACCCAGTCCACAGGAAGAGCAAACCTCTATTTCCAGAAAGAAAGAGACAAATGGGAAACCCAAGGTCTCAGGAAACAACAAAAGTAGAACTCCTGTGCACAAAACAAGGACATGCCCGGGAGGACAGTTCCAGGTCACACCAGTGACCCCTCCGCCAGCTGATGCTGAGTGTGAGGTTCAACCAGAAGATGGTGAACCAGCTACTGATGACACAGAGCTGGAAGAAGGCCTCCCCCTTGTTGGAGATATGGATCATGAAGACCATCATGAGCTGCAGACTTTGCTTGCAGAAGGTGGCCCCTGTAGGGCAGACTTCAGCAGAGGTCAAAGAGAGTGTCCTATTCTTGAAGGTTCCCAGATGGAGGGGATGGCCTACTCTACAGTGAACATATTGATTCTACCCCAGGTGACTACAGAAGGCTTGTAGTGCCTCAGGAGGTGAGACCACAGTTAGCCCATGAGATTTCTTTAGCTGGTCACTTAAGTTTAAAGAGGACCAAGGAAAGGATCTCTCTTTATTTCTACTGGCCCAAGATGGGGGTCTGATGTAGATAGGTTCTGTAGAAGCGGTCACACTTGTCAGACTTCTGGCAAGAGTGGAGCCAAGAATGTGCCCTTTGGTGGGAGGCCATTTTGAGAGGGTAGGAATCGACATAGTTGGTCCCTTAGACCCACCCACATCTTCAGGCAACTGATTTATATTAGTGGTGGTAGACCGTACTTCCAGGTATGCTGAAGCCATACCTGTGAGATCTGTTACTGCTCAGGCAGTGGCTAAGGCCCTCATTGGTATTTCTACCAGGGTAGGTTTTTCTAAGGAGGTGTTCTCAGACAGGGGGACCAATTTTATGCCCCACTACATGTAAGTCATATGGAAAAACTGTGGAGTGACCTACAAGTTCTCAACAGCCTACCATCCCCAAACCAATGGATTAGTGGAGAGGTTTAATAGAACAATGAAGAGCATGATAGGTGCTTTTGAAGAACCCCTTAGAAGAATGTGGGACCTTCTACTGCCACGCCTTCTCTTTTCTTATAGAGAAGTCCCTGATGAAGGGGTTGGCTTCAGCCCCTTTGAGCTCCTCTATGGTCATCCGGTTAGAGGTCCATTGGCCCTATTCAAGGAGGAGTTGGAGAGTGTTCCTTCCCACAAGCCAGTGAGAGTCACTGACTATGTGTTAGGTCTGAGAAGGAGAATAACACACATGATGACGGAAGCTTCTGTTAACTTAAAAGCAGGTCCGGCTCTGGTTAAACATTGGCATGACCAGAAGGCCAACATGGTTGAGTTTACTCAAGACCAGCTAGTTCTAAGTATGGTACCTACAAGGCAGAGGGCCTTACAGAATAAATGGATTGGATCCTTCAAGGTTGTAGGCAAACTTGGAGAGGTCAATTATTTGGTCGACTTAGGCAATCCTAAGGAGACCCCAAGGGTCTATCACACCAACCGCTTAAAAGCCTATGTCTCTAGACCATAACTGAGAGATTTGCTTCTAGCCTCTGCTCAGGAGGAGGAGGAGAGTGAGCATCTACCAGACCTCCTCAGGGGACAACCTTTAGATGGAATGATAGGAGTTAATTTCTCTTCTGATCTGACACTGGAACAGCAGGAGGAGTGCAAAATTCTATTAAATCAGTTTGCCCCTCTGTTTTCACTATCACCAGTCTTGACCCCTTGGCCCAGCATGAGATTCTCACTGGTGACTGTCTCCCTGCAAAAGCAGGGGTTACAGGATGTCAGACCATGTAAGAACCCACATAAAGGAAGAGGTTAAGCTGATGCTTGATCTTGGGCTAATAGAGCCATCTACAAGTCCATGGGCTAGGCCAGTTGTACTAGTACCAAAGGCAGGATCCAAGGAGTTGAGATTCTGTGTGGACTATAGAGCTTGTGATGCAGTCACCACGACTAATGCCCATCCTTTACCTTGGAGAGATGAGCTGGTGGACAAACTTGGTTCAGCCAAGTACCTCAGTACATTTAACCAAACCTCAGGCTATTGGCAAATAGCTCTGACAGACCATGCCAAGGAAAAAACTGCATTTCCAACCCCAGGAGGCCTCTTCCAGTTTAAGGTTATGCCTTTTGGACTAAAGAATGCACCTTCTACATTTCAAAGGATGGTGAATCATGTTCTGAATGGGATGGAGGACTTCTGTATGGCATAGTTGGATGACATTGGAGTGTTCAGCCCTACTTGGAAAGAACATATTGACCACTTGGGATATGCATTGCAGGATCTGGAGCAGGCCAATCAGACCTTAAAGGCAAGTAAATGTCAAATTGGTCAGAGTAAAGTGGTCTACCTTGGACATGAGGTAAGAGGAGTTGAAATAAGGCCATTGCCATGATGCCACCGGGCTGTTGTGAGCTTTAAAAATACGAATGAATAAATAAATAAATAAATAAATAGCAAGGTACAAGCTGTACACGACTGGGCCACTCCTACTACTCACACCCAAGTGAGAGCATTTCTAGGTCTCACAAGTTACTATAGGCACTTCATAGAGAACTATGGGACCATAGCTTCTCCCTTAAATGTGATCTCCTCACCCAAATTCCCCAAGAAGGTCAGGTGGAATGAGGAGTACATTAGGGCATTTGAAGGACTTAAGAAAGCCCTTTGTCAAGCTCCAGTCTTGAGAGCTCCTGACTACAACCAATCAGAGGTGGACTGGGAACCAAAAGAGGCCCTGGAAATAATTTTCAAAGTGGCCCCATATTACGCATTTTCAGCAAGCCCAACCCGTTTCCTGTGAGAACATCTGGAATTTTCTACACAAAAGAGGCCTGGGTGCAGAGGCCGAATGGGAAATCTCCAAAGTTCCCTATAGGCCAGTCCAACCCCACTATTAACTAACTGTGCCCATGACCTCTCAGCCCTCCCCTTCATGCGCCCCCAGTTTTAAGCTCTGCCCCCGTGACAGCAGTGACAGGAGGGTGAGCGGGAGAGGGGGCTTCCACCTCAGAGTTACTAGACAATGTGACAACCACAGAACAGAAGCCCTTTATGCACTACACCAGGGATCTGCACCCTTTGGCTCTCCAGATGTTTTGGACTACAACTCACATCAGTCCTATCAGCATAGTCAATGGGTGAGGGGCTGTGGGAGTTGTAGTCACAAAAATATGCCAAACCACCAGTTGCAAGTGGCAGGCTCTGCTATGAGCCACGACCAGAGCAAAATGCCTACGCTGTGCAGTATGCATGCTCTGTGAACACCGACGCTCTGCGCAAGTCGCCTGTTGAGCAAAACATAAAGGGTCTGATTCTCGAAGGATTGCACTAGAGCAAATCAAAGAGAGCTGTGAGCATTTCTGATTTGCACCTGCTTCCTTTCACCTGATTCACAAGGGGAACAAAAAAGCAAATCTGGAAGTGTCTGAAGCATAACTGAGATGCTCAAGTGCTAAAGTAATCCTCCAAGAGTTGCTCAAGGACATCTCACAGAAGCTCCAGCTTTAGGCTCTATGAATCGGGCCCCACTCTCCATAAAGCCATTGATCGAAGTGAGCAGAGCAGTGTTCCCCTACATTTATTTGTATCTGTTTACCATTCCTACGACCATATTCACCATTCTATACAGAAATCTTTCCATTCATGTCCCCGTGCAAGTGTAAAGTTACAAGAGCCTTAGGGCCCGATATATGGAATTTTTTTGCATGGTTCAAAGTGACTTTGCACTGCCGACACAAACCCTGATTCATGGTACTGTGCAAAGTGTATTTTTGCAGTGCAAACTCATTTTGTACTGCAAAAATGACTGCACTGACTTTGGAATGCAAAAATACACTTTGCACAGTTCGATGAAATAGGGGTTGTGCCGGCAGTGCAAAGTCACTTTTCAGCAGTGCAAAGTCACTTTGAACCTTGCGAAAAATTCCATGAATCAGGCCCTTAGTTACTAGTCACTAAGACTATTGCAATGTCCCGGCCGCAACACTTGTCACATATTGCACTATGCCTACGCCTATCATCTCCCCTGCCGAGACCACACTTCTACCACTGCATACAACTCACACTGCGTACAATGCACACTATTCACAAACTGTGCACCATGCACAAAACACAGCCTCTACACATTGGCATGTGGTCTTTGCAGCATATACGCTATGCACAAAGCACACATTCGTTTCAAAGCTCATATGCTGTTCAAGACTGACAGTCTGCTCTCGAGGCACACTGCACAAACGTGCACACTACATTGGGCACACATGTGTACACTGCGCAGAATTCACGTCTTCACAAGATGCATACTGCACAAAATGTACTCTCACTACCAAATGCACGCCCTTTGCAAAGCGCATTCGATGAGCAAGATGCCCACACTGGAAAAAGCGCACACTCTCTACAAGACTGACACTGTGCTCAAGGTGTACACTGTACGAGGGCTCCAACGGAGGGGATTCTTAAACAGGTACAGTGGAGGATAAGAGGCCCCCTTACACTGCTGGCAGCATTCCCCCCAGAGCCTCCCCACCTCGTAGCAAGAATGCTCCATTTACATCATTAGACTGGTTATCAGTGCAGGTACATCGCCTTAAAACTACAGGTGAACAGCAGAACTGCACAATATTAAATGTATCATGAACCAACTGAAAAATAATCCAAATATAATGTGCAGTTCATAATGACATCACAGCTTTCCGATTATAATACAATCAGTTTCTTTTGACAACATTGTACATTAAAGAGACATTGTTTCACTGCACTCTAGAGACTATCGCTCCGATTCATAGAATTTTTTGCATGGTTGCACTGCCGACACAAAGTCAGTGCAACGTCATTTTGTACTGCAAAAATGACTCTGTACTGACTTTGCCCTGCAAAAATACACTTTGCACCGGGCCGTGAATCAGGGTTCATGTCGGCAGTGCAAAGTCACTTTGAACCGTGCAAAGTCACTTTGAACCATGCAAATAATTCCAAAAATCAGGACCAAAAGGTTAGGCTTATCCCTGTATGTCACCCAGGGACCATCCCTGATCCGTGCTAAGACCCCATTCCTGTCCAAGGCTCATCTCCTACCAGACACCCAACCCTCCACTGTAGCCAACCCCAGCTTTGAACTCCAGGCCTTTTACTAGGTGCATGCCTGCCTGAGGCCCATTCCCACACGTAGGCCTGTCTCAACCTCAAAGTCCATCACCAGCCCAAGGCCCTTCCCGACATCAACAGCCAGCCGTACCTTAGGCCCATTACCACCCTAAAGTCAATCCCTGTTCCAAGGCACATTCCTATACTGAGACCAATCCCAGCTGTGGGGGCCCACACCTTCTTCAAGAACCACCCCTGACTGAAGCCCATAACAGACCGATGGCCCATCATGGACACAATGCCCATCCCTATCCCATTCCTCTGATCAGTTGTGTCACAACTTGGGGACTTTCTAAAATGTTGGCTCATTTACCATATTTAGCACCAGGTATGTTAATGTTAATGGGTCTTGTACTGCGCACTGTCACTACTTGTGTGGTCTCTTAGCGCTCATTGGATCTGGTCTACATGCTGCCATCACAGTTAAGCCTTGACTCTAAAATTGACTGCCCATTCCGTAAACTCGCTCTCACGGTTACTAATCAATAACTAATCACAGTTAAGAAACACGCGTCCCAGCTAACACAACCTGTATCCACCCTCATGTGTTGGACCCCTAAAAAGTTGCCAATTCCCCGTTCCTACCACTGCCTCTCCCTTCACCCCCTTATCCCTTCTTCTTTTATATCCAAAGACCACGTTCTGACGACACACTGGCGGGGTATCAATGCGCCACATCTCGGGCAATGTCAAGCGCTGTAAGACCACTGCAATGGCGGTGGGAGCAGTATAAATATTGAACAGCATAACATTTAAAATGTTTTCTTGGCGTCCATTTCCACTGCATGTCTATTTCAGCTCATGACATTATAAGGGTTTGAGGCTTTCGTCTTTGATTGTTTGGCTATTACAGAGAATAACATATCGCCAACCATATGCATGTAAGGGCATTAAATATCACCTTGGATTCCAAGGCTGTACAGGGAACTGCGCCTGCGGCTTCCTGCTTTGCATGCCACAGACCCCAGGGTCACTAGTTCTAATATCCTGATCATCGACTGATGGGGGTACTTTATTCGGTATATTGAGGGAACATAATAAAGAATGCATGTGTTCATAGTGTAATCCAACGAGTAGCTATTCTAACTCTAGATTATGCTACCCCCAACTCCCAGTGACTTTAAGGTTTAATCACTCTCAACTACCCCCACGACGAATATCGGGAAGAGTCTGGGGACTTTGTGGCGCCTGGCAGACAGTGCCTCGCGGCGCTCAGCTCACAGATAGCGCTGCATAACCACTCTAATTTAATGTTATTAAAGTGTCCTCCCCCCAGGCCTAATCAAGTGGTGCCTGTGAGCTCATGCTGGGCACTGAGATTGACTTTACAAGAATTTTATAGAGCTGTGTTATCTTCAGAATTGGTTTGCGGGATCCGCAGCGCTGCCTTGGGTGTTCGCTGCAGATGGGTTGCCGAGGTAAACCATCCACCCGAGAGGTGGCAGAAGTAGGGGTGCACATTGCAGGGGTTTTACTGTCAGACTCGGGGCTAGTGCCCCTCCCATAGGTGGATCTTACCTTAGGGCTGGGGGTTCTGGGTGCCCACGTCCGGGGGTGAAGAGATCCTCACTGTACTGGCCATCAAATTAGGACTATCGCCGATACCCCTTCAACTTCAACCGGCCACGGCCACTGGATATGATACATGTAAATAGTTTCTAGCACTTCTCTACTGATTCGGCCGAAACTCTGAGCATGTTACAAATAAGAGCTTTTGCTTTAGTACAGGCTTTGTAACAAGTGTTTCTTATCCACTCCTGTACTCTTAGCCTGAGCTGACAATGTGTGCACTGTGCAGGACACGTGCGGTTCTGGTGCCCAGGAGGCCCTCATGCACAGGCGCGGGCTGTCGGCCTCGGATTGTGTTGGCATCCGGCATTGCAGGCAGCCATTTTCGACTAAACCACCCAGGCAGATGCGACGTTCACGCAATGTGTATCCTTCCACTCCGTTTCCTTGCGCTCCAAAGAGGCCCTACGGCCGGAGGCCGGTGGAGCAGTCCAGCCCTGGCGACATGTCGACGTTTGTTAGTTTCAGGATGCAATATACTGTGACAGAGGTCTGATTTTAGATCGGGGCACGCTGGGGTGGGCTTCATGGCAGGGTCACGGATCTGGTACATCAAGAGAATACCTTACAGGGACACAAGGTTATACTGGCAGTAATTTTCCAACAGCAAGGGTAAGAGGGTAAGAGGGCATGGGCAGGTTTGTGGAGACGGATGAGCTGCAAGGCCTGGTTCAGCCGGTTCACACACGGGACAGTGATCTCAGAGGAAGAGCGAGATGTTACATTTGTTTTTGTTGCAATTGCCTCCGGCTCGAGCGTGAGAATGGAGCTGCAAAGCTTTCAGACACAGTGAGAAAGGGTGGGGGCCATGTGTGCGGTAAGCGTGGCAATGCACAAGGGAGAGAAGCCTTTTCGTATTATCGCAGAGAGGCCTAGTCCAAAAAGATGGAGTCGAGGGGGTACAAAATGGATGCCAAGTGTCTCTCGCAACAGCCCCATCTATGCCAATGCCAGCATATGGCTGATGTTAACATAAGGGCAATGGAGGCGTCCCCCACCATTGGAAGGGCAAGTGGTCTAAGCTGTACTGAATGTATGGCGGGGGGCCCAAACGATCCCTCACTCCCACACACTGGGACCAGATATCTGCTCCTAGGAAGGGACACCTGCCCCCAGGGAGGGCTACATGAAATGCGCCGCCCCTCCAATTGGGGTAGGGGTGGAGAGGTGCACCCCCCTTCACATTAGAAAATTCCCCAGCAGTGTAGGGTGCCCCTCAGCCCCCACTAAAGGGCAGGCTGCCATTTTGAATTATTTTTTTGTTTACTAAACTTGCCTTGGCATAGAGGGGCACATTGGTGTGCCAATCTAGCCCTGGGGTGCACAAACCTTGCTGGCTCACCCACTGGGGGGCCTGTCCCACAATTTGTGGGGGCCCTCACCCCCCCCGCACCTAAAATAGGTGGCAGTGGTACCTCATGCAGGCTTCCCTGGAGGCAGATATCTGCCCGTAGGAAGGAGCAAAAGGGTTTTCAGTGGGGGGTGAGGTTAAGTAGACCACCAGGGATGGCTTGCAAGGGGTGGTGCATGCTTGACAATTATTTGTTTTAGCTGGTGTGACCGTAGGTAACACATGTTTATTGTTTTGTTTATTGCTTTTTCTACGCGAGCAGCTGCAACGTTATGTGAGTACTGTTTATAATTCTATGGTTAGGGCCCACTGTCAGTGGGGTGGGTGATACTGGGGCTGGATTGTTGGTGGTGTGGATGGGAATGGGCCGACTGGGCAGATATGTTGGTGGGCTGGGACACAATTGCAGGGGCAGGCCACAAATTACCCCCATGCAAGCAGAACATTGGTGTTTCCCTGGGAACGATCCCTCCCATGTGGGTTGTCCGTCTGCAAGCCCAGGCTCCACCTCTGGCTGTGCTACATTACAGATGTCACCTCTGGGGAGGAATGGGGATCCTGCCAGGGCTTCCTGGAGCTGCTGGTGTGCTTAGGGGAAGTACACCCACATGGTACATGGATGTCCAAGGCCAGGGACATCACCTCCAACCATCCTGGACTTGCGGCTGGGCTGCATTACAGCTTTTCCCTTCGTGGAGGCATTGGCACACTGCCAGGACTCCCTGGTGGGGAGAAGGTGTAACGCAGGGCAGCCAGGGCTCCAGCAAAGTCGGCAGTAATATCCCTGGCCTTAAGCACCCTTCTCCCATGTGGATCTTTGCCGGGGGTTCTGGGTAATAAATTCTGTGCCGATTTGTATAAGTCAGACCTCTGTGGATTCCCACGGGTGTTCTCTTTTGGGAAATGCATAAGGTTCCCTGTTTTCCTTGCAGGCTTCGACACCCTAGGCCCACATCTGTAGGTTGCCCACATGAACAAAATGTGCTGTGCCGAAAGGCTTGGGGTTACAAGTGGGTTACCCTTTTCCTTTTGCCCCCTGGTAGGTGCACCTACCAGGGGGCAAAAGGTGGCTTGGACACCCTAGGCCCATATCGGTATGGTGTGCCCGTCTCGAAAAATTGTGAAATTCAGCTGTCAGAACATACTTGGGGTTAGGGGTCTTTTAGGCATTCCCCTTGGCACCCAGGTAGGTGCACCCACACATGTGAGGTACTGTTTTCATCAGGACACCTGTGGGAACGCGGGACAGTAGGCCATGTGTTGTTGGCGGCGTGTTTCGGTGGGTGAGCCGAGTGAAATGTGCGGAAAATGCATTTTTTTTGCCACATTTCGGACTTTGCTGGCGTTTCTGGGTAATACATTCTGGGCCGATTTGCGCAAGTCAGACCTCTGCAGATTGCCACGGGTGTCCTCTTTTCGGAAATACATGGGGTTCCATGTTTTCCTTGGTGGCTTGGACACCTTAGGCCCATATCTGTATGGTGTGCCTGTTTAGAAAAAGTGTGAAATTCAGCTGTCAGCACAGACTTGGGAAGGTATGACATTTGCTGTGTTTGTGTGGTTTTTATAAAGTTTTGACACATTTGCTGGTGCCCTTTGTCACACAACCCTTTAATTTCCCAAATGTGCCCAACATTTAGTCGCTGCTTTAGGCACCATACACTTTTGTAACCTGCACAAGTCACCTACCCTTGAAAAGGTCTGCCTGTGCTCTTTCAAAAATTGTATGCTTGCCATTCCTCTCCACATTGGTTTTCTTGATTTACACATCATAAGTACGTCTGTTCCGGCCGTAAGCATAAAAATCCTGTGTACCATGTATCATGGCTCAGTGTTTGGCTTGTGGTATTGCTTGTTTTGTGAAACACTATGAAAAATGTGTGCTTTCCTAACTGCAAGAGTCGGGGGAATGTAGCGGAGCATTTTTTTTCTCAGAATTCATAGAAGCCATTGCTATACCAAGCCAACCATATCCACCACATACCTTTTTTTCAGTCATTTTCCCGCTTTTCTCCCAATTTATGGCATTTTCCCCTACCTAGTTGTTGCCGGACCTGCGCAAATCACTGCTTCATAAACTTGGAATTTTCTCTACTTTTCAGAAATGTATGCCTTTCTGTCCTCCAATTCGGCTTTCCTACCCTTTTCTTCCATTCTGTCCGTGCATGTCCAATTGGCAAAAATGGCCAAAATCGCCTACCTCTCACAAAGCGGTTGATAACCACAACAAAATATTTTTTTTTCGTTTCCATTCAACCTGTTCTTGAAAGCCAGGATATTGGGGAATACAGCACAGCAAACCATTTGTTCCTAACTCTTACAAGGAAAAAACAACAGGCTTCTTTGTACATCATTTTATTTCTATTCTTTGAAAAAACACAACATTTTTGCCCTTTTTGATTATTTTCTCTCACCGCCCTTCAGCAACCTAGGATTCCTGGGTGGCGTTACGATCGCCTACATGTGGGAAAAAAAGGGGCCAAATTTGGTCGAGATATTGCATGTAAAAAAAAAGTTACAAGGCATTGAATGGCCACATACCGAAATCACCAAAAAAGGCTTTGGCACTGGGGGGAAATACGCATCGCACTTAAAGGGTTAAAGGTCACCACCATCGCAGCGATGCACAGTTAAACCTGCATGGCTGCATAATGTTCTGGTGGCTATCATCAAGGCCAAGACTCTTAGGTGCATGGCCTACACCCTTTGGCCATGCACCCAAGAGTGTAGGCCTTCCCCGCACCCAGCTGTCATGATTGCTGCCCCTAATGTCCCCAGCCCTCCAAGATGTCAGGCTGGAGCCAGGCCACGATCACCTACATGGCCCTCAAGGGCCTCTCCATCCCTTCAAAGACCCACTTGGAGTCAGACTTGGTGCTTGTGGCACCAGCCTCACTCACTCCCATAGGATAAAATTTGGGATTGGACTTGTAGTGCATTGATGGGGGCAAGATGGATGCCCCCACATATTTCGGTTCCCTGAACTGCATGTGCAGTCTAGTCTTTGGGTGTGGTTCAGCCCAGAGACACCTGGGATACCCAGAGACTATTTAAGCCACGCCCAGGCTGAGAAACATGCTTTGTGTTTTCTGCACCTGCAGCGTGACACTCACCGTTTTCGGATCAGTCTTCAGTAGGCCTGCATCTTTCTTCTGCGCTCAGCTCCTGCAAGAACAAGAACAAGGTTAGGAACAGCCTTACCTTGCGGCGCTTCTGCCCATCATTCATCACTCCTTCTGTTCTGCGAGCATCTTCGGCGGTGTCATTCCCATCCCGGCATGCCGCTTCCTAAGGAAAAGGGAAAAGAACAGAAAAAAGACATTAGTAAGCATTCAGCAAATCATCGCTTATTTATAAAGACTGTACAAGCTTCAAACGCTTACCTGAATCCCAGCCGCTGTGGGGGAACTCTGTCTCCGGAACTTCTCATCCATCCGCAAGAGGGAAAAGACACTCCAGGTTAGCGTGGAAACATCTAGAGGCGCCGCATACTGCACTTACTCACCGCATTTCTTCTTCATAACCGGCATCCACGCTGAAAACGTCGCGGCACCTAAAAGACACAGAAAAAGAACTCAGTTCAATACAAATACGAAAGGGTCGCATCGCGCTCTCACTCAACTTCAGCGCTACTCATCTCAGCAGCACGTCGCCATCCCCAGATGCCGGTCATCATCTAAGGAAGGAAAGGAACGAAGTTAGAGAACTGTTCAAAAGACTCATTATACTTACCTGTCAGACTGTTGCCAGTGAAGTAACTAGGCAGCAACGAGCCTGCATCAATCAATGCGCCCCTGCGCTGAAAGCAGGACGGAGGGCACACTTTCCAAGAAAACAAAGCCCAGTCTCCAGTTGAGTAGTGAAACACATGCAATGACCTACACAATATGGCAATGAATGCATATCAGCTCACTTCTGCTGTTGTACCACATCTAAAATGACCTCCACAAACATTCTTTAAAGATCGCCACCCTTGGAGAGATGCAGCTTTAAAAATACATGGCTGCATTATGTTGTGGTGGCTGTGGTGAAGGCCTAGGCTCCTCGGTGCATGGCCTACGGCCTATGGCCTTTCGCCATGCACCCAAAAGTGTAGGCCTTACCCACACCCAGCACAACATAACAGAACCATGCTGGCGAACATGTGGCCAGGTACCACAATCCACAAACGTACCATAGGCAGCAAGACTTCTACCCAACCCCTGCACCATAATACAGTGATGCATGCACACATGTAACAGTTACCAGAATCCACAAGCATACCACCGTGTCCGGCACCCCTACCCACTTCTATTCACGTAGCATTGTATTACTGCCAACCCAACCACAAACTTTTCTCTATTAATCCACTCTATTAAGTGCACAAAACAGATACTTGATGGTGCAATACAGTAGTCAGCACTCCGCGCAATGGACAGTACCCCGGCCGATAAAATATGCAGTTCAACCCTATCACTTCTATGCACCCAGTACTTCAACACTGCACCCAGTGGACAAACTGCAGGACTGTTCACTCCATCAGGTCCAGCCATGGACTATACGCTGTAGGATGTGCTAACTATCCCCACACCCATGGAACCAACAGCGTATGCAATGTTGACAAACCACATACACAAGGCAACAATGTGAAACCTACTTGTTCCCAGGGCACATAGTTGTCGGTGCAAGGCCTCCACCCATGCATCGTAGGGGCTACTGCCTTACCACACACAACACACCATAGTACACTCTATGTTAAAATGTTCATGTCACGTGCAATGCACTCCCCTTCAGCCACTGATCTGCCATCACTCACCACGGAAAAAGGTTGCTGCACCAGCTATCATGCCGCTACGCAGGCTACCTGCATTCACCACACAAGGTAGTCGCCTGTGGAGGTACCCGTGAATTGGCGCAATACGCACGGATACTGCAGGCACACCACCGTCTTCTTCCACCTAATGAGATATATCAGATGACCCACTTGTCACTCCTCCACACTTTCCATTCCTTCTTCCCACCACCACATGGTGTAAAGTATGTTTTCCAGGCCCTTCCGTCGCTGCACTGTCCTCCAATACACCATGGCGGCCTTTCCCAAAAATCTAGACGCACAGCGCGCTTCCCTCCAGCCAACCACCGGCCGCGTCCACTGTTCGCCGACATCATGGCGTACCGCAAGCCAATGAGACGTTTGTCCGCGGAGCAAACGGGGAAATGGGTTCACGGAGCGGAGCCAGATATCACTAATTTTTTGAGACGTACATTTCAGTTCTTTGCTTCAAAAGTACTGGTCAGATTTCCACCTAACACACAAAAGCATAATTTCGGAACCAAGCCCCCGCTCCTGCGTCACATTTGGTTAAAATACATCCAGATGTTGGGCCTGTAGGCGTATGCAAAGTTTTTGCCCATTCAGTCTATGGAAAAAACAAAATGTTGGGATCCCCCTATAAAAACCTCACCCAACTTTCCCAAAAAATTCAGAGCGGGACAAGTTTGGTAAGGATTGGTCCAGGGGGAGCAAAGTTATAAGCCGCCCAAAAAGTGGTCTTCCTATGGGTTTAGCAACTCAGCCATAACTACACGGCAGCTACCGCGGGCCATGTGATATATATATATTGTGTGTTTTCCCACATATACAGAGCTCCCAACATTGCTATCCTGGCTCACTGACCCTTCCTCAGCCCTACTGGCCTTTTTGAGGTAATTTGCCTGTAGCAATGGACTCTTCTTATCATTAAATACATTACCTCAGTAGTCTTTATTTAAGACAATTCAGCAGTATGAAACTTCATGTACCCCTAATGCAGGACTGACTCTTCCCCAGCCCTATAGGCTTTTCCGAGGTCCATGTCTGTTATGAATTCCCTAAATTGTAATATTGTAAACCTAAATAATGCACAGTGTGTCGACCTCGGAATGAAGAAACGCAGACTTAGGCATGCCTCACATGTGACTGACTGTGCTGGTCTGACATGCAATCTTGCAGTTCCCCACTTACACTTTACTACTTTGATGAACTTCAGAAGGCTGAAAGGCTTTGTTTTAAAGCAGATTCAAACCTGGGACCTGCTGGTTACAGTTATATCTCGGCAGTAGGTTAATTAATTTACAAGAAATATTCCAGCAGGGTTTAATTTGCTGCCCTACTAGTACCTGGGTAACATTCACAGATGGACAGGACTCAATTTCTTCTGAAAATCCACCCACCTACCCTCACCCAATCCCTCTCTTTCCCCTAACTTTTGTCTCCCTTCCCGCTGCCTTTGAAGCTATTTTGTGTATATTGTTTCCCATGAATAACCCAAACTTGCCCAAACTTCTCCTGGGGGTATGAGGCTTAAAGGAGATTCAAGCTGGACGAACAATCTGCGGGAACCCTCAAACCTACTCGAATCTAGCAAGAAGATTTATGGAAGATCACAGATCACTTTTGAGGAGGTTCGGCCAGCCAGGCTTACTCATAACACATAACTCATAACACATGCCCTGGTATGTGTACCTTCTTTGTTATGTTCAATCTGACTTCTGGACTAAGTATGGGGTATGTGTAACTTGTTCAAATAAATAATCTGGCACTGCGAATGCCCAACACTAGTGACATAGTGCCAACAATGTTCAAATGACCAGCCGTGCAAGTGTCCTAATAGTACAAAAGGCAGACAATACATCTTGCAAACACCCAGCTGTATGAATACCCAAAAGCTCAAATGTAGATCTTACAAATAGCACTGTAAATGCCAGACATTACAACATGCAGACCCTACTACTTACAGATTCACCAGCACTGCAAATGAAAATCCTACAACATACAGATTACACTAGTGCTGTGATGCCCCTACATTGCCTCTATGGATAAAACCTTTAAAAAGAATATACTCACGGGCTTGAGTATTCGCAACACTTCTTTAAGTGCCTTTTCCACGCTGTTCACCGAGCACAACACACCAGTGGAGACCACCACGTCAACCGAGGCATCGTCCACCTCAGACAAATTCTCAGCAGGTGCCACCAAATTGGACTGGAAGTGCAGGTGATCGTTTTCAGCCTGGCTCTTTCTCAAATACTCCTGGAAATGGGGGTTTGCATCAGTGCAGGTGACTTTGGTCCCTTCTGGATAAAATAGGAAATTGCAGCCTGGTCCGCACCCGATCTCCAGCACTTTTAGTGGCCCCGAGGGACCTGTGAAATCGGGCAGGCGGCTAAAGAGCTTCTTCTTATAGGAATGCATCAATGCGTGGTAATCTAAGGAGACCTTCGCATAGAGGTGTGGGAAGAGCCGCATAGCCAGTGGCTCCCACAGTCCCAGAAAGTCCAGAAGGTGTGCTGGTAGGGTCAGGAGCCACATAGAGAGGTGGATGGCCAAGACAATGAAGAACCCCATCCCCAGAAACACGATTGTGGCTTTCTGTTTCTGAGCAGTTCAGCAGCTTTATAACTGATGGGAGGTCATGTGATTTGTAGTTGTTTAGCACCACCCAGTGGCCGCTCTGTGACCTTTGCTGTCTCTTTACTACATTTTACTTTCTCTGAGCTTCTTTTTGCACTTTATTTAGACCCACAATAACCAAGAGCTTTGTGTATCACCGCAGAGGTGTCAATGCAATTTTCTGTCTCTCTTGAATCATGACCAGCTTCGCGTTTTTAGTTTGGGCTAATAGGTGTTGCATGCATTTGCGACTGATTCAAGTACAGATAGGAAGGAATGGCGTGTGCTGAAGGACACAGATAAATGCCATTTGAGGAGGGACACACAGTGTATAGGTGTTGTTTGGTTATGAGCCCAACCATTGCCTGCCTCGCGCCTTGAAACACGTGTATAGGCGCGTTATAAATGCCATATCATTTCATATCACAGCCATGCTAATCCCTATTGCCATCCCCATCCATTCTTGCCCCTCCCACTGTCCTAACCTACTCCTCTTGGGAATTCTTTGAGCTTGCTTTAAGGAAGGTTTTACGGCTTCAGATTCTGTGATAGATGGGGGAGGAAGGAGGCGGGGATTATGGAGGAGTGCAGCTGCAGCATTGCGTTTCTTGATCAGCTCAAGTTAAAGTTTCTGAGATTTTCAGAGTACCTGGCAAGTGCATTTGGCAAGTGCCTTTACCATGCCTACACAAAAGTCCAAACTGTTGGCATTGACGATGTTTGTTTTCTTTTACAGCCTGCACATCATGTTCTACTTGGGTGAGTAATTGCACAGCCGACAAATGGCCTCATGTTACGCACTTATATTTTGTACACGCACTTATATTTTGTACGAAACCAAACTGTCTCCACGTGTAGAGTTGGAGTGGAGCTCCCGGGAATCAGTCCCAGGTTTTCACATTATATACTGGGACGTGTACTAGTGTGGGGTCCCACGGCTGGCTGAAAAACTATGAGGGGGTGAGGGGGCATTTCAGATTGATATTTGGGGGGTCCCCGTGCCTGCAGCTGGGAAAATCTGCCTGCATACATTAATAACAACAATGTATTGATGTGGTGTAGTTTAATATCTCGCTAAAACAAAGGGATACTACATTTGTACATGCGGCTTTACATGCTAGGCAGTGGAAAAAGGGGAATACATTTTTTGGGGCACAAAGCAGTTTCCATTGGAGCATTATTGTGCTCCTCTTTCAGCATGTATCTGATCACACTATCAATATATGATACGGTCTGGGAATAATGAACCTAAGGAAAGGATTTTGGGCAGCAGTGTGGTGGTGGATTCTAGTGAAAAGTGTGTCCTAATGCACATTTCCTTGGTTTTATTCGTGAGGTTGAATAACATAAGGCCCCCCTCCTCCCCCAGTCACATGCATTCATCTCCAAGCATATTCACTGCTCTACACCAATGAGCTGAAAGCAAGGTGAAACACATCTATGATTATTAAACACGTTTTGGAGATGTCTGTCTTTGGCCAGCAAATGCACATTCATTGTGGCACAGCCTTCCCGTTGTGAATGCCGGTGCTTCTTTGGGGAATATGTGCATACCATTAGCCCCACCTTGTTGCTTCTTTTTGTGGCACAATCCTAGATAATGCAATGGAGGGAGGGCGTTAATAGTGGCAGATTATTACAGACAGGTGTATTTGATTTTTCACGGCAGAACAAAGAAAGGCAGATAGCCGGGGCATAGAACTCCTAAATTGCCACTTAAGAAAAACTATTAAGCTTTCCTGGTTGGAGTCAGAGGTCCCGCACCAAAAGTGGAGGACGGCTTACAAATGAAAAAGAGATGGGGCCCTTACACTTGGTGTGGGTATCAGGCATGCAAATGGACAGTTGTGTAGCCCTCCCCAGTAATGGGGTGTGGTCTGGTGCTTGTGCTTCTGCTTGTGTTATTTTATCTTGCATTTGAATAGTGCCTCTGGCCCTAATTTATGGTGTCAAAGTGCTTTTGCCCATCAGAGAGACAAAGGAGGAGTATGATAGAACAGTCGGTAGTAAAAGGGAGGAGTAAAGTGGGGTAGATAGGATGAGAGTGAAGGATAGACAAGATACTTAGAAAGTCATGAGAAGAAAAAAGTGAAAGAGTTATGTGTACAATTGGATCGAATTTATCATGGGACTCAACTGTATTGTATGGGGTGCAGCGCCGAAAGGAGAGATAGCTCGAAAAGAGGTGTTCGCTGTGCCAGGAGTTATGTCTGAATGTACTCACTTCATGTTGCTCCTGACCATGTTGAAGCCATGCCCATGATAGCACAGATAGCAAAGACCTAAAACTTACTTCCCGAGGCTCCAAACACATTTTGAGATGGGTTGTATGTCAGAATTCCGAATTTGTCAAGTTTGAAAAAAGCTCCCTGAAAAGCAAGTAAAAAAAAACTAACTTTTCTGGTTTCGTCATATATGTCATGGTTACCAAACTCAAGGCTTGTGCTTGTGTGCAAAGTGCTTAGGGAGACAAAGCCAGTCTATGGCTTAGCCATGTTCAGACTTTTGAGTCTTCCACAGTGTCATGTGAGCCAAGACATGTAGAAATGATGCTCAAGAAAACACAGCGTGCAAAGCCCCTCTGCTACTCTCCTAAACCAAGAACGGCAAGTTTCTTTAGATGGGAAAGCTGGAAGGAAATATGGGCACATTTAACTGAGGGTGGGATTTCGACCACAGCTTCATTGGCAGTAGAAGCCCCAGTCCGGCCTTCCTGGAGGTTTTCTGGGTCCTGCTAGGAACTATAAGTTAATGGTTATATTGGTGTGTGAAGCAGGAATCCGCTGAGGCTGCAAGGTTATAGAAGTTAATTTACACAATAAAGCCTTTGACTAGCTTTCTCACCATGGGCTGCAGTTATTGTGTCCTGTTAATAGAATGCATAATGCAAATGTTAACAGAATAGAGTTCCAAGTCTAACCTTCTTTCTTTTTTGTTGTGTATTTAGGGGGTTGCTACATGCAGTTTCTTGGCTGCTTCAAAGGTGCTTGACATTTTTATATGTAAAGCAAAACATTGTAATAAAACCTCAACATAATGTAACATGACCTGAGAAACTAGTATAAAAGGAAACCAACATCATATTCTCCCCCTTCTCCCAAAAGGAGTGAATAGTGAATAAGCACATGCAGTAGCACTCAGGTAGATTCTAGTTAACATGCATTTAGCTTTAGGAAAAGTACACATTGATCCTGGCCGAACAAGACATTACAAAATGTTTCTACAGCTTAAAACATGACATGGCATAGCACAACATAACACAATGTAACATACAAAACCTAACTGAGATTAGCACTACAAAACAGGGCAGGGCCTAGAGAATATGGTTTAGTATAGGTACACAGCAAAACATTTACAAGACAATAAGTAACATATGTGCTCACACAACCAAAAACAAACAGTATGTCATCGTCGTCAAGTTACACAATGACAAGATATTTAAACCCAGATCTAAGAGCAAGTACCATTTCCCATAGAAGCCAAAGGTGAGGAGGGGATAGCAGCCCAGAAAAGTCATGAAGCCACACAACCAGGACATGTTTGCATCTGCGTCAACATGCATTTACCCAACAAGGCTACCACACAAAAAAACAGATTATGTAAAAAGTATTTGACATCATCGCACACTTCACACTTGCGACCATCTTCTTCAAAACGAACCCGGGAATCTGGCTGCAAGTTGAAGATGACAGGGATGAGATCCTCTATCTCCCTGCAGAGCCCAGAGGTGAACACCGACTTGAAATGGAAAACTATACCAGGTTCCAAAAATGAAGAATTGTTGTCTACTGAAATGTCAACCCTAGGACAATGACAATGACACCTACTGCTTGTATCGCTTGACACATTCGTCAACATACAAACCTGCACCCACGCTCATCGCCGCAGTCAAAGACTCATCTGACTAGAATCATACAAAGAAATACTTGCACCATGCAAACTAGATAAACTCGATAGCCTTTCACTTTTAGCTAGGTGCCTGGCTTTGTAGAAGTGCAAGAGTTGGGTTTGGTGTAGTTGGATGGTTTGATCAGACTAATTTGACCAATCCCAAGTTCATCTTCAGTCTTGGTGTCTGTGTGCAGTTCTTTTGCAAAGTGGCCGTCATCACCCATCCTGAGTCTTGGAATCTTCACGGCATTTGGGAGAGAAAGGGCATCTAAGTGATAACCCCCTGGACCTTCGGGGAATGCAGACTTTTCCCGGTCTGTACTGATATGTAAGCACTGTTTTCTTTAATCCGGCGAACGAACTGTAATGCCTTGCAAAGCCCTCTGGCTGTCTGTCTGATTTTCTGAATTTCATACCATACAATCAGGAAAAGCAGATTGTATAGATAGAATGGCTTCTGGGGCAGAGTAGGCAGAGACAGTACAATCACGGCTGCATGCCCAGCTTCCACTGCAGGGTGAGCCTCAACTTCAGAAGGAGAGCCACTGAGCTCAGAGTGGGGATCGCTGCTTGAATGACAACTGCAGAGTCACAGCCTTAGAAGAACCAGGTGGCAACCACCTACCAGAGATGTCTTTATGGGTGGGACAACTTGGCATGTGCCCTGGGCCCTCATCCTGGGGGACCCCAACTGTCCCCCACCTTTTATGGAGGCCTCAAAACACCTTCTTATTTAGGTGTACATTTTGCATGGTTGCCTTGTCACCATGCTACAACAAAATGGGCCTCATTACAACCTTGGTGCTAAGTGCACCAACTTTACCACCATGGTTTAAACTCTGTTTACACCATGGTGGATGGCGGATTTACCGCCCCATTCCAAGGTGAGTGGGGCGGTAAATCCCCATTTCCCATTTTCCCTTCCCCATTCCCATTTTTGCCCCATAGGGCATAATGGGAGTGGGGAAGGCGCTAATTACGCAGCCGTAAATTACGGCGGCGTAATTAGCACCATGGCAGGTTAGCGCCATGGATTTTAACGCCTGCTAAAAGCAGGCGTTAAAATCAGAATCAGGCGTTAAGGGTTAACAGTGGCGTTAACCCTTAACGCCTGAGTTGTAATGAGGCCCAATGTGTTGATATGTTCCAAGTAATTATTTAAACTTTACTTGGGCACCTAATGTGCTTGGCGCCTGGTGAAGAAGAGACAAATACGTGCCTGTGTGCAGTTCAGGCAAGGGCACCGGTGAGAAGAAAAAATGCTTCATAATGGATCATGATTTAACAGGTTTCTGGCTCTGTTCCCCAGCTCTGCCCCCACAAGCATTACAAAAGCTAAACCAAGCACAGCCCTTCTCGTCCAAACGTTCAGGGGCTAGAGGACACATGATCACTTCTGGTGCCAGTTTGGCTGGCTGGAGCCTGGCACAATGTTGACAAGTAAAAAACAAGTTTGTTTGATGAGCCTCATGTACTGGCCTGGCTCCGCCCTGATAGTTTGCAGCTCTGCCACTCTACCTCACCGCAACCAACCAGGAACAAAAAACCTGTTGACATGCACCTTCCAGCTTTCAGTCAGCCAATGCTCTTCTTCAGCTTCTAACTTGTTCTGAGCGGAGCTACCTTTTTCCTTTCGACTGCTGGGGTGCACCAGATTCGAACTCAGCACGAGGCATCATGTGCTTGTCAGTCTTGTTCTAAGAAGAGGCCGTTTGTGACATACACTACCTACCCTGCCTCCTTGCTGTGTTGCCCTCAATGCCCTAAACCCTTCCTTGCTGCTGCCAGAGCTGCAGGCTGCAGCAACCGGCTTGGATGCTGTCTTCCAGCCATGCCTTCCCATAATGGCCGCTGGGGAGTTTTATAAATGGAGGGGTGTAAACATGGGATTTAAAAGGGAGTTTGGGTGGGTACCCCTCATCTACCGCCGCCATCAGCCTCCCCTTCCCTCCCGAGAATGGTTTTTGAATAATGTCTTAAAATGGTGCATTATACAGCACACTTTCTGTGAAAAATTGGGTAAAAAGCCATACAATATGCTATTGGTTTTGTAAGGTAACGTTTATCCAAAAACACAATAGATGCAGGTCACCAACCATTCACAGGAACTTTTCAATGATGCCTTTACCTACAATATATGGCAGTATAAAAACATGTCCATGCTGGCTGTGCCAATGCAGGTAAATAATGGCTGCACCAATAAATGCCAGTATTCCCATATAAGAACATATCGTAGCTTTGCGCATAATGCCAGTAACAATCCTATAAGAAAAAATGGCCAGGCTGGCTCTGCCTTTCGGAGGAACAGGGCCTTCTAGTCCTTGTCCTACCACTTCTGTGTATGTGTTTTCTCTCTGTGTCTGTCTGCCATGAGGGTCCAGTGTGGACCCCTGTCAGTGCAGCTCTTCGTTTTATCTTTTGGTGAACAACACGCTTGTTCTACCCTTATGGACTCCTTGGGTGGGGGTACAACCTTGTGCCCCTTGTGTGTGTTTTTGGGCACCTGCGTGTTGCCCACAGAGCAGGGTATGTGCTGGTGGCATCCCCATGCTGACTTGTCAGCGGCTCTGAGTATCCTCCTTTTTTGGGATACCCAGGCCCTGCAATAGGAATCAGTGGATTCCTGAACAAAGGCAAGATGGCAAACTGCAGCCCCTTGCTTTTGTAGAGAAGCCCCACAATGCTCATACCAGAACAAATGCAACGCCCTAGAGAGAAAGGCCCAGCGCACCTCTTCAAGGAGAACAAGGTTTATTTTCACAACAATAAGATGCCCCATCAAAGAGCTCTGCTCCCGCGGAACATTCTGGAAAAATCAGTACAAGCAACACATTAAAAAGCACACTGCACCATCAATGATGTACGTTACATAAGTTACAAATCCAAATTGCTGGTTGGCGCAAACCGATACATAGGCTACCTGCTCCATAAGGGATGCCAAGACATTGGTCGCAGCCCCTTCGGTCCATCTTCTTCCACGTGGGCTCCTTCTTGCACAACATCGGTCGTGAAGCTATGGTTAATTGCTAAATATAAGCAGAAAAACAATAGATTCTCTATCTCTAACCTAATGTATACCTGGTACTGCAGACATGGCCGCAGAGGACACATCTGAGGTCACTATGACTTACAACACCGGCTCGATCTCAGACATGTTGGCGCTTTTCCAAAGCTCTCCACCCTCGTTTTAGGTTTGTTGTTTTGACGCTCCCGGAATCTCGCAGCACAAATCACATGCCCTATCGGTTAAGGCAGCCTGTCCCTGCTTTCTGATCATTACTGATCGATTGGGCATCTAACAGCTTTATGGTCGGTGGCCTGAGACTGGCTGGTACCTTGGAATGCTGAAGTCTTGGGACGGGGGAATCTGGGCGCTATAACTTAAAGCTGAGGCTGGGGAAGTTCGGAGGCTTCTCGTGGGATAACTTTCTGCAGCTCTCAGCCCCCTCATGGCCTTGCAGGGCGCATTCCTCATGGGATACGAATGCTGGCAACATAAGACAATGAAAGCTCTATGAATCTCTGCGGCTATGGACTTTCTCACTACTGCCTATGTTACAACCTATTCTCTCGTGCATACCCTTTCTACATTCATGGCTTGGGCCCACTGTCTGGCTGCCATGCAGCATTTGGCCTCAATTTCAATATGGCGGCTACTTTCTAAAACAGCGTTTCATTCCCACTGTGATCCATACACAAAGCATGTGCTAACCTACCCAAACTATGCTCCCTGTGGACACCTCCTCCATCCTGTAACCTCCGCAAACGACAAAACTAAACTAGCACGTTTTTTGTGTCTTTTAGCATTTTGGATGTATGTCAGTTATGATGAGTTGCATGTGAATGAATGCACCATGAATGGCTAGTATGAGTGAAGTTTTTTTAGCTGATTATTTGGCATATTGTCGCTGCTGTTTTGCTATATTAAAGTGATTAGTGTATAATTATTTGTGATTTACTCACCAGTTTTCAGTTTTTGTATCACTTTATATACATTTTGATACATTATTTCTAAATATACCCTTCTCTGGACACTTTCTTTCTGTTCTTTGATGTTATTATAATACTCTGGTCCAGAGGCTAGAGTTACCCTGCTCTTTTCAGTTTCTGACCTCCGCAAACCACTACACCATGCTTCCAGGTCTATGCCTCATCTGAAACATCTTGGGGCCTGGGTCAATTGCCCTGCTTCCCAACATTCCCACCTTTCATTAATATTACATTAAAGAACTCCCAGGTGATTCTTTCCTTCTCCTTCTCTATTTTCTCCCTTTTCTGTCTGTGGATATTGTTCTGAGGTATATGTCATGTATATGCAACCTCTGTCCTGTGCTATATCCACGCAGTGTTCTCTGTAATTTTTACGGTCTGGTGGGGGAGTCGTGGTAGTGCCTGAGGGGTGTAGGCGTTGCTCTATTGCAAACATGCAGGGCCTAATCGGGTCATCAGTTTGGACTTGACTGTCGTTTGTACCGAGAGATGCACCTGGTACCCCAATTTAAACCATTGTCCTTGCGCTGCTAGGCATTGCTTTGGCACTGTGGGATGTTTTAACCCACTAGTCCATGCCCTGTAACATCATCGTGCTGTCACGACCCTCGCCCAAAACCCCCTCTGGCAAACTCATTGGCCAGGTGGAGTCAGGACTTGGGCCTCTAGAGCCAGGCATCCTCTTCAAAAGCCCTCATGGGGCCAGGCTCATACACCATGGAAAACAATGTGCTTGAGAACTACTTTATTCTATTGTCAGCCAACATGGAGGCATCCACATAGCTTGGTTCCTAAGAACCAAGCTATGTGGTCTAGTGTTTTGGGTGTGGTAGCCTAGGAACTACTTTACCTGGACTATTTTGTTGGGGCTATTTAAACCACACCCGAGCAAGACAACAAGCTTTGCTGTACTTTGCAGCTTGCAACGTGACGCTCACCGTGTCCAGCTATTCCCTCGAACCTCGGAGAAGCAGAACCTGCAAGGAGACAAAAAGAACATCATTAGCAGCAGCATCTTACCTGCAGTCTTCATCTTTAAACATTCGCAGCTACTGAGAACAGCTTCCTCGAATCTGCACGCCTCCCGGACAGAACGACCTGAAAGAGGAAGTTAGAGGCAACATTAAAGAAAGCAGTAGAGACATTTACAAATTACAAACTGCTCAAAAGGCTTACCTGGCTGGTCGCCTCTCGGCTGGCACCACACTGGACATTCCACTCGTGCTGAAGAACACTGCGACCTACAAGGAAGGAAAACACAGGTTAGCAAAGGCAAGACTTCGCAGCGCTGCGCATAGCGCTTACTTACCGCATCATAGCGCTCTTAATGTGCCATCATTTACCAGCGGGGCTCAACCAAGCCAGTTCGCCGCACTGAAGCTCTGCATACCTAAGGTAGAAAAAAGAGACATTTTAAACAAAGAAAGGCATGGAGGATAGAAACAAAACTAAAGAACAGCAATAAGACCTACCTGAACAATATCAAACGGGCCAGCGTCAGTGAAGTAACTGGACCTCACTCGCCCATGAAAGACAACGCGCCCCTGCAAAGAAGGCAGGACGGAGAGCACGCCTAATTCTACCACAAGGTGAGGAGAGGGCGCCAGAGGGACTGAAATCATACGGGGGTGGAGGGAGGATACTTACCCCAGTCGGTCAGTCTTGAACACAGTCCTCCTGTATTTTCAGGCAGAACCTTCCCCGCAGACCACATGAGAGCGAAGCTGAGAAGCATACCAGCGAGTAACCCAGCTGGGTGGCATCCCTGTGGATACCAGGTGAGCGTAACAGAACGCAAAGCCTACCAAAACAAATCCACCTGAGCGCCATGGTGACATCAGAAATGGACCAATTGGCCCAATTACTAGGAGAGCTTCGTGCTGAGGTTCATTCTGCCCGACAAGAGACTAATGCCCTAATAGTGACCAAATAACGCACTGAAGAGATTAGCAGGCAATACTTGCAATCACAGGCAGGACAGACGCCTCTACCTGGAAGAAATCCAACGATGCAAAACCCCGCTATACCACCCACTCCGGTACAGATCACGTTACCTGGAACAGTGCCCCTGGCACCACCAGAAAGGTTCTCAGGAGACCCACGGAAGTATGTGGCATTCATCAATCAGTGCTGCCTTCATTTTCTTTGAAGGCCTGGAGCATTTCCAAATGACCAAGCTCGGGTAGCTTTTGTCTTATCATACCTGAGTGGTAGTGCAGCAGATTGGTCGGTGCCGTTGGTAACCCTTAACGATCCTCTATTACATGACTTTGGGGGGTTCCAGAGAGAAATGGAAAACCTTTTTGCTTGCCATATCCAGGAACAAGCAGTAGACAATGAACTCTTGTCCCTCCGAGAGGGAAATCAGGACTTGTTAAGATACATTCCTACCTTCAACAGACTGGTTGGCGAAGCTAGGTGGCCAGAAAACAAAAGAACCACGTTATTCCATCAAGGCATACGAGGCGATTTAAAGGACGTTTTAGCCCAGGTGGTTGATCATCCCAGAGACTGTGCAGAATTCATAAATCTGGTCGTGCAGCTAGACCACCCGTTGCAGGACCGAAAGGCAGACCGGTCTAAGACGGACACTCGGACCATGTATGTTCGATCAAGGGAAAACACACCTGTGTACCTGAAAATGCTGTAGAACCCATGCAGATTGGAGGGATACGACTTCCATTAACAAAACAAGAGCGGGACAAAAGAAGACAACAACGGCTTTGTTTGTATTGTGGGAAACCAGGACATTTCCTGAAGGACTGTCCAGTAAAACCCCCAAGAAGAACAGTCAGGGCCACAGAGAAGGATGAAGTTAAGGAATGGGAAAACTACCAAGCTCGACAAACGTAGAGGTCAGTTTGTCGAGTGAGAAGAAAAGTTGCTGACCTCGCACTTTGCAATACCAGTGATCTTAATTAACCACCAACAGTCGTCAAGAATGCATGCCGTTGAAGCATACATCGATAGCGGAGCAGTTGGAAATTATATTGATCAAGAACTGGCAGCAGAGACGGGGCTTCCTTTGTATTCTAAGCCAACTATGGACAAGGTAACCACCGTGGGTGGGACAGAAATCGCTTCCGAACCAGTAACACCGGTGCACAGCCAGGGTAATCTTGCTGTGACAGGACGGACATCGGGACTCTATTTCATTCGATCTCATCAAGGCACCTCAGTTCAGGCTAATACTAGGGATGCCATGGTTGGTTGCTCACAACCCTTTGATAGACTGGCGGGCACGAAAATTAACCTTCCCCGCTGACTGCTCCCCTGCCTGCTATTACCAAGAGGAGAAACCCGACGTCTGTATCCCCATGACTCCAGAGCGACAGTATCAACCCTGGGAGCAACTAATGCCTTGCCTAGTGAATACTATGATTTCCAGGATGTTTTCCGAAAGGACCAAGCCAATACATTGCCGCCGCACAGGCCCCATGACTTTCAGATCGACCTTGTTCCTGGTGCACAAATCTCTTGCGGCAGGATCTACGCTCTCACAGAACCAGAAAACCTTCATTTGAAATCCTATTTAGACCAGTACCTTGCAAACGGATTTATCCGTCCTTCGAAGACCCCCGCAGCCAGTCCTTTGTTCTTCGTACCGAAAAAGGAAGGAGGCTTGAGAACCAGTATTGGCTATCGCGCATTGAACCAGATCACCGTGAAGAACCGCTACCCCTTGCCACTTAACCCTGAGATGCTATACCAAGTTAAAGATGCCCAGATTTGTGCCAAATTGGACCTTCAAGGAGCGTACAACCTGGTCTGAGACAGAAAAGCAGATGAATGGAAAACTGCCTTCCGTACTAAATACGGCTTGTTTGAATATCAAGTCATGCCCTTGGGGTTATGCAACGCTCCTGCGGCATTGCAGTATTTCATGAATGACGTTTTAAAGGAGTTAATTGATGTGTGCACCTTAGTGTACATAGATAACATCTTAGTATACTCAGCCTCGGAACAAGATCATGTCAGGCACGTTCGTTCAGTCCTCACCAAGCTCCGTCAACATCGCTTGTTTGCAAAGCTTGAAACATGCTTTTTTCACGTCACGGAAGTAGAATTTCTTATTTTTATCCTTACTCCAGGAGGCATCAGAATGGACGTGCACAAGGTAGATGCCATTCTGAAATGGCCTTCACCAACTTCTCTGAAAGTGGTACAAAGCATCCTGGGCTTTGCGAACTTCTACCACCGGTTTATCCCAGAATTCTCTCAGGTTGTGCACCCAATCACAGTACTATTACGAAAAAACAATAAAAAGTTTGCTTGGACCGAAGAAGCAGAAGAAGCCTTTCAGGAACTTAAACAAAGGTTTACCTCCGCTTCAATCCTGCAACATCCTCGTCCAGACCTCCCTTATATCGTTGAACCTGATGCGTCCAGTCTCGCAATGGGGGCTGTCCTTTCACAGAGAGACACGGAAAACGGCCAGCTACATCCTGTGGCCTTCTGGTCGAAAAAGTTCTCACCTCCAGAGATTAATTATGCCATCACGGACAAGGAACTCCTGGCTATCAAATCCGCCTTTAAAGCCTGGAGGCACTACCTTCTGGGGGCCAGACACACCATTACAGTCATCACAGACCACAGAAACTTGCAATATCTCAAAACAGACAAGGCCCAGTCCTCGCGCCAATTACGGTGGGCCCTTTTCTTCGCCGTGATTACATATGATTATGTAATCACATTTCGACCAGGAGTCAGAAACGGAAAGGCGGATGCCTTATCTCGCATGGGCATAGATGAAATAGTATATACAACTCCAGACCCAGTACCTATTATACCTGAAGACAAACTCTTGGGTATCACAACAGCCTTAACACAGCAGAACTACGAAAAGAAATCCAACGGACAATGAATCCTGATGCCTTCCCTCGCATGGCAAACTCAAGGAGAACAATATATCATCAAGGACCATTTACCCTTTTTTAGGGATCGCCCATATGTACCCAAGAAGGAATTACAACAGCATATTGTTTCAAACTATCACGATTCACTAATCGAAGGCCATCCTGGGATCGCCAAAACCCTAGCTAAGGTGAAAGAGAACTTTTGGTGGCCTACCTGGCGTAAGGACATCATTCAGTATATTCAGTCCTGCGGTGTCTGCGCACAAAATAAATCACAGAAACAAAAACCATCTGGTCTCCTACAACCATTGGACATTCCTCCAGTTCCATGGCACACTCTTTCACTTGACTTCATCACTGATATACCTCCAAACCAAGGGTTCAACACCATCCTTGTAGTTGTGGATTTATTCACGAAGATGGCCCATTTTATTCCTCTCAAAGGCCTCCCAGACGCAGCCACTTTAGCAAAAGTTTTCCTGGAGGGCGTGGTTAAGCTACATGGCTTCCCTTCGGTTCTGGTCTCTGATCGAGGCAGCCAGTTTGTTTCAAACTTCTGGAAAATATGTTGTGCAATGGAGCAGATCGACATTCGGCTATCTACCAGTCACCATCCCCAAACGGATGGCCAAACCGAGAGAACCAATCAGACACTCGAGCAATATTTACGATGCATGCTGCACCACGAACAAAGGAATTGGAAAGACCTACTATGGATAGCCGAATATGCAGATAACAATTCTTTGTATTTAAGCACGGGACAAACGCCCTTCTATACCCTTTATGGCAGATATCCACGTACCTCTGAACTAGACCTTCCAGCCAGCTTGGAAATGCCAGCGGTAAAGACTCTACACACAACCATTACTCAGGCTTTCAAAAGGGCAAAGGAACACCTTATTCATGCCAAAGAAAAACAAAAGAGATTCGCCGACCAACACCGGAAAAAGGCCCCTGATTATCAAGTAGGAGACAAAGTTTGGTTAGCTGCTAAATACGTACCCATCAAGGGAACCCGGACCTTTCATCCCAGATTCTTAGGACCCTATACCATTAAGGCAATTATCAACCCAGCAGCCATGAAACTTGATTTACCACCTAATCTACACATCCACCCGGTATTTCATGTGTCCCTCCTGAAACCAATGCAACCCGGCACACGGATTGGGACACCACCTAAACCCATACTTGTTGACGGAGAACCAGAATTCGAAGTCAAAGATATCTTGGACTCTAAATACTCTAGGACCAACCTATATTATCTCGTGTATTGGAAAGGATTTGGACCACAAGATAGATCCTGGGAGCCCAGTGAGAATATCCACGCACCACGTCTAATCAGGAAATTCCATCGGAACTTCCCAACCAAACCTGGGCCAGACAGAAGGAACACCATGGGAGGGGCCTTAGGGGGGAGTGCTGTCACGACCGTCGCCCAAACCCCCCTCTGGCAAACCCATTGGCCAGGTGGAGTCAGGATTCGGGCCTCTAGAGCCTGGCATCCTCTTCAAAAGCCCTCATAGGGCCAGTCCTGGCGCCTATGGCGCCAGGCTCATACACCATGAAAAACAATGTACTTGGGAACTACTTTATTGTATTGTCAGCCAACATGGAGGCATCCACATAGCTTGGTTCATAAGAATCAAGCTATGCGGTCTAGTGTTTTGGGTGTGGTAGCCTAGGGACTACTTTACCTGCACTATTTTGGTGGGGCTATTTAAACCACACCCGAACAAGACAACACACTGCGCGTTACTTTGCAGCTTGCAACGCGACGCTCACCGTGTCCAGCTATTCCCTCGAACCTCGGAGAAGCAGAACCTGCAAGGAGACAAAAGGAACATCATTAACAAAAGCATCTTACCTGCAGTCTTCATCTTTAAACACTCGCAGCTACTGAGAACAGCTTCCTCGAATCTGCACGCCTCCCAGACAGAACGACCTGAAAGAAGAAGTTAGAGGCAACATTAAAGAAAGCAGTACAGACATTTACAAATTACGAACTGCTCAAAAGGCTTACCTGGCTGGTCGCCTCTCGGCTGGCACCACTCCGGACATTCCACTCACGCTGAAGAACACCGCAACCTACAAGGAAGGAAAACGCAGGTTAGCAAAGGCAAGACTTCGCAGCATAGCGCTTACTTACCGCATCATAGCGCTCTTAATGCGCCATCATTTACCAGCAGGGCTCAACCAAGCCAGTTTGCACCGCTGAAGCTCTGCATACCTAAGGATTAACATTTTAAACAAAGAAAGGCTTGCAGGATAGCAACAAAACTAAAGAACAGCAATAAGACCTACCTGAACAATATCAAACGGGCCGGCGTCAGTGAAATCATACGGGGGTGGAGGGAGGATACTTACCCAAGTCGGTCAGTCTTGAACACAGTCCTCCTGTATTTTCAGGCAAACCTTCCGCGCAGACCACATCACGGCAAAGCTGAGAAGCATACCAGCGAGTAACCCGGCTGGGTGGCGTCCCTGTGGATACGAGGTGAGCGTAACACATGCACTGCTTGCATCAGAAACCTCAGAATGGCCGCTGGAAAGCATTATGCGCGCTAAAATCACACAGAAGTGCGCAGGAAAACCAGAAAAATAGGCCGCCAATCCACTTTTGCCTATGTCCGTGGTAACACATGACACCACTGCCAAAAACCATCATTTCGCTGCCCACAGAGGAAAATGAAACTATTTGAAAAAAAAGCAGTCCTGCATTGCAAGAGAAACACAGAGCTGTTTAAAAATCTGTTTTTCCTTGGCTGTGGAAAGTGCAAAAATCTTGGTTCTCAAACATCACAAAAGATCCAACATCCCTGTTGGAAGATAAATATCACTGTATATAAAGAATTCACCTAAGCACAATGTCAGCAGAAACATATTTATCAGAAAAAAATCCACATTTAAAGATGCTTGCATGGAAAAATATGTCAAAAATGGGCCCAATACCGCTGCTCGCCTGTGTCAGAAGCTGGCGATTACTTAACCTGTCGATCTAACTGATACATTGAAATCAAAGTATGAAAAGGAAAGACTTGCTATCAGATGCAATAGAGGTGGATACAATTCAAAACTATATTTTAAAAAGGCTGGAATTAAGAGATTGGTGGATATATTGTTAAAATTGTAATTTGTATTTTAGGACAAGACTACTTTAGACATTGGCCCTCATTAGGACCCTGACGTTAAGGGGTTAACGGTGTCGTACAAGGTGTCGCCACCGTTAAACCCTTAACGCCTTACTACGAGGTCCCTTTGCGGTACCCGACCTTAACGGCTGGTCTAGACCAGCCGTTAAAGTAGGGGCCCGCAAAGGGACTCTCGAGGTAAGTACAGTACCGCAATTTGCGGTACCGTACTTACCGCCTTCCCCATTCCCATTATGCCCTATGGGGCAAAAATGGGAATGGGGAAGGGCCATGGTGGCATGGGGAATTACCACCCCTCCAACCTTGGAATGGGGTGGTAATTCCCCATTCCGCCATGGCGGACTCTGGCATCGACCATGGTGCTAATAGCACCATGGTTTTCCGCCGGAGTCCTAATGAGGGCCATTATGTTAAAAGTTAAAGCCAGCTACACTGAGCTTCAAAGACATTCCACACCTTCTCCCAAACAAAGGAATCTTTTCCCCTGCTCTCTGCCAAGGAACTGGCAGGGAGGTGTGAAAGGAAAAGGGAGGAGCACTTTGGCCTGTTGCTCTGCTAGGAGACAAAAGACTCCCTTTGACTCAAAGGAAATGCTAATTCGGGTGTAGGTTGAAACCAGATGCCAAAGTCAGAGAGGCCTGGGAATGCTCTCTAGCACAGCCAAGACCTTGGAGGCAGAAAAAAACAATTTGTGAATTCAGAAAGCACAGAAAATATATGTTTGAGAAAAGACTTATAGAAAATTGTGCCGAACTGGTAAAAATATGGAATTTAGAGGTTATTAAAATGAAAATGTTGCTCACAAGTAGAAACTACTCTGGAACTTGTGCGATATTCAGAGACAGAATTATCAAAATGTGGACTTTGTAGCAGTTGTGGTAATGTTAAAAATATGAAACTTTACAGGAATATGCCCAGATGGTATGTGCATGTATGTAAAAAAATTGGTACAGAACTGACACTGAGTAACCGACCAAAAGCGCAAAAAACTGTCATTTGTGAACCGAAGCTCTCCAGAAGATGGGACTTTGATGGATGCGTGCCTTATTTAATTTGGGATGTAAATATGTAATATTAGCAAGTTGGGGATATTGTGAATATGTTTTTTGTGAAAAATAAGATATACTGTACAGAAACAAAGGGGAGGGTTTTATCCCTGGAGCATAAACATGACACATCATGACACATCATGACACACTGTTCCCTTCTCAAATCAGGAGAGAGGGATCCCTCTGACCAATCGGTTTCCTAGAGGGTGGGCTTAGTAGAATCAGCCACCCCACCCCTTTGGGAAATACATAAATAGGGACTTTTGAGGGCACAGAGACACACATTCACCCATCACTGATATACTGGCGAAGCGCTCTGAAGGAGAATCCAGATCCAGAAATATCCAGACTCCAGAACGATCCAGACTCCAGAACCCTGAAGCAGAAGGCCCAACCCAAAAAGCTGAACCTGTCACAATCTCATCCCCACCGAGGGTTCATGGGGCCCGAAAGACCTTATTCGGTTCCCCTCGGATTCCTTGGAGCCAGTCCTGGCACTGTTGGCATCGGAGACACATGCTGGGACGGGGTTTCAATGGGCAATGGACAAGCAGGGCCACCCCCACGAGTAATACTGGGGAACTGCATTCAGCGATCTAGCATCCAGGGCGGGGCCCACCCCGAAGGCACCTGAAATACCACCTTGCTATTTAAACCATGCCCGATTAGAGGCACGCGCTTCGCGTTATTCTGCTCTTGCAGCGTGACGTTCACTGGGCCTTGCTCTGCATCCTGACCTTCTGGGGCGAGAAGAGGCAAGAACCAACCCCACCCTTACCTGCTCAGCAGCATCCTCCTGCAATCGAAGTCGTCCAACGCACGTTGACTCCCTCCTGCTTCATCACTGGAAGGTACCGGGAAAAAAAAAATGGAACATCTTGGGAACTACTTACCAGTTCATCAGGAAGACCATCACCTCCAAGACATCTTTCATCCCTTTGGATTCCTGAGAACCATTCATCCTCAGTTCTTCTCGACCTACAAGACAAACAATAGCACAGGTTAGCCATTTGCAAGGATGCTCTCTGCGCCGCTTGGCGTACCATCTTACCTTCTTGAACTCGGATCCGGCTTCCATCACAACTTCCAACACCTGCAAGAAGAAGGGAAAATGTTACTTAGTGCAAACCCTGATAAAGACATTGCTTTCACCTTTAAAGACTTACCTGAGAAGAAGGAGTTGCAGCCGGTCTGAACTCCGGCCCTTGCCAGTGAAGAAACTCGATGGAACGGTGCCTTTAATAACGCGCCCCTGCCCGGTGCGGCAGTTCGGAGAGCGCATCCTTATAGAAATCAAGGTGAGAGACGTCCCCTGGGGAACTGCACGGGGATCCCGGGAGGTGGGTCACCAGGAAGGGACAGCAGTTAAACTTCACCTCCTGTCTTCTAGAGCCGATCCTCGACAGCCTGAACTCCAGGAAAGGTGAGAGGTCCTGAAGAGCATCCCGGCTCATCGTGAGGCGTCCCCGTGGAAACAAGGTCAGCGTTACAGAACCCTTCTCAGCTGGCCTTTAGAATCTTGGAACCTGATTTTAACCCCAAACTTCCACGGGGCCCAACCAATTCAACAGCCTGGCTGTGCTGTTTTGACTGCTTCTGGGCAAAAACCCTTGCTAGAACCCAGAGATCCAAACCAGTAGAGCCGAGCTGTACCCAGAACCAACCAGTCAGATCCAGTCCAGGAGGCTGTGCAGACCAGAGTGCTTTGCTGAGAGGAGAACCAAGCGCCTGAATCCTGCCCGTGGCTAGCAGATTCCAGTCCAAAACCCTTGACCAGATCCTGACGGGCCTATTCCATTCCAAAGCCATAGTTGTGAGTATTTAGCATAGAACTGTCCATAGCCATCTCTTAGTTTTAAGTAATCCTATCCAACCCATTCCAACATACCCAGAACTGCATTATAGAATCTCTTTTGTCTATCCTGACTCCTTCTCTCATCCATATAATCCTGTGATAATTGTAGTGATAATCATCTCTGCGCTAATATTTTTGCTGAAGAAGGCAAGTGTCGCAGCGGACAAAGATCAGATAGAGGCGCCTCTGGACTGGTGGCTGTACCGTTGGTATCTCGCATCTTCATAGCCTCCCTTAGTGTTAAGAAATCCTTGTTTGTAATCTTCAAAAAGCGCATCTCTCATTTGAAATCTTGACTCTTTTCTGAAAAATCGACCTTTACTAAAACCTCTGTAACTTTTGAACCGTACATGCTAGGAGCGAAATTTAAATCACACAACAGATCGCTGCAACAGGGTTAGATATATGGAAAGACCAGGGTCCCGTACATGTGGCCCTGAGTGAACTATATATGGCTCCTAAGGCCAAGGATGAGCAGAATAAGATTGCCAAAATTGCGGCATATCTATATTTATCTATTGGAGCCATACAGGATAAATATGCTGAAGGCCAATATCTGGCAAGTAGGCAACTGATGGCATTTGAAAAGGCCCAAACTGATCTGGACTCTTCTGAGCGAAGGCTACAGAGGAGCCAGGAGTCTGAAAATGAAAGCAGGCAGTATATAGTCAAAATAAAAGAGGACATGGGTATCCTGCAGCAGGAATACCAGAATCCTGGCCTTGCAGAAGGAGTACCAAGACAGTTTGGACTCCCTATTGCAGAGCCAGAAAAAGCTGGAGCAACAGATCAATTACAATAGGGCATGCACAGAGCAGGTAGCCACCCTGCGAATCCAACTAGACAGAGAGAAAGAGGAGAGCAATAAATGAATCCTGAAAGGCCTGGGTACCCAGGCAGAGTTTGATGAAGAGCACCAGAAAGCTGGTGCGCTTCAAAGACAGAGGGACGCCCTGGCAGCACAGAGGCAGGCTCTTACTCAGGAAAGGGACACCTTAGGCCAGGAAGTCTGTTATTTAAAAGAGAAACTGGACGAAAATGACCTGGCCCTCCAGGGACTGGGTGACCTCCAAAAAGACCATCAAAAACTGTTAGAGCACATCAGGAGGATGGAAGAGGCTCTTGCAAGGAAGGACCAGGCCAGTCTGGACAGGACTCAGGAGGTAACCCTCCTGCTGCAAAGACTGGCCCAGTACTCAAAAACAACCCAGGAAGCACAGAGAGAAAATGAGGCTCTCTGTGAGAACAATGACAGGCTCCACAGGCAGGTAGCCATGCAAGAGAGACTGATAGAGACTAGTAAGGCTTCAATTGAGGAACAGAAAGCTCAGGTTCTTGCATGGCAACAGGGAGCAGGGGCTGATAGAGATGAGGTTTGCTGGGAAAGGGAGACACCTGAGCATAACCCCAGGAACCCTAGTACCAGAGGCCTTCATCTCTCCCCGTCCCTGGACTCTGCCACCCCCATGTCCACTGGTGCACATGAGCCCAGGGCCACAGGGATGGCAGATTTCAATCCAATCAGAAGTATGGGGCTCATAGACCAGCACCTCCCAGGAATGGATGGGCGGGCATCTGGGTATGGGTTCCCAAGTTCTGTAAGATTTAGTGGGGAACCCCATGAGAGTAGGCCCACTAAGGGCATCCTGAAATCCTCTGCCCAGCTAGGACAGTGGGGGGGTACCCATCAAATCCTGGGCGCAAGGAGGAATCAGAAGACTCCTCTGAGCACCCCAGGACACAGGAGACTAGGTCCCCACATTCTGCCAGCCATTCCCAGGCTCGCAGAATCCGGGAAAACCTAGAAGACCAGAAGGGCACCTCTGGGAGCAGTGCCTCTGAGTCAGAGGAGGATTGGACCAGGGCTACCCGAACCAAAAAGGCCAATAAGGCAAAAAGGCCTTGCTCAAGGACCCCTTAAAACAAATCAAGGCGATAAGGAGCGTCATCACGCCTTATCATAAGAACGCCAAATATTCTGTTTGGGCGCACTTAGAGCTCTTTGAGCAGATGATGGAAACTTTCCATTTGAAAGACAGCAGTAGCTGCATTCAGTATGTGAAATGGACCATCTCACCAGAATACTCCAGTTTCTTTGCGGGGCTGGAGGACCAAAATCATTCTAGATGGTCCACCTACAGGGCGGCCATCTTGAAGCATTTTTCTGTTCACAGAAATCCTAAGAGGCTCGCAAGGCAGCCTACAACTAATGTGTGGAGGATCAGGCCCCACAAGAATTTGTGCAGGAATTAAAGTGTGCCTTTGCGCAGACTACCAGAAGGGTGCGCACGAACAGCAAAGAATTTGTCAATACTTTTTTCCATGCTGTATCCAAGTACATCATGACCCAGCTAGTGAGATATTTTCATGAGAAAAGATTACTAGACTGGGTCATTGAACAGGCCACACAAATCTATGAGGTGCAAAAGCCCATAGAAAACAAAAAATAATGCTAAAAGCCGCAAAACAACCAACACCCCTGCTGCTGCTAAGGTGGCAGAGGTGAAGGTTGCCCCCATTTTAGATTTGGAGATGGGGGGGCCTAAAAACCCGCCTGCACAGCAGAATAATCCCAAGCCCAGAAGGCCCTCGGGCCAGTCACAAACAGGGAGACAAGGAGGTAGTCCCACAAATGGGATCCTTCACTCCCCTGACTACATAAGTCCCAGAGACAAGGGGAATAGACCCATCCTGGGTTATGTGTGGACTCCTCCAGCCCAAGGGGGGGATTCAACCAAGCAGCACCTAACCCAGGGAACTTCCCTCCTCACTTCCCACAGGAGGGCAGAAATTCCCCAAATCCTGGACAGAACTTTTTCCCCAGGTACCCACAAAACTTCCAACCCCAGAACAATCCATCCTTCTTTCCCCACTTTCCTGAGCCCAGACAACCTAATCCGGGAGAGGGGGACCCAAGGGTGGAGGGGTACCCAAATTATCCAAACCCGGGGTATCTTCAGAGAAGGGATAGCTACCCGTCCCGGGATCAGCCCAGGGGTGAAATGAGAACCCTGCATCGGCCTGAGCGTGTTTCACAGTTAGAGCGCCAGGTCCAAAACATGGCACAGGATCTGGGTCGCATGCTGATGGCTCAGCAGAACCCTCAGGTGAGCATGCCAGCACAGAATACCTCAAACTCCGGACCTGGTGCTCCAGAACAATGACGGGGCAGCACCCCGGCAACCCACCGGTTCCCAGGGAGGAGGCACAAGGGGAAGGGGGGTGTAAATCCTTGGAGGAAGCTTCCTTCACCACTTGTAAAAAGCCCCTGGAAAACCAGGAACCAGAACCAAAATCTCCTGCCCCTGAAAGTCTGCCACCCAAGGAGCAGAGGGGGGGTAGGAGAAACAACGTACCCAAACAGACCCATTTTGTGGAGGAGGTACAAATCTTCCAATTTGAAGGATAGCGATCCTCAGAGGATCCTGGGGAAAGGATCTTCTCCTTTAGAGAAGGGGGAACCCCTCCCAAAGAAAAATGGGTCCCAAAGGATTCAAATCCAGACTGGGTAGATGTGGGGACTGAGCTAGCGCCGCCCATCATCCAACCCCAGAACCAACAACATGGAAATCCCCTGGTTCAAACCCATCCTGGTGACTGCCTCCAAAAAGGGGGGGCTGGGGGCGGCAGCCCAGCACCAGAACCAGGGGAACTCAAAACTTCTCCCATCTCTAGTTGCCTCCTTTTCTTTTCAGATTCCCGAGACTCCGAAGAGAATTCTGCCAAAATCTCTTCTCTATCAGTGTCCAAAACTAGAAAACGAACCCACCAGTTGTCGAAAAATGTACATTATCTGTGCCCCCTTGCGGAGAAGGAGGGAAGATTCTATGCCCCGGTACAAATACAGGGGCAGGGTACAATTTTGGCACTGGTGGACACTGGATCCCAAGCTACCCTTCTGCCAAAAAGGCCTTTGATAAACTGAATTTAGGAAGGGGGGAGAATTATCAAATTCCTCTCACCCTTCTTCCTGGACAACTTCAGAACTTTGACGGGAAGGAAATTCCCATCGAGGGGACTGCGGATTTGGACATTAAAATTGGGCGACACAAGGTGAAGCACCCGGTCATAGTTGTGACTCCAGAGGGTACCCCTTTTTTTTTAGAGAATGACCTCCTGCGAAGGTTGTCACCCCTAATAGATTGTGTAAACAAGGTCCTCTGGACCCAGACTAACCGACCAATAAAATTAAAACAGAGTGTCAACCATGTTAGTTTAAACGGCACATGCCACATGGTTGAACAAAAATCTGACCAAGTAGAATTTCACTTCCAGAACAACCAAAGCTCAGACGTGACAGTAATAGCAGTAGGACAACAAATTGGTGATGGGGGGTCTACTCTATTTCTGAAAATCAACCTTCCTTGCAGCTTAAGGTGGTATTCCACACTGGAAGGAAACACTCTGAAATTCTTTACCAATCCACAATTAGACATTCCTACTCCTATAGTCCAGAAAGATGAGAAATCAGCTCAGAGCCTGGCTGATATTCAGCAAATGGGAGAGCAGTTGTTCATCCCTGTTCAGTTAAATGAAGGGAAGGGCTCTGTTCTTGCCTGAGTGTGTATGAAAACGGTAAGAGCTTCATCAGCGAAGCCATGTTCTGCCAACTCCAAGAAGATCCAGCCATTCCCACATTTAGACTGATAGACAAATGGGAAATGGATCTGGAAAAGCCCAATTCCAAACATCTCCTGCCAAGCAGGTGTATGCTCAAAATCTCCATAGGCAACAAGAGCATAGTCCATAATTGTTGGGTCGTGCGAGAAATCACTGCCGCCTTTTACTTAGGCAGTGATATTCTCAATCGCTTCGCCATTAGTTTGGACCTAATAAACTTCAAAGCTTGGTCCCGATTAGCGGATAATCGCATGAGCTTTGATGACCCAGAGAAAGCATTTAGATCAGCTCAACTGCTGCATTATGCAGTTGAAATTCAGATTGGAGAGGAAGTCACCATCCCAGAAAGGACCCGACAATTCTCCCTGGAAGTGAAAGTTAAAAGAGAACAGAAAATGAAAAACCCTGATGCCTAAATTCATCCAAATGCTTCTCTACAACAGCAAGGGTTGGGGGTAAACCCAACACCATTAGTCAACATAGAGCATGACACCATTCCAATATAGGTGGATAACAGCGACTTAAAGAGTATCACTCTAGCCGCAGGCACCATTATTGGAATGGCGGTTGATGACCGACATTTTTCCATAGATTTAGGTAATGAACTGTTAGGACTGTTAGGAACAATCCTCAAGGACTGTTTTGACAGTGATAGTGATGACAACACAACAACAGATAGGATCTTTACCCGGCATGTGGGGAACTTCCTGGTGTACACTTCCTGCCCTTATGGTAAGGAAGATGTGACCTGTGACTTCAGGAGGGATGGGGTGATTTTCCAAGTCCGCGAGGACTGCCTTCCCCACCTGAAGCCATCAGTCCAAATCAGCACTTTGACCAGGGACTTCTCCACCCAGCTGGAGGAGACGGCTGAGATAGCAAAGCCAGAGGTCTTTCCAGGCTTCAGGCAGATGGTTGAAGAGAGAGTCAACCTAGCTGATGCCTGTGAGACTCTGAGCAAAGGCAAAAATTGAAACAAGTTTTCTTGGATTTTCAGGATCCCTTTGCGGTGGACTCATATGACTGTGGTCGCACCGACATCCACACTACAACAATTCCCATGGACCCTGGCATGACTCCAGTGTTTGTGAAGCAATATCGCTTGCCTCTCGCATCAATGGAGTCCCTTAATTAAGAACCTTGAGTCCCGTGGGATAGTCCGTTCAGTCCACAGCGCCTTCAATAATCCGGTGCTGGGGATATTGAAGCCAAACGGCCAGTGGAGACTCTGCGCCGACCTTAGGGAGCTCAACAACGGATCCATACTTCCCGATGGCCTCTTCCCCACATTGACCAAGGGCTGGCCCAGATCCAGGGGTCACAGGTATTCACTGCAATAGACCTGACCAATTGATACTGGACTGTACCTGTCAGTAGGGAGGACCAATACAAGCTGGCCTTTACCTTTGGGGAGCAGCAGTACACATGGACCTGGACTCCCTTCGGATACATCAACTCCGGCAATGAATTCAACATTGTTCTACATAAGGCCATGCCCGACCTGGGTGAGAGGGATAACCTGGCCTATGTAGATGATGTTCTCATCAAAAGCTCAACTGTGCAGGAACACATAGCGGAGATCCGTTATGTTCTGACACAGTTGAGGGCCGCTGGAGCAAAACTTTCCTTTCAAAAGGCACAGTGGTGTAGAACCCGTGTAAATTTCTTGGGGCATGAGATTACTCCTCAGGGTCTCTGTCCCCAGGAAAAGAAAGTGGAAGCACTCCAGAAATTGAAAGACCCCACAACTCTGCAGGAACTAAGGAGCCTCCTGGGACTGACTAATTATAGTAGAAAGTTCATTGAGGACTACGCAGAGATCACAAGACCCCTGATTCATCTTTTGAAGGGGGGCTCAAGTGGGAGTGGGGTCCAGAACAAGCCGAGGCAGTAAGACAACTCAAGAGAAGCCTCTCACAAGCGCCTTGCCTAGCTTACCCTGTCGAAAATAAGGAGTTCTTCTTGGAGACAGGGTTCTCTAATACATGCTTGACTGCAGTATTATACCAAAAGCATCACAAGGTCAATAAAGTAATCTCCTATGCGAGTAAAACTTTATCCTCCTTGGAGGAAAAGTTCAACGATTGTGAGAAGGCACTCCTGGCAAAGGTGTGGGTAATGAAGAATTACCGCCCGTTTATCCAGGGGGAACACATCATAGTGGAGACTCCACACCAGCCTCTGCAATATCTCCAAAGTGACAGAATCCGGGCCGGAAATGTGAATAATTCCGAATTACTTCCTGGATCCTGTCAATGCAAGGCTTTCCTGTGGAGGTCAGATATGGCCAAAACAAGAAGAGTCCCCTCGCGCAAGGTCTGGCTGACTTGCATGATTGTGCCAGAGAAAACTGTCTCGAGGACGGGGGTCTAAAAATCAAGGACAACATGGAGGCATACCTCAATTCCCCACAGAAAGTCTTTGAAGAAGACAAGTGTGAGGTAATGCCCACTGTCTATGTGGATGGATACTCTTACCATGTTGACAACAACGGGGAAAAAGAACTTGTGGCCGGCGTAGGGAATGCATGGGTGAATGAGACCCCAGAACCCTCCGCTGGGTACAAGATTGGTACCCGAAGTAGTCAAGTGGCAGAGTTGATGGCTGTGCATCAAGCCATTCTCAGTGCTGTCCAACATCAACTCCACAAACTGGTCATAATCACAGATTCGGATTATGTACGGAACGGGTTCGTGGAGCACCTGGTTAACTGGAAAATCAGAGGCATGCTATGTGCTAATAACAAACCCTTGAAACATGGGATATTAATTCATTCAAAATATTGATGATCTGGTCACCTCGAATGGGATGACCATCTACTGGAAAAGGATTAAGGGTCATTCCAAAGTAGAGGGACCAGACAAAACTGGAAATGACTTAGCTGATCAGATGGCCAAAACCGGGGCCATCCAAGGGGATCTACTAGAGATCGTCTCCCTGTTGGGGGAAATCCAGGTCACTGCTATCACTAGGTCCCAGACAAACGCTCACAATGAACTCTCAACTGCACAATGGAGTAAGGAGACCGTAGATGCTGATTTGATTACAGCTCAGAAAGGGGATCCAATAATTGGTAAGTTTTATCAACACATTAAGGACCCTGAGAACTTTCCCCTGACGGATACCGATTACATAGGGAAAGAGGACCTCAGAGTGTTGATGAAATGTCCAAAAATGTTCCGAATCCAAGACGGTTTGTTGGTAAGGAGATCCCTAGCTAGCCATGATCAGTGGGTGGTCCCTACCTCAATCTGAAGCCTGATGTTAAGTCACGGCCATGATGCGGCCACAGTCGGTCATAGGGGGTTTCATACAACACTTGAAATCTTAAGAGAGGTTGCATACTGGCCACACATGGGGCAGGACCTCGACCAATACTTGAAGGGGTGTCTTGTGAGTGCACAATTTCAGCCAACATTCCTCACACACCGTGCGCCTCTCCAAAAGAGGGGGATGACACTGCCATGGTCAGATTTACAAGTCAATTTCATCGGGCCCGTGATTCGCTCCTCTAGGGGAAACAAGTACATGTTGACTGTGACATGCTTGTTTACTAAATGGGTGGAATGTCTCCCGGCCCCAAACTGCAAGGCAGAAACACCAGCTCCCCTGATGATCAACCACATCTTTTCGCGTTTTGGACTACCCCAAAGGATCGAGTCAGAACGAGGGAGCCACTTCACCACCGAAGTAATGACAAAGATGTGGGAGATACTTGGGTTCAAAAGGTAGCTACACATTGCTTACCGGCAAGCCTTTAGTGATGCAGTAGAGGGATATAATAAAACAATTGTGAGCATATTAAAAATATTTGTGGTAGATTCTGGGCCAAGTTGGGATATTCGATTACCTCTTGTCCTAATGGCCATCAGATCTACCCCTTCATCTGAAACTAAAATGTCACCGTTTGAGCTGATAACTGGAAGCAGGATGGTGCTTCGCCAGCTTCTGCTCTACAGAACCCAAGATCAGACATTGATCAATGCCTCTACGACTCATGAGTATGTTGAAAATCTAAGAAAACACCTTCAACGTGCTTTTGCCCATGCTCAGCGAAATCTAGAAAGATCTGCAGACAGCATGAAGACCCACTATGACTTAAGGACTACTAGGAAACAATACAATATAGGAGACTGGGTCTACTTATACAATTTCCAAAGGAACCAGGCCAAACAGCGCACATTTTTGCCTACCTGCTACTCATTTTGAAATTTTAGACAAAATCTCACCAGTCGCCTACAAAATCTGCATCCCCAAAGGCAGTTTGGCAGAGGGGGAAGATAAGTGGGTCCATATTAACCAACTAAAGTGTTGCCATCCTAGGCACACTCTGCAGCAACTAGAGGAGTCTTCTGGAACCCCAGAGGGGGTCACTCCATCTCCTTAGAATTCCAACTATAAAATATTCCATACATAGTCCATAACTTACAACAAAAGAAATGTGTCCTAATTTATCAAAATGTATGTGTCCGCCCCACTACATTAATAGTGGTGGGGAAATGTCTACAAATATGTTTTTGTTTTGTCATCCTAGGATTGGAAACCATGGAGAATCAAACCAAGGAGGACTACCCAGTGACCGGGAGCAAAGATCCAAGGGCCCCGGAGTATCGCTCAATACTCACATCAGGACTGGGCGAGGAGAACCGGTCGATCCACCCCTGATGAAGGAAAAGATGATGAACTTTGCCATTTTTGGAACCAAAAGAGATGAGACTTACATCCCAGTCTTGCGAATTCCCATTGATGGACGTTCAATGCCAAATTGCAAGAGTGGGGGCTTGTGGGATGTTTTAACCCACTATACCATGCCCTGCAACATCATCGTGCACTGCTTGCATCAGAAACCTCAGAATGGCCGCTGGAAAGCATCATGCATGCTAAAATCACCCAGAAGTGCGCAGAAAAACCCAAAAAATAGGCCGCCAATCCACTTTTGCCTATGTCCATGATAACACAGGAGACCACCACCAAAGCCCATCATTTGGCTGCCGATAGAGGAAAATGAAACTATTTGAAAAAAAGCAGTCCTGTATTGCAAGAGAAACACAGAGCTGTTTAAAAATCTGTTTTTCCTTGGCTGTGGAAAGTGCAAAAATCTTGGTTCTCAAACATCACAAAAGATACAACATCCCTGTTGGGTTTTAAATATCACTGTATATAAATAATTCACCTAACCACAATGTCAGCAGAAACATATTTATCAGAAGAAAATCCACATTTAAAAATGCTTGCTTGGAAGAATATGTCAAAAATGGGCACAGTACCGCTACTCGCCTGTGTCAGAAGCTGCCGATTACTTAACCTGTCAATCTAACTGATACGTTGAAATCAAAGTATGTAAAGAAAAGACTTGCTATCAGAAGCAATAGAGGTGGATACAATTCAAAACTATATTTTAAAAAGGCTGGAATTAAGAGATTGGTGGATATATTGTTAAAAATGTAATTTGTATTTTAGGACAAGACTATTGTTTTAAAAGTTAAAGCCAACTACACTGAGCTTCAAAGACATTCCACACCTTCTCCCAAACAAAGGAATCTGTTCCCCTGCTCTCTTCCAAGGAACTGGCAGGGAGGTGTGAAAGTGTTAATGTTAATGTTAAAGGACATTTGTGCCGCGCACGATCACCACCGTAGTGGTCCTTTGGCACTCTGGTGGCTCTGAAAGAGGAGGGGAGGTTGAGTTAGTGGGAGGAAGCAGGAAAAGTGCAAGAGAGCAGTGATGTGCTGTTGGCGGCCTCAGCCCGGTGGGTCCGTTGGCTGGGCCTGGGGTGTTTGTGGCCGGTAGTCGTCGTGTACTGTTGTGCAAGGCTATGTGTGTTTTTGTTTTGTTGTTGCAATGTAGTGAAGTTTGTGCGGTTTGTTGTGCTGTAGGTTTTTTGATTGTGTTTGGTTTGGAGTTTGAGAGGTGTATGCAGAAAGGGAAATTGTTAGTAGGGTTGGTTAGTTTGCGTCTCTATCCTGAATTGAAGCGCTCGGCTTGCGTAGTCTCCCCTGTTGCGGCTTTGTCCTGATCTGGGTCTGACTGGCATACAGGTTCCATACTCCTCTAGTCCTCGCCTCTAACATGCTCTCTCCTAGCTCCCCTTATCCTCCATTTAGACTCTAGTGGCCAGTGCATCTGCCAAAGACAACCTCTCAGGTAGTGGGGAGATTGTCAATGTCTCAATAATTCCAAAGGAAAAGGGAGGAGCACTTTGGCCTGTTGCTCTGGTAGGAGACAAAAGACTCCCTTTGATTCAAAGGAAATTCTAATTTGGGTGTAGGCTGAAACCAGATGCCAAAGTCAGAGAGGCCTGGGAATGCTCTCTAGCCCAGCCAAGACCTTGGAGGTGGAGACAAACAATTTGTGTATTCAGAAAGCACAGAAAATATTTGTTTGAGAAAAAGACTTATAGAAAATTGTGCCGAACTGGTAAAAATATGTAATTTAGAGGTTATTAACATGAAAATGTTGCTCACAAGTAGAAACTACTCTGGAACTTGTGTGCTATTCAGAGACAGAATTAACAAAATGTAGACTTTGTAGCAGTTGTGATAATGTTAAAAATATGAAACTTTACAGGAATATGCCCAGATGGTTTGTGCATGTATGTGAAAAGATTGGTACAGAACTGACACTGAGTAACCGAACAAAAGTGCAAAAAACTGTCATTTGTGAACCGAAGCTCTCCAGAAGATGGGACTTTCACAGATGCGTGCCTTATTTAATTTGGGATGTAAATATGTAATATTAGCAAGTTGGGGATATTGTGAATATGTTTTTTGTGAAAAATATAATGTACTGTACAGAAACAAAGGGGGGGGGTTTATCCCTGGACCATAAACATGACACATCATGACACATTATGACACACTGTTTCCTTCTCAAATCAGGAGACAGGGAACCCTCTGACCAATCGGTTTCCTAGAGGGTGTTAGTAAATCAGCCTCCCCACCCCTTTGGGAAATACATAAATAGGGACTGTTGAGGCCACAGAGACAGACATTCACCCATCACTGATCTACTGGCGAAGCGCTCTGAAGGGGAACCCAGATCCAGAAATATCCAGACTTCAGAACTATCCAGACTCCCGAACCCTGAAGCAGAAGGGCCAACCCAAAAAGCTGAACCCTTCTCAGCTGGCCTTTAGAATCTTGAAACCTGATTTTAACCCCAAACTTCCACGGGGCCCAACCAATTCAACAGCCTGGCTGTGCTCCTTTTGGCTGCTTCTGGCCAAAAACCCTTGCTAGAACCCAGAGATCCAAACCAGAAGAGCCGAGCTGTACCCAGAACCAACCCGTCAGATCCAGTCCAGGAGGCCGTGCAGACCAGAGTGCCTTGCTGAGAGCAGAACCAAGTGCCTGAATCCTGTCCGGTGGCTATCAGATTCCAGTCCAAAACCCTTGACCAGATACTGACGGGCCTATTCCATTCCAAAGCCATAGTTGTGAGTATTTAGCATAGAACTGTCCATAGCCATCTCTTAGTTTTAAGTAATCCTATCCAACCCATTCCAACATATCCAGAACTGCATTATAGAATCTCTTTTGTCTATCCTGACTCCTTCTCTCATCCATATAATCCTGTGATAATTGTAGTGATAATCATCTTTGCGCTAATATTTTTGCTGAAGAAGGCAAGTGTCGCAGTGGACAAAGATCAGACCGAGGCGCCTCTGCACTGGTGGCTGTACCGTTGGTATCTCGCATCTTCATAGCCTCCCATAGTGTTAAGAAATCCTTGTTTGTAATCTTCAAAAAGCGCATCTCTCATTTGAAATCTTGAAATCTGAAAAATCGGCCTTTACTAAAACCTCTGTAACTTTTGAACTGTACATGCTAGGAACGAAATTTAAATGTCAACTGCACTCCGACTCCTTATAGTTTTTCTGTAATCGCATTTCTCGCATGTTGAAAAGTTTGCCGCGATTCTGCATTTGGCTCAATTTCATCCCATATAAAACCGCTATTTCTTGCATTCAACTTCTGAAGTCAGTTTCCCATCTGCCAGCCATTCAAACATCATTGCTAGTGTCTACCTGAACCTATCCAAAGCGACTCCCACTAGTTTTGAATAACTTTTAGCGAATTAAAGTCATTTTAGCATTTTGCCTATTCATTTCAAGTCAAATTCAAAAGCATTTGACCTGTTTTAAAATCATCCCTGTTCTCTCTAAGCTTGCTGGGGAATTGGGAGTGAACTGAATTGTTGATGGTATATTCCTGAAACCTGTGTGCCCTCATTCCAACTCTTCATATTTCAATGAACCCACACAGAGTTATTTTCTGCTACATTATTCTCACCCATACTCCTATTGATTTTGATATTGTTGATTGTTGTGATATCATCCATTGCTGATCAGTATTAATAAGTGTGATATCTAGATATTGTTCATATTCATAAAAGTGTGATATATATATATATATAAAACTTTGCAAAACAACCTACTTCTTGTTTCAGTGAGACCTGGGGGATTCAAAGAGAGGGGCGTTATATAAGGGTACATTGTTCAGAAATAAAAGACATTTTGACATAAACATATATAAATAAGGGTTCCAGCTGGGCATCTCACGCTAGACATTGACTTAGTTGGAGTGCTGGGTTGAAACCACTTACAGCACAGCATCAAAGTCCCAACTGGCAGGTGCAGAAGATCACCAACAGGAACACCACCACAGGAACCAAGAATTTCACTATCGCCCCCATCCATGAGCGTGCCCAGGAAATAAAGATTGTCAACCAGTCAATTTTCTGTATACCAGCTTCTGTTTACAAACAGGTGCCAAGAGTGTGAAGTGCCCCTATTATGTGGGTAAGGGACCCATTCTCATCATTCTTTGGAAGTATAAATATACATTAAGAATCACCAATCTTGCAGGAAACGCTTCCCTTCATTGAAGAAAGTCCAGCACATTGTGGTTCTGCAGTGTCATTAGGCCTTGTATCACCTCCAAGCGGACAATCTGGAGCAATTTGGCATTTGCAGCTGCTTGTATCCCGGGCACCAAGAGCCATGCAAAGAATGCAAAGAATGTTTCTTCCTTGTTGTACAGTCTATATTGATCTGGTATTTCTTGCAGCAGCTGTGATGAGTCTTGTAATAGATAGTTAGACCTCTACTTTCTGCGCAACTCATCTTTCTTTTTCTGTTCAGGCAGGATATGAAATATGGGGGGTTGCACTGGGATTGCTGTGGGGGCATCTGTCACTGATGTTGTCGTTGGGGCGAGCCAGCCCTGAGGTCCCACTATTATATGTTCTTCAGGGATTATGAGGATAGCTGAATGCAGTGTCCTCAGCGAGCAGGTGCCCCTCCATGATGGTGCAAAGTGCAGAAACACTTGCTGACTACAGACCCAGTAGTTATCCATAACCACAGATGTGCCTTAACATGTGGCCACTATGAGAAAAAATAAGATTTGCAATTATATCGGAAAACATATTAGGACATAATGTCACCATAAGTAAATTAGCAAGCTTGCCAATATTTTTCTGGGTGGCAGATGTATTGTTAGCAGTAGCATTAGCCTCGATTTTAAGGACCGCAGTTGCAGTATTTTTCATTCCTGTTACTTATTACCTGTTACCTATTAGTAATGTTTGCATTAGTAATATTTGCATTTCTATCCCACCCATTGTATATTTCCATCCCACATAAAATGACATAAAATGACATCCTAAATATATACCTAATCCAAACATTGAAAGAGCGAATAAAGCAGCTACACAATGCATAAGACAAGTATACGTGGAGTGAAAACCCTATTATAAAAGAATATTCACGAACACAAGAATGTGACCATTTATAAATTGAGTTGTTAGAACCGTGTATGTCCATTGCGACGTGAGAGAGAGAATGCAAATAATGTATAGCAGCGTCTGTATATCATGGAGGTAGATCAGTTGCAGGATCACATAAAAGAAGCCACCACACAGTCTTTGGCTGCACTTATATCTACAGAAACATCAATGAAATAGAAAGGTGGGCATCTGTTACTGCTATTACACCTTAAGTACTTACTCAACTTGGGTGGGAGGTGTGGCATTGGGTACTCGTCGGACATCAGACAGATGCCCCAATAGCACAACTCCTGAACTTTCACCGCAAGAGGAGTGGCATAGACAACCTCAAAGGGGGCCTTATGTCTATGCTCACTCCACCGGCGGATGTTTTTTACATATATGAAATCCCCGGGAAAGAGCTGCAGAGGAGGTGACATTGTTGGTGTAGCAGATGCAGCTCTGGTCGTTTCTTCAGTCCTGGGTGGCGCTAACTGTTGAGAAATAAATGTTATTACTTTTGTTAAGGTAGACACATTACTTTTGAATTCGTCCCATTGAACTAACGCAGCCCTGTGAGCATCAGATGCTTCTGGCATGTGCATTCGCTGCCCTGTTACCACCTCATGGGGAAATGAATGGTGATCCTTATAGGGCTATGTACGCATGCTAAACAGTGCAAGGAGCAAGCAGTGCACCCAGTTCTTCTTTAGAGTGGTGCAGAGCTTGGACAATTTACTTTTAAATAGACCATTGATCCCCTCCACATTCCATTGGCCTGGTTTGGTAAATTGTGCACATCCCATGCTTGATGCCCAGTAATGCTGTTACTTCCTTAAACTGCTAATTGAAAAAGTGTGTGCCGTTATCAGACCTTAATACATCGCACACGCCCCGCAGAGGGAAAACCTCACAAGGACCTGCTTCCACCCACTGTGAGAAAAGACAGACCACTACGATCACATAACGAGATCTATTATACCTTTCCCCCATATCCGCGTAATCTATATGTAACATGCAGAATGGCCCAGTAAGGTGGGGCAGGGTACCTCAGACAGTTCTTAAGCTGAGGCCAGTGCTGTAAGTCTGACATGTGGTGCAGTGAATAACCATTTTAGTTAATTTGTTGCCACAATAAATGTATAGGGGACTGCTTACATCCCCTCTTCAACCATAGATCCTTCTCTTCCTGTGGGGCACGGCCCTGTAACTTGATCAATTGTGCAATTGGTAAATAATTTATAGGAGGCTGGCAGCTGTTCTTTGCCCTGTGCTACCACTGGTTACTCAGAAACATGTGGCACAGGGAGATATGCTGCTTGCTTGGCTGCTGCATCCGTGGCAGCATTACCAAATTAGACCTCACCTGTTTCATTAGTATGGGCGGTGCATTTCACCACTTCCGTCAGGGATGGTTGAAACAGTGCTTCAATTACTTTGTCTAACAATACTGCATGCATTACCAGGGATCTGTCAGCTCTTCTCAACCCCCTCCTCTTCCAATATGCAAGCCCTGAGTGCACAGTGGTGGTGACGCAGGCCCAATTGCAGTGGATGGCCACATAACACCCTTTAATTGCCTCAATATGCGCTATGAGTTCTGCCGCTTGGGTCGAATAGTGCATGGGCAACCTTTTCTTCACTAACACCTCGTTCAATCCATCTACTAGGAGGACAACTGCCGCACCAGTATGCCTCAGGTCAGTCCCCTGGTCAAACGTTGCTATCCCGTCAATGAAAAGAATTTCCCCCCTTCAATGGGCTATTTTTTTAATTTGATATGTCATCTTCTTTGTCTTTAAATGTCACACAGTCATACTTTGTAAGGTCTTAGTCAGTGCATAATTCTGTCAGAAAGGTGGCAGGATTCACAGTTTTACACTGCGCTATATGAATGTTTAGCTTGGACAGGATGATTTCATAAGCATGCTCCACATACAATGTCACAAAGCACCCCGTGACAATTGTGGAACTTTTATCAATTGCAAATGTAGCAGCAGCAAGCGCCTGTTTGCATGGTAACTGGCCCTGCATCACCAAATCTAGCACTCAGCTGTAGTACACCAATGGCTTGTGGCCCAACGTGCTCTTCTGCGTAAGCACCGCGGTCATCCGTTGGCCATTGGAATGGAAAAACAGACAGAACTCTTCTGTGAAGTCAGGGGTAACTAGCAATGGGCAGTGGAAATGACCTCCTGGAGATCATTAAAACTGGTAAGCATGTCCTGCGTCAATGCAAGTTTGTGGTCATTCTTCTGTGCTTCTTTGAGGATCTGCACCATGGGCCTGGTGTAAGCTGTGCCATCTAAAATCCACGTTCTGCAGTAGTTACATAGCCTTATGAATTTCTTCATTTCCTTAACAGTCTTCGGCTGGGGAGCATTACGCGTAAACAGATATCAATTGACCCAAATAGAGTACTTCTTGGAGGCAGTATTGCAGCTTGCCTTGTCTACCTCGTAACCCTTGTATGCTAGTAGCTGCAAAAGGGTGACAGAGTCCTTCCTGTACTGTTGCTCGCTTTCACTACAAATTAGCAGGTTGTCTACATACTGAATGATGGCACTGGGGTCCTGGATGTTCCCCACAACAGCATGCAATATTCTGTTGATGATGCTGGGGGCCTCACAGTACCCCTGAGGCACTCTCGTGAGCTGGAAGTGCATTCATCCATGCTTAAATGCTGTGAGCTAATGCGAGTCGAGGTGCAAGTGTATGGAGAAGAAAACATTCTTCATATCCACTACTGTAAAATGCATTGCTTGTTTGGGGATTCTGCACAGAATCGTTGTGGACTTCGGAACTACAGGAAATTCTGCCTGTACAATGTTGTTTAGAGGGCAGAGATCCTGTATTATTCTTCAACTCCCTCCTTTTGCCTTTTTTATTGGATAGGTAGCCGTGTTGCATGGGGAAGTGGAAGGTACAATTATCCCCTGATTTAGGAGTGCAACAATTGTGTCTCCCTCCTCTGTCTCTTTGGACAGCAGATACTGTTTTTCTCTGGGCAATACCGTGCCTGGTATCACTGTGATCCAAACTGGGGCCACTGTAGTAGCCCTACATCATGGGCATTGGTTGCACATAATCTCTCTGTGACCTGCTCTAAATTGTTCTCAGTGAAGGAGCCGGGGTGACTTGGGCCATCAAAGAACATTTCACTTTTCTTTATTGTAGCATAAGGTTGCAGAGAATACAGATTGCAAACACAATTTCTCCATCGTCAACCCGATCCTCAAACAATTCTGCATCTGTTATTTCTTTAAGGGGTACCATTGGATCAATACACAACATAGTATGCCACTTGCACCCATCAGAGTCCATCCGGACCACAACAATCCTTTTAGCTGACACCACCATGCCCTGCACATCTAGGGAAAGTATTGTTCCTGCCACAAGCTCTGGGGTCATCACAGGTCGAAAGATCAAATTAGACGGCACCCGCAAAATGCCTTACCAATCTGGGGCACCGTGTCAAGCAGAACCGTGAACCCATACACAAGCATAACTGGGTCCATGGGGATCCCGCGAACCACCCCTCCCCACCTCTGGCCTGTATTATGACCATCACCCTCAAGACGCACATGCCTGGGGTGGCACATACTACCCTGTGATCCATGAAGGATATGGTTGTGTTAAGTTTACTCAACAAATCCCTCCCTAACAAATGTATGCGTACAATAAGGGTGCATGCACCACTTTTCCTCCTATTTTGATTGCTGCCTCTCCTGTGTAGGGAATCGTTGCGACACCCCCAGAAAAGCCTTGCAAGTCGAGAGTTTCACCTGATAATGGGAAGTTCCCCTCACTTATTCATGATTTAGTGGCACCCGTGTCGACCATTAAGATGAATTGCTTATTACCTCTCAGGGCCCACCAAGTGTTCCTCGTCAGGGTGGGTAGTCATGGACAGCAATGGGCACGCAAGAGCTTCTTGTGGGCTGCCCTAACCAGGGTATGTATTGGTACCTGGGAACGTGAAAGGGTTGCTTCCCATGACAGAGACCCCCCTTTAAGGTGCTACTGTTCCATTTGGCACTGCCTTAGTTGTGTACATTTGACCTCCATATGATCAGTTCTGTTGAGCCACTTGTAGTTGGGCGTTAGACAGGGCTGGTGCCTACACTTTTGGGGGCCTCTCTGGTAACTGGGTATATGCATGGTGTATCCGATAGGGTATGGAAGTGGCCATTGGGTTGGGAAGGAGAATGGCGGTGGTGGTGCATGGCCAGGGTGGTTGTATGTATTGTATCCCACCCCCTGCCTACTTCTACACTCTCTTGGGAAATGCCCCCACTTCCCACAGCTCCAGCACTGAGAGGGTCCTGTACCACCTCTCAGTCCCATCCCACCAAACCCCCCTTGGCTCCCTGCCCCCCAGGAAACCTCCCTCTTCTCCGCTGCTGACCTCCTTGGTGCCATTCAGGATACTGCGACTGAGGACTGCTGCCCCACTGCCACCATCCTATGCCTGACCAAAATGCTGCTATTCTCATGACTGCGCGTGCTGCAGCTGAGTCGGCATGGGTGGCTGCCGTTACTGCTCCTTCAACTGCTATTTTAGCTCATTTCTTCTGGACCAGTGTCGCTTCCTCACCCTGCAATCTTTGAGCCGTTTACTTTTCTTGTTCTTTAATCATCTTACAATGGTTTATAATTATAGTCTGAATTTTGGCCCACCTCTTCACTCTTATTCCCACTATCTTCTCAGGTGCTTTCTAAACTTCCTTGGGCAATCCCCTCCTAATGACAAACTAGAAAAGAGGAACTGATCTGTCCCATTGGTCACCAGTCTCTGCCCTCCACTTCTCCTGCATGATTAATATATATTGCTCAGGGTCTTCGTCATCTCCCATCGTGTATTGCATTATGGACTGCAGGGCTGGTGTTTCTGGGTACACCCGCCGCAATGCATTCCACACCTGTGCTCTGATATTGTTGAACGGTGCCCGATCCTGGGCGTCGTCATCAATATTTACCCTGGGTACCCAGCTTTTACCCAAATGTCTCCTTCCTGATCTCCCACTATTCAAGTCTAAAACGGCTAAAGGAAAACCAGCTGTCTGTTTATCAAATGCGTATATCCATTTCCCAGCTCCAGAAGTAAGGGGTGGGAGTGCCTTAATCAGATTGTTCGTATCCATCTAGGCCCAGGGCATGTACTGTGCCCTCACACAGCCTTTGTGCACTAATGCAAACTACATGCCAATCCACCTTCTCTTTTTCTTATTTCCACCTTCTTTTTTCGTTCCTCAATCATGGCCCCCAAAAGCTTTCTACACATGGAGTACACTCTAGCGCTTCCTCCTCTTCCTCGGAATCACACACAGAAGCCCATTCTTCTTCCTGCAGTTGCTTTTCTGCTTCCCCATCTGATTTCACAGTCCCATAGCCTATGCTTTCTGCATCTCACCCATCATCTTTCTTCTTATCAATATGTACATCTTTGATCTTAGTACCATCCAATCTAAACAAAATTTCCCCAGCCCTCCACTCATCTAGGCACACCCCAATTTACTCCCTCCTTCCCCTAAGGCCTGCAATCGTGCCAACTCTGCTTGCGATGCCTGCAAAGGTTCTTCCAATTCCTTTTGGGGAGTGGTATTCGAGGGAACTGTGGTATTGATGTTTGTTTGGTATGGGGGTGGTGCTGTGATGGGTGAGGCTACATAGGGCGGGTTGGTGTATCCTGTAGCAGGTCAGGACTTGAGCGTGTATAGCCCTACTTGGGACAGGTGTAACTATGTTTCCTACAGGGTAGTTGGCTGCACTAATCTCAGGTCGGGGGTCTACCATATGTGCTCCTTGCTGTCTTCAATGTCCTCTACCATTCTCCACAAGTCTAAGATCTCCTTTCTCTTTTGAAGTGTTTTACCTTTGTATTTAGCGGTTAAAAATGTGCTCATGTGTTCCAATAGCCCTCTGCTATTAGTGCCCTGCTCTGGCCATGGGCAAGCATCACCCCTTGTGTTTCTGTCACCCATTGCTTGTGGTATCTCTGAATGTAATTACTATACAATAGCAAGGCACTATACTGTTAGGGATGAACTCCCAGGTAGGTTCGGGGCTACTAGGAGTTCATGGACTCAAGAACTTATGGAAGGCCCAACATCCTCCTCCCAAAACGAACAAAGGGAATGCAGGTCCAGACAGACAGCAAATCCAAACTGCGGTGTATTACAGCCAAAGCCAACATGGATCAGTACACGGATATAAGAAACCCAGGAACTTCTCAGAGTCCTCTGGCTCACAGACCAGGTTTGGCCTAGAATTGCATCACAGTGAGGTCACAACCTGTGCCCTACTCCAGAAAACCTATCATCGTCTGGGATTGGCCATTCAGGTTTAGTCCACATATAGTGGATACTATACAATTTAGTTCACTGGCTCTTGCATGTCAGGTAGCTGGCCTGGCCCATCCCCAATTGTCGAACTCTACACAATGTTGCAGTGTGAAAGTCTAACCATTGGGTCTTGCCCGTTGCTACCCACCCTTAGGATAGTGAACTGTGGTTGGCTAGAGCTGACTTCTCCAGGCCTGGGATTCAAAATGATTCTCAGCTCAAAGTGTACCTTCTCCAGGTAACAACTATGTGTCTGCATTGTAACATGTGTATACCACCATAGTCTATGCGAGTGCCCGTTCACATCATGCAACCCTGTCTTCTCGTTGTAACGACTTGGTTGCAAGCTTCTGTCTGGCAGCGTGAGATCAATCTTCTTCCTAGCGCCAGTTTGAATTAATTCTCCAAGCCTGCTGAGTCACGTGTCTAGAGACCGTGTTTGGGCTCCTTCTGAGCTTGGATTTACTCTGAATATTGAAGAATTATTTGCATTTACTGCAGCTGGTGTTACTGCTGTTCAGGGAATGCAATGTTACTCGTATCTCTGGCCTTGGCAGCTGGCCTTGTTTCACACATTTGCTCTTCTATCCAGCCGGAATTCAGCTCAGCTTTCAGTCGAGGATCTGTGGCCTTCTGTGATTTCTTAAGCCATATCATGGCTTCTGTATGTTCGTGCTACTCTATATTCTCCATATGTTAGTCACACTGGACTGTCAGGTCCAAAGGGTGCTGCAGCAGCTCCATAAGGTTAATTGCATTTAAGCATCTGCAGGCATTCATTCAGGATCTCTTGTTTCTTGCGGTTTCTGCATTGCTGCATTTAAGCTAGTCACAAAATAATAAAGCAATGACAGTATGTACGTATATCTGTCCTCTAACTGTAAAGCTGCGCATCCGTGTTCTTCGTGTATTTGAGTGTGTGTGTGTTTCATTGTCCGTATGGCACGTGTGCTTCCTGTCTAACGCTGCTCGTCGTGGTGTCTCTAACAACGTAATTGGCTTCGGTTTCTTGGCGCTTTAGTCAATACTGTCAATTGAAGTCTCTTTAGTGGTCTCCTGAGGATCTTCATCCACCCTGGGTAAGGTCTGTATCACCCCTGGTCTGTAAATTGGGCATAGTGGGTACCTCTCGACGTACTTGTCAATGATTGGAGCACTGAGGATTGGTGCAAAATTATATGGACGTTCACAATATCTTTGGTTCCTCTTCTGCATCATATACTTCATTGGTGGGGAAGGAAGGGGAGATTTTTCCATCCTTCTTCAGTCCCTCTCTGCTCGACTTGTGGACCACATCCTTATACGACTTTCCTCCTGCTTCATTATTCCTCCAAGATGTCCATAATAGTTTGTGTGGTTATCAAATGACCAGTGCATGTAAGAGCATACTCCTTCTAGATTGCACCAAACCCACTTCCGTTTGTAGAATTTCGGATCATGGGTGTTGCCTAGCTTTATCACTCCTGCTGGAAATAATTCACACTATGTAATTCTCTCTTTCAGCTTGTCCCGTTCTGCGACAACCTCATATTTTGTTCCTCCATATTTTGTATGTCTACATCTATCAGAATTTGCATTCCAACTGCCTCTTCTGCTGTCTTCTTGCACCTTCCAATACATGTTTTAATTCCACATGCTGATGCTGTTAAGTGCTCCCGATAGTATCTTCAGTCCGTCTGACAGCCATGATGGCATCCATGACCATATGTATGCTAGCCAGCTCTTGTCTTTTCCTGTTCCTCGTGCTTCATCTTCCATCTTCACGTGCATTTGTGCTAATTGTGCAACTGCATCTGAGAGAGTTCTGTTATCTTTGTCAATAGCCGGTGTGAACGTGCAACATGAATGCCCTATCTTTGCGTAAACTCCTCCTTCCATAGCTTTGCGTAGATTCATAACGTACCTATTCTGGAGCGCCACCATCCTTATTGCTCTGAGTTCTTCTTTGATGGCGTTGAACCCAATCACCCTTGAGTTAATTCTTACCATTGGCTCCCAACGAGTGATCTGTAACCATTTGGCATTTGTGTATGTCTACAGTCCTGATATTAGTGATGTAAAGAACATTTGGGTTCTGCTAAATAGTCTGTGCTCTGACTGTATTTCATCCAATGCAGCTTCTGACTTTGCTGAGAAGTATTTCCCCCCTCTCTTCCCTTTGCTCAATTATCTTTGCTTCTCCATCCTCTCTGTCTGGGCTGCTGGTGCTATCTTAATCAACCTCTTTTCCACCTGTTATTATCCATCCATGGGAAGTCATTGAGCTTCACATCCTTTCTGGCTACCACCAACAATGGCATATTGATGTGCACCAAGGATCATACTCCACCCCATTCAGGTGGCAGCTTCTCATAGGCTTTTGATCCACACACCCAGTAGTGGTCCATCAGCACTGCTGTTCCTGCTCTCATTGCTGGATGTTGTTCTACTGTCTTGCATCCAGTGTTCTCACCAACTTCTACATCACCATTGTTCTGATAGCACAGGGCTGGTGTCTTCTGGGGAATTATTGGCATGATTTTTCGAAAAAGGTAGCAGGTGACCCTCTCCAGAAATAACATGGCATGATAACCTGTTCTGTGGTTCTTTCCCACTTTGGAAGTCCGCAGCCATCGCTGTTTGCTCACTGTACCTTTCACAGATGGGAAATGACCATTTGCATATCAGTCTTTGTCTCGCCCACATGGGCAGGACAGCACCGAAATGCTATGGCAATTCCCTTTTGAACAAGAGTACCTACAGCAACTCCATACACGTGTTTCAGCCTTGTTGGGCCTCATCAGTGAGGTGAGCTGTGCCTCTCTGAGCACAGTGAGCAGGGTGTACATGTCTGGATTCCCCCAGGTAACTCAGCATGACCAACCCCAAGTTCCTTGCAAACATTTTTCAAAAAAGGTAGCAGGCACCCATCGCCAGAAAGAACATGGCATGATAACCTGTTCTGTGGTTCTTTCCCACTTTGAGAGTCCACAGCCATCGCTTTTTGATCACTGTACCTTTCACAAATGGGAAATATCCATTTGCTTATCAGTCTTTGTCCCGCCCACAAGGGCCGTCTAGCCTCGAAATGCTATGGCAATTTCCTTCTGAACAAGAGTACCAACAGCAAACCCATACACGTGTTTCTGCCTTGGTGAACCTCATCAGTGAGGTGAGCGGTGCCTCTCTGAGCACAGTGAGCAGGGGGGCAACATCTGGGTTCCCCCAGGTAGATCAGGGTGACCAGCCCCAAGTTCCTTGCAAAATTTTTCAAAAAAGGTAGCAAGCACCCCTCTCCTGAAAGAACATGGCATGATAACCTGTTCTGTGGTTCTTTCCCACTTTGAGAGTCCGCATCCATCTCATTTTGCTCACTGTACCTTTCACGGATGGGAAATATGCATTTGCAGATCAGTCTTTGTCCCGCCCACATGGGGAGTCGAGCACCAAAATGCTATGGCAATTCCCTTCTGAACAAGAGTACCAACAGCAACTCCATAGACATGTTTCAGCCTTGTTGGGCCTCATCAGTGAGGTGAGCTGTGCCTCTCTGAGCACAGCGAGCAGGGGGTCCACATCTGGGTTCCCCCAGGTAACTCAGGGTGACAAACCCCAAGTTCCTTGCAAGCATTTTTCCAAAAAGGTAGCAGGCGCCCCTTTCCAGAAAGAACATGGCATGATAACCTGTTCTGTGGTCTTTCCCACTTTGAGAGCCCGCAGCCATTGTTTTATGCTCACTGTACCTTTCACAGATAGGAAATATCCATTTGTATATCAGTCTTTGTCCCACCCACATTGGCAGTCCAGCACCGAAATGCTATGGTAATTCCCTTCTGAACACGAGTACCAACACGAACCCCATACATGTGTTTCAACCTTGTTGGGCCTCATCAGTGAAGTGAGCTGTGTCTCTCTAAGCACAGTGAGCAGGGGGTCCACATCTGTGCCCCTTTCCAGAAAGAACATGGCATGATAACCTGTTCTGTGGTCTTTCCCACTGTGAGAGTCCGCAGCCATCGTTTTTTGCTCACTGTACCTTTCACAGATGGGAATTACCCATTTGCATATCAGTCTTTGTCCCACCCACATTGGCAGCCTAGCACCAAAATGCTATGGTAATTCCCTTTTGAACAAGAGTACCAACAGCAACCCCATACATGTGTTTCAGCCTTGTTGGGCCTCATCAGTGAGGTGAGCTTTGCCTTTCTGAACACAGTGAGCAGGGGGTCCACATCTGAGTTCCCCCAGGTAATTCAGGGTCACCAACCCCAAGTTCCTTGCAAACATTTTTCCAAAAAGGTTGCAGGCACCCCTCTCCAGACAGAACATGGCATGACAACCTGTTCTGTGGTTCTTTGGAAAAAAGCAAAGGCTGCAAACTCTCATAGTAGGAAAAAAACACAAAACAGGTTATCATGCCATGTTCTTTCTGAAGAGGGGTGCCTGCTAACTTTTTGAAAGAATTATTGGCATTGGTCCAGCTACGTTCTCCACCCATGTCAACACATTTGTGCTCATATCCCATTCCTTCAGGCACTTATCATTTTCTTCCTGCACCTTGTTCACTGCTGATTGTGCCAGTGTCAGCGCTTTGCTTCCCACCACTCCATCTTCCCAGCCATCATTAATGTACACTTATGCATACACTAATATCTGCGGTCTTTCCCAGCATCCTGGTTCTCCTCCTATCTTCTTTATTCTTGTCCAGGGACATGGCAATTCCTTCAGTGTTGTAGTCTTCGTCTCTCCCTTCTCAGGCCCGTCAGTTATGTACTGCAATCCTTCATGTAACTGCCAATAAGTGTTCATCATGTCTAGTGTCTTGCCGTGTTCTTTCGAGAGATGGGTGCCTGCTACCTTTTTTGTGTCTTTATGTAATCATCTTTATATGGGAATATTCCTCTGGACATCCAGCTCAGTGTGTCTGTCTTCCCTTGGAAACTTCCTCGCGTCTGCACCATCGCGAGATACATCAGGCATTGTGCTC